>NC_089493.1:207074233-207694974 GCF_036850765.1 Saccopteryx bilineata
GCAATCCATATCAAAATTCCAATGGCTTTTTTCACAAGAAAAAACAACTCTAAAATGTGTATGAAACCACAATGAGCCTGAGTAGCCCACGCAATCTTGATGAAGAACAAAGCCGGAGACATCACACTTCCTGATTTCAAACAAACTATGTTATAAAGCTATAGTAATTAATAGACTTTGACTTCTTTTCTCTACAACCTGAGATATTGGTGGCTAAGAAGCTTTTCCATTCCTCTAATCCTTACGTCTGCTGAGCTTGAAACCAAAATATTATCCTTTAAATGTGGTGAATTCATCATGAACAATACAGTCTCTATGTTCTTAAGTAGAAACAAGTGAAAAAAATCTATATTTTACAAATGAAAAAGACAGAGAAGCAAACTTGCAAAGTACTGAAATCTTTGCTCTTCTATCATTTATTATTAAAACTTTCCCCACAGAGGCCCTGGCCAGGTGGCTCAGTGAATAAATTGTTGTCCCAGACTGCCAAAGTCACATGTTCTATCCCTGGTCAGGGCAGATAAGAGAAGCAACCAATGAGTGCACAACTAAGTAGAACAGCAAAGTGGAACAATGGGTTGATGCTTCTCTCTCGCTCTCTCCCCTTTCTCCTCTTTCCCTCTCTCTCTCTTCCCCCCTCTCAAATCAATGAAAAAAAATTTTTTTAATTTCCCCACATAAGTAAAAGGAAAACATAGGATTCTCAAAATGAGAATTCTCATTCAAAAACTGTTTTTCTTCTACCCTGAGGATGTGCTTTGAAATGCCTTAGATAGCTGTCAGTATTTCTGGGGAACATAGATAGCAAAGATGGTTGTCAGAGAAGTCTATAAGACTGAGTAAACATACCAGATGTGTCCCAGAAGATGGGATGCTAGCAGAATTACATAACCTTTATGCCACTGGCCAGATTTTGGACTATCTGAAAATAAAATTGAAAAGAAGAAAACCCTTTGGGAAAAACATTTTTTCTTGAGAAGCAAGCCCTGTTATTACAAATTCAAGTTTTAATAACTGAAGAAATTATTTCTCTTTGGCCCCAAGTTATATTATCAATAAATGAAGAAAACTATCCATTCATAAGACCAAAGAGGATTTTATACGAGATGTACACATACTGCTCCTCACGTTAGAACTTCCACGTACATATCCTTGTCTTACTCTTTAGTATTAATTAATAATTTTTCAATGCAAGCATTACACTTTGTCCCACTATCATAAAATTCTCACAATACTCCTGGGTTAATAATAAATTCATATTTTAAAGTATCAAAATAGCTTACATTTAATAAGCATGTACTAAATTTAAGCATTGTATACTAAGCATTACATAGTCAGCATTTAATCCTCTAATTTTGTTCCCATTTTATAGATGAAGAAACTGATGCTTAGGAAGGCTAAATAACTTGCCTAAGGGTCACACAGTTAGTGGCAGAGCTTGGCTTGAACTTTTTAATTCATACATTATTTTGCCTCTCATGTGAGTAGGGTATTAAGAGTTATTTCAAGATGCCTTATGCTGATTATAGGCAGGTTTATACAGCTCTGGCAGTCTAAGCAGCATCTGCTATACAAGAATATGGTAGATACCTGTTCTAGATAAGACAGCAAGCACTTTGTTATCACACCTTTGACCCCGTATTCCACTCATTTCCTGAGTATCCTATGGCTACTACCCCTCATGCTACCAGCAGCTGCCAGTGATCCGTGGAGACCTCAGTATAGACCAGACTTAGGAGAGACAACTTTTCTGAGTCCCATTTATACATACTGTCTGGAATTAGCCACTCATGATGCTCAAAAGAAAACTATAATTAATTTCTTATAAACAGTGGGCCACTAAATTCCATTCTGTGTTTAAGAAATAATATCTGTGGCAGAAACAAGCACTGTTACAATTCAGAAAATTTTTATTCTAGTTCTAAATTTGACCCTGAACAAATAGTTTTGTTCCTTAGTTTCTTTATATAAAAAGAAAGAAATAGCTGTTATGTACTTTACAGGTTTTTTGTATAAATAGAGATGGTATATGCAAAAGTACTTTTAAAAAAAGTATAAAGTCACTAAAAATATTCTAGGGAAGTCTCATAGGTAAAAAAAAAAAAAGTTTTCTTCTTACTAACTGAGTAGTTTGCCTCAATTTCCTTTTTATTCCTTTGTATTTAGTTAAAGATTCCATCAGTTTTTTACAATGTCTTCTCCCCAACAAATTTTCCTCTGTATTCCACCTCCCTTTCCTATTTTCCCAGACCCACGCACTTCCTCACTAAAGCCTGACCACCTCTGTTCTTTGCTTTCTCTCTTGCTAACACTTTTTATTCCTTCTCACTATGATTATACTTCTATCCTAGTTGTCATCTACCTACATTGTCTTATATTGCTGCTTAGTTTAACTTTTTTTTTAGAGAAAGAGAGAGAGGGAGAGGGACAGACAGGAAGAGAAGAGATGAGGAGACGAGAAGCATCAACTTGTAGTTATGGCACTTTAGTTGTTCATTGATTGCTTTCTCATACATTCTTTGACTGGGGGTTCTAGCTGAGTCAGTGACCCCTTGCTTAGCCAGTGACCCTGGGCTTCAAGTCAGCAATTATGGGGTCATATCTATGATTTCATGCTCAAGCTGGCAAGCCCACACTCAAGCTGGCAAGCCCACACTCAAGCTGGTAAGCCCACGCGTAAGCGGGCAACCTCAGTGTTTCAAACCTGAGTCCTAGGGTCCCTGGTTGATACTCTATCCACTGCACCACTACCTAGTCAGGCCTGCTTAATTTAACTTAAATCAAGTAAACAGCTATGTGATTCCTGTTACAGGCAAGATATACAAGATGAGTAAGAACCAGTCTGCCAATTATAAATATTATGCCATTCTAGTAAGCCAACTGACTAATTTCATTGCTGTTGTTTTTAAATGGGTATTTGGTAATTCTTAGCTATTTCTAATGTCTTCAATTAGAACCTACATTCATTAGAGTGCTAACATACTACAAGATTTGACCTTCTACAGCCAGTGGAAGAAACTGAATTCACATAATAATAATCTCAGTAACTAGTTTATTTTCTCTGCAATGTGATATATATTTAATTTCAGGATATAAATACATTGGCCCAACATTATGTCAAAAGGTGTTATATATATAATTAAATAAAAATAAGAAATTGTTTAAGCCATTAAAACTTTAAAAACTAAGTCTTCCCTGACCTGTGATGGCGCAGTGGATAAAGTGCTGACCTGGAATGATGAGGTCACCAGTTCAAAGCTCCCAGCTTGCTGGGCCAGGGCGCATATGAGAAGCAACTACTATAAGTTGATGCTTCCTGCTCCTTTCTCTCTCTCTCCTCTCTCTTAAAAAAAAAAAAAAAAAAAAAAAAAAAAAAAAAAAAAAAAAAAAAAAAAAAAAAACTAAGTCTTTAAAAGTATGTATTTTTAAAATGCACAAATTGAAAAGGGCATTAATTTCAAAGGAAAGAAGCTTCTTCGCATTCTTCTGAAATTCATAAAAGAGTTTGGAACTTCATTAAAGTGTACAAACAAGATGTAAGTTTTCAAAGGGGTTATGATCAAGGTAAAGGTGACAAACACAGGAAGCATGGGCAGTGGCACAGCAATGGGCACCATGCAAACCGAGAGAAAGCACAGTGATAATGGAAATCTCATCAGAAACAAGGAAAAACAGATCCAGAAAGCAAAAACACACACTCTCTCCCTTACTACAGGCAGAAACCCTCTCCTCCTCTCCAGGGCCTTTCTCTCTCCTCTTCCCTATACTTTAGTCTGCACTTCTGTGCATGTTTATTTCTGTTCACACATCTTCAACATCTGCTCCTCTCCACCTCAATCTATAGACATGCTCAAATCTGTTCTACTTTAAACTCTAAAATGTTAGGTTCTGTTCTATTGTTAATCCGAAAACTACTACACGTGCCAGCACACATTTCAACTACTCTCAGTTACCTTCAAACTGGACAGATGCATTACAGCAGCCATCTAAATGTCACTTTTACCATGCCAATGGGACTGCTCCCCCAAGATCACCAAAGTTCACTGTCTGGAATTACTTATACTTCCTGCAGAATTAATCTCTCCTTTGAATGCCTTTCCTCGTTCCCATACATTATTCTTTCCTGATTACCCTTTCTCTCCAAATATTTTCCTTTGAGGATCCTCTTCATCCATCCACACTTAAATGTTAACATTCCCCAGGGTTCCATCCCCAGACCCTGCTCTTACATTTACACTGAGCAGTTTCAGTATTGCCAATGCTGCTAATTCCCAAGCCATTATGAACCTGTCTCAGAGCTACAGGCCCAAATCTCTGACCTCATAGAGGGCATCTCTATCTGAATATCATACAGGAATCTCAAAATTTTGCCTAAGTTAAATCGTGGTCTTTCTTCCAAAGCCCCTTGCTCTTTCTATATTTCCTTATTCAATCAATGGTATCAATGCTCATCCCACTGTTCCAATCCAAAACCTGAGAGCCCCTCCTATACCTCTAACTATTGCACTCAGTGTTCACTATCTGGGTCCATCACCTAAGCACTTTCCAACTGGACAGTTACAACTGCCATGTAATCTATATTCTGCCTCTGTCTCAGCCCTCTTCAATTCATCCTCCGCTGATGACAAGTATGTGTAGAAAAGCACAAATCTAATCATGTAATGTATCTTGTTTAAACTCTTTAAGCTTTATTCCAAAATCCCTGATGTACTCCTAGACTTTATAAATTGGCCCCTGTCTTTGTCTCTAGCCTGGTGTTCTATCACTTCACAGCACTGTACCTATAATGCAGCTGGTCCAAGCTACCTGTCACTCCTTGAATGCACAAGCATCCCTTTCAAGACTTCATACTAACTATTTCTCCACCAAAATACTCTTCCCTCACATAACTTTCAGCTCTGACGTGAGTATTCCTCCTGCACTGCTATTATAACCAGTACATATCTGTTACAATACTGTTAAATTGTATTTAAGAACTGTACTTTTTGATAGCTAAGACCACAAAAACTAAAGTCTGACAGAAGCAAAAATAAAAAATATTCAGTGAATTGTTATCAATCATCTATAGTATGAGAATAGGTTAAAATCATAAGAAAGGGAGTAAAAGGCACATAGGTGCCAAGAATAGACATAAAATCCTCACTTTGTTAGCCAACTAATCCAGTAGGGACAGAGTTCTAAAACAGTTTCTTATGCCACTTTGTAGACCTAGTTGGAAACATACAAAAGGTAAAGGTGTCAACAGGTCAGGAAACTCAATTTCATTAAACAAAGAGTTAAGTATTTACATCCTAGATCTAGGTATTATAAATACATACTATATAAAGTGAAAAATTGACTTTTATAATATTATGCATCACAAGAAATTGGTCTTCTATCCCAGAAAAGCAGTACAATAATAGTGCTTAACTGCAACCAACCGTTGTTCCAAATACAGGAACAACTCTGAACCAAAGGACTGCACCTGTTACTGCTACACATATGTGAGACAAACAAGGGAAACCCAAAACCACAACTGACCAAATGTGGTCCCATTAACCACCAAACTTCAAGTAAGGCATGTTTCCAGAAGAGAAATTAAAGAGATGAGGGCATTTAATAACGTACCAAGGAAACCATGTGCAAAGCACTAGAAGAGAGCTTTAGTTTCTTCTTTTAAATAAGATTCTGAGAGATAAGTGTATAAGGTACTGAAAAAGAAATGCAAAAAAATTAAAAAAAGCTTAGCTTGTACATAAAATACTTGGACTACCAATTGCTGCTGCAGAAAAGTCACATGTCTAGGCACAGGTGCCAGAATGAAATTTATAAGTTCTAATATCAACTGGGCCTTAATATTGCCTGGCAATCTTTTTGTGTGTTACTGGGCAGATCTATCTCTGAGTCTACATAGAATTATTTCAACTTTTTTTTACTATTCTTTACTCTTCTAAAAATTCAGTATCTGACCCTGGCCAGTTGGCTCAGTGGTAGAGCGTCGGCCTGGCATGCAGAAGTCCTGGGTTCGATTCCCAGCCAGGGCACACAGGAGAAGCGCCCATCTGCTTCTCCACCCCCCCCCCTTCCTCTCTGTTTCTCTCTCTTCCCCTCCCGCAGCTGAGGCTCCATTGGAGCAAAGATGGCCCGGGCGCTGGGGATGGCTCCTCGGCCTCTGCCCCAGGCGCTAGAGTGGGTCTGGTCGCAATAGAGCGACGCCCCGGAGGGGTAGAGCATCGCCCCCTGGTGGGCAGAGCGTTGCCCCCTGGTGGGCATGCCAGGTGGATCCTTGTAGGGCGCATGCGGGAGTCTGTCTGACTGTCTCTCCCCGTTTCCGGCTTCAGAAAAATACAGAAAAAAAAATAATAAAAATAAATAAAAATTCACTATCACCAACACCACCTTCAGTATCCTAAGGTTTAATTAGGTCATGAGGGTGGGGCTCTTATGATGGAATTAGGGCCCTTATAACAAGAGATGACAGACAGATAGTTAGCTGGCACCCACATACTGCCCCCCCACCCTGGCCCCTCTCTACTACATAAGAACACGTAAGAAGGCAGCCATCTACAAGCCAGGAAGAGATTTCTCACCAGAAATACACCACATTGTCAGTTTGATCTTGGACTTCTAGTCTACAGAATTGTGAGAAAATAAATTTCAGTTGTTTAAGCCACTAAATCTATGGTATTTCATTATGGCAACCCACACTGACTAATACAGAATCATACTTACAGTTGGAGATCCTACATCCTAGTCCTAACTCTAGCTTAATGCCAAGTAATATCTTTAAGTTAAATAACACTAATGATGATTTTGAGTTTGTTTGTCCTATCTTTCAGAATATAATTGTAGAAAATGAAAGAGAATAAAAGAGAAACATGAAATCATAAACAGCTCTTGCACACACCTACTAAAATGTAGTATCTATCTGGTAAAAATAAAATAAAAGATACTTACCACCACCAAGAATGTAAGAATCCTGGTGGTTCCCCCAATGTGATGTTTTTTTCCCATCTTATCTAAAATGAATAAAAGAGATATTAAATACTTTCCTAATAACACTTTCCCTATAGCTATTACAAAGCAGTATTTTCCCATTTAAAATATTAAGATAATATATAAGATTTTAATTATTTTCATATTATTTACTTAAATTTTACAAGTACTCATTTCATAT
Source organism: Saccopteryx bilineata (assembly GCF_036850765.1). Classification (NCBI taxonomy): domain Eukaryota; kingdom Metazoa; phylum Chordata; class Mammalia; order Chiroptera; family Emballonuridae; genus Saccopteryx; species Saccopteryx bilineata. The sequence continues at coordinate 207,081,390 of NC_089493.1, forward strand.
AGTGATTTGTTGACTGAATAATCTCTGAGAGAAGATCACACCATTATTTTCCTGAATTTGCTTCCCACTGTGCCAGAATTTCAGAAGGTATTTTCAGCTTCTTAAGGTACATCAGAATCAGTTATTACCATATGAAACCAGATTACCAGAAATTTGCATGAGACTGGACTTAAATTACAGATCTAAAAAATGCTTTAAGGACTGAATTTTTGAAAAAATTCCTGATTTGAGTAAGAAGGCATATGACTCTCACAAAATAGGAGTTTACAAAAGATACCGATACTAATTTTCCAATTGTTTATATTTTATAAGTTGAAGTCCCATAATAAAAATTTTAAACTAAGTCAATATCTCCCTCAAAATTAAAATTCTAATTATTCTTTACAAATTAAATTTAGAAATTGAATAGCTGGACAGGTATTTATAGAGTAGCTTTTCTAAGCACTGAACAACAATAAACACAAAAGGTAAAAATCTTTGCATTCCGAGAGATTACATTTAAGGGAGGAAAATAGACTGTAAACAGAGGACCCCCTCCCAACAAAATGAGACTGTATTTATATTAGAAGCAGAAGATGACAAATACTATGGAGAAAAACAAAGCAGTAAAGGGAGAAGAAAGACCACAGGAAAACAGTAAGAAGTGAGTTGTAATTTTAATGAAGTTGATCCAGCCTCAAACACAATCTTTATGTATATGCCCTAGTGTTTTAGTTTAAATAACTAAAAATTATTTAACAATATCCCAATTATAAAAATATATCCATAGGACCTTAACACTACTAGGAAGTAAACAACTATAATTATACATTCAAGGAATCCTTTCTATTACCTATTATGGTAGATGTTGGGACTTCTAATCCCTAAGGATGTAAGAAAGAATTTTAGAGTAGGCACTCAAAAGGTGCCCCTAAATGTGAAAAGAAAAGAAAGAGAAACTCTAAGGTAGAAATGGAAATACTTAAGAGCAATTTAAATCACTGAAACTGGCCGCATCTTTTAAGAGTTCTTAAGAACACAAATGTAAAGGAATGAAAACCTTCAAGTAGACAAGTCATTTCCTCTCAAAAAACAGACAGATTTTCTAAAGATTAGAAACTTTTATATGTGATAGCCATTTTTAAAAAGAGCTAAAAGGAGAAATTCTAGGAATTCATGATCTTGAATTTACAAAGACTAAATATGAATAATGATTCAAAATATGTTATATAAATGTAAGCTAGAGCCTTTCATTCTCCTAATAACAAATAATTTTTATATCTGTGCTACCTTTTATCTGATGATTTCCACTGATCAATAGATAGTATATCATCTTGGTTCATGAAAAAATAAGAAATAGTACTTAATGAATCTTACGAGGAATAAACCTCTAATGTCCTACTAAAGTTATAATTCAATGAAAAGCCTTATCTTATCTTTCAGTTTTTTCTCTTATCATTTTTTTCCTAGATGGTATCTTCTTGAAAAGGTATAATAAGGACCTCACACGTGTGCTTTAGACAACAGTGACATTTCTAATCCCTGGAATCATCCTAATCACACAAACAACAAATTTTTCAAAGTAGCGACTTTTCATTTCATCTCAGTTCATCTTGACTTTTCATACTACAGCTGTTAAAATAAAGCAGATAGCCCTATTCTGTTACAAGGAGACTTATGGAAGACTTATGAGGTGACTTATGCAAGAGTTAAAGGGGCATGTCTAGGTCTCAGTGACAGACTCTGCTGGAGGTGGGATCAGACTCACAGTCAGAGCCCCTCTACAGCACAGCTCCCTCCTGCACTCAGACAACATCCATAACCATCATGTATTTTAGGAGATAAAGTACTCTAGGAAAATACCTATATGGTTTATATTTGATATGGTCTTTTATCAGAGAAAGTAGGAAGGAAACACATTTGTATTTTAAACAGTGTTATATCTTATTATTCCTCCGAGACACTCAGAATGACACATACATCATCTTCCCATCCTCATAATTATCTTTACTGTATAGTGAGTAAAGTTCATCTTTCTCACTTTGAATTGCAAAGCTGCGGCAGAAGCAGCTAAAACTTTGACCCATAATGTTGAATTTAACAAAAAAGCTACCCTTTTATACTTAATGAATAAACAATTAATCCTTTAGGTATTTTCAAAGAAGAGATGATCCTACATAGGAATATGTTTCCATAGCAATTTTTTTTCTCCAAACTAATTGCTACTCTAGGTATTACTTGTTTAAAGAAAGTGTAAAATCATAGTCAGTAAAAAAGAACCCCAAAAAACCCCACAGAAAACCAAGGCATACTCATTGAGCATTGTTAAAAACAATCAAAATAGGAAAGAACCTGAAAAACATTCACCAACAGTGAATGCAAAATAACCTTTGATATTTACATACTATAAAATGGTATGCAATCCTTAAAAAGAATAAGAGATATCTACATAGTAAAATGGCCACGCTGGATTGGTCTTTCAAGTTGGAGATTTGGAAGGATGGAGAACAACACACATAGTATAAAACTTTTTCTGCTTTTTTTTTTTTTAAAGACTGATATAGGCCCTGGCCGGTTGGCTCAGCGGTAGAGCGTTGGCCTGGCGAGCGGGGGACCCGGGTTCAATTCCTGGCCAGGGCACATAGGAGAAGCGCCCATTTGCTTCTCCAACCCCCCCCTTCCTCTCTGTCTCTCTCTTCCCCTCCCGGAGCCAAGGCTTCATTGGAGCAAAGATGGCCCAGGCGCTGGGGATGGCTCCTCGGCCTCTGCCCCAGGCGCTAGAGTGGCTCTGGTGGCAGCAGAGCGACGCCCCGGAGGGGCAGAGCATAGCCCCCTGGTGGGCGTGCCGGGTGGATCCCGGTCGGGCGCATGCGGGAGTCTGTCTGACTGTCTCTCCCCATTTCCAGCTTCAGAAAAATACAAAAAAAAAAAAAAAGACTGATATATATGCATGCATTTGGGTATATTCATATTAAAGAAATCACGCCAAACTTACAACTATGATTTCTTTCTTTTCTTTTCTTTTTTTTGGTATTTTTCTGAAGTTGGAAACGGGGAGGCAGTCAGAAAGACTCCCGCATGCGCCCGACCGGGATCCACCCGGCATGCCCACCAGGGGGCGATGCTCTGCCCATCTGGGGTGTTGCTCTGTTGCATCCAGAGCCATTCTAGCACCTGAGGCAGAGGCCATAGAGCCATCCTCAGCGCCCGGGCCAACTTTGCTCCAATGGAGCCTTGGCTGTGGGAGGGGAAGAAAGAGACAGAGAAGGAGAGGGGGAAGGGTGGAGAAGCAGATGGGTGCTTCTCCTGTGTGCCCTGGCCGGGAATCGAACCTGGGACTCTTGCACGCCAGGCCGACGCTCTACCACTGAGCCAACCAGCCAGGACCACAACTATGATTTCTAGAAAAGAGTAAAGAAGGACTTTCACTTTAAAATCATATTTTACCTGTATAGTTTAATTTTTTTAGGTAAGATGCATTAATGATGGATGGGGTTCATGAATGGCTAGAAAATACTTCTAAATGTCAATACTCATTTTAGAAACAATTCTGCAATTTATGAGGAGGCATTTTCTACTCTACTGAGTTTCATGGACTTTAGGCTTGTTTAAATATTTGAGTGGCATTGGCATCTATCAGTTTCTTTCAAATCCCAGCCTAAAGTGTCCTAGGGCTTTTTCCTACTTAATCATCCACTTCTCTTCCTTCTACCACTTATCCAGCAAAAAGCTGTATTCTCCTGTCACTTTCAGGTAAATCTCTAGGCCCGTTCCCACTGCATTTCAGGGTCTCATTTGTATTTATGCTATGTCCTTAACATATAATCTAGTCTTTTTCAGTATTTCTTCTTAAAAGAAAAAGACATTTTAAGATTTTATTTATTGATTTTAGAGAGAGGAAAGAAGGAGAAGGGGGGAGCAAAAGCATCAACTCATAATTGTTTCTTGTACATGCCTTGACTAGGCAACCTCAGTGTGCTATACACTGTGCTACCAGAAGTCAGGCTCAGCATTTCTATATAAATGCAAAACCAAATACTGAATCATATGGGAGGGGGGGGTGAGACATGCCATATGCTTTATAAATGATAATTACAAATTACAAATGTACATACTATCTGATATAGCAATTCTTCCTCTAGAAATTTATCCTATATATATGGTCATGTGTACAAAAAATATATATCCATATATATAGATCTATACCTATATTCTATATGTTATCTCTCTATATACCTATATATACATATATCTATATGTTATATCTGTGTGTATACACACACACACACAATCTACACTGACAAGATAACAATTTACATTGAAGTATTGTTTGTAATTTCAAAAAACTGGAAATACCCTAAATGTCCATGAGTAGAGGGCTGATGAAACATAACATGGCATATTTCATAGAATGATACCCTAAAACCATAAAAAGACAACTATGAAGTCTCACAAATCAATATAAAATTATTGAAATCTAGCAAATGAAAAAAAAAACCAAAGCACTGAACAATGTGTATAAATAAACTAATGTGTGTAAACAAAGAAAAAATAAATAGCATATGCCTGTCTATACATGAACACATACACAAACGTCTGCTTAACTTTTCATGATTACTTCCTTCCAGCAAGGTACACTGGTCACTTATCTATTACCTCTCAGCCTCATACCCACCCACTCTATGCGTGGTGCTGGGATGTTGGAAACTACATTTCCTGGGCTCCTTGCCAGCTAGTTTCCTGTTAGATTCTGCAATCAGGAGACACTATCAGGAGATCAAAAGGCAGGAGGAAGAAGAGAAGCTTCCTGCCCCTGGCTCCCAAGATGAAGCAGTTACTGGTGGTCCGCAGTAGCAGCAACAGTAGGTGTGGGGCCATTGGCCCCTTTTAGGATATTCTAGCCTTCTCTTGAAGTGATCTAGACTCCCTCCAACTGCACCTCCAAAGTACAGCAGCACGTTTGAAACTCAGAGGCTCCAAATTCTCAGAGTATTGCTAAATCTTTTCATACCTTTTGAGAATTAAAAAGAAATTAATACCATAAAAGGATAAAGCCAGTTCTGGTGTGAAAAACGCATATAACTTTGTATACATTCACTCCTGAGCCAAATTCCTGAGACTTCTAATTAAGATATAACCTACTGAACCCACTAATTTTCTAACGGCTGCCATATATGGGTGCATCTATGCACTAAATTAAATGTAAAAATAAAAGTGAAAAATTTTACATTTTAATTTTTTAAATTAAAACAAATAGATTCCTTTCAGTAGTGGAGATGACGTGAGAGTAATGATGGGGAAGCGATACCGATAAATCTCCCCAAAAACTCAACAAGATCTTCAACCAGAAACAGAAAAACCTATCCTTGGAGCCTCCAGATGTTTCGCAATACACCCGAAGGTATGGTCAAGCGAAAAATTGGCTAAATATATAAGCAAACCCCAAAGGAAATAGGGAGTAAGAAATGCTCCGACTTCCTCACTAACCTAAACAGGGCTGCTTTCACTGGGAACTGAGAATATAAAAACTAAGACTGGCAAAGGGGGTGAATAGATCCAGGCCGTGGCACAAACGGCCAAACCAGGCTGTGGCATGGAGATCCAAGCCGAGGAAAAACTGTTCCTGTGGCAACCCAGGCAATACAAGCTAACACTTCTGCCAAACCCAGACAAAGAAAGACAAGTGCGGCAGCCATTTTCCCCAGTCTCCGGGTCAGCACACACAAATAGTGGGTGAGAGATTCCTTCCAAAGCCCTGGGAGTGGGAGCCCGTGTTATCCCACAGACAGGCAGAATCAGGGGCCTTTGTGTGGGCCAAAAGCAGAATCTCCAGACCGCTCCAGCACCCTGGGAAAGACACGCACAGGGAGGGAGCGAGAACTAATTCCAACGCTGGAACTTTTCCATGCAGGTGGGGGGTTTCACTCAGAGGGTGAGGCGGCTGGCCTGATATCCTGGTCTGCGCACGCAGATAGTGAGTGAGAGATTCCTCTGAGTGCCTCGGCAGTGTGCGCCCATGTTATCCCACAGAGGAGCAGAGTACGGGGCCTTTGTGTGGGCCAAAAGCGGAATCTCGGGCCGCCCCAGCGCCTTGAAAAAGCCACTAATGGGGACAGAGTGAAAACCAATTCCAACGCTGGAACTTTTCCGTGCATGCGGGGGTTTCACTCAGAGTGTGAGACTGCCGGGCTGATATCCTGGTCTGCGCGCGCAGATAGTGAGCGAGAGTTTCCTAAAAGCGCCCCGGAAGTGGGCGCCCGTCCGTGTTACTGGACAGAGTGACAGAGCCAGAGGTCTTTGAGTGGGCGGAAACCCCGCCTGATTATGCTAGCAGCTCTAACTGACTGAGCCTTACCCAGAGCCCTATGCTGAGTGAGAATAGAGTGGGGAGTTGCCAGCTCCTTGAGCCTCTTACTATCCAGGCAGAGATAGCAGCAACCCCATAGCTGGATTATCAGGCTACTAATTGAGGAAGGAAAGACAAGGAGAAAGGCTCCAGGAACACGGACTCTCTCACTGTCGGAGACTATAAATGCTAATGAGCCTCGACTGTCAACGAGACTAAAGCACAATACATGACATCACCATAGAGAATTATCAACTGCAAACCTCTACCTGAGCGTGCCAAATGGGGAGAACCCGTGGTACAGAGTTACCAACAAGGAAGAGAGAGAGAAGAGAAAAAGCAAGAAGATAACCTCTCAAAATCAAGAATAATCCGCAGACTTTATAACCTACCCCATTTTATTATATTTGTTCGTTTGTTTCTCTTATCTTCATTCTTGATATTTCTTTTTCCTCCTCCAATTTGGTCGTTTAACTCTCTGCCGGTCTTACTCTCTCCTCTCCTTGAACTACACTACCCATTAGTGTTACATCTCCCATTATCTTTTCTTTCCTCTTCCTTTCTCTCAATGAGGGTTGCACTCAAAAACCCTTAACTCTCTCTCTCTTTTCCTTTTTTAGTGGTTCCCTCTTTTTTTTCTCTCTCTCTCTTTCTTTTCTCCCTCTATATTAGTTTCTTCCTTTCTCCTTTGTGTCTCCTCTCATTCAAACCTCAATAACGAACAAATTATCTTATCTTGGACTGAAAATTATGTTTGTGGCATTTTGGGGGGTTTTTACATCACCTTTTTAACTCACTAGCAGTGCTCCCATCCCTGGCTCTGCATTTTATCTACTTCTTGCTCCAATAAATAGTAATTTTTTAATTTGTCCCCCTATTTTCGTGTTTCCCTCTTATTCCTCTCATCATAACTCTTAGTCAACCAACACCTAAAAGCAAAATATTTTATACTTGACTCAAATTTTTTCCTTATTTGATTTTTGAGGGTCCATAAACCCTTTTTTTTTCTTTCTTTTTTTCCCCCCTTTATTACTTTTCCCCAATTCAGGCCCTCCATTACAGGCATTGTTTGTTCTATTCACTACAATATAATTCACAGTTCACCACAAGATTTTCTCAAGAAAGAGGGGAGAGGAGAGGAGGAAAAAAGGGGGGGGGATAATTTCCTCTTTTTAAAATTTTTATTTTATTTTTCTTTATTTCATTCTTAATTTTTTTAAAAAACAACTCTTTTCGATTTTTTATTTTTATTTTTTTAACTTTTTATTCTTTATTAAATCTCATTAATACTATCAACAAAACCACCCTCAGATGCCATTAAGGAAGAGAAAATCGAATATCATGGATACAAAAGAAAGAGAGGTAACACACATAGATGAGAAAAAAATCTATGGAGAAAAAATTTAATATATCGGAAACCGTGGAGCTAAATGACAGAGAATTCAAGATAGAAATCCTAAAAATCCTCCGAGATATACAAGAAAACACAGAAAGGCAATTTAGGGAGCTCAGAAAACAACTCAATGAACACAAAGAATATATTTCCAATTAAATTGCAACTATAAAAACAAATCAAACAGAGATGAAAAACTCGATTCACAAGCTGAGAAATGAGGTAACAAGCTTAGCTAATAGAACAGGCCAGATAGAAGAGAGGATTAGTGAAATAGAAGATAAGCAACTTGAGGCACAACAGAGAGAAGAAAGAGACTCAAAAATTAAACAAAAAATGAGATAGCCCTATAAGAATTATCTGACTCTATCAAAAAGAATAACATAAGAATAATAGGTATATCAGAGGGAGAAGAGAGAGAAAATAGAATGGAGAACATACTCAAACAAATAATAGATGAGAACTTCCCAGGCCAGTGGAACGAACTAAAGCCTCAAATTCAAGAAGCAAACAGAACACCGAGTTTTCTTAACCCCAACAAACCTACGCCAAGGCACATCATAATGAAATTGGCACAAACCAATGGCAAAGAAAAAATTCTCAAGGCAGCCAGGGAAAAGAAGAATACAACATATAGGAATGCCCATTAGATTATCATCAGATTTCTCAGCAGAAACTCTACAAGCTAGAAGAGAGTGGACCCCAATATATAAAGTCCTGAAAGAGAGGAACTTTCAGCCACGAATACTATACCTATCAAAGCTATCCTTCAAATATGAAGGAGAAATAAAAACATTCACAGATACAAAAAAGATGAGGAAATTTATCATCAGAAAACCCCCACTCCAGGAATTACTAAAGGGGGTTCTGCAATCAGATACAAAGAACAACAACAAAAAAAAGCCACAAGTAAAATCTCCAAGAACAACACAATAAAACCAAATTTAAACTGTGACAACAACAAAAAGAAAGGGGGAGAGAAGATGGAGATTAACAGTAGCAAAGGACGATGGAGTGCAAAAGTACTCACAAAATAGTTCCCTACAATTAGCAGGGTAGGAACCCTTTTCATTACTCAAAGGTAACCACCATTGAAAAAACCACCACAGAAGCACATGAGATAAAAAAGATAGCAACAGAGGAAAGATGTATGGAATACAACCAAATAAAAACAAAAGATAGAAAAGCGAAAGAGAAGGATCAAACAAGACACGAAACTAACAGAAAGCAAGATATAAAATGGCAATAAGGAACTCACAAGTGTCAATAATTACACTAAATGTAAACGGATTAAACTCACCAATAAAAAGGCACATAGTAGCAGAATGGATTAAAAAAGAAAATCCAACTGTATGCTGCCTACAGGAAACTCATCTAAGTAACAAGGATAAAAACAAATTCAAAGTGAAAGGCTGGAAAACAATGCTCCAAGCAAGTAACATAAAAAAAAAAGCAGGCATAGTAATACTCATATCGGATAATGCTGACTACAAGACAGCAAAAGTACTCAGAGACAAAAATGGCCATTTCATAATGGCTAAGGTGACACTGAATCAAGAAGACATAACAATTCTCAATATATATGCACCAAAACAAGGAGCACCAAAATATATAAGACAGCTACTTATTGACCTTAAAACTAAAACTAACAAAAATGCAATCATACTTGGTGACCTCCATACACCGCTGACGGCTCTAGATCGGTCATCCAAACAGAAAATCAACAAAGACATAGTGGCCTTCAACAAAACACTAGAGCACCTGGATATGATAGACATCTACAGGACATTTCATCCCAAAGTGACTGAGTATACATTTTTCTCCAGTGTACATGGATCATTCTCAAGAAGTGACCATATGTTGGGCCACAAAAACAACATCAGCAAATTCAGAAAAATCAAAGTTGTACCAAGCATATTTTCTGATCATAAAGCCTTGAAACTAGAATTCAACTGCAAAAAGGAGGAAAAAAATCACACAAAAATGTGGAAACTAAACAACATACCCTTAAAAAATGAATGGGTCAAAGAAGAAATAAGTGCAGAGATCAAAACATATATACAGACTAATGAAAATGACAATATGACATATCAGAATCTATGGGATGCAGCAAAAGCAGTGATAAGAGGGAAGTTCATATCACTTCAGGCATATATGAACAAACAAGAGAGAGCCCAAGTGAACCACTTAACTTCACACCTTAAGGAACTAGAAAAAGAAGAACAAAGAAAACCCAAAACCAGCCAAAGAAAGGAGATAATAAAAATCAGAGCAGAAATAAATGATTTAGAGAACAGAACATCTATAGAAAAATTAATAGAACAAGGAGCTGGTTCTTTGAAAAGATCAACAAAATTGACAAACCCTTGGCAAGACTTACCAAGGAAAAAAGAGAAAGAACTCATATAAACAAAATCCAAAATGAAAGAGGTGAAATCAGCACGGACACCGTAGATATACAAAGAATTATTGTAGAATACTATGAAAAACTTTATGCCACTAAATTCAACAACCTAGAAGAAATGGATAAATTCCTAGAACAATACAACCTTCCTAGACTGAGTCAAGAAGAAGCAGAAAGCCTAAACAGTCCTATTAGTAGAGAAGAAATAGAAAAAACCATTAAAAACCTCCCCAAAAATAAAAGTCCAGGCCCTGATGGTTATACCAGCAAATTTTATCAAACATTCAAAGAAGACTTCGTTCCTATTCTACTCAAAGTCTTCCAAAAAATTGAAGAAGAAGCAATACTTCCAAACACATTTTTTGAGGCCAACATAACACTCATACCAAAACCAGGCAAGAATGGCACAAAAAAAGAAAACTACAGACCAATATCTCTAATGAATACAGATGCTAAAATACTAAACAAAATACTAGCAAATCGAATACAACAACATATTCAACAAATAATACATCATGATCACGTAGGATTCATCCCAGAATCTCAAGGATGGTTCAACATACGTAAAACGGTTAACGTAATACACCATATCAACAAAACAAAGAACAAAAACCACATGATCTTATCAATAGACGCAGAAAAGGCTTTTGATAAAATACAACACAATTTTATGTTTAAGACTCTCAACAAAATGGGTATAGAAGGAAAATATCTCAACATGATAAAGGCCATATATGATAAACCATCAGCTAACATCATATTAAATGGCACTAAACTGAAGGCTTTCCCCCTTAAATCAGGAACAAGACAGGGTTGTCCACTCTCTCCACTGTTATTTAATGTGATAGTAGAGGTTCTAGCCAGAGCAATCAGACAAGACAAAGAAATAAAAGGCATCCATATCGGAAAAGAAGAAGTAAAGTTATCACTTTTTGCAGATGATATGATCCTATACATCGAAAACCCCAAAGAATCCACAAAAAGACTACTAGAAACAATAAGCCAATACAGTAAGGTCGCAGGATACAAAATTAACATACAGAAGTCAATAGCCTTTCTAAATGCCAACAATGAAACAATTGAGAACGAACTCAAAAGAATAATCCCCTTCATGATTGCAATAAAAAAAAAAAATACTTAGGAATAAACATAACAAAGAATGTAAGGACTTATATAATGAAAACTATAAACCACTGTTAAGGGAAATTGAAAAAGATATAATGAGATGGAAGAATATACCTTGTTCTTGGCTAGGAAGAATAAATATAATCAAGATGGCTATATTACCCAAAGCAATATACAAATTTAATGCAATTCTCATCAAACTTTCAATGACGTTTTTTAAAGAAATAGAGCAAAAAATCATTAGATTTATATGGAACTATAAAAAACCCTGAATAGCCAAAGCAATCCTAAAGAAAAAGAATGAAGCTGGGGGCATTACAATACCTGACTTCAAACTATATTATAGGGCCACGACAATCAAAACAGCATGGTATTGGCAGAAAAATAGATACTCAGACCAATGGAACAGAATAGAAAGTTCAGAAATAAAACTACATATATTTATTCAAATAATTTTTGATAAAGGGGCCAACAACACACAATGGAGAAAAGAAAGCCTCTTCAATAAATGGTGCTGGGAAAACTGGAAAGCCACATGCAAAAGAATGAAACTGGACTACAGTCTCTCCCCCCGTACAAAAATTAACTCAAAATGGATCAAAGATCTAAACATAAGACCTGAAACAATTAAGTACATAGAAGAAGACATAGGTACTCAACTCATGGACCTGGGTTTTAAACAGCATTTTATGAATTTGACTCCACAGGCAAGAGAAGTGAAGGCAAAAATTAATGAATGGGACTACATCAGACTAAGAAGTTTTTGTTCAGCAAGAGAAACTGATAACAAAATAAACAGAAAGCCAACTAAATGGGAAATGATATTTTCAAACAACAGCTCAGATAAGGGCCTAATATCCAAAATATGTTATACAAAGAACTCATAAAACTCAACAACAAAGAAACAAACAATCCAATAAAAAAATGAGAAGAGGACATGAACAGACACTTCTCTCCGGAAGAAATACAAATGGCCAACAGATATATGAAAAGATGCTCATCTTCTTTAGCTATTAGAGAAATGCAAATCAAAACTGCAATGAGATACCACCTCACACCTGTTCGATTAGCTATTATTAGTAAGACAGGTAATAGCAAATGTTGGAGAGGCTGTGGAGAAAAAGGAACCCTCATACACTGTTGGTGGGAATGTAAAGTAGTACAACCATTATGGAAGAAAGTATGGTGGTTCCTCAAAAAACTGAAAATAGAACTACCTTATGACCCAGCAATCCCTCTACTGGGTATATACCCCAAAAACTCAGAAACAAGGATACGTAAAGACACATGCAGCCCATGTTTATTGCAGCATTGTTCACAGTGGCCAGGACATGGAAACAACAAAAAAGCCCATCAATAAATGACTGGATAAAGAAGATGTGGCACATATACACTATGGAATACTACTCAGCCATAAGAAATGATGACATCGGAACATTTACAGCAAAATGGTGGGATCTTGATAACATGATACGAAGCGAAATAAGTAAATCATAGAAAAGCAGGAATTGCATTATTCCATACGTAGGTGGGACATAAAAGTGAAACTAAGAGACATTGATAAGAGTGTGGTGGTTACGGGGAGGAGGGGGGAAAGGGAGAGGGAAAGGGGGAGGGGGAGGGGCACAAAGAAAACAAGATAGGAGGTGACAGAGGACAATCTGACTTTGGGTGATGGGTATGCAACATAATTGAACGACAAGATAACCTGGACTTGTTATCTTTGAATATATGTATCTTGATTTATTGATGTTGCCCCATTAAAAAAATAAAATTATTTAAAAAACAAAACAAAACAAAAAAACAAATAGATTAATGTATAATAGGAAGAAAAATCTGCTTGTACTTTGAGACAGATAGTCCAAAACTGTGCTGTTTAACATAGTATTCACTGACCATGATGAGGCTCTTTCAATTTAAAACTTAATTGATTATATATTCCTCAATTGCAGTAGACACTTTTCAAACACTCAGTAGTCACAGGTGGCTGGTGGAAAAGTATTAGACAGCACAAATTAGAGATCATTTCCATAATTATGTAAAGTTTCTTTACTTAATTTATGGAAGTCCTCATAATGAGGAGTACCTTTTATCAGAAAGCTCTCTGATAAATTCTTTCAATTTTTGGTTTCATTTTTGGCCCAGAAAGGCAGAAAGAAGCCCTATAAGAATGATTTGAAAGTAGAGAATACTTAATATTCTACATAATAAAATAACAAGAATTTAGGGGGTTGCTGATCGTCAATCAAGAAGAAGGTGGCAGGATTAGGGGTCCAGTGTCTGGGAGGATTCAGGAAAGGAGAAAATGAAGACGTCAGAGGTTGGTCATGAGGAGCCAACAAGATGGAAGCAAACAGAGCTTCTCAGGCAAACAGTTAGTGAGAAAGTCCCTGTGGCAAGAAGACCAAAGAAGCTAAGAATAGTTATGTCTAATAATCGAGTTCATGTTCCTCTCTGAACAATGCTTAATATTCTTCCATTTTCTCTCAACCTTCAGTAAGAATCTTTTATACACAAGAGCAATGAGTTAGTGGAGCTTTGAGCGTGTAAGGGAAATAAAAAACTCCAGGCAAAGAAAAGTTATCAGCCTCAAGAAGCAGTGGGGAAGTAATATTTAGTAGAAGTAACAAATTACAGCAAGAGAATCCTAAATGCCCCTCTCCTAGGAAGGCCCAGAAACATTAGGGAGGACTTGAGATAACCCATAATATTAGGGATCAGAGCTGGAGCCATGTTGATCGAAAGGTAGCCCAGAAGGTAGGAGGAATGTGAGGCATCCAAATGACAGAAACGTGAAGCACACATGTACAGCACAGGAAGTACATTTATTCTTGTACTCTAAAGAAAGAAACAACCTAAGAGAGAAAAGAATTGGCCAAGAATTTTTAAAGTAACACTTTGGAAACTTACTACATGTCAGGCCCTCTTAAGCACTTTATATGCATCAGTATTAACTCGTTTAAACCTCAGTACAACTTTAAACTGTTATTACAATTACCTTCTTCTTATAATTAAGGAAACTGAGTAAGTTAATAATATAGAACATAATTCAAACCCAGAAGTTTGGCCCCAAAGCATATGCTCATTACATTGCCTCCAAATTAAAGTTCAAGAAACTGGTTAAAAAAATGTATTTTCTCTGTTCATATAGGTGAAAGATAAACCGAGAGAACAAAATCTGAGTCTGCAGTGTTCAATAATTTAACATCCGTAATAAAATCTGAAGGATCAATCTGGTAGATGTTCTTAAGCATCTACTTCTGGCAAACTTATTAATTTATGGCAAATAAGAGCTGGTGATATAGTATAAACAATATAAAATTTTCAAGAAGGGGGAAAAATGGAAATCTCTGCAATACTCTAATTCTTTATTTGTTTAGGACACCAACAAGCCATTCCTTAAATTTAGGGAACCTTATATTAGTTATTTAGGTAATGAGATACTATCTTCATAGTGCCACTCAAGGGTTTTGCAAGTTAGAAAGTGCAGAATAGGTCCAAGAATTGCATACACTCATCTCTAAAGTCAAGAAATACTGTTTCTTCTTGGTGGTAAAAGTTTGTTTTCAGCTTAACTGACTCCTTTTGTGAAATTAAAACAGACTGATAATTCAGAGAAATCCTCATTTTTATATTCCAAGTGCAGATGCAGAAAAGAAAATCATGGTAAATACTTGTCAAAAATGTATAAATATTTTCTGAAATTAATTTAATTTCTACTAAGGAGCCTTAGAAATTTTGTTTCCCATTTTCCATTGAGGGGTCAGGGAATTAGGTCAGTAGAGCATCTAACTATCTGCTAAATACATATAATCTACTTGAGTCCAAATATCTGAACTTCCTTACATAAACTAGTAACATTTTTCTTCTTGGATGAAGTTTAATAATCACCGTATCAGATATCTTATAATGTTGGTAAGAAAATATAGTCTTGGGAACCCCTGAGGATTCAACAAATTGAGCCAATTCAAAACAGTCCTTAATCTAAGGAAACTGAGCAGTAAATCCTTGTCATTTCATTAAGTTTTCAACTAAACTAAAGTAAAGTTTTTAAATCTCCATAGCTGGCTTGTTTTCTTTTAAATATACTATAAGTTGGCAGTGATTAATAATACAAATATTAAGAGCATCCTTTTTGCAATTTCAATCATTTCCTCTGTAATATCTCAATAAATGTGGCTTAGGAAGGTCACAGAGCAGTCTTCTAATTAATAATTTAATAAGATAAAGATACACTAAACTTCTATTTTCATTTGAACTAATTTTGAAATCAAATTTTTATTACACTGACTATATTCCTTCTATGGTAAAAAAAAAATTGACTTCTTATATACTGTGAACAAATTCCTTAATGGAAACAGGCCCTAACAGTTCACATATACTAATTAATTAAAACAAGATTGAGGGGTTATATTTGTTTGTTTACTTATATGTCTGTTTAGACAATAAGTAAATCTCAAGAAGGCTGTCCCTCAGAGTCAAGGGTTTGCCTACTGCGTCCCTGATCTGGTGGGAGCCAAACCAGTACGATCACTAGAGACAACATGATTTTGAGCTGCACTGTCACACAGAAAAATAAACATGAGTCACAAATGAGAGCTGCATATGTAATTTTAAATTTTCTACTAACCACATTTTAAAAAGTGTAAAATAAATTTTAATAATATGGTTTATTTTACCAATATATCCAAAATATTACCATTCAATGTATAATCAAAAAATTTTAATTACTGTTATTTTATATTCTTTCTTCACAGTAAATCTTCAAAATCCATTGTGCATTTCACACTATTACACTTCTTAATTGTATTAGTCATGTTTCAAGAGATCAAAAAGGCATATAAAGCTAGTGGCTACCATACTGGGCACCACGATATAAGGGGAAATCAGGGGCTTTGATGAACATAGACCTAGGTTTGAATCCTAGTTCCACAACTCACTAAGCTGTGCAACCATGAGTCAGTTATATAAGCTCTCTGATCCCTGTTCTCATCTGTAAAACAGGAATAGTAACATCTGTCTTACGAATCTTTTTTTTTAATAATTTTATTTTTTTAATGAGGCGACATCAATAAATCAGGATACATATATTCAAAGATAACAAGTCCAGGTTATCTTGTCGTTCAATTATGTTGCATACCCATCACCCAAAGTCAGATTGTCCTTTGTCACCTTCTATCTAGTTTTCTTTGTGCCTCTCCCCTCCCCCCATAACCACCACACTCTTATCAATGTCTCTTAGTTTCACTTTTATGTACCACCTACGAATCTCTAAAAAGAATGGAAGATAACATATGTAAAGCACCTTGGCACACATTACATGCCTGGCATGTAATAAAACTAAATAAAATCCTCCTCAACCTCATTATTATATAATTTGGAGAAGAAAAAGTACCACTGAAAGAAAGCTCAAATACAAAGTTTAAAAAAAATGTAAAAGAGAAATGTAGAAAGAGAAACAAAAACTTAAGATTATCAAATGTTTTCTGGATGAAATCTAGCCACTAATCCACTATTATCCATACAAAATTAAAACAAACAAAAAAGAATTTTCCAAAAATTCTGAATAATGCCAAAAAAAAGATATTGCTACAACTAAAGACATGGTAGTGTTTACTTTTTTTTTTTAAGTAACTTTGCTTTCTTGATTATTTTTGGCAAGGCTAATATTAAGGGAGAAAATGGCTAGACAGTTAAATAGGAGGTTATTGGTATGAAAATAGCATTTTGGGATATAAAACTGTTTACAGATAATCTACAAAGACTGTATTATCCATGCTGATAACTCAGCATTCACTATATAATATATAAGGATCAATTTCTTTCAAATAATTGTTACAGTATATTTTTCATTTGCTTATATAAAATATCAAAATACAATGCTGAAAATATATAAAACATACCTCTGATAAAAATGTTTGGGCTGATTTCTGAGCTCCTACATGGAGCAGATATTCATACACGTAGAGTGCTAACCTGGAAAATAGAATTTTTATTGAGAAATGTTAAAATTAATTATTTAAATAATGCACACATCTTTATATTACTAACATTTTTACTCACTTAAAAATGACATAAAATCAACTCTTTCCATATCCTTTCATTGGGAGTGTATATATGTCCAGAAAGAACTTAAACTAATTAAAATAGCACACAAAGAAAAAGACAAATATATCCTTTCTTGGCAAAAAACAGCTAAATATACATTTTGTCTTTGATCATCTCACCATAGCCTCATTCCTTTTATACCTAATTAATAAATCATAACCAAACATTAATCCCTGTAGCCTATTTTAAGGAACACTTATCTTTCATTAGTAAAATAAATTAATTACGTCACTGGACCTTTCCAACAACTTTTTGTCCTTCAATTGTTTTGGTGATTGTTTTTTTTTTTTTTTTTTTTTAATTATTATTTATTTATTTATTTTTAATGGGGTGACATCAGTAAATCAAGATACATATATTCAAAGGTAATATGTCCAGGTTATCTTAAAGTTCAATTATGTTGCATACCCATCACCCAAAGTCAGATTGTCCTGTCACCCTCTATCTAGTTCTCTTTGTGCCCCTCCCTCTCCCCCTTCCCTCTCCCTCTCCCCCCTCCCCCCGTAACCACCATACTCTTGTCAATGTCTCTTGGTCTCAGTTTTATGTCCCATCTACGTATGGAAAAATGCAGTTCCTGGTTTTTTCTGATTTACTTATTTCACTCCGTATAATGTTGTCAAGATCCCACCATTTTGCTATAAATGATCCGATGTCATCATTTCTTATGGCTGAGTAGTATTCCATAGTGTATATGTGCCACATCTTCTTTATCCAGTCATCTATTGATGGGCTTTTTGGTTGTTTCCATGTCCTGGCCACTGTGAACAATGCTGCAATGAACATGGGGCTGCATGTGTCTTTACAAGTCAATGTTTCTGAGTTTTGGGGGTATATACCCAGTAGAGGGATTGCTGGGTCATAAGGTAGTTCTATTTTCAGTTTTTTGAGGAACAACCATACTTTCTTCCATAATGGTTGTACTACTTTACATTCCCACCAACAGTGGATGAGGGTTCCTTTTTCTCCACAACCTCTCCAACATTTGCTATTACCTGTCTTGTTAATAATAGCTAGTCTAACAGGTGTGAGGTGATATCTCATTGCAGTTTTGATTTGCATTTCTCTAATAACTAAAGAAGATGAGCATCTTTTCATATATCTGTTGGCCATTTGTATTTCTTCCTGGGAGAAGTGTCTGTTCATATCCTCTTCCCATTTTTTTATTGGATTGTTTGTTTGTTTGTCGTTGAGTTTTATGAGTTCTTTGTATATTTTGGCTATTAGGCCCTTATCTGAGCAGGTGTTTAAAAATATCATTTCCCAATTAGTTGGCTGTCTGTTTATCTTGTTATCAATTTCTCTTGCTGAATAAAAACTTCTTAGTCTGATGTAGTCCCATTCATTAATTTTTGCTTTCACTTCTCTTGCCTGTGGTGTCAAATTCATAAAATGCTCTTTAAAGCCCAGGTCCATGAGTTTGGTACCTATGTCTTCTTCTATGTACTTTATTGTTTCAGGTCTTATGTTTAGATCTTTGATCCATTTTGAGTTAATTTTAGTACAGGGGGACAAACTGTAGTCCAGCTTCATTCTTTTGCATGTGGCTTTCCAGTTTTCCCAGCACCATTTGTTGAAGAGGCTTTCTTTTCTCCATTGAGTGTTGTTGGCCCCTTTATCAAAAATTATTTGACTATATATATGTGGTTTTATTTCTGGACTTTCTATTCTGTTCCATTGGTCTGAGTGTCTATTTTTCTGCCAATACCATGTTGTTTTGATTGTCGTGGCCCTATAATAGAGTTTGAAGTCAGGTATTGTAATGCCCCCAGCTTCATTCCTTTTCTTTAGGATTGCTTTGGCTATTCGGGGCTTTTTATAGTTCCATATAAATCTCATTATTTTTTGCTCCATTTCTTTAAAAAATGTCATTGGAATTTTGATGGGAATTGCATTAAATTTGTATATAGCTTTGGATAATATGGCCATCTTGATTATATTTATTCTATGTTTTGGTGATTGTTAATGTAAGCTCTAGCTGTTTGCACTTCCACATGCCAAACAGGTGTGGAATGTCCATTTTAATATCTGCTCTGCAGCCTCTCCTTACTCTTTACGTTTGATTTTTAAACCAATAATATTTTACTTTATATGGTATTCCAGTTAATAGCAAACCACAGTATTAAATAAACTTTAAAGATAATCAGTTCATATTGAGCATTTGGGTGCTTGACACAAAGTTTCATATAAATTCATCACTCAAATATAAAACTTTAAATATATAGTATATACTTATACTACTCTCATCTTGTGGATTCAAAATTTTTAAGCTACACCATGTGGCTCAATTTTACTTGAGCTGTTAACAAAATATTATTCATAAACCCAAATTAGTCTGAGGCAGTATTTTTAATGATATCTTGGACCAATGCCCAGATAGCTCACAACAGTTTAGTTTCTACTACACTATATTTACCAATATTGAGCCAGGTTTACAGTAAACAAAACAATGTATAACAATAACCACAATTCTGTATAGCTATACAACTTCTCTAGCCAATTTTTGATTGTTAAAGATTGATAGCATGTGCAAAAATAATTATTTTCTTCATTTTCATAAAAACAGAGCATGCATCTGTCATGAAAAAAGAAAGTCTGTACAAATCTAGTTGCTTTGTCCATTTATTCTTTCCCCATCCCAAAACTGCCACTTAAATTGAGAATTATACTAAGTAGCATTTGTAGAAGTTACTCATATATGAAAAGCATGTTATTGACCATGAGTGTATGTATGCAATTTAGAAATATCTCCTCTTGCTGTAAGAGAAACTGACAACAAAATAAACAGACACCCAATTAATGGGAGATGATATTTTCAAACAACAGCTCAGATAAGGGCCTAATATCCAAAATATACAAAGAACTCATAAAACTCAACAACAAACAATCCAATAAAAAAATGGGAAGAGGACATGAACAGACACTTCTCCCAGGAAGAAATACAAATGACCAAGAGATATATGAAAAAATGCTCATCTTCATTAGTTATTAGAGAAATGCAAATCAAAACTACAATGAGATACCACCTCACACCTATTAGATTAGCTATTATCAACAAGACAGGTTAACAACAAGTGTTGGAGAGGCTGTGGAGAAAAAGGAACCCTCATTCACTGTTGGTGGGAATGTAAAGTAGTACAACCATTATGGAAGAAAGTATGGTTGTTCCTCAAAAAACTAAAAATAGAACTACCTTATGACTCAGCAATCCCTCTACTGGGTATATACCCCCCCAACTCAAAAACACTGGTATGTAAAGACACATGCAGCATTGTTCACAGTGGCTAAGACAGGGGTCCCCAAACTACGGCCTGTGGGCCACATGCGGCCCCCTGAGGCCATTTATCCGGCCCCCGCTGCATTTCTGGAAGGGTACCTCTTTCATTGGTGGTCAGTGAGAGGAACATAGTTCCCATTGAAATATTGGTCAGTTTGTTGATTTAAATTTACTTGTTCTTTATTTTAAATATTGTATTTGTTCCCATTTTGTTTTTTTACTTTAAAATAAGATATGTACAGTGTGCATAGGGATTTGTTCATAGTTTTTTTTATAGTCCGGCCCTCCAACAGTCTGAGGGACAGTGAACTGGCCCCCTGTGTAAAAAGTTTGGGGACCCCTGGGCTAAGACATGGAGACAACCAAAAAGCCCTTCAATAGATGACTGGATAAAGAAGATGTGGTACATATACACTATGGAATACTACTCAGCCATAAGAAATGATGACATCGGATCATTTACAACAAAATGGTGGGATCTTGATAACATTATATGGAGTGAAATAAGTAAATCAGAGAAAACTAAGAACTATATGATTCCATACATATGTGGGACATAAAAATGAGACTCAGAGACATGGACAAGAGTGTGGTGGTTGCTGGGAAGGGGAGGAAGGAGAGGAAGGGAGAGGGGGGAGGGGAAGGGCACAAAGAAAACCAGATAAAAGGTGACAGAGGACAATTTGATTTTGGGTGATGGGTATGCAGCATAATTGAATGACAAGATAACCTGGAGATGTTTTCTTTGAACATATGTACCCTGATTTATTAATGTCACCCCATTAAAATTATTAAAAATTTATATAAAAAAAGGCTTGGGTAAAATAATGCAAACATAAAAAAAAAATCTCCTAACCTCAAGTTGAATAACGCTTCCTAGATCTATGCTTCCCAACTCTTTTTCTACCCTAACTCATGTGAGGATCATGACGTATTTCTTCTGGTGGCACTGTCTCCTTATGAAAGTGTGGCTCATTCCCAAAGTGTACCATATGGATACAGGAATTGGAATATTCCTGTAGTTTCAAACAAACTAGTCCTACTGGTAATTCTTAATACATTCTTTTGTTTGTTTGTTGTTTTACTTAGAAAATTAAATTTAACCAGGTGACATTGATCAATAAGAGTATATAGGGTTTAGGCAAACATTTCTATAGCATTTAAACTGTTGATTATGTTGTGTACCCATCACCTAAAGTCAAATCATTTTATGTCACCATATATCTGTCCCTCTTTACTCCCTTCCCCCCACCTCCTTCCCCATAATCCCCTCCCCCGGTAACCACTTCACTTTTCCAAGGCCATGAGTCTCATTTTTTTTAAAGAATTTATTTATTCAATTCAGAGAGGGGACAGAGAGAGAGAGAGAGAGAGAGAGAAAGAGAGAGAGAGAGATAGACAGATAGATAAATGAATAAATAAATAAATAAGGGAGAAGAAGCAGGAAACATCAACTCTTGTATGTGCCTTGACCAGGCAAGTCCAGGATTTTGAACTGGTGACTTCAGAGTTCCAAGTCAGTGCCCTATTCATTGTGCTATCATAAGTCAGACAAGTCTCTTGTTTTATATCCCACCTATGTATGAAATCATACAGTTTAGCTTTCTCTGATTTACTTTTATTTCACTCAGTATAATGTTCTCAAGGTCCACATATTTTTAAAATATCTATATTCCATACAACCTGTTCCTCCATTAACCACTCTCAACCAAAGCACATGATTCTCTGACCATGATGGAAAATTTCATCTTGTAAAAGCAGATTACAGTCAGTGGTAGTCAACCTGGTCCCTACCACCCACTGTGGGCGTTCCAGCTTTCATTGTGGGTGGTAGTGGAGCAAAAGTATAAATAAAAGATAGATTTAACTATAGTAAGTTGTTTTATAAAGATTTATTCTGCCAAACTTAGCAAAAATCCGACATAAAGTACTTGGTAAGTAATTATTATTATATGCTTTAACTTGCTGTAATTCTGCTTTATAAACTTTATAAAGTAAAGTAACTTCCTTACTTTATAAATCACCATTAATGTGAAACCGGTGGGCGGATAGAAAACTTTACTACTAACAGAGATACAGAAGTGGGCAGAAGGTATAAAAAGGTTGACTACCCCTGGAATACAGTGGTAGCTTGAGATACGAGCAGACCAACATACGATTTTTTTTTTTTAAGATACGAGCTGCGACTCGATTTGTATTTTTATTCGAGATCCGAGCAAAATTCCGAGATACGAGTTATGATTCTGGAAGCTGCAGCTAGTTGCTGCACCGGTGCACGGGTCCAGTATTGGCAGCACAACACCATCATCTCATTCTTTCATACGTGTTACCCGGCAGAAGCAAGTCGAATCTCGTGTGCTGTACTCGTTCTTGCATCATTTTTGCATTTTTTACTAACTTTCTTTTTGTGCTATCATGAGGCTGAAGAAAGTGAGTGTAAAGGACAGTGGTGAGAAGAAGAGAATGATGTCTATAGAAGTAAAGCAAGAAATAATAGAAAAACATGAGCGTGGTGTATAAGTGATTGAACTGACAAGGCTGTACGACCGCAATACATCTACAATTTGTACCATCCTTAAACAAAAGGATGCCATCAAAAGTGCAAATCCAGCAAAAGGAACTACAATTCTTTCCCAATTAAGGACAAATATCCATGAAGAAATGGAGAAGCTTCTGCTGGCGTGGGTGAAAGAGAAAGAGCTGGCAGGACATACAGTGATGGAGACTGTAATATGCGAAAAGGCACGTATTATTTACTGCGACTTGAAGAAGAAAGAACCATTAACCTCAAAAGAGGCTGCAGAAGATACATTTAAGGGAAGTCACGGCTGGTTTGAAAATTTCAAGAAGAGATCTGGCATCCACTCAGTGGTGAGGCATGGTGAAGCTGCGAGTGCTGACGTTAAGGCAGCTGAGGAGTACATCGCACGTTTTGCTGCGCTTATCGCAAAGGAAGGCTACATCCCCAACAAGTGTTCAATTGACGAAACAGGATTGTTTTGGGAAAAAATGCCCCAGAGGACTTTCATCACCGCAGAAGAGAAGAAGCTGCCAGGCCATAAACCCATGAAGGACTATCTGACCCTTGCATTGTGTGCAAATGCTAGCAGTGACTGTAAAGTAAAGCCACTGCTAGTGTATCATTCCAAAAATCCTCAAGCCTTTAAGACTCACAAGATTCTTAAAGAAAAACTGTAGGTTATGTGGTGCGCCAAGGCTAGGGCATGGATTACGTGGCAGTTTTTTATTGAATGGGTAAATCTCGTCTTTGGTCCTGCAGTGAAGAAATATCTTCAAGAAAACAAACTCCCAATGAAAGCATTATTAATCCTCGAAAATGCCCCAGCCCACCCACCTGGTCTTGAAGATGACATTCTTGATGAGTTCAAATTCATGAAAGTCCTCTACCTCCCACCCAACACGACTTCAATCTTGCAACCTATGGATCAGCAGCAGGTCATTTCCAACTTTAAAAAGCTTTACACAAAGCACTTCTTCCGCCGCTGCTTTGCGATGACTGAGAATTCAATTCTAAGCCTATGAGAGTTTTGGAAAGATCACTACAACATCGAATATGTTTATGCATTATTGACTTGGCATGGCAAGAGGTTACAAAAACAACCTTGAATTCGGCATGGAAAAAGTCATGGCCTGATATTGTTGCAGTCAGGGACTTCGAAGGATTCGAACCAGAGACCAAGACCGAGGTAGAAGCATTGGAGAAGATTGTGTCCCTTGGAAAGTCGATGGGTCTGGAGGTAGATGAGGGTGATGTAAATGAGCTCATGGAGGAACATGAGGAGGAACTCTCAACTGAGGAGTTGAAGGAGCTACAGATGATGCAACATACGGAGCTTCTGCAAGAGATTAGTAGTGAGGAGGAGGTAGAGTTGGAGGAAGTGATTTCTACAAGTGAAATGAAAGACAGGCTGGCAATGTGGGAGAAGCTTTCAAGTTCATTGAAAAGAAACACCCAGAAAAAGTTTCAACTGGTAGTGCTTCAGCACTTTTTAATGACACTTGCTTGTCACATTTCCATAACATTTTAAAAGGCAGGCAAAAGCAAACCTCTTTGGATAGATTTTTATTCAAAAGTCCTGCAAGTGAAAGTGCCGAAAGTGCAGCCAAAAAGGCAAAAATAGGTGATGATTAAATGAAAAATATGTAATGTTAAGCTTGGGTTAAGTTTAAAGTTATGAAAGTGAATTTTTTACAATTAATTTTGTGGTTTCATTTTAAGTAAAGAAAATGCAGTTTTAGTTTTGTTTAAAATAAAAAAACGCAGTGTTAGTTTACATTTAGTGTTAAGAAAGTGCAGTTTTAGTTTACGTGTCTACAGTGCCTGCATCCCTTCCTCCCTCTCTCCTCCTCCACCATTCACCTCCATTAGCCGCACTCGTCTGTCTCCAAGGTAAGAATATACTACTAAATAACACTTTTTTCTTTTATTTCATATATTTTGTTATGCATTAGTAAAGTATAAATATGTGTTTCTTAATTAAAAACATGTCTTTTTTCATAATTTAGGGTGGTTTGGGGATTTTTCACAGGGCTGGAACGGATTAAATCTATGGGGGGAGGGAGGATGCAGGAGGGAGGGAGGGAGAGAGTTAGGGGGAGGGGGAGGGGCACAGAGAAAACTAGATAGAGGGTGACGGAGGAAATCTGACTCGGGGCGAGGGGTATGCAACATAATTTAATGACAAGATAACCTAGACATGTTTTCTTTGAATATATGTACCCTGATTTATTAATGTCATCCCATTAACATTAATAAAAATTTATTAAAATAAAAATAAATAAATACTTACACAGTAAAACTGACAAAAAATTCTGTACTCAAGAAACAGTACAGTTACTAGGTTACTGTGATGATCAGTTTATGAGTTAGGATGGCTAAGCTATAGCCTTCAATTATTCAAATTTAGGTGTTACTGTAAAGGTATGTTAGAAGAGATTAAAATCTATAATAAATTTATTTTAAGTAAGGAAGATTCTCTGAGATAATCAGGTTAATCTTATTCAGAGCAGAAGAGAAATTTCTCTGAAGAAGAAATTTCAGCCGTGGACTGTGGCTCAGCTCTTGCCCATTGTTCAGTGTCCTCTTGCATGCCAGGCCTATGGATTTCAGACTTGCCTACCTGGCCTCCACAATCATATAAGCCAATTCTTAACCATTAATATGTTCATATGTATCCTCCTGGTTCTGTTTCTCTGAAGGAACTCTGAATGGATATAGACACTTATGTTAAAATTACATGCAATTCGAGATACAGAATAAATTATCTTATAGGTCCCTGACAATTCTTATTCTTTACCTAAATTTCAAATCTATTAGTTAAAATGTTTGTTCTTGATTTCACTAGCAATAACCAAGAGATTTCTGGGTAACGAATATCAAATAAAATGGAATGAATTACAATTTAAAACTTTCAAAAAAAATAAATCTATTTCAGTTATTTTAAATGGGAGAAATTTGATATATGAGTTGACTGACTTACGAGCTTGGTTACAGAACGAATTAAACTCGTATGTCAAGGTACCACTGTATTTGTGAATTTTTTCCAGTGAGACTATCGAGCCTCATAATTGCCTGCCAGTGGCATTGTCACCCTACTGCCTACCTCAGAACAAACATAGCCTCAGGAATCCCTCATGGCTTATAACATCTTGGGCCTATAGCCAAACCAGTGGTGCAGACTAGACAAGATTTCCAGGCCTAACTCAAAGGCTGGACAATAAGGATGTCCCATCAAGCTTGGGAAAGTTGGAAACGAGAGGCAGAGTGTGAAGCAGAGGCACTGTGGTGGGCCAGCGGGTAGGAAACAGACCCCAGAACAGCCAAAGTCAGAACACAACTGTTGCTGTGTCCTTGCAATAAACATCAGTTAAGCAAGACACTTCCTTTGTAATCTCTTCTTTGTACTATTAAAGGAGCTCATATATTTATTTTATATTATCCGTAATTAAGTAATAAAAAGTATATCTCTACCAGTAGAATTAAAATCAGCAATCCCTGCTCTTTCTCTATGGGTCTAGGCCAGGGGTAGTCAACCTTTTTATACCTACCGCCCACTTCTGTATCTCTGTTAGTAGTAAAAGTTTCTAACCGCCTGCCAGTTCTACAGTAATGGTGATATATAGGGAAGTAACTTTACTTTATAAAAAATTTATAAAGCAGAGTTACAGCAAGTTAAAGCATATAATAATAATTACTTACCAAATACTTTGTGTCGGATTTTCGCTAAGTTTGGCAGAATAAATCTTTATAAAACAACTTACTATAGTTAAATTGATCTTTTTATTTATACTTTGGTTGCTCCGTTACTGCCCACCATGAAAGCTGGAATGCCCACTAGTGGGCAGTAGGGACCAGGTTGACTACTGGTCTAGGACATTAATTCTAAAATATGTATTAAGGAACACAGAATTATTGGGGAAAGGGGGTTTCAAACTACATAACTGGAGATTCTGAAGCATCTTCCAAAGGGTGTAACTGTCCTCTTATCCTTAAAATCTATCAACTATCCTCTTACCCTTAGAAGAGCAGCACATCACAACCACCAGGATGACTAAGTGGGACAGGACTGAGTCTATCTGTATATAATACCACCTCATATATCCATGTCCTGCAGCCTCCCTTGAACAAAATAATGTTTCCCAGGCAGTCAGGACCCAGACTCCAGAACAGAGGTTGGGAACCTATGGCTCGTGAGCCAGATGTGGCTCTTTTAATGGCTACATCTGGCTCACAGACAAATCTTTAATTAAAAAAAATAATAACGTTAAACATATAAAACATTCTCATGTATTACAATCCATTCATTTCCTACCGCTCATGTTCATGGTTGCGGGTGGTTGGGGCCAATCACAGCTGTCCTCCGGGACAACACCAAATTTTTATTGGATAATGCGTAACGTACATGGGTCATTGAATGGCTCTCACAGAATTACATATTAAAATATGTGGCATTCCTGGCTCTGTTAGCCAGAAAGAGTGGCAGGAAGCACTACATGGGCTAACAATTAATTAAAAACTCGACATCACCAGTAAATCTCCAACATTTTAACAATCACCCATGTGCATAGGATTCTCTACATTTCTAGCCTTCTCTCTACCAAGCTCCAAACCTGCTTCTTTAAATTACTGTTTGAAGTTTTTAACAAGATATTTGTCTTAAATCGACCATACCCAAAGTTATATTTGCCTTCTCCATCTGTTTACAGTAATTGTAATTGTGCTCACCTTGAATAACACACAGTCTGAATCTGCTTCCTCGTTTATAAAATGGGAACAATAAATAGTTTCCTTGAGTATTGCTGAAAGTACTAGCACAATAAAAAGTAAATACTACTGTTATGATTTCAGCTTATTCTCCCCACATCCTCTAATATGTTACCAAGTCACATGCTGGATTCCAGTGCCACAGTCCCTCCCACATGTGCCATTCCTTTCTATTCCCCTCCTGCTCCTGAGGAGCCACTCGGAGCTACAGCAATGGCAGGAGTGTCTGCTATAGCTTTAGGTACAGACACCACACTTTCCACTACTTCCCGACCAGAGAGGATGTAGGGCCAAAAACAAGTATCTCCAAGTTCTGGGAGAAAGGCCTTGCAATAAAAGATATTGTTTGAACACAGATGATTCCAGAGGAGTGGGAAGTGACACTTGTCCATCCACAAGGTAAAGAAATCATAGCACCTTCCCTTACCCAGTGACATAAGATCAGCAAATATAGGAAGGCAACATTTTATCTGGATCCAATTTCTACTGAACAGTAAGAAGTTAAAGACAAATATTGCATAAACAAATATTTAAACTGTGTATGCTTTTGAGTTAACATTTTCTTCTTCTTTTTGAAGAAATTTAATTACTTTTGATAAAGTACATGTGACTAGTTAACTGGTAGAAACATTAACAACAATAAGAAGTAACCAATGAAGCCTGGCCAGCTGGTTCAGTGGTAGAGTACCAGCCCAGCATGTGGACGTCCCCGGTTTGATTCCCAGTCAGGGCACACAACAGGAGAAGTGCCCATCTGCTTCTCCACCCCTCCTCCTCACGCTTTTCTCTCTCTCCCTCTCACTCTTTCTCCTCCCTTCCTGCAACGAAGGCTTGATTAGAGTGAGTTGGCCCCAGGAGCTGAGGATGGCTCCATGGTCTCTACTTCATGCACTAAAACAAAAAAATTGCTCTGGTTGCAACAGAGCAAGGGCCCCAGATGGACAGAGCATCGCCGCCTAGTGGGCTTGCCAGATGGATCCCGGTCAAGGCACATGCAGAAGTATGTCTCTCCCTCCTCTCCTCTCACTAAAATTTTTTTTTTAAAGGAAGTAACAGATTGTGGGGCAGCTGTGTTAAGCTTACGCACTGGTTTACCAGCTGCGAGCCCTTTGCCTGATTGGTGCGTGAGCCCATAGCAGCACCACATGTGTGTGGCCAATATAAAGCTATAGGTGCTTGTGCTCAAGGGGACTGAAGATGCACGAATTGCCTTCCCGCCACCCTGAGGGGCCATTTTGCTGTTTGTGTGCCTGAAAGGTGCTTTCCCCTGCCTGTATGCTTGTCCACTGTTGTGAGACTATTAAATGGAATGTCCAATGCTCTCCAGCTCTGCAGGTTTTCTACCATCTGCCCAAATCCAATGTGGACCTGCCTGGCCTAAAACCCACTGAGCCCCTGACAGCCTGCTTGGTGCAGCTGTGGGACATAGGGGTGAATGACATCATACTCTCCGGAACAGAGATGGACCCTAAGGCTGTGAGGGCTGCTGCCCATGCTGCCCCACCCCCGCCAACTAACGAGAGAAACGGGCCACCAGCATTACATCTGATATAGTGGGCAGGGTTCAGAGCAGATTGACATAGAGCCGCCGACACCCTTGAGCTATTCCCAGTGGCTCTCCTGTTGGGGACTGTGGGCTGGGTGTTTTTTACAATCCTGAGAGAAGAAATCAAGAGCTCTGTGTGAGAAGCTGAGTGAGGTTGAAAGCTCCAGGATGAGCTGCGTACTGAGCACCAACAATGGTGTGAACTGGAGCAAGTGCTGGAGAAGGAGACCGACCAGGTCCGAGAGCTGCAGTGTGAGGTGCAGGCTGAGAGCCAGTGGCGCCTGGAACTGCAGCCATCTCTGGACAAAGAGTTATGGGCTCACAAGTTGCAGTTTGCCCTGGAAGCTGAATGTTGGCAGCAATGGCTGTTGGAGAAACAACTGTGGGTTCAGGAACTCAAGTGTCAGCTTCAGGCTGAGAGCCAGCAGCTGCAGGAGCCAAAGCAGAAGATGGAGCTGAGCTGCATTTGTGCCAATGAAGTGGCTCTGAGTCTGTGGCCTCCAGTGTATCTGACTCTTCTGAGGGGGAGGCTCAGGCTGCAACTGCTATCTACAGACTCAGAGCCTGGCCCAGGGTCGCCAAGAAGGTGACCCAGCAGCCGAGAGTCCCTCAGGGCAGCCACAGCCTCCTCCCCGAGTAGTGGAGCACTCTCTGGTCCAGCCCTGAACCCGGGCAGAGCTGATGGAGTTGGGGGTGAAATTCATGCAGAAACCCACTGAGCCCCTGGCAGCCTGCTTGGTGCGGCTGCAGGACATGGGGGGGATGGCATCATGCTCTCCAGAACAGAGATGGACCCTAAGGCTGTGAGGGCTGCTGCCCCTGCTGCCCCACCCCCGCCGACTAACGAGAGGAACGGGCCTGCGGAAGTTACCCAACACAGATGTGGGTAGAATTGATTGCAGCCGGGGCGGATACAGAGATATTTGATGGCAAGCCTATAAAGTCTTGTTGGAGCTTTGGTGGCAGCTTGAGTCAGAACAGAAGTTCCATCCTCTGAAGAAGCAGAGGAAGCAGGTGGCCCCAGCATCTGCCAGGAAAATGGCTGGTGTTCAGGTTACAATATCCTCAAAACCCGTTATCCCAGTCTGAACAGGCAAAAGGGTGAGGGGCCCTTCTGACAGGGACAGGTGGGGCCCAGAGGCCCCATGTGAAATTGGCAATCCACTGGTCCCCTTCTAATGTGCAGAAGGTGTTAGCTTTAGCAAGTAATAGGTGCTTTTTTGCAGCAGGAGCTAAGAGAACTGTTAAGGTGACACAGGCCTTGAATGAGTTTGACCCTGCCAGGCCCTGTGGGCTTGTTGAGGGGTTTGGATGGGGCTTGTGGCAATGGACAGCACACTATGGACAGATGCTGAGGTCGTTAATAAAGAGCTGTATGGCTAGTTGCCTGTAATGGACCTTTACCTTGGTGATTTGCACAGACAGCTGTCTATCGTGGAATGACTCTTGGACTGCGACCTGAGGTGGGCACTGGCTCCCTTAATAAATGGACGTCTCTCATCAACAGTACCATGAGAGAACCTGATGGGGGGGCACAGCACCTGTGGAGGCCCTCCTGCACTTGTTCTCATCCAGTTGCAGAGGTGAACCAAGGACTCTTTATGGTTTCCATGGACACAGCCCTAGACTATTCAGGCCCTCCCACCTACCATGGGGTGGGGAGTTGGAGGTGGGCCTCCAGTTGACACCCTGGGCAGAGTGCTCAGGGAGACATTGTGAAGGGCACCTTTATAATTATTGTGTAACTTTTGCTGTTGCTGTGGTCTCTGTTTCCTGTCATGTAGATTGTGAAGCAAGCAACCCTAAAGGGGTGGAATGTGGGGCAGCTGTGTTAGGCTTGCTCACAGGGATACCGGCTGCAAGCACTTTGCCTGACTGGTGCGTGAGCATGGCTGCACCATGTGTGTGCATGGCCCAGATTGCCTGCCCACCACTGTGAGGGATCATTTTGCTGTTTGTTTACCTGAGAGGTATTTCCACTGCCTGTGTGCTTGTCCGCTGTTGTGAGACTCTATTAAACAGAGTGGCCCAACCCTTTCTGGCTCTGCAGTTTTTCTACCATCTGCTCAAATCCAGTGTGGACCTGCCTGATCTCGGCCACCGGCATTACACAGATGAAGACCCAGTTAGAGAACAGGCAACCATCCCTAGCCTCCTTCAGATGCCTGAAGATTCTTTAGAAGCCACAGTGTATCATAGCACTGTGGTCTCATTAAAAATCATAAAAGGGTAGCTTCATGTCTCCAGTTAAAAGATTAAACTTTGCCACTCATCCTACAACAAAAATATAATATATTTAGTTAAATAATTAAACCTCTGATATAGTTCCTGCAAACTTTTTCCCCCAATTTGTAGTAGAACATATCATGCTGGAATTTTTTTATTGGGGGCGCAGGTAGAGGGCTGGTGGTGGTGAAGATGAGAGTAGAGCAGCTGTGTTAGACTTGTTAGCTGGTACTGGCTGCAGGCACTTTGCCTGATTGGTATGTGAATGCATAGCAGCACCACATATGTATGGCCTATATAAGGCTACGGGTGCTTATAGTCAAGAGTTAGGGGACTGTAAATGGCAGACTGCCTGCCTGCCACTGTGAGGGACCATTAGTAATGCCAGTGGCTGAGGCCAGGCAGGTGGTACACCAGCAAGCAAGCCTAACACAACTTCCAGACAATGGGGAACAATTAAAAATAATTACAAAGAAAACTTGGTGTTTTACAGTAAAATATTTCATATTAGTTAATTTCATGTTTAAAAATATTACTCAGAATTTAGATATCCTGTACTCAATCAAAAAGCATCTAAGAGACTTCTTTCTGCCTAATTCTTGAACTTTAAAATCTAAGAAAATGTCATTATCATACCACCAACTAAAATTATTTCAAATTTACCTTATGAAAATAACAAAATAGAACAAAAGCCCTTATATGTTTACCATTCATATGAACAAAATCTATTACATGCTTGCCAGTAGGTGTCATCTAACAGTACTAGGACATATTAAGTATCTAACTCATAAGGCAGCTACAATAAATGCTGTCACTTTAGAGTCTAGTAACTATAAATTCTCAACTATCCTTGTAAATGAAGGTACTTTACATTCAGGGAAAAAAATAAACCCCTACTTCACTCAATTCTTTATATAATCTAGCTAATTTGAGATTCAATTTCTTCTTCTGAAGGAAATGGTAGAAAATAAGGAACTATGGGCAAGATATATAAAGAGAAGGTTTCGGAGATTCCAAGATGGCAGTAAAGTAGGCAAATGTACAGACTGCCACCTCCCACGACCAAACTGGATTACAAATTAATTTAAGAACAATCATCGTGAAAAACCAACTTTGGACTTAAAGAACATAACTCAAAAACCAAGAAGCACAGAATAATCCACACTGATCCTGGTAGGGAGAGCAGCGGCATGATTGGGGCTCCCCCACTCCCAGGAGTGAGGGGAGGCTGAGGCTGAGGGTCCAGAAGGGCTCCCAGTGAAAGGAGAAAAACCCTGAGAGGTGGGGTCCTCAGTCCCAGGATGGGAGCCCCAGCCTGGAAACCCAGGGACTGGAGGAGACAACCTGACAGCACTGAGTGGGGAGACGAGTGAGAATTCTGTCTGTGGGAAGCAGCTGGCAAAAGAAAGTGCATCATTAAAGGTCCAGTGGAGAAAATATCACTCACAGCCACTTGCCTGGGGCTTTGGGGTTAAAGAGGGCTGAGAGGACTGGTCTTCCATGAGGAAAGTGGAGAGATCAAGACACAGAGACACAAACGGTGATGGGGAGAAGAAAACCTGAGCTGACCTGAGCTGAGTCCTTCTCCAGTAATGAGGCGGCCATAACTGGGGGGAGGGTTTGCTCCCTCCACCCTGCACAAGCCTATCTTGAAACCAGTTGACCCACCTCCAAAAAGCTTTCCAGCTCCAGTCAACAGAAAAGGTTGTTTAGAAAGGAGAAAGGGGGCAGGCAGAGCAGTGACTCAGGTTTCCAGAGAAACCTGAGCTACACCTTGCCTTTCATGCTGAGAATGACCCTGCCCCCAGAGAGGCACGGGCAGACCACACCATCAGATTCTCAGAGGACACACCAACCGCATTACTGGATATAGTTTCAATTAAAAAAAAAAAGATATACCCACTTCCCACTTCCTAAACACAGAAGCCCCCTGCTGGGATCAGCAAACACAGACTTTCTGCTGGACTCAGCAAACAAACAGCAGGGAAATTAAGACTTTTAAGGGGCTCTACTAGTTAAGGAGAATTAAAATCCAAGCAACAAGCAGAGGCTGAGGAATAAAGTCCTGAAGGAGAAGCTGCATTCCATAAGTTAACTTTAGACCCACAACTCAAACAAGCTTGCAAACCACACAAAGAAAGAATGAGAAGACAGAGGAATGTAAACCATATGAATCAACAAGAAAAGTCACCAGAAAAAGAATGGAATGAGATGGAAGTAATCAAATTACCAGATGCAGAGTTTAAAATAATGATTGTTATAATGCTTAAGGATCTCAAAGCTACAATAAATGGACTTAATGAACACCCAAATAAAGAAACTGCAAGCATCAAAAAGGACACTGAAATCATAAAAATGAATCAATCAGAAATGACAATTACAATATCATAAATGAAGACTACATTAGAAGAAATCAACAGCAGGCTGAATGAAGCAGAGGATCGAATCAGCAAATTAGAGGACAAGATAAATATCAATAAAAGCACAGAAACAGAGCAGCAAAAAGAAAAGAGGCTCAAAAAGTCTGAGGAAACTCTAAGAGAACTCTGTGACAATATGAAGAGAAATAACATCTGCATCATAAAGGTTCCTGAGGAGAAGAGAAAGATCAAGGGAGAGAGAACCTGTTTAAAGAAATTACAGCTGAAAACTTTCCTAAATTGATGAAGGAAAAAGTCACACAAGTTCAAGAAGCACAGAGAGTCCTGATAAAAAGAAACCCAATGAGGCCAACATCAAGACACATCACAATTAAAATACCAAAGTTAAGAGATAAAGAAAAAATACTAAAAGCAGCAAGAGAAAAAAAGTCAGTTACCTAGAGAGGAACCACCAGAAGGATGACATCCAACTTTTCAACCGAAACACTTGAGGCCAAAAGGGAATGGCAAGAAATATTCAAAGTAATGCAGAACAAGAACCTACAACCAAAACTACTTTATCCAGCAAGATTATCGTTTAAAAGTGAAGGAGAAATAAAAAGCTTCCCAGACCAAAAAAAAAAAAAAAGTAATTTATTACAACCAAATCAGTACTGTAGGAAATGTTAAGGGGCTTGCTGTAGAAATAGCAAAGAAAAAGGAAATTGAGAAAAGTAGGATTATACATCTAAAGAATAAAATGGCAATAAACAAATACATATCAATAATACCTTAAATCTAAATGGATTAAATGCTCTAATGAAAAGACAGAGGATAGCTGCATGGATAAGAAAACAGGATCTGTACATATGCTGTCTATAAGAGACCCACCTCAGAACAAAGATACACATAGAAAGAGAGTAAAGGGATGGAAAAAAATATTTAATGCAAACAGAAAGGAAAAAAAAGTAGGGATAGCAATACTAATATCTGACAAAATAAACTTGAAAACAAAGCTATAGTAAGAGATAAAGAAGGTCACTACATAATGATAAAGGGAGCAATCCAACAGGAAGATATAACCATTATGAATATATACGTGCCTAATATAAGAGCACCTAAATATATAAAACAGATGTTGATGGACAAAAAAGGCGATATCAACAGCAATACTATAAGAGTAGGAGATTTTAATACCCTACTTAACATCAATGGACAGAACCTCCAGATAGAAAATTAACAAAGAAATAGCAACCTTAAATGACACACTAGATCAACTGGATTTAATAGATATCTTTAGAACCTTTTATCCTAAAACAGCAGAATATACATTCTTTACAAGTGCTCATGGTACATTCTTTAGGATAGACCACATGTTAGGACACAAAACAAGTCTTAATAAATTTAAGATTGAAATCATATCAAGCACCTTCTCTGACCACAATGGCATGAAACTATAAACTAACTAAAATAGAAAAACTGAAAAACATTCAAACACTTGGAGACTAAATAGCATATTTTTAAATAATGAATGGGTTAACAGTGAGATCAAGGAAGAAATCAAAAACTGCCTTGAAACAAATGAAAATGAATATACAACACTTCAAAATTTATGGGACACAGCAAAAGTACTCCTGAGAGAAAAGTTCAGAGCATCACAGGCATACCTTAAAGAAGAAAGAAGAAGCTCAAATAAAAAACTAACCCTGCATCTAAAAGAACTAGAAAAAGAACAGCAAGTAAGGCCCAGAGGAAGTAGAAAGAAGGAAATAATAAAGATCAGAGCAGAAATAAATGACAAAGAGGCAAAAAAAAAAAAATACAGAAGACAAATGAAACCAAGAACTGGTTGTTTGAGGCCTGACCTGTGGTGGCGCAGTGGATAAAGTGTCGACCTGGAATACTGAGGTCGCCGGTTCAAAACCCTGGGCTTGCCTGGTCAAGGCACATACGGGAGTTGAAGCTTCCAGCTCCTCCTCCTGTTCTCTCTCTCTCTCTCTCTCTCTCTCTAATAAAAAAATGAATAAATAAAATTAAAAAAAAAGAACTGATTGTTTGAAAAGGTAAACAAAATTGATGAACGTTTAACTAGACTCACCAGGAAAAAAAGAGAGAGGGTTCAGATAAAATTAGAAATGAGAGAGGAGAAGTAACAACTGACACAGCAGAAATTCAAAGAATTGTAAGAAAATAGTATGAAGAACTGTATGCCCAAAAATGAAACAACCTCGATGAAATGGGTAAATTCCTTGATACATATAATCTTTCAAAAATCAATATAGAAGAATCAGAAAATCTAAACAGACTGATTACACCAAAAGAGAGTGAAACAGTTATCAAAAAACTCCCAACAAACAAAAGTCCTGGGCCAGATGGCTTCACAGGAGAATTTTACCAAATAATCAAAGAAGAATTAACTCCTATCCTTCTCAAGCTATTTCAAAAAATTCAAGAGGAGGGAAAACTTCCAAACTCCTTTTGTGAGGCAAACATAATACTGATTGCAAAACCAGGCAAGGACACTACAAAGAAAGAAAACTATAGGCCAATATCTCTGATGAACTTAGATGCTAAAATTCTCAACAAAATATTAGCAAATCGGATCCAGCAATACATGAATAAAATCATACATCATGATCAAATGGGATTTATTCTAGGGAGGCAAGACTGGTACAATATTTGCAAATCAATCAATGTGATTCAGGACATAAACAAAAGGAAGGATAAAAACCACATGATAATTATCAATAGACACAGAAAAAGCATTTGATAAAATCCAGCAGCCATTTATGATCAAAACTCTCAGCAAAGTGGGAATATGGAAAACATATCTCAAAATGATAAAGGCCATCTATGACAAACCCACAGCCAACATCATACTCAATGGGAAAAAATTAAAAGCAATCTCCTTAAAATCAGGAACAAGGCAGGGGTGCCCCCTTTCACCACTCTTATTCAACATAGTTCTGGAAGTCCTAGCCATAGCAATCAGACAAGAAGAAGAAATAAAAGGCATCCAAATTGGAAGAGAAGAAGTAAAACTTTGATTATTTGCTGATGACTTGATGCTGTACATAGAAAACCCTAAAGTCTCAGTCAAAAAAACTACTGGACTTGATAAATGAATTCAGCAAGGTGGCAGGTTATAAAATCAATATTCAGGAATCAGTGGCATTTATATACACCAACAATGAACTATCTGAAAGAAAAATTAAGGAAGCAATCCCCTTCACTATTGCAACAACAACAAAAAATAAAGTACTTAGGAGTAAATTTAGCCAAGGAGGTTAAAGACCTGTACTCAGAAAATTATAAAACATTGATAAAAGAAATCAAGGAAGATACAAACAAGTGGAAGCATATACTGTGTTCATGGATAGTAAGAATAAACATCATTAAAATGTCTATACTACCGAAAGCAATCTATAAATTCAATGCAATTCCTATTAAAATAACAATGTCATACTTCAAAGATGTAAAACAAATATTCCAAAAATTTATATGGAACCAAAATAGAACACGAATAGCCTCAGCAATCTTGAAAAAGGAAAATAAAGCAGGGGTATCACACTTCCTGATATCAAGTTACACTACAAGGCCATTGTACTCAAAACAGCCTGGTACTGGCATAAGAACAGGCATATAGATCAATTGAACAGAACAGAGAACCCAGAAATAAAACCACACTTTTATGGTCAACTGACATTCGACAAGGGAGGTAAGAGCATACAATGGAGTAAAGACAGTCTCTTTAACAAATGGTGCTGAAAAATTGGACAAATACATGCAAGAAAATGAAACTAGACCACCAACTTAAACCATTCACAAAAATAAACTCAAAACGTATAAAAGACTTGAACGTAAGTGGTGAAACCATGATCACCTTGGAAAAAAACATAGGCAGTAATGTCTCCGACATCTCTCACAGCAATATATTTGCTGATTTAATTCCATGGGCAAGTGAAATAAAGGACAAGATGAACAAATGAGACTATATCAAACTAAAAAGCTTTTGCACACACATATGGGAGTTGATGCTTCCTGCTCCTCTCCCCCTTCTCTCTCTCCTCTCTCTCTCTCCCCCCTCTCTCTCTCCTTTCTAAAATGAATAAATAAATTAAAAAAAAAAAAAAAAAAAAGCTTTTGCACAGTAAAAGACATCATGAACAAAATAAAAAGACAAGCCACACATAGGAGATCATATTCACCTACACATCCGATAGGGCAGTGGTTCTCAACCTGTGGGTTGCGACCCCGGCGGGGGTCAAATGACCAAAACACAGGGGTCGCTAACGGGTTGCGACCCACAGGTTGAGAACCACTGCGATAGAGGTTAGTGACCAAAATCTACAAAGAACTTGTAAAACTCAATGCCAGGAAAGTAAACTATCCAATCAAAACTTGGGCAAAAAAACTGAATAGACACTTCTCTAAAGAGGACATACAGATGGCCAATAGGCATATGAAAAAATGTTCAACATCACTAATCATTAGAGAAATGCAAATTAAAACCACAATGAGATATCACCTCACACCTGTCAGAATGGCACTCATCAACAAAACAACACAGAATAAGTGCTGGCGAGGATGTGGAGAAAAGGGAACCCTCCTGCACTGCTTGTGGGAATCCAGACTGGTGCAGCCACTGTGGAAAACAGTATGGAGATTCCTCAAAGAATTAGAAATAAAACTGCATTTTGACCCAGCTATACCACTTCTATTGATAGAAATATATCCTAAGAATAACAAATCACCAATTCAAAAGGAGAAATGCACCCCCATGTTTATTGCAGCATTGTTTACAATAGCCAAGATCTGGAAACAGCCCCCAAGTGTCCATCAGAGGACGAGTGGATTAAAAAGCAGTGGTACATATACACAATGGAATACTACACAGTCGTGAAAAAGAAGGAAATCTTACCCTTTCAACAACATGGATGGACCTGGAGTCTATTATGCTAAACAAAATAAGCCAGGCAGAGAAAGAAAAACATCATATGACCTCACTCATCTGAGGAATCCTATGAACAATGTGAACTGAGGAAGGGAAGAGAGGCAGAGAAAGGGTCAAAGAGTCCAGAAGGAAAGGGGAAGAGAAAAGGGGATCAAAGAAAGAGAAGACATTAGTGAAAGTATATACACATAACACAGAGAGATAGAGGGCAGGATAGTAAATCATGGAGTAAAGGAGGGAAAGTGGTGGGGGGCTGGGGCAAAAGGGGTATCGAGGGGAACAAGGAGGGAGAAGGGAGATATATTCGAGGGTACACTTGTAACTATATAAACACAACAAATTAAAATCAATAAAAAATAGGTTTCTAAGACAGTATTAATTTGCATATAATTTTCCAAGATACAGATAAATAAATATTGCCTATAATTAAGAGCCAATTCCTAACTCTCTTTCTATGTACATATATGTCCATAGTCAATATATATATATGCCTTTATATAAAACAAATCCTTATGTTATAAAAGTCAGCTAATAAAAATGGCCTAATGTTTAAAATCTGAATTTATAGAATACTTAAAGTGCATATGACTCTTTATATCATAGAAAGAGAAAGGATTTTTTAAATCTTGTAAACAGGATTCATCAAGTTTCCTCTACATTATACTCCTAGTTATAATAACAGGATTTAATATTTATAAAACTTTTCAAGAGTATGTATTATAATGTATGCCTCTATGGATCACAGGCTATTATGCCTCACAATAGTCCTGTGAGTTAGGAACTATGCATAAATATAATTAGGTAAATGTCTATACAATAAAAAGTCCAACTACCTAAACATGGCCTAAATGGTCATGTCTGTCAGCCTGACCATAATATCTTGTATATACTTTTCACAATTTGGTCTGTTTATTACTTACTAAAACCTGACTTTTGCAAACTATAGTTTTATAAATTGAGGTACAACTGACATATAACATTATATTAGTTACAGGTGTACAACATTTTTATATTTATATATATTGTGAAATGGTCACAAGAAGTCTAGTTAACATCTGTCACCATATGTACTTATAGAATTTTTTATTATTGTGATAAGAGCTTTTAAGATGTACTCTCTTAGCACCTTTCAAATATGCAATACAGTATTACTAACTATAGTCACCATGTTATACATTATATCCCCATGACTTATTTATTTTATAATTGGAAGTTTGTAACTTTTCACTCCTTTCACCCATTTTGCCCACCCCTCAACCCCCTATCTCTGGCAACCACCAATTTACTCTCTGTGTCAATGAAGCAAGCTATATTTTCAGTATTACAAAAAGATATAAAGTTTAAACAGAAAAGTAAAACAGCCATTTAATATAACATATATCCATCCTAAATTTGAGTGATAAAAATTGATTTTGTTAGCATTTTGTCATCTTCTGTACTTATCAAAGAAAAAGGAAAAAAAGATTCAAATAAATATAAAGCCTTCCAATTAACAGATTCTTGTTTGTAATTTTAAAATTATTTTTGTTAATTCACTGTATGTGCAAAAGTGGATGGGAGGCAGGGTAAGCGAAATAGCTGTTCCTAATTTCTCTTGAGATTAAACTGCTCTAATGACCACATCTCTCTTGTTTATTTCTGTATCTCCAGCACCTAAAATAAGTCCCCATATATCATATATTTTTTACTTTTCATATTTTTGGGGGGCGCCTCAATCAAAAGGACTTGGGCTCCCTAACACATATGTTTTAATGAATGAATGACTCTCTTAGATCAGGTATAAAGGCACTTAGAGAATCCTTTGGTTTCTTCCAATCGTGGCATTCAAAGGAGAATTATAAGCTATCTCCTTTAGGTAATCTATTTTAGCATTAGCATCCTCTCAGTATCCTTAAAATTTGGCCTCTCAAACAAACAAAACAAAACAAAACAAAAAAACTATACTGTTTAACATTCATCTTACCAAAACAACTCCTTCACACTGATTCTAAGTCCCTATATATACAGGGCGATTTAGAAAGAATAATAATAAGCAAGTCTATTTACTTATGGGTGGTAAATTTTTGTTGTTTTACTTATTTTTAACAAAATAAATCCTCATAAGACACTAACCTCACTTTCTCCTCTTTATTTCTTATACAAGGAAATTAAGTCAAGGTTAGTGCATAAACAATAAGAAGATGGTAGAGGGCTAGAAAAGGGGTCTGTAGAAAATCTGTCTAACTGTTGCCAATTAGCACTAGTGAGCAGCATATATCTAAAATCCTGCCTCTAAAATCCACTCCCCATCTTCGCCCCTAAATCACAATGTCAGTGACCGGTCTTTAAGAGTCATGTTGGATCTAAAGAGATCTCTCTTATTCCTGAGCCACTGCATAATTCTAGTGTTGACCAGCGACTCGTATCAGTGTCCATATGTGACTCTTCATTGATAAAATGCCAATAGTTAGCTATATAAAATGCCAATAGTTAGCCAGTAGTTAACAAGTAGCAAGGAGCCTTTGGCAGCCATTGAAAGGCTGCTCATAATAAGTAGTTATTAGTAGTGAAACCAGATCAGCCTGATTAAATTTACAACAGCACTTATGACCTGGTTCTAAGGTGGTGTGAAAAATTAGAAATCTGTTTCTAACATTATTTTCTTGAAGGTCTTCATCATAAACAGTAAGCTAAAAACCTGATTTACAGTATCAAAATTGTGTCTATACACCATGAAATAATACTAATACTCAGCCTTTGTATTAAACAGACTTAAAAGATTTATTTTTTGGTATAGTTTCTCTATCAGTTTTAGAGAAAAAGATGCCTCATACACATACAGGTAGTGAAGATACTAACCTGGGCATTAAATATTCTAGGGCAGGGACAATTGCATCAGTTAAGTCAGGAATAGGAATAAAATATTTTTAACAATGAGATCAGTAGTGGGTCATAAAAAATACTACTTTAATGGTGTTTCACTGATGTCCTATATTATAGACAAATAATGCTAGAGTATGAATTTGGAATTAAATGATTTGGTGTGCTTAGAAAAAGAAATATTTGCTTTATACAAACAGACAAGTTCACAATTAAAATGACTACAATCAATTTTGAAGAACTGAACAAGAATAAAATATAAAAGTGAGATTAAATAAAAAAAACTAATCAATAGTTTGTAGAAATTCAGTTATTCATAGAACTTAGTAAAATTCTCCATGCAGTCTTCTAACTCAGCTGTATATACAGTTACTGGCTGTACTTGGTAATGCTACTTACTTCACTTCAGGCCACCCTGAATACTACATTTCATATTTAGGCTTCTATTTGCCTATAAAACCTTGATATATACAGTTTAAGTGATGGTCTTCACTTTCTATCTGTTTGCATTATCCTTACCGGAAAGTAGATTTTCCTTTATATCCACCCAGAACACTAGTAGCTTCTTAATATCTGTTGACTAACCTTGAAGATCTTAACATCAAAATTAACACCAGAAACCACACCTCCACTAGTGCCATGACAGAGTGAAGGAGAAAGTGGGACTAACTTTCCCTCTGGATATAAACAACGAGAAAACTAGAGGTAACACATGAAACAACCATTTCATACGCTGGGCAACAGGCAGTGCAGACCTATATAATACCTGAGAAAGGAGGGACAAACTAAATCAAGCCCTATCATCACTCTGCTTGTCTGCCTCAGAGCACATTCTGAAGCACATTACAGGAAGGGAGAAACCCAAATATAGGACAGTGGTCTTCTGAGTTGAGGACATCAAGAGACAAAATCGGGGAGATGTTAAAACAGCTGGAAACTGTTGGAGTATCAGATAGGAGGAAGCTATACAGGAAAAAAACAACTTGGATAGGGGTCCCTTTGCAGATGTGTAGAGTGAAAGTCCACCAGGCCAGGCAAATACTATAGTTACTCACACAGGGAGGGGAAAGACCTCAGTGAACACCAAGAATATCCAGTAGAGACCTCATGGGTCACACTTCAGAGATAGGACTAAACTAGTCTTAGAGCAAAAGTAGACTTACCCTAAAAATAGTGGGTAACTTTAACAACCCAGACCAAGCTTTTAACAACAAACAAGTGTAACCAGATTAATTTGAATAGAAAGCAACTTTAAGTAAAGGTAAGTACCAAAAACAAAGAAAAATGGGGCATTAAAATAACTTACAGTAGAAATGCTGGCTTCTCAATTTTCAGAAGTGGGCTGATTTCAGCATATACAGTGCATAGAGTAGGGCAAAAGTAAGTTTACAGTTGTGAGTATGTAAAACACAGAGCTCATTCTTGTATTATTATTTATTATGGTATCATTTTCCATATGAATAACAGTAAACTTATCTTTGCCTCATCCTGTACAGTCTTGTATTAAGTTGTTCATAAAAATACATGAAAAACTTAAACAAATAAAGAAATAGCTTTCAGAATGGTAAATGATTTGCCAGATCACTAAAGTTGTGTGCGTTGTTACCTCTACAGAGAGAGCAATATGAAATACTACAAAACCAGTATAATGAAAAATATTTTGTTACTACATTTTCATATTGAGCATTCTGGTGTTGTGACATTCTGGAGAGTGAACAGTTTACTAGCAGGTTATATCTCAAAATTTTACAATGAGCTAAATGAAGGGGAAAAGGGTTCACTTAGAAATTCAACTGATGCCATAATGTTCTAGAACAGTTACTTTACCCACCAAGGGAGCCTTGTAGTTACACATAGAACCAATGTAACACAACTTTCCCCACCTAGGAAAATAATACTACAAACAGTAATGAGTTATTTTCCCCAAATTGAGAAAATGGACACTGCTTTGTGCTAGGAAGACACAGTGGGTATCAAGATTTAACTAAGATATAATTACCACTGACAAAAAAATTTCCTAAGTGTCAAATGCAAATCAAGAGACACAATGAAGCCTGACTGATGGTGGCACAATGGGTAGAGCATCGACCTGGGACAATGAGGCTCCAAATTTGAAACTGCAAGGTCACTGGTTTGAGCACGGGCTTAACCGGCTTGAACGCAGGCTAGCCAGCTTGAGCACAGGGTCACCAGCTTGAGTGTGGGGTCGCCAGTTTGAGCATGGGATCACTGACATGATCCCATGGGTGCTGGTTTGAGTCCAAAGGTTACTGGCTTGTGCAAGGGGTCACTGGCTTGGCTTAAGCCTACCAGTCACGCATATACACTGCTCACAAAAATTAGGGGATCAGGGAACATGCAGATACTTCAGTACTTTCAGCCTTTTGTATAATGTATTTTTGCCAATGAAATAAAAGTTGGTTTTGCATCTCATTTGCATAATCAATCAACTTTTTTGGACTTGTCATTTGCTTTTCTGGTGTTCTTATTTAATTTAAAAAAAATCAAATACTTCTTTTTTTTTTTTTTTTTTTTGTATTTTTCTGAAGCTGGAAATGGGGAGAGACAGTCAGACAGATTCCCACATGCGCCCGACCGGGATCCATCCAGCACGCCCACCAGGGGCCACGCTCTGCCCACCAGGGGGTGATGCTCTTCCCCTCCGGGGCGTCGCTCTGCCACGACTGGAGCCACTCTAGCGCCTGGGGCAGAGGCCATGGAGCATCCCCAGCGCCCGGGCCATCTTTGCTCCAATGGAGCCTTGGCTGCGGGAGGGGAAGAGAGAGACAGAGAGGAAGGGGGGGTGGAGAAGCAAATGGGCGCTTCTCCTATGTGCCCTGGCCGGGAATCGAACCCGGGTCCCCCGCACACCAGGCCAACGCTCTACCGCTGAGCCAACCGGCCAGGGCCCAAAT
Organism: Saccopteryx bilineata; assembly: GCF_036850765.1. Classification (NCBI taxonomy): domain Eukaryota; kingdom Metazoa; phylum Chordata; class Mammalia; order Chiroptera; family Emballonuridae; genus Saccopteryx; species Saccopteryx bilineata. The sequence continues at coordinate 207,126,167 of NC_089493.1, forward strand.
ACTTCTTTTTTTTATTGCTTCATATTCATTTTGAAATATCCCCTAATTTTTGTAGCAGTCTATAAGAAGCAATCTGTGAACTAAAGTGTCACAACTATGAGCTGATGCTTCTCATCTCTCTCCCTTCCTGTCTGTCTCCTCTGTCTCTCTCAAAAAGAGAGAGAGCGAGACAGTGCATCAATTCCCCATTAACCTATAGATCCACACTAAAAATAGAAGTTATACAGAAGTTAAAAACATTTTTTCAAATAAAATTTTTATCAGTTTTGCAACAGTATTAAATGTATTCAAATATAAATAGCAAAAGCACAATGACTCTAACTACTCTTAAGTAACTTAAAAATGATTATGCTGTGAGGCTTTATCCAGTCTAATTATCCTTTTTTTAAAAAAGAAAGAAGGAAAGGAAGAAAACAAAGTGTAATGGTGAAGCTTCATATTTACTTTTATAATTAACCATGTTAAACTTATGTTCTAATTCATGGACTAATATCTTCAAATCTTATTCAATTTCAGTTATCTTTAACCAATTCTTTACTTAAATGTATAATAGCACTTCTACCAAAAAATGAGCAAATAATGCATAAGAACTTAATAAATTCAGTTAAATAATATTAAATGTTGCTATAGGAGATTCTTGGCATATCTGTTTGAAATGAAAGTCTTGTTAATAATTTTTACATTATATTTATTCAAGGTTCCCAGCATTTGTACAGAAAATTTAAAGGCAGAAAATAAAATTATTTTAGAAAATTATTTCCCAAAGGATAAATTTCAGCTAAATAAAAAGTGACCTTGATTAAGAATTTTGAAAATAGAAAAAATATATATGGCTTTGATAGTATAATATTCCCTCTGGAATTTATACTTAAGAAAAAAATTACATAAAGAGATTTATATAAGGATGTTCATGACACAGTTTTACTGATAGGACAAAAAATGGAAATAACTTATTTGTCCAAGTCTATGGAACTCATTAAATTATAGTATACCATTTGCATATGTGTGTACATAAAGTAATGGAAGTAAATAAAATAAAATATTAAAAGTGATCACAATGAATACTGACAACACCAATGCTAGTGACGATGTGGAGCAATGGGAACTCTCATTTATTGCTGGTGGGGATGCAACATGGTACAATCACTGTGGAAGACAGTTTGGCAGTTTTCTTACAAAGCTAAACATACTCTTAACGTGTAACCCAGAAATCATGTTCCTTGGTATTTACCCAAAGGAACTCAAAACTTATGTTCACACAGAACCTTGCACATGAATGTTTACAACAGCTTTATTTATAATTGCCAAAACTTAAAAGCAATCAAGATGTCCTTAAATAAGAAAATGAAAAAATAAACTGTTATATCAAGACAATAGAATATTATTCAGCATGAAAAAGAAGAGCTATCAACCCACTAAAAGACATGGAGGATCCTTAAATGAATAATACTAAGTGAAAGAAGCCAATCTGAAAAGACTGTATAATTCTAACGACATGACATTCTGGCAATGGCAAAACTAGGGAGACTGTAAGGGATCTGTGGTTGCCAGGGGTGGTGGTAGGTTAGGAAGGTTGAGTAGGTAGAGCACAGAGTATTTTGGGGGCAGTAAAACTACTCTGTATGATATTATAATGGCAAATACATGTCATTAGACATTTATCTAAACCCATAGAATGTACAACAGAACAGTGAACACTAATTTAAACAATGGACTATGAATGATAACAATGTGTCAATGTAGGTTCATCAGCTGTAATAAATATTACCACTCTGGTGTAGGGTGTGGTCCATGGAGGATCCTATGTATGTGTAGGGGCCAGGGTGTATGGGAACTCTCTGTTCCTTCCGCTCAATTTTGCTATAAACCATATACTGCTATTTTTGTGTGTGTGTGTGTGTGTGTGTGTGTGTGTGTGTCAGAGACAGAGAGAGAATCAGAGAGGACGGACAGATAGGAAGGGAGAGAGATGAGAAGCATCAATTCTTTGTTGTGGCACCTTAGTTGTTCACTTATTGCTTGCTTCCTCATATGTGCCTTGACGGGGGAAGGAGAGGGGGAAGAGGCTACAGCAGAGTGAGTGACCCCTTGCTCAAGCCAGAGACTTTGAGCTTCAAGCCAGCGACCTTTGGGCTCAAGCCAGCAACCATAGGGCATGTTCATGATCCCACACTCAAGCCAGTGACCCTGCCTTCAAGTTGGTGAGCCCATGCTCAGGATGGATGAGCCTGAACTAAAGCCAGTGACCTCAGGGTTTCAAACCTGAGTCCTCTGTGTCCCAGTCCAATGCTCTATCTACTGTACTACATACAGCCTAGTTAGGCATAAACTGCTCTTTAAAAATATATTTTTTAAAGGTGACAGTAGTGGGTGATGCAGCTTCGTACTTCCTTCTCTATAATGTTGCGCATTTTGCAATTTTTTTTATAATAAGGAAAAAATTACTTTAAAATTTGGTCATGAGTTTCTATCTTCTTTGCCAAGCTTATTGTAAACTATAATCTAAATGTAACATCTTCAAGTACAGATGAACAGTAATATTTCACTCTAATAATAAATTATTTCAATAAACTATAACCAAGAAAACATCTTTCCAAGTAATGTAAATTACATATCCCAAGAAAATCAGATGAGTAGAAAATGCTTAAAAGCCGTCTAATTATTTTTCTGATTACTCAGCACAAAAAATAACTTATTCATAATTCCTTACTGACTTTACCACTCTTATTTTTCTTAAATCTTCCTGTTAATTCTTTTTCTAGTCTTTCTACATGCCATTTTAGCAGTTAAATTTATTCTGCTTTATGTCCCTACTACTTCTTGAACCTTCTTTTTAAAGTTTCCCTTTGTTCCAGTTCCTTAATCATAGTCAAATGCCTATGCTCACCTAGCTATAATACTTTTTTTTTTTTTTTTTTAATTTTTTTAAAGACTTTATTTATTCATTTTAGAGAGAAGAGAAGGAGGAGAAAGAGAGAGAGAGAAGAGGGGAGGAGCAGGAAGCATCAACTCCCATATGTGCCTTGACCAGGCAAGCCCAGGGTTTTGAACCAGCGACCTCAGCATTCCAGGTCGACGCTTTTATCCACTGCGCCACCACAGGTCAGGCTTAGCTATAATACTTTTGATGATGTCTTTACTTGGGCCCACCTCATGATTGTCATATTTGAAGTATCAATTTTTTTTTTTTTGTATTTTTCTGAAGCTGGAAACAGGGAGGCAGTCAGACAGACTCCCGCATGCACCCAACCGGGATCCACCCGGCACGCCCACCAGGGGGTGATGCTCTGCCCATCCGGGGTGTTGTTGCTCTGTCGCAACCAGAGCCACTCTAGCGCCTGGGGCAGAGGCCAAGGAGCCATCCCCAGCGCCCGGGCCATCTTTTGCTCCAATGGAGCCTTGGCTGCGGGAGGGGAAGAGAGAGACAGAGAGGAAGGAGAGGGGGAGGGGTGGAGAAGCAGATAGGCGCCTCTCCTGTGTGCCCTGGCCAGGAATCGAACCCAGGACTTCAGCACGCCAGGCCGACGCTCTACCACTGAGCCAACCAGCCAGGGCCTGAAGTATCCATTTTAATATGTGATCTTAAGTGACGCTAGTGCTTATAATCCATTTTCCACTTTCCCTACAGCAATTCTAGAAGAGGTTTAATTTGCTCATAACAAATTTCAACAATGTCTCTGATCTGTACTTTTTAGGGCACAGACAGAACAGGAAAGAAATGCTTGAGCAGAACACACCTGTGGACACAAGCACCCAGAACCCATCATGTCAGCGAAGGAAGTGGCCAGGTGTTCAAAGAAAAATCCTAACTCTGGAAAAACACAGCTAATTCTTTCCCTCTGCTTTTCAGAGGGTATAAATGTATGGTCATCTTTAAAATCATTATTTGGAACATTTTTTTAAGTTCTATATAAAATAATCATAATTACACAGTCACCCCTACACAGAGTTTGATGTATTTCCTACTGTTAGCTTGAAACATTTGGACATTTATAGCATTTGCTATTTCAGGCCACTTATTTATCTCTTTACTACAAACCTCTCAGGCATCTATTTTGTGTAAAGTATTGAGGATTGATGAAACATCATTAATTTAGGACTCACTAATGCTGAATTTGTGGCAATATGGTCAAAGAATGCATCTGGATACCAAGAAAAAAGAGTTAAACAAATTAATAGCTTAAAAACATAATCCTAAATACCTAATATCAAAAACAAAAACTATATTTTAACATATGAGAAACTTTACTAATAGACACTTACACTCATTACCATCAACAGTTATAAGCACCTGCTATTTTCTAGGTCTTAGACTAAAATAAAAAATATACAATCTTTGCCCTCAACTAATTTTTAGACTTGTTAACGGGACAAAACATGTAATGAAAAAATAATATCAGTATTGAAAAGTAATATATCATGGGTGTGCAGACAACAAAAACATCAAAAATTCAGAATAAGAAGAGACCATTGTTAGAGATTCTTAACAAAGGGGCTTTAACTGACAAGAGGAAATGGCACTGAAGCTAGGAATTAAAGAAAATAGGACAAGCAGGAAGAAAGGGGGATTTTTAAGTAAAGTATAATTACATGAAAGAATTATCTACAAGCATACCTCAGAAATACTGCTGCCAATTTGACTCTAGATCACCGTAATAAAGTGAGTTACATGAATTTTTTGGTGTCCCAGTACATATAAAAAGTATGTTTATACTATATCATAGTCTATTAAGTATGCAACAGCATTATATCTAAAAAATTACATATGTACATACCTTAATTTTAAAGTAATTTATTGATAAAAAAAATAGTAACCATCATCTGAGCCTTCAGTGAGCTCTACTCTTTTTGCTGGTTCATGTCCTGCTTCAATGTCGATGGTTGCTGACTGATCAGGGTGGGGGCTCCTGAAGGCTGGGGTGGCTTTAGGAATTTCTTAAATAAAACAACAATGAGGTTTGCCACATTGACTGACTCTTTCCTTTCACTAGTGATTTATCTGCATCATGCAATGCTGTAGCATTTTCCCTACAGACTTTCTTTCAACATTGGAATCAATCCTCTCAAACCCTGCCCTTGCTTTATCAAGTAAGTTTATGTGATATTCTACATCCTTTGTTGTCATTTCAACAATCTTCACCGTATCTTCACCAGTAGATTCCAGCTCAAGAAACCACTTTATTTGCTCACCCATAAGAAGCAAGCCCTTGGGTCCAAGCTGGCGAGCTTTGCTCAAACCAGATAAGCCCGCACTCAAGCTGGCGACCTCGGGGTCTCGAACCTAGGTCCTCCGCATCCCAGTCCGACGCTCTATTCACTGCACCACCGCCTGGTCAGGCAGGAGCTGATACTATTTTAAGGGTATCTTTGCTCACCCATAAGAAGCCAGCCCACACCCATTAGTTGTGTCATGAGATTGCAGCTCAGTCACAGCTTTAGGCCCCCGTTCTAATTCTAGATCTCTCATTCCCACATCTGTAGTTACTTCCTCCACTGAAGACTTGAACCCCTCAAAGTCATTCATGAGGGTTGCAATCAACTTCTTCCAAACTCCTGTTAATACTGATATTTTGATGTCTTCCCATGAATCATGAATGTTCTAATGGCATCCAGAATGGTGACTACTTTGCAGATAGTTTCAGTTTACTTCACCCAGATCCATTACAGGAGTCACTGTCTGTGGCAGCGATAGCTGTAAAAAATGTATTTCTTAAATAACAAGACTTGAAAGTCAAAATTACTCCTTGATTCATGGGTTGCAGAATGGATGATGTGTTAGTAGGCATGAAAATAGCATTAATCTCTAACATCTCCATCAGTTCTTTCAGGTGACCAGGGCATTGTCAATGAACAGTAATATTTTGAAAGGAATTTTTTTTTCTGAGCAGTAGGTCTAACAGTGGACTTAAAATATTCAGTGAATTGTGTTGTAAATAGACGTGCCATTATCCAGGCTATGTTGTTCCATTTATAGAGCACAGGCAGAGTAGATTTAGCATAATTCTTAAGGGCATAGAATTTTCAGAATTGAAATGAACATTGGCTTCAACTTAAACTCACCAGCTGTCTTAGCCCCTAATACGAGAGTCAGCCTGTCTTTTGAAGCTTTGAAACTAGCATTGACTTCTTCTCTCTAGCTGTGAGAATCCTCAATGGCCTCTTCTTCCAAAATAAGGCTATTTCATCTACATTGAAAATCTGTTATTTAGTGTAGACACCTTCATAAATTATCCTCTGAATAACTTACTGCAGCTTCTACATCAGCACTTGATGCTCCAGCTTGCACTTGTATGTTACAGAGTAGGTTTCTTTTTTTATGTTGTAGAGACAGCTTCTTTCCCCCATGAACCAGTATCTGCTAGCTTCAAACTTTTCCCCTACAGCTTCCTCACCTCTCTCAGCCTTCACAGAATGGGACAGTTAGAGCCTTGCTCTGGATTAGACTTTAGTTTAAGGGAATGTTGTGGCTGGTGGTCTATCCAGATGACTACAACTTTCTCCATATCAGCAATAAGGCTGTTTCACTTTTTTATCTTTCGTGTGTTCACTGGAGTAGCACTTTTACTTTCCTTCAAGAACTTTTCCTTTGCATTCACTACTTGGCTGTTTAGTATAAGAGGCCTAGCTTTCAGCCTATCTTGCCATTTGACATGCCTTCCTCACTGTGCTTAATCATTTCTGAATGATTGGTTTGGTTTAGAATAACAGAGGTGTCAAGTCTTCTTTTCACGTGGACACTTAGAAGCCATTGTAGAGTTATTAATTAGTCTATTTTCAATTTTTTTGTGTCCAAGGGAATAGAGAGGCCAAGGAGAGTGAGAAAAACAGGAGAATGGAGGTCAGTGGAGCAGTCATGACATATACATTTTTCAGTTAAGTTTACTGTCATATGTTGACACCATGCATGGTGCCCTAAAACAACTACCATAGTAACATCAAAGATCACTGATCACAGGTATCACAAATATAACAATACAAAAGTTTAAAATATTATCTGAATTACCAAAATGTGACACAGGGACAGGATGTGAACAAATGTTGTTAGAAAAGTGATGCCAATGGACTTGCTGAACATAGGGTTGCCACAAACCTTCAATTTGTAAAATTACAGTATCTGCAAAGTGCAATGAAGTGAACACAAAACAAGGTATGTCTGTATATTATATAGACACTGGTGACCAAATAAAATTCTCTATGTACCTGAAAGTAATAAAATTGTGTCATAAATATTCTATATATCAATATGCAAACATTTTTATTCTATTATTTAAATAGAATGTAGTAATAATAGCAGCTTATATATATTGTATATAGTGGTTTATAACTTGTCAAATATTCTCACATGGAAGTATATTATTAATTATACTTCTAGTACTAGCAGCTTCTAGTAATTTTATTTTATTAAAAATGTATTCACATAATTCTCCTTTAATTCTTTTTTTAGACTTTTATTAAAATAAGCCTTAATATGTGCATTTGTAATGGAAAAAAATGTTCATCTAGATGGTATTCTCTATGGTATTTCTTAATTATAATTTAGGTTACCACAAAAAACTTTGAAATACAGAAATTTATTTTATACCCAAAAGCATAGGCAAAAAGCCACAATACTTTTTAAATGTCATAAAGTACAATCAACATTTTTCAAATTTAAAGTTATTCTGATTCTTCAATTTAAAATAAAAATAATCATATATTTGTATCTGAAAATACTTTTTTAAATAATCAATAGGTAAAAGAAAATCAAACAAGGGGAAAATAAAGAGAATTAAACATAACATGAACCTCTACTAAATTAATCTCCAGATAACCAATTTTCAATCAATTGCATTAAGAAGTATTTAGCACCCATGGAAACCTGTATCAACTAAAAGAGAGTGAGCTAAAAAAAATCTTGACTTCTTGCCTGACCAGGGGTGGCGCAGTGGATAGAGCGCCTAACTTGGACGCGGAGAACCCAGGTTCAGGACCCCGAGGTCGCCAGCTTGAGCATGGGCTCATCTGGTTTGAGCAAGGCTCGCCAGCTTGAGCCCAAGGTCGCTGGCTCGAGCAAGGGGTCATTAGGTCTGCTGTAGCCCCCCCCCCCCCGTCAAGGCACATATGAGAAAGCAATCAATGAACAACTAAGGAACTGCAACGAAGAATTGATGTTTCTCATCTCTCTCCCTTCCTGTCTGTCTGTCTCTGTCTCTGTCACCAAAAAAAATAAAATAAAATAAAAAATCTTGATTTCTTTAAGTCCAGATGGAAATAATCACACTAAGTCCTCAATTTTTTTTTTTTTTTTTTGTATTTTTCTGAAGCTGGAAATGGGGAGAGACAGTCAGACAGACTCCCATGCGCCCGACCGGGATCCACCTGGCACGCCCACCAGGGGCCACGCTCTGCCCACCAGGGGGCGATGCTCTGCCCCTCCAGGGCGTCGCTCTGCCACGACCAGAGCCACTCTAGCGCCTGGGGCAGAGGCCAAGGAGCCATCCCCAGCACCCGGGCCATCTTTGCTCTAATGGAGCCTTGGCTGCGGGAAGGGAAGAGAGAGAGAGGAAGGGGGGGGGGGGGTGGAGAAGCAAATGGGCACTTCTCCTATGTGCCCTGGCCGGGAATCGAACCCGGGTCCCCCGCACGCCAGGCCGACGCTCTACCGCTGAGCCAACCGGCCAGGGAAGTCCTCAATTTTTGATAAGCAGTAACAGCTTATCTAAAATCATCAAATCCAAAAATAAAACTAAGGTGATAACTAATATCCTATCTAGATTACTGAAATCCTATCCCAAAATAATAGGCACCAAAACACTGCAATAAATCAGATAATATTAACTTAATAAAAATAAATGTAAAATCCTGTGCTTGAATAAAATATCTTAGATAAGATAGACAAATATTACTTTATAACAACCCCTTTGAAAAGACAAATTTTGTTTGACCGCAAATTTAATATGAACTAATAGTGTACTTGTCCTGCCAAATGAGCTAATTTTAGCTTTAAATGAATTAATACAGTATATAAATTGGAAAGGAAAGGTGATACTCTTAGAAGGATGAGAAGGAGGAAAATACAAGTCATGAGCAATGGTTGAAAGTATCAATGATACATACCCCACAGAAAGAAAAGTCTCAAGTACTTAATAGGTGCTCAGCTACTAGAGGGACCGGTCATATTTCACATGGAGAAAGAGGGCAGAACAAAAACCAAAGAGTACAAGTGATAAGACAGGAAATTGTAACTATATACCAAAGACCTTTTTGTAACCATTACAGCAATACAAAGTGTCATGAACTATTTTGAGGTGGGGAAATGTGAGTGTCCAATCTCTAAAAACGTAAAGGTACAGATTGAAGCTGGGGATACTACAAGGGCTTTATTGATAGAAGTCTGGATGATATGACCTTTAAAATTCCCTCCAAGTATAAGATTAAATAATCCTATTATTACTAAAATTTGACCCAGAGCAACTGGGTGATTTCCAGATCAGTAGGACTATTTGGTAGAAGAGTTGAGATTAAGATGTATGACTGAAAACTTAGTCCATTATATCTAGAAATATACTGCAAAAACATCATGATTCAATATCTTCCTGAAAGAAATTATATTAGCCAGGGTGTATGACTCTGTGACCAAGGGAAGGACAGAAAAATGGCAAGCTCACCTGTCGAAGTTGAATCCAAGGTAACTGCTAGTATAACTGCCACTTGCACCAACCACCCTGTGCCTCCATTCATATAAGAAAATAAACTCTGTTTCCCCAAAGTATGTGTGGGTCCTATAGATCAGTGTGGACCAATGTTCCAAAATTTCAAACCTAAAATGCGAGCTAAAAGCATGCTAACTATATCTATGGAAAAAAACTGGCCCTACATATCAAGGATTACTCAACTGACTCTATGGAAGCTAGTTTGATGAGTAAAATCAGACAAGCAGAGTTTCAATTAATAAATGGAAAGAGATGCTGTATATTTCTATAAAACTCTAAAAGAATATACAATTTATAAACACATTTACTCTTTCCAAATTTTCCCAGATGATAGCTTTTCAAAGAGCAGAGAATTGCTATATCTGATATCTCTTTAACCTAATCTACTCTATAATTAGAAATCATACTTTGCACTCAAAAACAGTTGAAGGGAGCCCTGGCTGGTTGGCTCAGCAGTAGAGCATTGGCCCAGTGTGTGGAAGTCCCAGATTTGACTCCTGATCAGGGCACACAGGAGAAGCAACCATCTGCTTCTCTACCTCTCCCCCTTCTCTCTCTTTCTCTCTTCCTCCCACAGCCACGGCTCAACCGGTTTGAGTGAGTTGGCCCCAGGCACTAAGGATGGCTTCATGGCCTCTGCCTCAGATGCTAAAAGCTCAGTTGTGAGCAACAGAGGATGCTCCAGAACATTGCCCCCTAGTGGGCTTGCCAGGTGGATCCCAGTCGGGTTGCATGTGGGAGTCTGTTTCTGCCCCCCCCCACCTCTCACATAATAATAATAAAAAAAAACTTTTTAAAAACAATTGAAAGGGATAAATTACACTAATATTGACAACCTCAAAGCCAGCTAAATAGGAAATGTGTTATAATAGGTTCATAGTACTAAATCAGATTACTATGCCATTTCACTATTTTCTTGGCATATCAAAATATAAATTATAGAATGTAAGTAAAATATTTTACTAGAGGTTTGCATTCCTTAATTGAATTCTCTACATATTTTCAAGATTAAATGTGTTGGCAGATCAAAACACTGTCAGGTGCAAAACCTATTCCTCTACTTTTCAGTGGTTCTCTTTTGATTATCCACAATAATATCTAGGAGAAACACCATGAAAGCTCCAAAACAGCAGCCCAGCCAAATTTACAGAGCTTTAGTAAGTTTCTGTTCTCCTCCCTGCCACACACACACACACACACACACACACACACACACTTTTAACCTATTCTATCTCAGAGACAGTTCATAGCCTTAAGGTCTCTCAACTGAATAGTAAGCAATCAAATTTTTTTGCGGGACATATTGTTCCCCAGCTAAAAGGTAATATTCTCCTATTTCCCTTGAAGCTGGGTATTTTACCTTGCCTGAACTTTGGCCAACTCTTCCCCAGCTGCTCTTGCTGCAGTGTCAGAAGTGGTCACTGTGTAATACTTCTCTTAGTTTTATTCTTTGGTGTATTGATTCTAGTGATAACTCCCTCAGACTTAAAACATCAAATCACTCTACTCATTCTCCTCCGTATCTGAAACCATTGCTTTGTTTTTCCTACAAGCTTTTTTTCTTCCACCTACCCCTAAAATGTTAAGAGGTCCACAAGATCACTGCATAGCATTCTTCTCTTTCCATATGTTTTCCTCAGACCAACTATGTCAGTCAATAGAAAACAGTCAATGTTTATACCATCAAACCTCAATCTCTAACTCAGAATTTGCTAAAAGCTCCACATCAATTTATTCAACTGTTTGCTGAGAATATCCACCTGAATATCTCCCAGGCAACTTACACACCGCATTATTCTTCATTCCTCCTCTTAGTTAACAGCACATATCCATTCAGCTGTCCAAACCAAAAACCTGATAGTCATCTTCAATTCCTTACTCTTGCCTGATACACAGTTACTAAGTATTCTCGATCTTACAGTCTACGGCTCTATCTTCTCTGGCAATGTCCTCACCATTACTTTCCTAGATTACTGTAAACCATATTAAAACTGGTCTTCCTTTCCCCTAATCTCAGTTCTCTCCATACTGAAGTCAAAAGATCAGTAAAAAGCATCACTCTTCTCAAGGTGTTTCCATGATCACTGGTGGGTCACACCTATAGGATAAGGGCCAGATGGCAAATGTAGCCTCCCCAGATTTGACAATGAGCTTTCAACAAATGCTTCTATCTTATCCCATGCAGAATACCCATGTAGAAACCAAACTAAATGGTTCCATGAATTGTTTCACAGCAACCTATCCTTGTGCAGTTCCATTATGTGGAATTCCCCCCTTCTGTTAAACCAGGAAAACGGTTTCTCCTTCTGAAGAGTCCAATCTAATGTTTCTTAATTGTGAAATCTCTTCTAACCACCCTCTTCTCCTCTCAATTTCCTTACCCTCTCTTGTACCACCATTGTACCATTGTTATAGGAATTATGCAAATAAGTAATTACCACAGAGTATTTTATCTAGTTTTTCTTTTAGAATTTGAGACGCAGAAAATATATTTATTGTCTTTGAATCTCTGACATCTGGTAGGTGTTAATGGAAAGAAGGAGGGAAAGGGAAAGAGAAAAGAAAAGGGAAAGAACAAAAACGAGGAAAGTCTACCTGAGTAACACTCACAACTCAATGAGGAAAATTAAGACCCAGGAAGATTTTTAAATGTATTGAAGGTCACTCAATAATTAATATGTAGCGTAAAAAGTACAATCATCCATCTTTCTCTCAAGCTTACTTCAGTCTCAGTATAATACCTTCTTTTCAAGTCTACTCTACGCTTCCTCAATATGTCAGTACTTTCTACTTTCTCTAACAACGAAAGTGTTTTATAAAATGAATGTGCTCTCAAAGCATAAAAAGTTGCCCACCAAATTTTCGGTTTCCAATCTCTCAAGTAAGGAGTTTGGATGTCTTCATTCCTTCCTAACAAGTAAAAAGTGGAACAAACTGAAAAACCAACAACTCTTCTTGGACCTGTATGAGAGGTGAAGTCACAGAGTAAACCACTGCCCCCAAAACCAGAGAGAAACACAGGCAGGTATAGAGAAACACAATTAACCAGAGCAGAAAGCCCCAAATAGGAACCTAGCCAGGAACCAGTGACTGACGGGGTAGGAAAACCTGAGCTGTAATTGACACACTGCTAGGGGCTCAGTATGGAAAAGCCTGTGATCTAATAACCTCAGGGAACCCAGCCATGGAGGGTCCCTACAATATCAGGAGTTTTACCCCAGAAGCCTAACCTTGTTCCTACAGCATCAAAGAAGAATTCCCACTTTCTTCAGCAAGAGGAGGGGAAAAAGCACCATTATAAAAAGCATCATTTTCAACTTTTTTACACTTGGGGACTGGTAAAAATAGAATAATTTTGGAGACTGCTAAGGCACAAATTACCCTGAGAATAAGCAAATTCAGCTAAGAGCATGGGGTCTGTAATCTTCATACAACATCAGGGTGGTTAACTCGCAGACCAGCATGAAATTTCTGGCAGGCTGGTCAGTGGGTCAGTGGTTGAAAAACACTGCACTATGGATGCTATTCTTCTGTAAAAGACTTGTTCTCAGCAGAAACCATTTTTGCTAGAACCTAAACTGCTGGGTTTCAACAAGCCTAACCTACCTGGGGTAAGGAACATACCCGGTCCAGACATGGGGAAAGGGAATATACAACTTCAGCCTCCTCTAGGCAGCCTGTTCCACCACCGGGGAGTCAAACACTGAGAAAGCAGTGGTGAGGTCACAGTCCAGGGGCACAGGCTCACAAAGACTGAGACCTAATCTAGACCTACAGAATGTCATCCCATCCCCACATCTTTCCAATAAATTACTACAGGCCTACTTACTAAAGTTTCTTTTCCCCAGCACATCATATCCACCCTTCAAAAAAAAGGTTACAAGGCATACCAAAAGCAAAACACAGTTTCAAGGGACTGAACGAGCATCAGAAGCATAGTATGGTGTGGCAAGAATGTTGAAACTATTGGACCAGGAACTGAAAAATCTATGATTAATATGCTTCAGCCTTTAATGGAAAAAAAAATAGACAACATGCAGAAATAGATGGCTAATGTAAGCTACTCAGATTATTATTGCTAGAAACTTCTCCCTTTACTTTGACAAAATGAGGGTCAGTTGTCACATTTTCTTATTTAATAGTACTTTTTCCTTTTAAGGGACTTTATTTTACACTGTCTTTAGTTTACACTAAATGGTATAACCTATTCTTGGTATAATGGTATAATATTTACCTTTGAAAAGACTCCCAAAAATTATGTAATTTAAAAAAATGTAATACAGAACTTCAAATGCATAAAAGTAACATTTTAAAAACTGATCCATGTGTTCTCTGGACATTTAAATATTTCCTAATAATATTACAATAAAAAAGAAGTGTCAATAAAAGGAAACCCTGTGCAGACAGAATCTGACTTGCAGATGTTGATCCTGCAAATCTGCTGCATCTGAGAAATTCAAGCCCCTGGCTAGGCTGCCTGCCAAGAGTCCAGTCAGTTCCCTTCTGTACCACTATTGTTAAACATTCCCTAAAGTTCCTTGTTCCACCACATCCAAGTTACCCCACCCCATTCCTTTACCTAAGCCAACTTGACCATATCCCAATACTATCCCATCTCCCCTGAACGCTCGTCCTTCCTTTTCTAAGTGCCAAAGACACTTCATCTCCAGGATGGTCTTTCACCCACTGCGTCCAGGTAATCCTTCACCCACTTCCCTGACAACCAGTATCCCATACTCCTTCCTGTCACAGCTTCAGAGGACACTCGTTGTCCTCTTGCTGTTGCCACAACCACAGTAGGTGAGGAAACCTTCTCTCACTGCCAACAGGCTCAGAGAAGCAATGGAAACACTCCATATTGTTTATAAAGTATGGAAGTCAGGAGGGAAAACAACATTCTTCTGGTCATTGGAATTCCTTGTAAAGCTAACTAGATTCTCTAAATTTTATAAGAGCTTTTAAAAATTTGTTTTATTTTTCAGTTACAATGTACAATATTATGTTAGTTTCAGGTATACAGCCCAATGATTAGACATTTCTATAACTTACAAAGTAATCACTCTGATAAATCTAGTTCCTGTCTGACACCATACGTAGTTATCACAATATTACTGACTATATTCCCTATGTTGCACTTCCATCCCCATGACTACTCTGTAACTACACTCTGTACTGCTTAATCCCTTCACCTTGTTCTCGCATCCCCCTTTATCACCCTCCCATCTGGAAACCATCAAAATATTCTCTCTTTTCCTAAGAATCTGTTTCTGGTCTGCTCATACATTTGTTTTTTAGATTCCAAATATAAGTTAAATCATAAGGCTTTTCTTTCTTTTCTTGTTTTGTATTTTTCTTAAGTGAAAAGCAGGGAGGCAGAGAGACAGACTCCTACATGCTCACTAGGGGGCAATGCTCTTCATCTGGGGCCATTGCTCCATTGCAACTGGAGCCATTTTAGTGCTTGAGACAAGGCCATGGAGCCCTCCTCAGTGCCTGGGCCAACTGGCTTCAGTGAAGCCATGGCGGCAGGAGGAAAAGAGAGTGATAGAGAGAAGGGAAAGAGGGGAAGGGTGGAGAAGCAGATGATTGTTTCTGTTACCCTGACCAGGTATCAAACCTGCGACTTCCACATGCCGGGCCAATGCTCTACCAGTGAGCCAACTGGTCAGGGCCATATATTGCATTTGTCTTTCTCTGTCTGACTTATTTCACACAGCACAGTACCCACTAGGTCCATTCATGTTTTTGCAGATGGCAAAAATTCTTTTTTTTTTAATAGCTGAGTTCTATTCCATTGTATACATGCATCACTTCTTCACCCATTCATCTATTAATGCACACGTAGGTCACTTCCACATCTTGGCTATTGTAAATAACACGACAATGAACATATGAATAAATTCGTATTTTCAATTTAGTATTTTGGCTTTTATATAAACAACCAGACATAAAATTGCTGGGTCATTGTCTTTTGTTATAGCCCTGACAGTCTATTTTACCAAATATAAGTATTGATACACTAGCTCATTTTGTTTCCATTTTCATGAAATATCTTTTTCCATCTCTTTATTTTTAGATTGTGTATATCTTTTGATATAAAGTGAGTCTCATACACAGCATATGTACAAGTCTTGTTTTGTTATTCATTCATCTACCATATATGTCTTTTGACTGGAGCATTTAATCCATTTGCATTTAAACTAATTGTTCATAAATACATATTTTTCTTTTTTGCCCATTAATTATGATGTTGCCTGTGGGTTTTTCATAGATAGCCTTTATAATGTTCAGAGAGTTTTGCTGAGAGTTTTGATCACAAATGGCTGCTGAATTTTATCAAATGCTTTTTCTGCATCTATTGAAATTATCATGTGGTTTTTCTCCTTCGTTTTGTTTATGTGATGAATCACATTGATTGATTTACAAATATTGTACCATCCTTGCTTCCCCAGAATAAATTCTACTTGATAATGATGTTTTATTTTTTTTCATGTGTTGTTGGATCCAGTTTGCTACTATTTTGTTGAGAATTTTAGCATCTAAATTCATCAGGGAAATTGGCCTATACTTTTGTTTCTGTGTTGTCTTTGCCTGGTTTTAAAATCAGAATTATGGCCCTGGCCGGTTGGCTCAGCGGTAGAGCGTCGGCCTGGCGTGTGGGGGACCCGGGTTCGATTCCCGGCCAGGGCACATAGGAGAAGCGCCCATTTGCTTCTCCACCACCCCCCTCCTTCCTCTCTGTCTCTCTCTTCCCCTCCCACAGCCAAGGCTCCATTGGAGCAAAGATGGCCCGGGCGCTGGGGATGGCTCCTTGGCCTCTGCCCCAGGTGCTAGAGTGGCTCTGGTCGTGGCAGAGCGACGCCCCGGAGGGGCAGAGAATCGCCCCCTGGTGGGCGTGCCGGGTGGATCCCGGTCGGGCGCATGCGGGAGTCTGTCTGACTGTCTCTCCCCGTTTCCAGCTTCAGAAAAATAAAAAAAAATCAGAATTATGCTCGCCTCATAAAAGGTGCTTGGAAGTCTTCCTTCCTCTTGAATTTTTTAAAATACTTTGGGAAGGATAGTAGTTCTTCTTTGAATCTTTGGTAGAATTCACCAGTAAAGCCATCTGCACCAGGGCTTTTGTTTGTTGGGAGAGTTTTGATAACTATTTCAACCTCATTTGTTGTAATTGCTCTGTTTAGGTTTTCTGATTCTTCCAGATTGATATTTGAAAGATTATATGTTTC
Organism: Saccopteryx bilineata; assembly: GCF_036850765.1. Lineage (NCBI taxonomy): Eukaryota > Metazoa > Chordata > Mammalia > Chiroptera > Emballonuridae > Saccopteryx > Saccopteryx bilineata. The sequence continues at coordinate 207,143,085 of NC_089493.1, forward strand.
AAGAAATTTGTACATTTCACCTAGGTTTTTAAAGTTTTTGGCATACAGTTAAAAATATTTTCTTACAATATTTTGTATTTCTGTTGTGTCAGTTATTATTTCTCCATCCTTATTTCTAATTTTACTTATTTGAGTCCTCTCTCTTTTTTTCTTGGTGAGTCTGATTAAAGATTCATCGATCTTGTTTACCCTTTCGAAGAACCAGGTCTTGGTTTCATTGATCCTCTGTGTTGTTTCTTCAGCCTCTATGTCATTTATTTCCACTTTGATATTTATTATTTCCTTCCTTCTACTACCTCTGGGCTTTACTTACTGTTCTTTTTCTAGTTCTTTTAGATGCAGGGTTAGGTTGCTTATTTGAGCTTTTTCTAACTCTTTAAGATATGCCAGTAGTGCTATGAACTTCCCTCTCAGTACTGCTTTTGCTGTGTTCCATAAATTTTGAGTTGATGTATGCTCATTATCATTTGTTTCTAAGAATTTTTTAATTTCTTCTTTGATTTCATTGTTAACCTATAAATTATTTAATATCATGCTATTAAGTTTTCATGTGTTTGAGTATTTTTCAGTTTTTCTGTTGTGGTTGATTTCTAGTTTCATGCCATTGTGATCAGAGAAACTGCTCGATATGATTTCAATCTTCTTAAATTTGTTGAGACTGCTTTTGTGCCGTAACATGTGGTCTATCCTAGAGAATGTACCATGAGCACTTGAAAAGAATGTATATTCTGCTGCTTCAGGGTGAAAGGTTCTGAAGATATCTATTAAATAGAGTTGATCAAGTGCAGCGGTTCTCAACCTGTGGGTTGCGACCCCGGCGGGGGTCGAACGACCAAAACATAGGGGTTGCCTAAAGCCATAAATAAAATATGTATTTCCAATGGCTTTAGGCGACCCCTGTGTTTTGGTCATTCAACCCCTGCCAGGGTCGCAATCCACAGGTTGAGAACCACAGATCTAGTGTGTCCTTTAAGTCTGCTGTTTCTTTGTTAATTTTCTTTCTTGAGGATCTACCTAGTAATATTAGTGGGGTATTGAAATCCCCTATTATTATAGTATTGCTGTTGATCTCACCCTATATATCAATCAAAATCTGCTTTGTTTATTTAGGTGTTCCTATATTAGGTGTGTAGATATTTATACTGCTTATATCTTCCTATTGGATTGCTCCCTTTATCATTATGTAGTGACCTTCTTTATCTCTTACTATAGCTTTTGTTTTAAAGTCCATTTTGTCTGATATAAGTATTGCTACTACAGCTTTTTTTCATTTCCATTTGCATAAAATATTTTTTTTCCATCCTTTTACCTTAAGTCTACATGTATCTTTGTTTTGAGATGTGTCTCTTGTAGACAGCATATGTATGGGTCCTGTTTTCTTATCCATGCAGCTACCCTATGTCTTTTGATTGGATCATTTAATCCCTTTACATTTAAGGTTATTATTGATATGTAGTTGTTTATTCCCATTTTATTCTTTAAAGCTATCTTCCTTTTTTTCTATATTCTTTTCCCCCTTTGCTCTGTTTACAACAGGCTCCTTAACATTTCTTGAAGCATTGGTTTGGTTGTAATAAATTCCTTGAGGTTTTTTGTTGTTGTTGTTGTTGTTTTTTGTCTTGTAAGCTTTTAATTTCTCCTTCAATTTTAAATTATAGCCTTGCTGGATAAAGTAGTCTTGCTTGTAGGCTCTTGTTCTGCATTATTTCGAATATTTCTTGCCATTCCCTTCTGGCCTCAAGTGTTTCTGTTGAGAAGTCGGATGTCATCCTTATGGGGGCTCTTTTGTAGGTGATAGTCTTTTTTTTCTCTAGCAGCTTTTAATATTTTATCTTTATCACTAAGCTTTGGTATTTTAATTATGATCTGTCTTGGTGTGGATTTCTTTGGGTTTCTCTTTAATGGAATTCTCCGTGCTTCTTGAACTTGTGTGACTTTTTCCTGCATCAATTTAGGGAGGTTTTCAGCTATGATATGATTGAACAAGGTTTCTATCCCTTGTTCTTTCTCTTCTTTTTCAGGAACCCCTATGATGCAAATGTTATTTCTCTTCATGTTGTCACAGAGCTCTCTTAAGAGTTTCCTCAGACTTTTTGAGTCTCTTTGCTTTTTCTGCTCTGCTTCCATGCCTTCGTTTATCTTGTCCTCTACTTTGCTGATTTGATCCTCAGCTTCATTCATCCTGCTTTTAATTCCTTCCACTGTTTTCTTCATTTCTGATATTGTATTTGTCATTTCTGACTGATTTGTTTTTATTATTTCAATGTCCTTGTATTTGCAATCTATTTAGGTGCTCATTTTGTCTATTAATTGATGTTCTAAGATCATTGAGCATTCTAACAATAATTATTTTAAACTTCATCTGGTAATTTGTTTATATCTGAATCATTCAGGTCCTTTCTGGGGATTTCTCTTGATTCATTGGGGTTGCATTTCCTGCCTTCCCATTCTGTCTGTGTATAAGAAGGGTGTGGCCACAGAAGTCTAATGAGTGTGGCCTCTGTGTTCTTTTTTTTTTTTTTAATATTTTTCTGAAGCCGGAAACGGGGAGAGACAGTCAGACAGACTCTCGCATGCGCCCAACCGGGATCCACCCAGCACGCCCACCAGGGGCCACGCTCTGCCCACCAGCGGGCGATGCTCTGCCCCTCCGGGGCATCGCTCTGCCACGACCAGAGCCACTCTAGTGCCTGGGGCAGAGGCCAAGGAGCCATCCCGAGTGCCCGGGCCATCTTTGCTCCAATGGAGCCTTGGCTACGGGAGGGGAAGAGAGAGACAGAGAGGAAGGGGGGGGTGGAGAAGCAAATGGGTGCTTCTCCTATGTGCCCTGGCCAGGAATCGAACCCGGGTCCCCTGCACGCCAGGCCGACACTCTACCGCTGAGCCAACCGGCCAGGGCCAGCCTCTGTGTTTTAAGTGTGGTCTGTCTGCAGGCCCACCACCCCCTCTGCTGCTGCCACAGGCGTTTGCGTATGGGAGTTGCCAGCACCAGACCGCTGCGGCAGTCACTGCGGTTTCTGCCTCTCCTCCACAGGTCCATAGATACATATTTATTACCACTTTATTATTTGTATTTAAAAACTTTTTTACTTATAAAATTAAATTTAATGGGGTGACATTGATCAGTATGCGTACATAGGTTACAGGTAAGCATTTCTATAGCATTTGAACTGTTGATTATGCTGTGTACCCATCACCAAAAGTCAAATCATTTTTCATCACTGTAAATTTGTCCCTTTTTACTCCCCCGCCCACTCCTCCATAACCCCTTCCCTCTGGTAACCACTTAACTTTTATCTATGTCCATGAATCTAAGTTTTATATCCAACCTATGTGTGAAATCATATAGTTCTTATTATTTGTATTTTTGTTCTGTTTTTCTCCATCTTAAAGAAGATCTTTTACATTTCTTGTAATACTGGTTGGTGGTGATGAACTTTTTTAAGATTTTTCTTGTCTGGGAAGCTCTTTATTTGTCCTTCAATTCTTAATAATGGCTTTGATACATAGAATTATCTTAGTTATAAGTTCTTGCTTTTCATTACTTTGAATATTTTGTGTGAGTTCCTTCTGGCCTGCAAAGTTTCTGTTGTGAAATCAGCTAATAATCTTATGGGAGCTGTCTTGTAGATATCTAACTGACTTCTTTTCTCACTATTTTTAAGAGTCTCTCTGTCTTTAACTATGGCATTTTAATTATGATGTCTTGATGTGGGCCTATTTGGGTTTACCTTGCAGGGATTCTCTGTACTTCTTTTTTATTATTATTAATTTTAATGGGGTGACATTGATAAATCAGGGCAAATATGTTCAGAGAAAACATCTCTTAAGTTATTCTGACACTTGATTATGCTGCACTCCATTCACCCAAAGTCCAATTGTTTTCTATCACCTTCTAACTAGTTTTCCTTGTGCCCCTCACCTCCCCAACCTCCTCCCTCTCTTCCCACCCCCCATAACCACCACACTCTTGTCCATGTCTCTGAGTCTCATTTTTATGTCCCACCTATGTATAGAATCATAGAGTTCTTAGTTTTTCTGATTTACATATTTCGCTCAGTATAATGTTATCAAGGTACATCCATGTTGTTATAAATGATCCAATGTCATCATTTTTTATGGTTGAGTAGTATTCCATAGTATATATGTACCAAAGCTTTTTAACCCACTTGTCCACTGACGGACACTTGGGCTGTTTCCAGATCTTCACTATTGTGAACAATGATGCCATAAACATGGGGGTGCATTTCTCCATTTGAAACAGTGCTATGGTGTTCTTGGGGTATATTTCTAAAAGTGGGATAGCTGGGTCAAAAGGCAGTTCAATTTTTAATTTTTTGAGGAATCTCCATATTGTTTTCCACAGAGGCTGCACCAGTCTGCATTCCCACCAGCAGTGCAGGAGAGTTCCATTTTCTCCACATCCTGGCCAGCACTTATTCTGTGTTTTGTTGATGACTGCCATTGTAACTGGTGTGAGGTGATATCTCATTGTGGTTTTAATTTGCATTTCTCTAATGATTAGTGATGTTGAGAATTTTTTCATATGCCTATTGTCCATCTGTATGTCCTTTTTGGAGAAGTGTCTATTCATTTCTTTTGCCCAATTTGTGATTGGATTGTTTGTTGTCCTGGTGTTGAGTTTTACAAGTTCTTTTTAAGTTTTGGTTATTAACCCCTTATCAGACGTATTACCAAATATGTTCTCGCATTGTTTAGTTTGTCTTTTGATTCTGTTCTTATTGTCTTTAGCTGTGCAAAAGCTTTTCAGTTTGATATAGTCCCATTTGTTCATCCTATTTTTTATTTCATTTGCCCATGGAGATAAATTGGCAAATATATAGCTGCAAGAGATGTCAGAGAGCGTACTGATTATGTTTTCTTCTAAGATGGTTATGGTTTTATGGATTACATTTAAGTCTTTTATCCATTTTGAGTTTATTTTTATAAATGGTGTAACTTGGTGGTCTAGTTTCATTTTTATGCAGGTAGCTGTCCAATTTTCCCAACACCATTTGTTAAAGAGACTGTCTTTACTCCATTATAAGTTCTTACCTCCTTTGTCAAATATCAGTTGTCCATAAAGGTGTGGGATTATTTCTGGGTCCTCTGTTCTGTTCCATTGATCTATATGCCTGTTTTTATGCCAGTACCAAGCTGTTTTGAGTACAATGGCCTCATAGTATAATTTGATATCAGGAAGTGTGACACCTCCCACTTTATTCATCTTTTTCAAGATTGCTGAAGCTATTCATATTCTCTTTTGGTTCCATATAAATTTTTGGAATATTTGTTTTATATCTTTGAAGTATGTCATTGGTATTTTTATAGGTATTGCAATGAATTTATAAATTGCTTTGGGTAATATAGTCATTTTAGTTATGTTTATTCTTCCTAACCATGAGCATGGTATATGCTTCCACTTGTTTGTATCTTCCCTGATTTCTTTTATCAATATTTTATAATTTTCAAAGTACAAGTCTTTAACCTCCCTGGTTAAATTTATTCCTACGTACTTTATTTTTTTGATTGCAATGCTGAAGGGGATTGCTTCCTTAATTTTTCTTTCTGACAGTTCATTGTTAGTGTATAAAAATGCCTCTGATTTCTGAGTATTAGTTATATCTGGCCACCCCGCTGAATTCATTTATCAGGTCCAGTAGTTTCTTGAAGGAAACTAAGGTTTTCTATGTACAATATCATATCATCTGCAAAAAATGAGAGTTTTACATCTTCTTTTCCCATTTGGATTCCATTTATTTCTTTTTCTTGCCTGATTGCTATGGCTAGGACTACCAGGACTATGTTGAATAAGAGTGGTGAAAGGGGGCACCCCTGCCTTGTTCCTGATCTTAAGAGGATTGTTTTTAATTTTTGCCCATTGATTATAATGTTGGCTGTGGGTTTGTCATAGATGGCCTTTATCATGTTGAGGTATGTTCCCTATATTCCCATGTTGCTGAGAGTTTTGATCATGGATAGGAGCTGAATTTTATCAAATGCTTTTTCTGCATCTATTGAAATTATCATGTGGTGTTTCTCCTTCCTTTGTTTATGTAATGAATCACATTGATTGGTTTGTGAATACTGTATCAGCCTTGCCTCTGAAGAATAAATCCTACTTGATCATGTTGTATGATTTTTTCATATATTGCTGGATCCAGTTTGCTAATATTTTGTTGAGAATTTTAGCATCTAAATTCATCAGGGATATTGGTCTATAATTTTCTTTCTTTGTGTTGTCTTTGCTTGGATTGGGAATCAGAATTATGCTCGCCTCATAAAAGGAGCTTGGAAGTATTTCTTCCTCTTAAATTTTTTGAAAATGCTTGAGAAGGAGTTAGTTCTTCTTTGAATATTTGGTAGAATTCACTTGTGAAGCCATCAGGCCCAGGACTTTTCTTTTTTGGAAGTCTTTTGATAACTCTTTCGATCTCATTTGTTGTAATCGGTCTGTTTAGGTTTTCTGATTCTTCCAGATTGATTTTTGAAAGATTACATGTTTCAAGGAATTTGTCCATTTCATCTAGGTTGTCTAGTTTTTTGGCATACAGTTCTTCATAGTATTTTCTTACAATATTTTGTATTTCTGTTGTGTCAGTTGTTATTTCTCCACTCTCATTTCTAATTTTATTTGAGTCCTCTCTTTTTTCTTGGTGAGTCTGGTTAAAGGTTCATCAATCTTGTTTACCTTTTCAAAGAACCAGCTCCTGGTTTCATTGATCCTCTGTATTGTTTCTTTAGCCTCTATGTCATTTATTTCTGCTCTGATCTTTATTATTTCTTTCCTTCTACTACCTCTGTGCTTTACTTGCTGTTCTTTTTCTAGTTCTTTTAGATGCAGAGTCAAGTTGTTTATTTGAGCTTTTTCTAGCTTCTTAAGGTATGCCTGTAGTGCAATGAACTTCCCTCTCAGGACTGCTTTTGCTGTGTCCCATAAATTTTGAGTTGATGTATGCTCATTATCATTCGTTCCTAGGAATGTTTTTATTTCTTCTTTGATCTCACTGTAAATCATTCATTATTTAATAACATGCTATTTAATTTCCAAGTGTTTGATTATTTTTCAGTTTTTCTGTTGTGGTTGATTTCTAGTTTCATGCCATTGTGATCAGAAAGAGTGCTTGATATGCTTTCAATATTCTTAAATTTGTTAAGATCGCTTTTGTGCCCTAAATTGTGGTCTATCCTAGAGAATGTACCATGAGCACTTAAAAAGAATGTATATTCTGGTGCTTTGTGGTGAAAGGTTCTGAAGATATCTATTAAATCGAGTTGATCTAGTTTGTCCTTTAGAGCTTCTGTTTCTTTGTTAATTTTCTTTCTTGAGGATCTATCTAGTGATGTTAATGGGGTATTGAAATCCCCTACTATTATAGTATTGCTGTTGATCTCATCCTTTAAATTCATCAAAGTCTGTTTTATATATTTTGGTGCTCCTATATTAGGTGCGTAGATATTTATAATGATTATATCTTCCTGTTGGATTGCTCCCTTTATCATTATATAATGACCTCCTTTATCTCTTACTATAGCCTTTGTTTTAAAGTTCATTTTGTCTGATATAAGTATTGCTACTACAGCTTTTTGTTCATTTCCATTTGCTTGAAATATTTTTTTCCATTATTTTATCTTCAGTCTATGTGCATATTTTGTTTTTAGGTGTGTCTCTTGTAGACAGTATATGTATGGGTCCTGTTTTCTTATCCAAGTAGCTACCCTATGTCTTTTGATTGGATCATTTAATCCATTTACATTTAAGGTTATTATTGATATATAGTTGTTTATTGGCATTTTATTCTTTAAAACTGTATTCCTTTTTTGCTATATTCATTTTCCCCTTTGATCTGTTTACAACAGTCCCCTTAGCTTTCTTTGTAGCATTGGTTTGGTTGTAGTGAATTCCTTGAGATTTATTTTTTGTTTGGAAAGCTTTTTATTTCTCCTTCAATTTTAAATGATAGCTTTGCTGGATAAAGTAGTCTTGATTTTAGGCTCTTGTTCTGCATTACTTTGATTATTTCTTGCCATTCTCTTCTGGCTTCAAGAGTTTCAGTTGAGAAGTCGGACGTCATCCTTATGGGGGCTCCTTTGTAGATGATAGCCTTCTCTTCTCTAGCAGCTTTTAGTATTTTCTCTTTATCACTAAGCTTTGGTATTTTAATTATGATGTGTCTTGGTGTAAATTTCCTTGGGTTTCTCTTTAATGGGTGTTCTCTGTGCTTCTTGAACTTGTGAGATGTTTCCTGCCTTAATTTAAGGCAGTTGTCTACTATGATATGTTTGAACAAAGTCTCTATCCCTTGTTCTTTCTCTTCTTCTTCAGGAACCCCTAAGATGCAGATGTTATTTCTCTTCATGTTGTCACAGAGCTCTCTTAAAGTTTCCTCAGACTTTTTGATTCTCTTATCTTTTTTCTGCTCTGCTTCCGTGCCTTCATTTATCTTGTTTTCTAACTCACTGATTCAATTCTCAGCTTCATCCATCCTTCTTTTAATTCCTTCTATTTTGTTCTTTATTTCTGATGAAGTATTTGTCATATCTGACTGATTCTTTTTTATTACTTCAATGTCCTTTTTTATATTTGCTATCTCTTTATTTAGGTGATTGTAATGACCATCTATTGTTGTTCTAAGAACTTTGAGCATCCTAACAATCATTATAAACTCTGCATTTGGTAATTTGGTTATATCTGACTCATTCAGGTCCTTTTCTGGGGATTTTTGATTCATTTGTGTTGCATTTCTCTGCCTTCCCACTTTTTTTCTGTTGAAAAGAAGGTTTTGGCCACTGCATTCCACTGGTTATGGCCTTTGTGTTCCCTAGATGTGGTCTGTCTGCAGTCCCACCATCCCCTCTGCTTCTGCTGCCTTGGGTGTTGAGGTATGGGCATTGCTGGTGCCAGCCCACTAGGGTTGTTGCTGGGTTTCCTCCTCTCCTTCATGGGAGGGGCTGTGATCACATGTTTGGGTGTACAATCCTTGGTGGCCTCAGCCTTTGCCCCGCCCCCACGGGTGGGGTTATGCACCGCACTGGTCACAAGCCTGTACCTTAGGGCAGGGGTGAGCACTTTTGCTCAGCTGTGGGTCTCTGCTTGATTCCAGGCTTTCACCCCCACCACTGCAGGAGGAGCCTGCTCGCAGGAGGGCTGCTAGCTTTGGCTCCACAGGCTGGGTGGGACTGGTGCCCTCACTCAGTCGTGGGATTCCGTCTGTTCTCGGCTTTCGCTCCACCCCCTTGGAAGGAACCGGCTCCTGAGTCAGGCTGCATGCCTCAGTTCCCACCAGCCGGGCGAGGCTGCACTCCTGCGCCCTTGCTCAAGGGCAGGTCTCCGTCTCATCTAGGGCTCCTGCCCTTCCCCCGCAGGCTGGATTGCAGGAGGCCCACAGCTGGGCTTGACCACTTTTGCCCGTCCCCTCTGCCCCAGCCCGGCAGGACTGAGCTCACACTTGGGCCTCAGTTGTGGCCAGCAGCTTCCACCCTTGCCGACGGAACCGCGCTTCCATGTTCCACCGCCACCCACCCTCCAGCAAGCCCTCAGCCGTGTGGGTGGGGGCGCTGCAGCTCAGACTGTTAGACTCACTCAGTAGTCCTGAAAGCTCCCTCCTTCTAAATGACTGCTCTAAGTACAGTGGGAGAGCTTGTTTGGCTGGTGTACTGCTTCGCTTTGCTGGTATTGCTGTTTCCAGGGGAAATATTCACTTCAGATTTGGGGAGTGACTCAGCCCAGGGGTTAGGTTGGCTGTCTCTCAAAGTGTTTCTCCCTGTGCCTTTTAGATTATACTCTCTTCCCGCTGCTCTGGTCTTCTCCTCTCTCCCCATCCCCTGAAGCCCTGGGTGAGTGGTTGTGAGAGAGGTTTTCTGTGTGGTCTTTTAAGAGGAATCCTGGGTCTGAGAAATCAGTCTCTTTGTCACAAACAGTATCCTGACTTGTTTCCAGCTAAATACTGTCCATACGACTCTTCTAGGCTCTGGGGCTGCAGGCTGGGGCTTTGTTCCTAGGACTCAGGACCCTCCCCTCTCTGTTAAACTCACTTCCCACTACATGAGTCCAGACTGCTGTTTGCTCTGGGGAGCTGGGCAGCCCTCTCCACATTTCCGCTTTTCCTACCAGTCTTAGTGTGGCTTCTTCATTGTTCCTTGGTTGAAGAGTCCTCTTAGTTTAGTCCAAAGTTGGTTTTTCCAGATGATGGTTCTTAAAATCCACTTTGGTTCTAGGAGGTAGAAGTTGGTACGTCAGCCTACTCCATCGCCATCTTGTCCTCTCCCCTCACATAACTTTAATATGCCTGAGAATACTTTTCTCAAGAATACACTAGAAGAAATGGTGCTAGCCTAACTTCCTCCTAGCCTGACTTCCTACTAGCATGTATTGGAATCACCCAGATGTTTTGTTGGAAAACAAATTGCTGGCCCCATTCCCAAAGTTTTAGCTTCAGTAGGTCTGGGGGGCCCTGGAAGCTCTCTGTACTTCTTGGACCTGTGTGTCTATGTTAGGTTAGGAAGTTTTCTATCACTATTGTTTCAAATAGGTTTTCGTTGCTCTCTTGCTTCTCCTCTGGCACCCCCATGATTTGAATGTTGGTATGCTTGAAGTTGTCCCAGAAGTTTTTAAGCTATCCTGATATTTTTGGATTCTTCATTCTTTTTGCTGTTCTGATTGGGTGCTTTCTGCTTCCTTATCGCCCAAATCACTGATTTTATCCTCTGTTTTATCTACTCTATTGTTGATTCCCTATAATGTAGTCCTCATTTCAGTTACTGTATTTTCATTTCCTACTGGTTCTTTTTTGTGCTTTCTATCTCCATTTTTATGTTTTCTAACTCTTTGTTATAGTCCTAAGTTATCTACTCTTCCCTTAAGGTCAATGAATATCGTTATAGCTAGCATTTTGAACTCTGCATCTGGTAGGTTGCTTATTTAGTTTTCTTCTGGCGTTTTGTTGTTCTTTCATTTGAGATATGTTTCATTGTCTCCTCATTTTGACTGCCTCCCTGTGTCTGTTTCTATGTATTAGCTAGAGCTGCTACATCTCCCAGTCTTGGTAGAGTGTCCTTACACAGCAGCTGTCCTATAGGGCTCAGTGGCCCAGTATTCCTGACTGCCTGAGCTCAGTGTTCCAGGTCCACCTCCCCATGTAGGCTGTGTGCAGTGTCCTGTTGTAGTTGAGCCTTGATTGCTGTTGGCACAACAATCGAAGGGATTTACTCCCAGGAAAATTGACTGAGAGAACTGACCATGGCTACAGCGGTGAAGCTACTATGCAAGGACTAAACCCGCAGAAAAAGATTCACTTCAGTGGGGCTCTGGTACCCAGTGAGTCAACCCATTGAGTGTGCTGTTCCTGGAGGTGGTAGGTCATCATTGTGGTCTGAAGCTGTCCATAGGATCCACTGGCTCCAAGGCTTCCTGGGAGATACAGGCCAGCCCAGGTCACCCAGCATGAGCTATCTTGCAATATGCAGGTGGCTGCTACTTGTGCTAGGCTTAGAGGTTCTCAGAAGAGACAAGCTATCAAACCATGACCAGCTGCCACTAGTGCTGGGCCTGGGGCCACTTTGCTAGAGGTACAGGGCATATCAAGGCCAGATGCTGCTTGTTTGGTCTCAGCAAGCACCTTTCTGTTCCACTGGGTTACTTCTATGCAAGATACATACAAAACAGAAAGTCAAAACGTGATTTATCTAATGGGTCACTAAAATAATGAGAATATGTAAATATATAAAAATAAGGGTGAGTTTTTTTTAAAAGTAGTAAGTTTTTCCCCTACTGTGAATCTCTATCAGATCCTAACTAAAGACTTTAAAAACAAATTTAAAAAATAAATTACAGACAATTACATAAAAAATATTGCAACAAAACAATATAAATCCCTCACAGACCAAAATTGCACTACGTAGTAACTACTTCTTAGGGTTGTTATGAAAACTACGCTTCATCTATGTAAAGTGCTTAGCACAATGCCTGGCACATTGTGGTTAAAATAGTAACTGTGACTATTGTGATAAATACTTTGGATGTATTATATTGATAAATATATAAACTTGATCATATTATGAAGGTATAGTTTATTACAGGGGTCCCCAAACTACGGCCCGCGGGCCGCATGCGGCCCCCAGAGGCCATTTATCCAGCCCCCGTCGCACTTCCGAAAGGGGCATCTCTTTCATTGGTGGTCAGTGAGAGGAGCACATTGACCATCTCATTAGCCAAAAGCAGGCCCATAGTTCCCTTGAAATACTGGTCAGTTTGTTGATTTAAATTTACTTGTTGTTTATTTTAAATATTGTATTTGTTCCCGTTTTTTTACTTTAAAATAAGATACATGTAGTGTGCACAGGGATTTGTTCATAGTTTTTTTTATAGTCCGGCCCTCCAACGATCTGAGGAACAGTGAACTGGCCCCCTGTATAAAAAGTTTGGGGACCCCTGGTTTATTACCCTTTAAGCAGGAATTCACCCTGTGAGTAGTGAGTTTTTTTCATACTTGCTGACCCCCGGGGGTGAGTGGTTTTTTTTCAAAAAATAAAATTAGTTCCAGTTCCAGTTTTATTAACTTAAAATCCTGTTTGTCTGATAACCAATTTATGGAAACAAAAAGAACATACATTTGCCTTTTCTTGTTTGTGAGTGACAGAGACAGAGAGAGGGGAAGATAGGGACAGACAGACAGGAAGGGGAGAGATCTGAGAAGCATCAATTCTCCATTACAGCATTTTAGTTGTTCATTGATTGCTTTCTCATATGTGCCTTGACCAGGGGCCTATAGCAGACCGAGTGACCCCTTGCTCAAGCCAGTGACAGTGGGCTCAAGCTGGTGAGCCCTGCTCAAACCAGATCAGCCTGCCTCAAACCAGCGACCTCAGGGTTTCGAACCTGGGTTCTCCATGTCCCAGTCCAACACTCTATCACTGCACCACCACCTGGTCAGGCACATTTGCCTTTTTTTTTAATGTTGCCTTACACATTTTTAAAATAAAAATTTTTATTACAATCATACTCTGGATGGTCAGGTGACACGAGGAGGACGTACATGAACATTCATACTACACAAAGGGTCAAGGAGCTAGAAAAGTAACACTCCAAGTGGTAAACACCTCCAAGATTTTGAAAATAAGACAGAACAATAGTACAGTTGTTAATTTAATTGATCTGATATTTTCAACCCAGCAGCGGCTTCAGCTTAGCCCTTTGAGGACACAAACTATCCCAAGCATAATGGAAAGAAAAATCAGCCCAAGATGAAGTTCTGTTATCGTCCCTGAGGTAGCTCGGTTCAGAACTCCGGGGTCCTGGGCTCCTCGGTTGCCCCACTTCTATGTCTCCCCACCTTCTACCTCCTAAGCCCATAAATGAAGCAAGACAAGGCCACATAAATAATTATGGAAAGTATTTCCTAGATCAATCACAGAAGGAAGACTCTACAGAAATAATAAACACTGTAAGAGGCCAATCTAATCCTAAAGTCTTTGTATTCCACTGCCCATCCCGGATCAATGGAAGAGAAATTCTTTTATTAAACATCTACTATGTGTCAAGCACTGTGCTAAATGATTCCACCAACTGTGTCTCAAGTAAAAAAGAACTTTTTGACTAATCTAATGAGGACTTTTATTTTAGTCATATCAAAACAAGCCCACTAAATTCAAAAGCACAAACACAGTAGAAAATCTTGTCACTTTATTCTATTATTGGCCTTCAAAAACAAGTTGACCTACACTAACCATGTTTCCTCATGGATGAGACGCACCTTTTTTCAAAAAATTTGGGGTCTAAAAACTGGGTGCATCTTATACAGTGGTTGTGACATTTCAAATGCCATAGATGGAACTGAGGACTAGGCAATATATGAAGACAGTGATTGGTCATCAGACACAGAGGAGGTCAAGCTAATGGGTGGGAGTTTTGAAAGTGATGAGGAGTTGTATGAATTTTATGGTGAATAAAACTTGAGTTCAATAACTTTATGTAAAACATTTTTTTTCAAATTTTCGGCCCCAAAATTAAGGTGTATCTTATACATGGGGAAATATGGTAAGTATTTACTGCAGCAACTCTCGTCTTTGACCTAAGATAAACCTATCTGACCTCTGAATCCTTTTATCCTAGAACACCAATTTACAAGATAATTAATGTTTTCACAGGTAATTAATATTTAAGTGTAACTGTTTCATTAATAGTAATTATTAGAAACAAAGCTGTATAAGACAAATAAGGCATACACCTGAAGTAAATATTACTTTAATAACAAAAATTTTTTGTGGTATTTAAAGGAGGGTAAAACTGTATGGCTAGATTCTTCCTATAACCCAATCCCAGTTATACACAGGACTTTCCTGCAAAGCATTAAAAGCAAAGCAATGGAAGCCCTAAAACAGCTATCTGCAAATACAAGGTATGTGAAACACAATGGCAGTAAGTTCTGAATGAATGCAGGAATGCTATTTTTTTAAGCTAAGTTTATAATTTTATACTCTCATCCAGACATTTGAGCTGAGTTCTATGCTAGTGCTCAATTCCAGTAGAGAGAATCCCTTTGTAACATGATCGGAATGCCTGTTCAAACTGAGTCACTACATTTTTCTGTCATTTTATTATGGGCATCTCAATCATGTATGTTTGCCTCTTTCCAACAAGCTACCTTAAACAGCAACATAGTATCTTCAGAGCTTTTAGCCACCTAAGAGATGTGTGACCTACTACAAACTGCCATTAAAGTCTCATACTGAACTAGTAGAGAAAATAAAAGGACTTTGATTTCTCATGCTATGGCTAAACCTTAACAGACTCAACCTCCAATAACTGGAAATAAGAGCAGAAACTTACTACAACAGACAAGCTGGTCATTTTAATGAGGGATTTTTATCATCCATCCCCCTTTCAACTCCAAGTATCTTATTCAGTATTCTTTGTGTGGTGGCTACTTTATTAAAGTGGTTCAATATTTAATTAAGGATTAAATGGTAAAGTGGTTTGCCTGTTAAATTATAAAAACCTTCATTGTTTGCAGAGCTTTTCAAAATTAATTAAATAACTTAATAGAAGTTTAAAAATTAGATTTAAAAGTGAGCTTTGAGAACACACAAGCTATTGCAAAGATTTTAAGCCATGACAAGATATATGTACTGTGGTGTGATGACAGAACACACATGTAGTGCAGCCTCAGGAGGATCCCAAAGCTCAGGCGTCCTTAAACCATAATGGCAGTGCCCATCAGACCAACACACACAACTTGACATTGCTGTAGTGACCCCTGGGCCACATAGGCACCTCGGAGCAGGCCCAGAGGAAAGTCAATGTGCATTTCCAGGAAGAGAATATAAAATAATTGTTTTAAAATTAAATTGTTTAAATTTAATTTCTCTTTCATTTAATTGTTACTGAATCTAAGCCTTTGCTTTTATTTTTCTAGTAATAGAAAACACTGGATCTGTAAATGCTTTCTCTTAAAAAATAAAAACCAAAAGAGGCTAACAAAATCAGCTCATTTTCAGATCCCTTTTTTTTTTAAGATTTTATTTATTCATTATAGAGAGGGGAGAGAGAGAGAGAAGGGGGGGAGGAGCAGAAAGCATCAACTCCCATATGTGCCTTGACCAGGCAAGCCCAGGGTTTTGAACCGGCAACCTCAGCGTTTTCAGGTTGACACTTTACCCACTGCGCCACCACAGGTCAGGCCAGATCCCTTTCAATTTAAGTTCATTATTTTTTGTTTGTTTGTTTGTTTGTTTATCCCCAGATCAAGAATTTGGCACACAATACAATGTACAGATGACAGGTTGTAGAATTGTGTACCTGAAAGCTGCATGATTTTGTTAACCAGTGTAACCCCAATAAATTCAATAAAAAAAGACTTTGGTGCTAAGATTTTCCTTGGTTACACTGTTTCTAAAATATTGACAAATCCTACATTTTGTTTTTTCATTTATTTTATTTTCCTGTATAATAACTATACCGAGGTAGGGTTGAAAATATGTAGTTGCTACATAAAATGAAAAAATGCCAAGAGTACCTGGCTCTGGAGCTGTCCTGCTGCTTTAGTCCCTGCAGCCTGTGAGCAGAACACTGAGCTGAGGCTGTGAGGAAACACCCAGTCCGGCAAAGAGCTCGGGGACCGGAGCCGAGAGGGACGCTCCGTGACTGCTGCTGTCACTGAGCGGCACTGCTACTTGTCCTTCCCAAGCAATGAGGTGGAGGGCTGGGATTCTCCTTCTTAATCACCTGCTGCTCTTTCATTCTCCTTTCTCAGTTCTTCCATGATGTCGTATAATTAATGATGGCGTGGGCAGTCTGTAAAGGGCATGGCAGGCACTGTCTCTAGCTCGCTACGTCCTATGAGAGCTGTCGTCCTCCACAGCCTCCCCGGATACCTACACGGCTGGCGAGCAGCATCACCAGCTCCTCCTGTTTCCCTGCCTCACCACCATCCGTGCAGTTTTACCACTCACTGGACATAGAAACCAGTTGGCCAAATTTTGCACATAAATACACATACACACATGCACACACAAATGCCTCATACACACACATAGACATTTTAGGATTTAAAAAGCTATGCATTTTCACTTTGGAAATTCTGGATCAAATTTGAATGAGTTTCTTTACTGCTGGGCTACTCAGAACCTTTAATGTGCTAATTTATATTAAGAATTTGTTGATATAAACATAGTAAGTGACATTTCCAAATCTATTTGGCTATAGAGACTTTTAATAAGAACGTTTTTAATGAAACATTTTTCATAGCACACACCTTAAAAAACTTTTATCCAAACTATTCAAAACAGAATATATTATTTTATAATTTGTTTATAAAATACATATATTGTATAAATAACACAAATATAAGTATGTATCTAAAAATATGTGTGTGTGTGTGTGTATTCACTCATCCATTTATACACCTTTCCCACTAGCCATTCAACAAAGAGCACATACACATACAGGTGGGACAAAGTAGGTTACAGATGTGAGTCCATGAAACACACTTTAATCTTGTGTTGCTCTGTGTTAACTATTGTTTCATGTGCCACACAAACAACTATAGATCTACCTTTGCCCCACTCCATACACAGTTTCTATCTATGTGAACAGTCTTATACTTGGTGCTGTGGGAGATAAAGAAATCTGGAAATATATGTAACACACTTTCTATCATTCTCTTATTAATCTCCATGTAAAATATAGCAGTTTTTAAAAGTCACTATGTTAGAATTCTTAAAGAATCTACTAACAAAAAACATAATAGAACTGATCCTCCTTAAGAAATTGTAAGTGGTAAACCAAGGAAATTTTACTTCCCAAAAGTACTTTAGTATGAATTGCCACAAGAAATATTTTAAATTATATTTATTCTATACAATTTTCCAGAAGCAACTAAAATAAAAAATAATCAACTGATCCTTTTAAGTTTAAAATATTTAAAAACATTAGAATTTAAAAACCATAAACACATCAAGACAATTAAATTTATCCTAAGTATATCTAACTAATCCACAATTGTGCAAAACCAATTATTTATTATGCTAAGTGAAATATGCCAGACAAGAAAGACAAGTACCATATGACTTCACTTAATGTGGAATCTAATGAGCAAAATAAACTGACACAACAAACAGACTCATAGATGCAGAGAACAGACTGACAGCTGTCAGAGGGGATGGGAATTGGGAAGCTGGGTGAAAAAAATGAAGGGATCAAGCAAACAAAAAAAAACCTTATAGACACAGACAACAGTGCGGGCATTTGCAGGGGGAAAAGGGGAAGTAGAGGAGAGTAGGGGGGATAAATGGTGAGGGAGGGAGAGTTGACTTTGGGTGGTGAATACACATGCTATACAGAGATGATGTATTATAGAACTGTGCACCTAAAACCTGTATAATTTTGTTAACCAGTGTCACCCCAATAAATTCAATAAAAAGAAAAAAAAACAAAATTTCATTTAAAAAACCTTTGTCTTTTATGTCAGAATTTTTGTAAGCAAAATCCTTCTTTTAGCTCCCTCATCTTATTCATGACTTTCACACTATAAAACTATAGAAAAAATCTTGAAATTATTTGATCACAAATACAAATACCATATAAAACTTAAAAGCAGTTGAACATTTTAAATTGGACATGTTGGGAACCAAACACACCTATGATGAGTCTGTGCTGTAATTTAGAAACAAACTTACTTGTTTTGAACAAATATTATTTACAGCTCCATCCTCTACACCTTTATTTGAGACACTCCCCTGTTTTTTTTCCCTTCAACCAAGCCTTATCAACACAGCTTCTTGGAATTAGTTCTATCTCCAATTCTGTGCAATTATTTTCAGATGATTCTATCCAACAGCTATCTATGTTACCCAACTCAGTATGCACATTACATTACAGACCATATCACATATAGCATGTATTATGATACATCTTGTATTACTACATTATACTACTACTTAACTTTTCACATATTACCGCTATTCATCTAGCTATGTACTGTAACCTTTTTGAGGGCATGAAATATTTCCTTTCCTTCTTTGAATCCTGCACTACACCTTAAACAGGGTAAGCAAACAAACTGACAGAATAATGGTTTCACAGCTGAATCTACACATCTCTCATTTTGCAGATAAAAAGGAAGCTCAGAAAGGTGAAATAACTTGCCCAAGGTTATTCAATTAGCTGGCAACTGAATCACAGCAAGAACCCAAGAATGTAAAAATAATCTAGTGTTCTCCGCTTTAGCTCATGTTTAAGAAAGTATATGCTAAAATGCACTTGTTCACTTTCTGATTTTAATAAATACAAAAAACTGAATTGTGTGTATGACCAAGAACTTTGCATTGCCTCAAAATTACCATTTTCTTCAATATTAATCATTGGTCCATCCTGAGAATGATGATTATTATTATAGAGACTATAATACAATAAATATGTAGGTGATCTGGTCCAACCTACTATGAGAACAGCCTTTATTCTGTGTAACTTCTTCCTTGTAAACAATGATACAGTTTTGGAGGTGTACACTTGAGGGGGTTCAATAAAAATAAATAGGCCTGTTACTTAAGTTCTAGTTAATCAGGATTTTATCTAAATAACAGTAAGGATTTCCTTGTCTCCCTCTGATTGTTAGTGTTCAAGAAATCTTCTCCCCATTTGTTTACGAATATTTTCAAAAACTAGCTACTTGCCTGACCAGGTGGTGGCACAGTAGATAGAGCATTGGCCTGGGATCTTGAGACCCAGGTTTGAAACCCCAAGGTCGCTGGCTTGAGCACGAGCTCACCAGCTTGAGAGTAGGGTTGCTGGCTTGAGCAGGGGATCATAGACATGACCTCATGGCCACTGGTTTGGGCCCAGGGTCACCGCCTTAAGCAAAGGGCCACTGGTTCAGCTGGAGAGCCCCCTTCCCCTAGTCAAGGCATATATGAGAAGACAATCAATGAACAACTGTGGTGCCACAATTATGAGTTGATGCTTCTTATCTCTCCTCCTTCCTGTCTTCTGTCCCTGCCTGTCCTTCTCTTTCTCTAGCTAAAAAAACAAACAAACAAACACACACACACACACACACACAAAACAAACAGCTACTTGATAATCTGATTAACCTACACTTTCCTCCAGAGACTCTGCTATCATCTGCCTGAGTCCTCGAGGGAAGTGAGGCCATTTAGACACACAGGAGAACAGCTGGAGCTATGAGGCAACAGATGTACTTTAAGAGATTAGCCTCAAGAGAAGTGCTTAGTTCTCATTTAACTTTGTGTATTCTAATGTAAGAAAATTCCAGGGAAATACAATTATAAATATGGGTATTGCCACAAACTAGTCTTTAGACACCGTAGCTCTAAAACCTAGCACAGGGATGGTTCTGTCAAAATTGGCTTCCATTGTTACTAAATTAATTTCATCTGAGAGTTAACAGAGCAGTGAGGATCCAATGAAGAGTTTCCATCAAGTTAATGGAAAGAAAAGTCATCTTTTCCACATCTCCAGTCAGACTTCTTTTACTAAAAGGTATGAGTAAATAGTCCTCCCAAAAAGATAGGTTAGAATCCTAATTTCTAACATCACAGAATGTGACCTTACTTAGAAACAAGGTTATTGCAGATGCAATTCGTTAAGATGAAGTCATATTAGAATTGAGTGGGTCCCTAGTCCAAATGACTGTGTCCTTATAGAAGAAACTTTGACAGAAAGGCACATATAGAGGAAAGATGATGTGAAGAGCACAGGGAGAAGACAAAAAGAGCCTGAACAGATCCTTCCCTCACAGCCCTCAGAGGAACCCATCCTGCCAACCCTATTTTAGACTTCTGGCCTCCAGAACTATGAGATGATAAATTTCTGTTGTTAAAGCCACCTATTTTGTGATACTTTGTTATAGCACCCCTAGAAAAATAATACAATGAACAAGAAATAATTTCAAAAGTGTTTATAAATAAAAAATACAAAATAACACTGATCTAGAAATTCAAAAGTTCTACATTCTAACTTTTAACTTTGTAACCTTCAGCATAAATTTCTGCCTATACCTCTCTCAGTTTGTTGTGAGGATAGCACTTACTAATATATGGGAAAGAGCTCAAGAAAATACAAAGTAACAAAAGATGTTATTATCTGCAATTTTAAATTTACTTAATATATTTGGCTTTCAGGTAATAAAAATAGCAAAGGTACAAAAAAGATATAGGCGATCCACACATTTGTTTCCTCAGAAATGAGAGACAAATATTAGAGTTCAGATGTTTCATCAAAAACTAAAGCAAAGCCCTGGCTGGTTAGCTCAGTGGTAGAGTGTCTGCCTGGCGTGCAGGAGTCTTGGGTTCGATTCCCGGCCAGGGCACACAGGAGAAGCGCCCATCTGCTTCTCCACCCCTCTCCCTCTCCTTCCTCTCTCTCTCTTCCCCTCCCGTAACCAAGGCTCTGTTGAAGCAAAGTTGGCCTGGGCGCTGAGGATGGCCTCAGCCTCAGGCGCTAGAATAGCTCTGGTTGCAACAGAGCAATGCCCCAGATGGGCAGAGCATCGCCCCCTGGTGGGCGTGCCGGGTGGACCCCGGTCGGGCGCATGTGGAAGTCCATCTGACTGCCTTTCTGTTTCCAACTTCAGAAAAATACAAAAAAAAAAAAAAAAAAAACTGAAGCAAATACACAGTACAAATTAAAGCACATCATGGTCAACACTTCCTTAACTGTTACATTTTAAAACTGCACTTCCCCCCAAAATACAAAGAACAAAAAACACCCAAAAACATTCACAGCTCATATACTGACTAATTCATCAGACATTTGTTTTGTTCAGTATTGACTATATACTACAAACTGTGTTAAATCTTATAGATGCAGAGTTCCACGAAGGGCCTTGACTTCTAGGAGCCCTTTCTATACCACCAGAAAAGGAAGGGATTAAACAAAGATTCACATAAACCATGACAGAGTATGACAAAGTACCATAGAGCAGACACTTATATTTGTACCTACATTTTCATAGAATAATATTTAACTTTCTGGAATTGACAATGCTTACAACAAATATAGCAATACTTTAATGAACTGGAAAGTTATTTGATTTTCCTTCTTAACTCTTTGTTGAACATTGCTTCATTTTAAAAATAGACTTCATCTTTCAGATTTTTTTTAAAGCAGACATAGGGGAGGAAGGGAGAGGGGAAGGGGTACAAAAAAAACTAGATAGAAGGTGACGGAGGACAGTCTGACTTTGGGGGATGGGTATGCAGCATAATTGAATGACAGGATAACCTGGACATGTTTTCTTTAAACATATGTACCCTGATTTATTGATGTTACCCCATTAAAATTAATAAAAATTAAAAAAAAATAAATAAAGCAGACATAATCAAAAACTGTTTTTCTATAAATTTGTTGCATTTGTATTATCATCTTGGGCTAAGGAAGAGAATTATAGTTAACACTGACTAACTGGATGTCTATTTTCATAAGAAAACAAAAATTTAATGTTTCAAGCTTAACTAAAAAGCCTTCGAAAATATACCCATTCTCCTCTAGTTTGTATGTATGGGCAGTGTATGTATCCAAATTAAAGGGGTTTTTATTATTATTATTTAGACAATTAATTATAATGGGGTGACATTGATCAATTAGAGAACATAGATTCAGAGAAAACATCTCCAGATCATTTTCACATTTGATTATGTTGTACAGCTTTTGCTCGGCTTATGACCACGATTGGTTCCAACAAACCAGTCGTAACACGATTTGGTCATAAGTTGAGTAGGCTATATGTACAGTACTGTGAAATGATGTTATAAAAATCTTTAAATCATATTTTATCATAATTTTCTTTCATTATTATATATCATAATTTTCTTTGTTCATTTAATGCCATTTGTATCATCTCTACACAATTTTGTTTCTTATTTTTATATTCCTCAGGTTTAAGTAAAATACTGCATTACCAGTACAACTGGTTTAATATTTGCAAAGACAATTTCCTCTTGGTGGACATCTTGGGAGGGGTTTGATGAAAAATATCCAAGGCACAAAACACAAATTACTGTACCGAGTCCGGGATAAGAGGTGAAATGGTGCACGCGAAATGGTAGTGCTTCTGGAAGCTGGACCGCACTGTCGTACACCCAGGTGGGCAATGCTTGCACTGCCAGACATGGTTAGCAATTATGGTCGTAAAGTTGAATGGTCGTAAGTTGCATAGGTCATAAGTCAATCAATACTTGTATACCCATCACCCAAAATCAAATTGTCCTCTGTCACCTTTTATTTTGTATTTCTTTATGCCCCTCCCATCTCCCCACCTCTTCCCTCCCCCTGGTAACCACTTCACTCTTGTCCATGTCCATGAGTCTCAAATTTGTGTCCCACCTATATATGGAATCATACAGTTCTTGGTTAGATTTACTTATTTCACTCAGCATGTTATCAAGGTCCATCCATGTTGTCGTAAAGGATCCGATGTCATCATTTCTTATGGCTGAGTAGTATTCCATAGTATATATGTACCACCTCTTCTTTATCCAGTTATCTATTGAAGGGCTTTTTGGTTGTTTCCATGTCTTGGGCACTGTGAACAATGCTGTGATGAACATGGGGCTGCATGTGCCATTACATACCAGGGTTTTTGAGTTTTGGGGGTATATTCCCAGTAGAGGGATTGCTGAGTCATATGGTAGTTCTATTCTTAATTTTTTTGAAGAACTGCCATACTTTCTTCCATAATGGTTGTACTATTTTACATTCCCTCCAATAGTGAATGAGGGTTCCTTTTTCTCCACAGCCTCTCCAATACTTGTTATTACCTGTCTTGTTTATAATAGCTAACCTAACAGGTATAAGGTGGTATCTCATTGTCGTTTTGATTTGCATTTCTCTAATAACTAATGAAGATGAGAATCTTTTCATATATCTTTTGGCCATTTGTATATCTTCCTGGGAGAAGAGTCTGTTCATATCCTCTTCCCATTTTTTTTATTGGATTGTTTAATTGTTTGTTGTTGAATTTTTGTGAGTTCTTTGTTATCCTATGGATATTAGGCCCTATCTGAGCTGTTGTTGGAAAATATCATCTCCCATTTAGTTGGCTGTCTGTTTTGTTGTCAGTTTCTCTTGCTGTGCAAAAGCTTGTTAGTCTGATGTAGTCCCACTCATTTATCTTTGCCTTTACTTCTCTTGCCTTTGGAGTCAAATTCACAAAATGCTCTTTATGGCCAAGGTCCATGAGTTTAGTACCTATGTTTTCTTCTATGTAATTTATTGTTTCAGGTCTTATATTTAGGTCTTTGATCCATCTTGAACTAATTTTATTACAAGGAAACAAACTGTAGTCAAGTTTCATTCTTTTGCATGTGGCCTTCCAGTTTTCCCAACACCATTTATTAAAGAGGCTTTCTTTTCTCCATTGTGTATTTTTGGGTTCTTTATCAAAGATAATTTGACCATATACATGTGGTTTTATTTCTGGGCTTTCTATTCTGTTCCATTGGTCTGAGTGTCTATTTTTCTACCAATACCATGCTGTTTTGATTATCGTGGCTCTATAATATAATTTGAAGTCAGGTATTGTAATGCCCCCAGCTTTGTTCTTTTTCCTTAGGATTGCTTTGGCTATTCAGGATTTTTTATAATTTCATGTAAACCTGATGATTTTTTGTTCCATTTCTTTAAAAAATGATATTGAGCCTGACCAGGTGGTGGCGCAGTGGATAAAGCATTGGACTGGGATGCGGAAGGACCCAGGTTCGAGACCCCGAGGTCGCCAGCTTGAGCGCGGGCTCATCTGGCTTGAGCAAAGAGCTCACCAGCTTGGACCCAAGGTCGCTGGCTCCAGCAGGGGGTTACTCGGTCTGCAGAAGGCCCACGGTCAAGGCACATGTGAGAAAGCAATCAATGAACAACTAAGAAGTCGCAACGCGCAACGAGAAACTGATGATTGATGCTTCTCATCTCTCTCTGTTCCTGTCTATCCCTGTCTATCTCTGCCTCTGGAAAAAAAAAAAAAATGATATTGAAATTTTGGTGGGAATTACATTAAATTTGTATATTGCTTTGGGTAATATGGTCATTTTAACTACATTTATTCTTCCTTTCCAAGAACAAGGAATATTTTTCCATTTCCCTTAACAATGCTTTGTAGTGTTCATTATATAACCTTTACATTTTTGTTATGTTTATTCCTAGGTATTTTTGTTGTTGTTGTTGCAACCATGAAAGGGATTATTTCTTTGAGTTTATTTTCTGATGTTTCATTGTTGGCATATAGAAAGTCAATAGACTTCTGTATATGAATTTTGTATCCTGCAACCTTACTTTATTGGTTTATTGTTTCTAATAGTCTTTTTGAGAATTCTTTGAGGGTTTTGATGTACAGGATCATATCATCTGCAATAACTGAAACCTTTAATTTTTTCCCAATAGGAATGCCTTTTATTTCTTACTCTTGTCTGATTGCTCTGGCTAGAGCTTCCAGCACTACGTTAAATAAGAGTGGAAAGAGTGGGCAGCCTTGTCTTATTCCTCATTTTAGAGGAAAAGTCTTCAGTTTTTTGCCCTTTAACATGATTTAGTTGATGGTTTATCATAGATGCCCTTTATTATGTTGAGATATATTCCTTCTATACCCATTTGTTAAGTGTTTTAAACATAAAATGACATTGTATTTATCAAATGCCTTTTCTTCATCTATTGATAGGATCATATGGTTTTTGTTCTTTGTTTTGTTGATATGGTGTATTACATTAACTCTTTTACATATATTGAACCATCCTTGTGATTCACGGATGAATCCCACTTGATCGTGATGAATTATTTTTTTTAATGTGTTGTTGTATTTGATTGGCTAGTATTTTGTTTAGTATTTTGGCATCTGTATTCATTAGAGATATTGGTCTATAGTTTTCTTTATTTGTGTTGTCCTTGCCAGGTTTTGATATGAGGGTTATGTTGGCCTCATAAAATGTGTTTGGAAGTATTGCTTATTCTTCAATTTTTTGGAAGACATTGAGTAGAATAGGACCCAAGTCTTCTTTGAATGTTTGCTAGAATTCACTAATATAACTGTCTGGCCCTTGACTTTTATTTTGGGGGAGATTTTTGATAGTTGTTTCTATTTCCTCCCTTCTTATGGGTCTATTTAGGCTATCTACTTCTTTGTGACTCAGTCTAGAAAGATTGTATTGTTCTAGGAATTTATCCATTTCTTCTAGATCGTTAAATTTGGTGGTATATAGTTTTTCATAGTATTCTATAATAATTCACTGTATATTTATGATATCTGTGATGATTTCTCTTTCATTTTGAATTTTGTTTATATGAGTCTTTTCTCTTTTTTTCTTAGTGAGTCTTGCCAAGGATTTTTCAATTTTGTTGATTTTTTCAAAGACCCAGCTGCTTGCTTAATTGATTTTTTTCTGTACTTTTTTGGTTCTTTATTTCATTTATTTCTGCTCTGATTTTTATTATTTCCTTTCTTCTGTGGTTTTGGGTTGCCTTTGTTCTTCTTTTTCTAGTTCCTTAAGATGTGATGTTAAGTTGTTTGCTTGGGCTTTTGTTTGTTCATATAAGCCTGTAGTGATATGGACTTCCCTCTTATTACTGCTTTTGCTGCATCCCAGAGATTCTGATACGTCCTATTGTCATTTTCATTTGTTTGTATGTATCTTTTGATCTTTGCTTTTATTTCTTCTTTGATTCACTCATTTTGTAAAAGTATGTTGTTTAATTTCTACATTTTTATGGGTTAACTTCTTTTTTGCAGTTGAATTCTAGTTTCAAAGCTTTATGGTCAGAGAATATGCTTGGTATAATTTCAATCTTTCTGAATTTGTTGATGTTAGTTTTGTGGCCAAACATATGGTCAATTCTTAAGAATGTTCCATGTACACTACACTCTGACATTCTTGGATGAATGTCCTGTAGATGTCTATCATATCCAATTGTTCTTGTGTTTCATTGAAGGCCAATATTTCTTTATTGATTTTTTGTTTGAGTGAACGATCTAGAGCCATCAGCGGTGTATTGAGATCTCCAAGTATGATTGTACTCTGTCAGTTTTTATTTTTAGATCAGTTAGTAGATCTCTTATATACTTTGGAGCTCCTTGGTTTGGTGCATATATATTAAGAAGTGTTATGTCTTAATTCAATGTCCCCTTTATCATTATGAAATGACCATCTTTGTCTCTGATTACCTTTGCTGTCTTGTAGTCAGCACTGTTAGATATGAGTATACTATACCTGCTTTTCTTTGGATTTTATTTGCTTGGAGAATCATCTTCCAACTTTTCACTTTGAATTTGTTTTTATCCTAGTAGCTTAGATGTGTTTCTTGAAGGCAGCATACAGTTGGATTTTCTTTTTTGATCCACTCTGCTACTCTGTATCTTTTCATTGGTGAGTTGAATCCATTTACATTTAATATAATTATTGGCACTTGAAGGTTTCCTATTGCCATTTAATATATTGCTTTCTGATAGCTCTGTATCTTGTTTGGCTCTTCTCTTTTGTTCTGTCAATTGTTTTTGTTTGGTTGTATTCCATACTTCTTTCCTCTGTTTCTGTTTTTTTTAAGCCATGAGTTTTTGTAGTTGGTTTTTCAGGGGTGGTTACCATTAGGTAATAAAAAGGATATATATCATATTCATTGTAGTACATTATCTCATGAATGCTTCTGCACTCCATCCTCCTTTGCTACTATTAATCTTTGTCCTCTCCCCTTTTTTGTTTCTGTTGTCACAGATTAATCTTGCTTTTACTGTGATCTTGTTGGAGCTTCTACTGATTTTGTTTTGTTCTTTGTATCTGGTCAGATAACCCCCTTTAGTATTTTCTGTAGTGGGGGTTTTCTGGAGATAAATTACCTCATCTTTTCTATATCTGTGAATGTTTTTATTTCCCCTTCGTATTTGAAGGATAGCTCTGATGGATATCCTATTCTTGGCTGGAAGCTTCTTTCTGTACTTTAAATATTGGGGTCCACTCTCTTCTGGCTTATAGAGTTTCTGCTGAGAAATCTGATGATAGCCTAATGGGCCTTCCTTTTTATGTTGTATTCTTCTTTTCACTGGCTGCCTTGACAATTTTCTGTCATTGGTTTGTGATAATTTCATTATGATGTGCCTTGGAGTAGGTCCGTTTGGGTTAAGGTAACTTGATGTTCTGTTTGCTTCTTGAATTTGAGGCTCTAATTCTTTCCACAGGTTTAGAAAGTTCTCATCGATTGTTTGATATGTTCTCCATTCCATTTTCTCTCTCTTCTCCTTCTGATATACCCATTATTCTTATGTTGCTCTTTCTGATGGAGTCAGACAATTCCTGTAGGGCTTTCTCAGTTTTCTTATTTCATGAGTTTCTCTCCCTTTCTCTCTGTAGTATCTCTATTTGCCTGTCTTCTATGTTACTAATTCTCTCCTCTGTCTGGCCTGTTCTATTAGCTAAGCTTGTTACCTCGTTTTTCAGTTCATGTATTGAGTTTTTCATCGCTGTTTGGCTCTTTTTATAGTTTCAGTTTCCTTGTTCAAGTATTCTTTTTGTTCATTGAATTGTTTTTTGAGCTCTCTAAATTGCCTTTCTGTGCTTTCTTATATTTCTCTGATTTTTAGGACTTCAATTCTTAATTCTCTGTCATTTAACTCCAAGGTTTCCAAGCAACTGAATTTCTTTTCTAGAGATTTTTCATCAATGAACAACTAAGGTGCCCCGGACATGTCAAGTCCACCTCAGCCCTCCGTAGGTCTACTCTCCACAGGCTTCTCCCTTGTGCTGTTTGGTAGCCTGCTGCAAGCCACATGTGCACCCAGCCCCCATGACTTATGCAGTGCACATGGGGGTCTGCTCCCACCCACTTAGGCTCAGAGCGCCTGTGATCTCAGTCAGAGCCGGGAATGCAGGAATGTGCTTTGAAACCTGTATTGGCCCCGTAGAGGCACCCCTCCGGACAGGTCAAGGCCTGGGGATCCCAGCCCTTGCACACTTTCTGTGAGGTTGGTCGCAGAGCTGAGACCACACAGAAACGCTGGCTATGACCCACACAGATGTCCACAACTGATAATCTCAGGCTAAGCCCTCCAGCCTGCAAGTGCATGCACCCAAGCCAGAGGTGCCAGGTGGAGCCACTTGCACATCGCCCGTGATCACAGACCCAGGAGTGCACAAGGCTGCCGGAGCCGGTGATGACTCCCACGGGCACCCCGTGCCAGTAACCTTTGTCAGTGCCTGCTACCCATGCTCGCCTTGCATCCTTGATCTCAGGCAGAGCTAGCGTGGTCTTCCTTCTGCTTGATTACCTGCCCTGGCCCTGCTTCTTCCCTCTGCCTCCAACCCTCTGCTTTGCTCGGCTCCAGACAAAAGCGGGCCTTCCTCAGATCAGTGAGGAAAGCAGAATACTCCGTTCTCCATCTTATTTCCTTCAGAGTGGATTATATATTCAGCCACCTTTTCACCAAATCATACCTTTGTCTGCTGTGTGTATATTTCAGGTGCTCCTGAGATTTCTTCTCTGTCTTTAGTTGTTGAATTTGTGGAAATTTCAAGGGGAGATATCGGGAGCTCCCCTCATGGTACCAATTCTCTGATGTCATCTAAAGGTGTTTTTGATGACTGAGCATTTTCCAAGTTCTAAAGAGTCTGCTGAATGTCAATGATCCAGACATGGTACTTTAAACACTGAAGGAACAGTATATCATGTTGATCTTGACCTCTATGTGGAGGATAGCTGGGAGAGGCACAGGCTAAAAGTCAACTTAAAGACAATAAAATCCACAAGAAAAAACACTTTTATTGCAATTTTTTAAAGAAAAAATGTTAGATAACTGATCCATTTTAAATCTAAGTTATAGGTTGATGATGAATCGTTTGATCTAAGAGCCAAGCTAGAGAGCCGTGTATAAGTAAGCATGAAATAGTGAAATGACTTAAAAAGTCTTTATCACTGTCTTTATTTACTTATGTCAATAAGAATTTGAAAGCTATATTTTCAAAGGCTAAAACACAAAGCAGATAACTCTCAGTGGATAATTGAGTTGACAGTGTTAGGATCTGGGAGTTGCAAAGCAATAGAAGAAATGCCCCCATTTCCTGGAAGTTTAAAATCAATCAAGAAAAGAACAAGTATCAATAGAATAAAGAAATTGAAACAGAAGCATAATCACTTATAGCAGCGATTTTCAACTGGTGTGCCATAAGAATTTTTAAAACATGCAATACCTGACTGTTCAGTTAGGGGCACTGACCACTTTTCTCTTAGATTGTCAAATTAATAATTGACAACAGGCCTGACAAGGCAGTGGCAAAATGAATAGAGTGTCAGACTGGGAAGCAGAGGACCCAGGTTCAAAACCTTGAGGTCACCGGTTTAAACGCAGGCAGGCTCATCCAGCTAGAGTGTGGGCTCACCAGCTTAAACACAGACATGACCCCATGTTCACTGGCTTGAGCCCAAGGTTGCTGGCTTGAGCATAAGGTCCCTGGCTTGAGCAAGGGGTCACTTGCTCTGCTGTAGCCCCCAGGTCAAGGCACATATGAGAAAGCAATCAATGAACAACTAAGGTGCCACAACAAAGAATTGATGCTTCTCAATTCTCTCCCTTCCTGTCTGTCCTTATCTGTCCATCTCTCTTCCCTCTCTCTGTCACTGTCTCTATTTCTTTCTTGCTTAAAGAAATAAATAAATTATGATGCCCAACAAAATAGCAATCCAGTGTGAATGAATCAAAATTATACCTATTTTTTTTGTCAAATCCTCCAAAGTATACTTTCTGATGTGCCACAGAATTTTGGTTATTAGTCTGTGTGCCATTAGATGGAAAAGGTTGAAAATCACTGCTCTAGTATATCAAACACCCAGTTTAATGCATTTTCATGAATTTTATAAAATAGTCTCAATAGTAGGAGACCTCAAATCTGCCAGCTACTCATCAAGTTTGGATGGATACCACAAAAACTTGATGAAATAGTGAGTTACAGCAATAGAACATGGAAATCCAGTCCGGATGCTACCTAATCCTTTTAGATCAGGCTTGAGGATCACAAGATCTAAAATATTCCCAAATGTCTTAACTTCTGGAGAACTCTTCCCTCTCAGAACACAAGCAAACAATGGCATTTTCTAATAGACTATGAGATCACAGACTTGATGGATGTTTTGGTTTCCTTAAATCATTTCATCAATGTTATCATAAGGAATCAGATACCTTAGTAAAAATGAAGTAAAATATTGCCAAGGTTCATTGATGAAAATGGACAACTGGTCCAACAAAGTCTCACTCTGTACCCACAGATACTACTTTCCTTTTAGGGTTTTTACACAGACCCTGTTCTGTACCCTCTACACCAGTGCATCTGGACACCCTGATCCTCATTTAAAGTTATGGTTTGAACACAGGGAAAAAACAAACAAACAAACAAAAAACCTTCCTCCTCTCAGTTCTCAGGATTGCTGACACATTCAAGCATTCATTCAACAAACGTTTTCTACATAGATATTGTATGACAGGTTCTATATTGTTTATTGGAGTGCTCAAATTGATTTTACCAAATATTAATAGAAAATAAACAAAAAATGAAAAACAAAAATAATATAAAATATTCTGGCTTACATTCTAATAGTCATTAGGTTCTTACTAGAGTTAAAAGATATCCATGGCACGAAGAGCTCGTCAGAGACAGGGCTGGGGTAACTAACCTACAGCCCTTCAAAGCTGAACAGTAACTACATCAGCACATTGTGGGCTCCTTGCTTTCCAGCTGAAGGATGGTCTCCTTCGTCTCTTCAGCATGATCGTATTCTCTCCACATCAAGGCCAAGAGAATAATTCTAATCCTAGCATTTCCAGAAGACCTACCTTTTTCCTATTAACATGACAACACTCTTTCACAAGAATGGTGCGCCCTGCTAAAGAGAGGCAGTGGAGAAATTAGAGGAGCAAGAGCAAGGCAGGAAGGCAGAGAAGAGATGAAGAGAGAATGGGCTTCCATGAGTTGTTGGAAAATCTTCCTAAATATTAAAAGTTAGAAGAGCTTTAATCATAGTTGTGGTTTTGAGGCATATTCTGTATAGACTATTGAACTAGAAAAGGTATATGTCATTAGCATGGCACAGAAAAGGCACTATACTGAGGAAAGTTATAGGTGGCTGTTTGTGCTCTGTTCTTACCATATTAATTTTTCCCAGAGCTGAGGGAGGCATACATAATTATCCAACAATCCCTCACTTTTCTATCTTCTATCTTTCCTACGTTTCTCTGTGGGAGTGCTCCTTGCTGCCTCCACCACAATTTCTAACACTGCTAATCAAAACACACATCTCTACTGCTCCCTTAATCCTTTTCTGCTGTCTCAAATCAACTGCTCATCCGTGAGAGAATGCAAACTAGTCACTAAAAAACAGTATAATTGACATGCAAAATATGTGTTAAGATCTTCAAAAATCTTACTGAAATATTGATTTACAGCTGCATTGAATTTATAGATTAATTTGGGGAGAACTGACATCTTTATAATGTTAAGTCATCATAGGGTATTCTCTCCTACTTCTTTTATGTCCTTTAATAGAGTTTTAAAATTCCTCTATAATATGGCTGTGTGCCCTCTCTTTTAGATTGGTTACTTTGTTGTACTTGTTGCTATTGTGGATGTTGATAAATTAGTTTTTAAAAAGAGGAAGTTCTCACCCTACCAGGCTTTAGGATATAGTGCAAAGAGACACAGCCATAAAAATATCATGATACTAGGCAAAAACAGACAACTGATCAATGAAATATGAGAAAGAACTCATATATGGTAAGGGAAAACTACAACTCAACAGTAAAAGTACAAATCGCTTGTATTCTATAGAACAAAAAATAAAACCAAACACTACACTTCACACCCTATATGAAGGTCAATCCCTGAGGGATTAAAGACCTAAATTTAAAATATAAAATGTAAAGCAATAAATGTAGAGGGATTTGTGATATCAGGGTAGAAAAGGATTTCTTCAGGTCACAACAACACAAACTATAACATGGTGATTTATGTGTGGTAAAGTGATGATTTAACCACTTGAAAATTAAGAATTCCTTATCAAAGAAAGATACCACAGACAAAATTTTTTTTTATTGATTGATTTTAGAGAGACAGGGAGGAAGGAAGAGAGAGAAAAATCCATCGATTTGTTGTTCCACTTATTCATGCATTTATTGGTTGATTCTTGTATGTGCCCTGACCAGGGATTGAACCCACAACCTTGGCGCATTAGGAAAATGATCCAACCAACTGAGCTACCTAGCCAGAGTCACAAACAAAATTAACAGATATTACAATGTCTAAAATCAACAAGGATTAATGTCTAGGGTAATTAAGCAACTCCTACCAGTAGGGAAAATGGGCAAAGGATAAGAATAGCAAATTCACATTTATCACTCGGCAAATATTTAAAGTACCTGCTTTTTTAATGTTAGGATTACAGGTATGTACAATACAGATTAAGATCCCTGCCTTCAAGAAACTTGGTCAGGGGAAACAAACACATGCACAGTAAAATTCATATACTCTTTTGTTGCGGTAAATACCATGAAGAGAAATCAAAAACAGAAGGTGATATAGAGGACTCTTTTAGATACGATGATCAAGGATATGATATTCAAGCAGACATCTGAATGAAGTGGGTGAGCCAAGTCTACAAGGGAGCTGTTTTTTTTGTTTGTTTTTTATTAATTGACAGCAGGGGAGGCAGAGAGACAGACTCCTACATGCACCCCAAATGGGATCCACCTTGCAAGCCCCCTATGGGGCAATGCTCTGCCCATCTGGGGCATTGCTCTGTTGCTTGGCAAGCAAGCTATTTTTAGTACCTGAGGCAGAGGTCATAGGAGCCATCCCCAGCCCCTGGGGCCATCTCACTTGAATTGAGCCATGGCTGTGGGAGGGGAGAGAAAAAGAAAAAGAGGGGGAGGGTTGGAGAAGCAGATGGTCACTTCTCTTGTGTGCTCTGACCAGGAATCAAACCTGGGACTTCCACACATTGGCCAAACTACCACTGAACAAACCAGCCAGGGCCACAAGGAGAGTTTTTAAGGCAGAAGTAACAGCAAGAACAACAGACTCTAAAGATAATAGATAACAACATATGAAGACAGAACCAATCATACTCATAACCAGAAAGATAAAAATTTTGTTTGTTTTTAATTTTATTTAGAAAAGTAAATTTAATGGGGTGACATTGATCAATAAGAACACATAGGTTTCAGGTAAACATTTCTATAGCATTTGAACTTTTGATTGTGTTGTGTTCTCATCACCCAAAGTCAAATCATTTGCCATCATCATAGATTTGTCCCTCTTTACTCCCCTCCCTCCCAACCCCCTCTCCCCAACCCCCTCCCTCTGGTAACCACTTCACTTTTATATATGTCCATGAGTCTCAGTTTTATATCCCACCTATGTGTGAAATCATATAGTTTTTAGCTTTCTCTAATTTACTTATTTCACTTATAGTATAATGTTCTCAAGGTCCATCCATGTTGTTGTAAATGGCAATATGTCATCATTTCTTATGGCTGAGTAGTATTCCATTATATATATGTACCACATCTTCTTTATTCAGTCCTCAACTGAATGATATTTTGGTTGTTTCCATTTCTTGGCCACTATGAATAATGCTGTGATAAACATGGTGGTACATGGGTCTTTGCATACCAATGTTTTCAAGTTATTGAGTAGGTAATGATATACCGCTTTGCATATATCAAACCAGCAAAAATATAATGTGAGGTAATACCAAGTATCGGTGGAAATAGAAGGAAAGGAACTTTCATGTACTGCCAGTGAGAGTGTAAAGTGATACAGCCATTCTGGAAAGCAAGCTGGCAGTACATTGTCAAGTGAAGTATGTGCATACTCCATGATGCAGAGAGCCTACTCTGGAAAATCAGAGTTCTCCTAAAAGAGAAGGACATGTATGAAAATGGAAATCACAGAGTTGTTTGTGGTAACAGGAATTTACAGGCCACCTAGGTGACCAGCACCAGAGGACCAGGTAAGTAAGACGTGGTAGGTGCATAAGCTGAAACACCTGCAGCAGTTACAAGTTATGAAATATATACAGAGAGATTCAAATGAATATATATTTTTTAAGTACTGAGCACTGAAATACAGAAAAAAAATTTTCAGCTTTGGAAAAATAGTTTGTAAAGCTGGAGTTGTTGGGAGAGGGTTGCCAGGGGAGGAGTAGGCAAAAATATTTATAAGCAAGATTAGGCCTGAGCTGATAGTAAGCGTTGATGCTGGACAATGGATACACAGGGTTTTGTTATATTATTCACTCCACATTCATATATGTGTAAAGTTTTCCACCATAAAAGGCATTTTTAAAGTGTTGAGTGAAAAAAGAAACAGATCTATAGCAGAATAGCATTTATATAAATTAAAAACACGTATGTGCATAAAACAGCACCATATTTTTTTGCTACAGACATATGGATATCTATGGAAGGAGAAAAATGAAAATGGAAATTATGGATAAACCAGAACTATTTTAAATAAAACGAGAAGAGCCTTGTATGTGCCAAAGCTGATAGCATGCCATTATCTGAGGAATTTAATTTAATTTTTTTTCACTTGAGGTTAAGAAAGAAAACATTAAACCCTGTGGTCTAGGATCACAGAGGAAGAGTAACTAAGTCTTCTTGGGAAGAGGGGTATTGCTGTCCCATACCATAGACACAGTGAATCAGAATCTCTGTGATTGGAAGAAAAAGTACTGCTTAATTTCTATTTTACAGAGGAGAAATTGAGGGACAGGAAGTAAAATAACATTCAAAGCCCATGAGCCCACAAGCAGAGAAGGTGGAATTCAAGCCTGGGATCACAACTGCTGCTCTTACTCACTGTGCTACTTTTACTAATGCTGCACTATTCTAATTTAAATCCTGCACACTGCTTCCAAATTGAACTTCCTAAAATACTACTTTATCCCATAATGCCACTGTTCTTGGCAACTACAGAAAAAAATAAAATCTGTATAGATTATATATCACCCCCAATCACCCTCATCCACTTTTTCCCTACATAAATCATCTTTTCCAGTCACACTAGTCCTCTTTTCAGGGTCTTTCCAAACCTCTAAGCACTTTCTCCAAACTGCAACAACCCTACTCCCCCCTGTACTTATTTGCATCCCATATATCCTGCAAGGCCCAGTACTCTACACTTCCACAGCTTAACTAAAGTCCCACAGCTACTCCAAGAAGCACCCCCGATGACTTCAGCAACACCTCTTCCTGCTTTAGTTTCTTCTTCACTTACTGTGCCATTCAATTAGCACCTATTACAGTAACACCTCATTTATCCAGCATCACTGGGACAGGAAAGTGTTCATCAGAACAAATTCTCCAAACAACTTAAGGATTAATTTAGGAAGCAACAAAGGAGAATGAAATTAATTAGGAAGCAGCAAACAGAGTAGTGCTTACTTTACTTACAGATAGACTTAGTCTCAAATCTCAGTTTCTCCATTAATAGCTAAATGGTTTCATAAGCTAACATCATCTATAAAGTAAGGATAGACTACAAACTTCACAAAGTTGTGGGTACTAAAGAAATCACATGCAAAGAATGTAGTACAATATTCCTTAAATCACGGCTACAACAGTACTCCCAACTACTATCATACACTAAAACAAAATCACTTTTATAGAAATAATCATCAGCCTGACCAGGCAGTGGTGCAGTGGATAGAGCATCAGACTGGAAAGCGGAGGACCCAGGTTCAAACCTTGTGGTTGCTGGCTTGAGCGTGGGCTCATCCAGCTTGAATACAGGCTCATTCAGCCTGAGCACGGTCTCACCAGCTTGAGCATGGATCATAAACATAACCCCATGGTCACTGGCTCGAGCCCAAAAGTCACTGGTTTGAACCTCAAGGTCACTGGCTTGAGCAAGGGGTCACTCGCTCTGCTGTAGCTTCACACACACATACACACACACCCTGCCCATCAAAGCACATATGAAAAAGCAATCAATGAACAATTAAGGAGCCGCAATAAAGAATTGATGCATCTCATCTCTCTCCTTTCCTGTCTGTTCCTATCTGTCCCTTTATCTAACTGTCAAAAAATTAAAAAATAATAATAATAATTTAAAAATGTACTATATATTTTGAAATTTATTTCAGTGGACAATGAATGTAAATTAGTCATCTCTTGATAATTCATTCAACATTCACTCATTCAATAAATATTCACCAATTTAGTAAAGCTGTAAGACATAATACCAAGATATAAAATTAATTTCTATATGCTAAAAATGAACTATTAGTAAGAGAATTTTAAGTAACATTCTATTTATAATATCATCAAAAATAATAAAATGCTTAGAAATAAATTTTACCAAAAATATGCAAGGTCTGTTTGCTGAAAATTTTAAGACAATGATGGAAAAAAATTAAAGAGAAAAAAATAAATGAAAAGCTATCCCATGTCATGGGCTAAATATATTAATATTGATAAAATATTCATACTGCCCAAAGTGATGAATAGATTCTATATAATCTCTACCAAATTTCTAATGGTATTTTTCACAGAAATAGAAAAACAATTCTAAAATGTGTAGGAAACCACAAGAGACCCCAAAGAGACAAATCAATCTTAGGAAAGAACAAAGCTGGTGGCAGCACACTCCCTGACTTCAAACTATATTACAAAATTATCAGCATAAAAACAGACACACAGCTCAATGGAAAAGAATAGACACCCCAGAAATAAACCCATGAACATACCGTCAATTAATTTACAATAAAGGAGCCAAAATATACAGTGGGGAAAGGATAGTTTTTTTTCAATAAATCATTTGAGAAAACTGAATAGCCACATGCAAAAAATTAAAACTTGACCTCTTACACCAGACATAAAAATCAACTCAAAATGGGCCCTGGCCGGTTGGCTCAGTGGTAGAGTGTTGGCCTGGCGTGCAGAAGTCCCGGGTTCGATTCCGGCCAGGGCACACAGGAGAAGCACCCATCCGCTTCTCCACCCCTCCCCCTCTCCTTCCTCTCTGTCTCTCTCTTCCCCTCCCGCAGCTGAGGCTCCATTGGAGCAAAGATGGCCCGGGCGCTGGGGATGGCTACTTGGCCTCTGCCCCAGGCGCTAGAGTGGCTCTGGTCCCGGCAGAGCGATGCCCCGGAGGGGCAAGAGCATCGCCCCCTGGTGGGCAGAGCATCGCCCCTGGTGGGCGGGGCGTGCCGGGTGGATCCCAGTCAGGCGCATGCGGGAGTGTGTCTGACTGTCTCTCCCCGTTTCTAGCTTCAGAAAAATACAAAAAAAAAAACAACAACTCAAAATGGATGAAAATCTTGAATCTAAGATGCGAAACTATAAAACTGCTAGGATAAAATAGGTGGTAAGATCCTTCACTTCAGTCTTGGTGATATTTCTTTTGATTTGGCACCAAAAACAAAGGCAACATAATCAAAAATAAACATGACAACATCAAACTAAAAAGCTTCTGCACATCAAAGGAAATAATCAATAGAATGAAAAGGCAACCTGCAGAATAGGAAAAAATATTTGCAAACCATGTACCTAATTAGGGTTTAACTACTAAAATATTTAAGAAGCACCTACAACTCAATAGCAAAAGAAAAATAAAACATAAACAGGCCCTGGCCGGTTGGCTCAGCTGTAGAGCGTCAGCCTGGTCTGTGGAAGTCCCAGGTTCAATTCCTAGACACGGCACACAGGAGAACCGCCCATCTGCTTCTCCGCCCTTCCCCTTCTCTTTTCTCTCCATCTCTCTCTTCCCCTCCCACAGCCAAGGCTCCATTGGAGCAAAGTTGGCCCAGGTGCCGAGGATGGCTCCATGGCCTCCGCCTCAGATGCTAGAATGGCTCCTATTGCAGAGGAAAATGCCCCAGAGGGGCCGAGCATCACCCCCTGGTGGGCATGCCAGTTGGATCCCGGTCAGGCGCATGTGGGAGTCTTTCTATCTACCTCCTCCACCCCTGCTTCTCACTTTGGAAAAATAAAAAATAACAACAACAAAAAAAAAACATGAACAGATTAAAAAATGAGAAAGGACTTGAATAGACATTTCTCCGAAGAAGACATATAAATGGTTAAGGCAGTAGTTCTCAACCTGTGGCTCGCGACATAAAATATGTATTTTCCGATGGCTTTAGGCGACCCCTGTGTTTTGGTCGTTCGACCCCCGCCGGGGTCGCGAGCCACAGGTTGAGAACCACTGGGTTAAGGGGTATAGGAAAAAATACTCAACATCATCAATTCTTAGAGAAATGCAAATCAAAGCCACAATGAAATATCACCTCACACATGTTACCATGGCTATCTTCAAAAAGACAAGAGATAGAAAGCATTTGAGATCTTGCTTCCTGACCATTGTTACCTGTTTGGCTCAAATAAACTTTCATAACAATTCTATAAATTAAATAAACAGATAAGAGATAAAATGTATTGGTAAGGATGTGAAGAAAGGGAAGCTTTGTGCATTGCTGATGGGAATGTAAATTGGTGCAACCACTATGAAGAGTAGTATGGAAAATCCTCAAAAAGTTAAAAATAGATCAAATTTTGAGTTTTAATAAACATGTCATTTTTTTAGAAATTAGAGCTATTATATGATCAAGAAATCCCACTTCTGAGTAGTGTATGTAGCCAAAGAAAATGAAAGTGAGAATTCAAAAAGATATCTGCATTCCCAAATTTACTACAGTGTTATTCACGGAAGCCAAGTTATGAAAATAACTAAGTGACTATTCAATGAATAAAGGGAAAAAGAAGATATGATATCCATGTAATGGAATATTAGTCAGCCATGAAAAAGGTCATTCTGCCGTTTGTGGAAAATAGGTGGATGGACCATTCTGCTAAGTGAAATAAGTCAGAGAAAATCAAATTTCACATGTGAAATCTAAAAATTAAAAAAAACCCTCAAATATATCAAAAACAAATTGGTTGGTGGTTAACAGAGGCAGGGTGTGTGTGGAGGGGGTGGACTGCATGCTAACTGGGTGAAGGTAGTCAAAAGGTACCAACTTACAGCTATTAGATGAATAAGTTTTGGAGAATCAATTCTATGACATAGTGATTATAGTTAATAATACTGTATTACATACTTGAAAGTTACTAAGAGAATAGGTCTTAAATGTTCTCACCACAAAAATAAATGATAATTATATGAAGTGATACAGATATTGGCTAAGGAAATTGTGGTAATCTTTTTGCAATGTGTAAACATATAAAATCAACACATTGTACACCTTAAACTTACACGTTATATGTCAATTATAGCTTAATAAAGCTGGAGGGAAAATTGTATTACTAATACTGGGATAACAATAAATATAAAAGTACGTATAAGTAAATATTTATCAAGGTCCAATAGTGTGCAAGGTAATTAAGGATTCAATAGTAAATGAGACAAACATGATCTCTGCAATCATGAAATTTACGGTCTGCTAATCATTAAATAATTTCACTTTGTTTTATACACTAGAGAATTAGGCAAGGACCAGGACATTAAGGTTCTGCAGGCCACAGTAAGGAGTGTGATTTCTATTCTAAATGTGATGGGAGGTGGCATGACAGGATACATAATGTATATGCACCAAGTGTTTCAGAAATTGTAGACCTTTTTCTCATTCTTTTTTGTAGTTAATACTAATTTGACTTACAGCTTTCATTCCCAAACAAAAGCAGTAACAATAGTGATGCAGAGCCATGATTTTCAAAATTTTATTGAAAGGAGTAGCATTTTTATAAAAAATAAAACATTTCTTATACCCCATTATATAACAACATTAATAATGGAGCTACTCTAAGATGGCCTCATTTTATACCATGTTCTGGTCTTCATTTCATACTGTTACCTACACTTCAGCTATTTATGGAAAAGAGTTCAAAAACATGGGAATAGAATTTAGAACATTAGCCTGGAAATCAGAAGATTCCAGACTCTAACTTCACAGCAAAGTAACCTGTGCAAGCCATTTAATGTCCTCAGTCTCAACCTTCCCTTTCTTAAAATGAAGATATTACCTGACATGCTTACCACACACAATAGGATCAAAAGTGATCATGTCCATGGTGGAAGGCAGTCACCAACTAAATTATAAACTATAAACTATATCTTTTATTGCTTTTGTAATAAATAAATTGTTTTCTTGGTTAATATCCAAATCATATTGAAATATTAACACCCTCCAAGCATGAATTAACATTTACAAATGGTCAAGCCAATTTACAAATTGGTAGGTGTAGCATCAAATGAAATCAACATATTTATTGAACCCCTACATGTGAGGCCTAGAGGGAATGCAACAGCCAATGGCACAGTAACTAAATTTGGTGCTTAATGGAAAATGAAGTTTATATTTTAATTACTTATTAAGTTTAAAAAGTCAATTGGTTAAAAGGGCAAATAATATATTCTCCTAGATTTCTCAATGCTTTCAACATGTTAAACTTACTTTCTATAAATCACTGAATTAGTTATTTTGTCCTTAAATTAAATAGTTCAACCGAATTAGCCTATCTTCAAATAGGTTCAATTCTCTCTTTAGGAAAAAAAAAAGGCCCTGGCCAATTAGATCAACTGGTTAAGTGCGTTGTCCTGAAACAACAAGGTTATGGGTTGGATCCCCGGTCAGGGCACACACAGGAAGCAACAAATGAGTGCACAACTGAGTGGAACAACAAATGAATGCTTCCCTTCCCCTCTCCACTCTCTCATTTTCTCTCTCTGTCTCTCTAAAAATCAATCAAAAAATAAAAAATACCCTGGCCAGATAGCTCAGTTGGCTGAAATGTTGTCCCAGTAGAGATTGCTGGTTCAATTCCCCAGTCAGCTCACATACAGGAGCTGATCAATGTTCCAGTCTCTGTCTTTTTCTCTTTCTCTCTCCCCCTGCCTTTCTCTCAAAAAAAATAAAGAAAATAATAACTAAAGCAGTTAGACAATATTAGATAGTAACTCTCCAATGCAGTAGTTAGAAATAGAAACTATGTACACTGCTCACAAAAATTAGGGGATCAGTGAACGTGCAGATACTGCAGTACTTTCAGCCTTTTGTATAGTGCATCTTCACCAATGAAATTAAAATTGATTTTGCATCTCATTTACATAATCAAACAACTTTCTTTGACTTGTCATGTGCTTTTCTGATGTTCCTGTTTAATAAAAAAAAATCAAATGCTTCTTTTTTTATCACTTCATATTAATTTTGAAATATCCTCTAATTTTTGTGAGCAGTGTATATATGTATAGCAAGATGGCTAGACCTAAATCATTTTCTATGGAACTAGAGGTTGTAGAAATGACACTGGAAAGATATATAAATGAGTAAATGAATTAATGCAAATTAAACAGAAAGGGCTGATGTGAACCAAAGATGCTACTTGTGCCATAAACTGAGGGTTATTAACTCGACCCTACACTTACAGAAAAGACAGACAGACAGATGATAAACAGACTAACCCTCATAATTTAAAAAGCCTAATTCTAAATAAGCCTGATATTATCAATCTCACTTTTTAATCTAAAAGGTAAAATAAGTGGTAATAATTTTAGAAAATATAGGTGCATAAAATAAATCTTAACAGACATAGTGAACAGAAAAACCACTCGCTTTTTCCAGTGATTGGTCATTTTTTAATTGAGAGGTTGTATTTCTATTCTGTTACATGAAAAGGCATCACAAATTGGCATTACCAAACTATGTAATTATTGTCAAATATACACATTTTATTCTACTTTTATAACAAATTATTTACTCTCATTACTGAAAGCAGCTATAGAATAACTTTTGGGTTTTTTGTGTGTTGTTTTTTGTTTTGTTTTGTTTTTGTGAGACAGACTGAGACAGAAAGAGGGACAGATAGAGACAGACAGGAAGGGAGAGAGATGAGAAGCATCAATTCTTCATTGCGGCACCTTAGTTGTTCATTCATTGTTTTCTCATATGTGCCTTGACGGGGAGCCTCCAGCAGAGCAAGTGACCCCTTGCTCAAGCCAGCAACCCGCACTTAAGCTGGTGAACCCGCACTCAAGCAAGATGAGTTCGCACTCAAACCAGCAACCTCAGGGATTCAAACCTGGGTCCTCTGTGTCCCAGACCAATGCTCTATCCATACCTGGTCAGGCCAGAATAACTATTTTTAAAAGAAAATTTTACATAATCAAAAATACATCTGTAACTCTAAAAATCTGTAGGTTTGAATTTTATCTCTATTTAAAAGTAAAATTCTCATTCAGAGTGACAAACTGATATACACTTATTCCCTGTTAACATAATTGTGATTTATATCTCATCTTCTGACTTTACATCACTGGCTAGATTTTTTTTTTAAGAAATACAATCTTCTCATAGTAAGGAAAGATAGTTCAGTACAAATCTAAGTAGAAATGCAGGCTCCAATTAAGTGAAAACATTTCAGAAGTTTCATTTTGGATTACAAATGATAAATATTTTAACTGCTGTTTATCTGTATTAAAATATATTTAAAAAGTAAACAAAAATAAAATCACTTCTAGTAGGATTTTTTACTGTGGTAAAAAAACATAAAAGTTACCATCTTAACCATTTTCAAGGATATAGTTCAGTACTAGTGTATTTGCATTGTTGTGAAACAAATTTCTAGAACTTATTTCAGATGGCAAAAATGAAACTCTGTGCCTGTTTAAAAATTAAATGTTCACTGGGTTAAATATGAGCTCTATAAATATTGAAATATATGACCTTAAGTATCTAACTGCTTTTGCCTCAGAGTCTTTGTCTATAAAATACATCTACCTCACTAGCACTGCACAATGATGAATAGAATCATTACTTTAACATTCTATGTTCCTTAGGTTATCTAAATATGTTAATAGTTTATTAAGAAATTATACATTGACCCTTTATCTGTTTTAGATGACCATAAACTTAAAGAATAATGACTAATATTTTCATGGAGAATTATGAAGAGTCCATGTGATTGCCAAGTCAAATGAAGCTTTGGCAGTATCCTATGGAAAAGTATCTTCACTTAATGCTAAATAAAGGAGAAAGATTTCTTGGATGCCTTTATAAGTAAGCTTCAGGCAAAAATGCTTATCCATGTCAAGTGTTCCAGTAACCATTCCAGTAAAGAACTTTAAAAAATAGAAAGCCAATTACCTTATCCAAAAAAAGATCAATTAATATGGTTTCATTTCCAGATTTCAACACATCTATAGAAGAGATCATCATCCAAATTAGAAGATATCATTGTTCTTTCTTTAAGAATAATGAACCATTTATTTGTAGATAACTTGGCAGGGGTAATACCCAAAACTTTGCTTCTCTCTGTTGGTTCTGCATAAATTGGGAAGATGTTAAAATAAAACTCAAATGGAATTTTCTTATATTATAACATTAATTTAAATGGATAAATAAAAAGTTCTATCTTCATTTCAATTATCATGTCAGGAGAAAATTTTGCTGTTTTAACTCTGACAATGAATTGGATCACTGGATGCTGTTCTAACTGCAGTACATTGGAACATTGGATGCTGTTCTAACTCTGCAGTACATTGGAACATTGG
Source organism: Saccopteryx bilineata (assembly GCF_036850765.1). Taxonomy (NCBI): domain Eukaryota; kingdom Metazoa; phylum Chordata; class Mammalia; order Chiroptera; family Emballonuridae; genus Saccopteryx; species Saccopteryx bilineata. The sequence continues at coordinate 207,187,107 of NC_089493.1, forward strand.
ATGCTGTTCTAACTCTGCAGTGCATTGGAGCATTGGATGTTGTTCTAACTCAGACAGTGCATTGGAGCATTGGATGCTGTTCTAACTCTGCAGTGCATTGGAGCACTGGATGCTGTTCTAACTCTGCAGTGCATTGGAGCATTGGATGCTGTTCTAACTCTGCAGTGCATTGGAGCACTGGATGCTGTTCTAACTGCAGTGCATTGGAGCACTGGATGCTGTTCTAACTCTGCAGTGCATTGGAGCACTGGATGCTATTCTAACTCTGCAGTGCATTGGAGCATTGGATGCTGTTCTAACTCTGCAGTATATTGGAGCATTGGATGCTGTTCTAACTCTGCAGTACATTGGAGCATTGGATGCTGTTTTAACTCTGCAGTGCATTGGAGCATTGGATGTTGTTCTAACTCAGACAGTGCATTGGAGCATTGGATGCTGTTCTAACTCTGCAGTGCATTGGAGCACTGGATGCTGTTCTAACTCTGCAGTGCATTGGAGCATTGGATGCTGCTCTAACTCTGCAGTGCATTGGAGCACTGGATGCTGCTCTAACTCTGCAGTGCATTGGAGCATTGGATTTCAAACCTTAAAACTGGCTTCAAAAGATGGTCTTTGATTTGATGTCTAACATCATATCAAGATTATCTCTGATATCACATACTTCTGTGAATTATAAAATCTGAAGAATAAACCTCAAAATGCTAATCAGAAGTAGACAAACACAATCGGAATCATAATATAAATTTATTTCAGAATGTATAATATGTAAAAATGAATAGCAAATGATTATTAAACCACCTGGCTCTTCAAATGTTTTTTATTTCTTCTTATTCTCAGTTGCCAATATAAAATCTACAATTCCCTTTATTCAAAGTAAAGTGAGAGAGATGACGTCAGAGTAATGGCGGAGTAGGAAGCGATACTGATAAATCTCCCCCAAACCTCAACAAGATCTTCAACTAGAAACAGAAAAACCTATCCTTGGAGCCTCCAGATGTTTCGCAATACACCCAAAGATGCCATTAAGGAAGAGAAAATCGAATATCATGAATACAAAAGAAAGAGAGGTAACACAGATAGAAGAGGAAAAATCTATGGAGAAAAAATTTAATATATTGGAAACCTTGGAGTTAAATGACAGAGAATTCAAGATAGAAATCCTAAAAATCCTCCGAGATATACAAGAAAACACAGAAAGGCAATTGAGGGAGCTCAGAAAACAACTCAATGAACACAAGGAAATTGAAACTATAAAAACAAATCAAACAGAGATGAAAAACTCAATTCACGAGCTGAAAAACGAGGTAACAAGCTTGGCTAATAGAACAGGCCAGATAGAAGAGAGGATTAGTGAAATAGAAGACAAGCAACTTGAGGCACAACAAAGAGAAGAAGAAAGAGACTCAAAAATTAAAAAAAATGAGATAGCCCTACAAGAATTATCTGACTCCATCAGAAAGAATAACATAAGAATAATAGGTATATCAGAGGGAGAAGAGAGAGAAAATGGAATGGAGAACATACTCAAACAAAAAATAGATGAGAACTTCCCAAGCCTGTGGAAAGAACTAAAGCCTCAAATTCATGAAACAAACAGAACTCCGAGTTTTCTTAACCCCAACAAACCTACTCCAAGGCACATCATAATGAAATTGGCACAAACCAATGCAAAGAAAAAATTCTCAAGGCAGCCAGGGAAGAGAAGAATAAAACATATAAAGGAAGGCCCATTAGATTATCATCAGATTTCTCAGCAGAAACTCTACAAGCTAGAAGAGAGTGGACCCCAATATTTAAAGTCCTGAAAGAGAGGAACTTTCAGCCATGAATACTATACCCATCAAAGCTATCCTTCAAACATGAAGGAGAAATAAAAACATTCGCATATACAGAAAAGATGAGGGAATTTATCATCAGAAAACCCCCACTCCAGGAATTACTAAAGGGGGTTCTCCAATCAGATACAAAGAACAAAAAAAAATAAAGCCACAAGTAGAAGCTCCAAGAAGAACACAATAAAACCAAATTTAAACTGTGACAACAACAAAAAGAAAGGGGGAGGAGAGGATGGAGATTAACAGTAGCAAAGGACGATGGAGTGCAAAAGTACTCACAAAATAGTGCGCTACAATGAACAGGGTAGAAACCCTTTTCATTACCTAAAGGTAACCACCATTGAAAAAACCACCACAGAAGCACATGAGATAAAAAAGATAGCAACAGTGGAAAGATGGAATACAACCAAATAAAAACAAAAGATAAAAAAAATGAAAGAGAAGGATCAAACAAGACACAAAACTAACAGAAAGCAATCTATAAAATGGCAATAGGGAACTCACAAGTGTCAATAATTACACTAAATGTAAACAGATTAAACTCAACAATAAAAAGACACAGAGTAACAGAATGGATTAAAAAAGAAAATCCAACTGTATGCTGCCTACAGGAAACGCATCTAAGTAACAAGGATAAAAACAAACTCAAAGTGAAAGGCTGGAAAACAATACTCCAAGCAAATAACATAAAAAAAAAAAAAAGCAGGCATAGCAATACTCATATCTGATAATGCTGACTACAAGACAACAAAAGTACTCAGAGACAAAAATGGCCATTTCATAATGGCTAAGGGGACACTGAATCAAGAAGACATAACTTTTCTTAATATATATGCACCAAACCAAGGAGCACCAAAATATATAAGACAGCTACTTATTGACCTTAAAACAAAAACTGACAAAAATACAATCATACTTGGAGATCTCAATACACCGCTGACGGCTCTAGATCGGTCATCCAAACAGAGAATCAACAAAGATATAGTGGCCTTAAACAAAACACTAGAGCACCTGGATATGATAGACATCTACAGGACATTTCATCCCAAAGTGACTGAGTATACATTTTCTCCAGTGTACATGGATCATTCTCAAGAACTGACCATATGTTGGGCCACAAAAACAACATCAGCAAATTCAGAAAAATCGAAGTTGTACCAAGCATATTTTCTGATCATAAAGCCTTGAAACTAGAATTCAACTGCAAAAAGGAAAAAAAAATCCCACAAAAATGTGGAAACTAAACAACATAATTTTAAAAAATGAATGGGTCAAAGAAGAAATAAGTGCAGAGATCAAAAGATATATACAGACTAATGAAAATGACAATACGACATATCAGAATCTATGGGATGCAGCAAAAGCAGTGATAAGAGGGAAGTTCATATCACTTCAGGCATATATGAACAAACAAGAGACAGCCCAAGTGAACCACTTAACTTCACACCTTAAGGAACTAGAAAAAGGAGAACAAAAACAACCCAAAACTAGCCGAAGAAAGGAGATAATAAAAATCAGAGCAGAAATAAATGAAATAGAGAACAGTAAAACTATAGAAAAAATTAATAGAACAAAGAGCTGGTTCTTTGAAAAGATCAATAAAATTGACAAGCCCTTGGCAAGACTTACCAAGGAAAAAAGAGAAAGAATTCATATAAACAAAATCCAAAATGAAAGAGGAGAAATCACCACGGACACCGTAGATGTACAAAGAATTATTGTAGAATACTATGAAAAACTTTATGCCACTAAATTCAACAATCTAGAAGAAATGGATAAATTCCTAGAACAATACAACCTTCCTAGACTGAGTCAAGAAGAAGCAGAAAGCCTAAACAGACCTATTAGTAGAGAAGAAATAGAAAAAACCATTAAAAACCTCCCCAAAAATAAAAGTCCAGGACCTGACGGCTATACCAGCGAATTTTATCAAACATTCAAAGAAGACTTGGTTCCTATTCTACTCAAAGTCTTCCAAAAAATTGAAGAAGAAGCAATACTTCCAAACACATTTTATGAGGCCAACATAACCCTCATACCAAAACCAGTCAAGGATGGCACAAAAAAAGAAAACTACAGACCAATATCTCTAATGAATACAGATGCTAAAATACTAAACAAAATACTAGCAAATCGAATACAACAACATATTAAAAAAATAATACATCACGATCAAGTGGGATTCATCCCAGAATCTCAAGGATGGTTCAACATACGTAAAACGGTTAACATAATACACCATATCAACAAAACAAAGAACAAAAACCACATGATCTTATCAATAGACGCAGAAAAGGCTTTCGATAAAATACAACACAATTTTATGTTTAAGACTCTCAACAAAATGGGTATAGAAGGAAAATATCTCAACATGATAAAGGCCATATATGATAAACCATCAGCTAACATCATATTAAATGGCACTAAACTGAAGGCTTTCCCCCTTAAATCAGGAACAAGACAGGGTTGTCCACTGTCTCCACTCTTATTTAATGTGGTACTAGAGGTTCTCGCCAGAGCAATCAGAGAAGACAAAGAAATAAAAGGCATCCATATCGGAAAAGAAGAAGTAAAGGTATCACTTTTTGCAGATGATATGATCCTATACATCGAAAACCCCAAAGAATCCACAAAAAGACTACTAGAAACAATAAGCCAATACAGTAAGGTCGCAGGATACAAAATTAACATACAGAAGTCAATAGCCTTTCTATATGCCAACAATGAAACAATTGAGAATGAACTCAAAAGAATAATCCCCTTCACAATTGCAACAAAAAAAATAAAATACTTAGGAATAAACATAACAAAGAATGTAAAGGACTTATATAATGAAAACTATAAACCATTGTTAAGAGAAATTAGAAAGATATAATGAGATGGAAGAATATTCCTTGTTCTTGGTTAGGAAGAATAAATATAATCAAGATGGCTATATTACCCAAAGCAATATACAAATTTAATGCAATTCCCATCAAAATTCCAATGACGTTTTTTAAAGAAATAGAGCAAAAAATTATCAGATTTATATGGAACTATAAAAAACTTCGAATAGCCAAAGCAATCCTAAAGAAAAAGAATGAAGCTGGGGGCATTACAATACCTGACTTCAAACTATATTATAGGGCCACGACAATCAAAACAGCATGGTATTGGCAGAAAAATAGACACTCAGACCAATGGAACAGAATAGAAAGTCCAGAAATAAAACCACATATATATAGTCAAATAATTTTTGATAAAGGGGCCAACAACACACAATGGAGAAAAGAAAGCCTCTTCAATAAATGGTGCTGGGAAAACTGGAAAGCCACATGCAAAAGAATGAAACTGGACTACAGTTTGTCCCCCTGGACTAAAATTAACTCAAAATGGATCAAAGATCTAAACATAAGACCTGAAACAATAAAGTATATAGAAGAAGACATAGGTACTAAACTCATGGACCTGGGTTTTAAAGAGCATTTTATGAATTTGACTCCAATGGCAAGAGACGTGAAGGCAAAAATTAATGAATGGGACTACATCAGACTAAGAAGTTTTTGCTCAGCAAGAGAAACTGATAACAAAATAAACAGAAAGCCAACTAAATGGGAAATGATATTTTCAAACAACAGCTCAGATAAGGGCCTAATATCCAAAATATACAAAGAACTCATAAAACTCAACAACAAACAAACAAACAATCCAATAAAAAAATGGGAAGAGGACATGAACAGACACTTCTCCCAGGAGGAAGTACAAATGGCCAACAGATATATGAAAAGATGCTCATCTTCTTTAGTTATTAGAGAAATACAAATCAAAACTGCAATGAGATACCACCTCACACTTGTTAGATTAGCTATTATTAACAAGACAGGTAATAGCAAATGTTGGAGAGGCTGTGGAGAAAAAGGAACCCTTATACACTGTGGGTGGGAATGTAAAGTAGTACAACCATTATGGAAGAAAGTATGGTGGTTCCTCAAAAAACTGAAAATAGAACTACCTTATGACCCAGCAATCCCTCTACTGGGTATATACCCCCAAAACTCAGAAACATTGATACGTCAAGACACATGCAGCTCCATGTTCATTGCAGCATTGTTCACAGTGGCCAGGACATGGAAACAACCAAAAAGCCCGTCAATAGACGACTGGATAAAGAAGATGTGGCACATATACACTATGGAATACTACTCAGCCATAAGAAATGATGACATCGAATCATTTACAGCAAAATGGTGGGATCTTGATAACATTATACGAAGTGAAATAAGTAAATCAGAAAAAACCAGGAACTGCATTATTCCATACATAGGTGGGACATAAAAGTGAAACTAAGAGACATTGATAAGAGTGTGGTGGTTACGGGGGGAGGGGGGAAAGGGAGAGGGAAAGGGGGAGGGGGAGGGGCACAAAGAAAACTAGATAGAATGTGACAGAGGATAATCTGAGTTTGGGTGATGGGTATGCAACATAATTGAAAGACAAGATAACCTGGACTTGTTGATCTTTGAATATATGTAACCTGATTTATTGATGTCGCCCCATTAAAAAATAAAATTATAATAAAAAAATGACTTGAATCTAGAGATTAAAGGAACTAAACTAAAAAGAAAAACAAAAAAAAAACAACAAAAAAAAAACAAAGTAAAGTGATAACCCATGATCCATAGTATAGATAAATACTTCAGCACAAATATATATTAAAAGTTACTGGACTTGCCTGACCAGGTGGTGGCACAGTGGATAGAGCTTCGAACTGGGATGTGGAGGACCCAGGTTCGAGACCCCAAGGTCGCCAGTTTGAGTGCAGGCTCATCTGGTTTGAGCAAAAAGCTCACCAGCTTGGACCCAAGGTTGCTGGCTCCAGCAAGGGGTTACTTGGCCTGCTGTAGCCCCATGGTCAAGGTACATATGAGAAAGCAACCAAAAACAACTAAGGTGTCGCAACGAAAAACTAATGATTGATGCTTCTCATCTCTCTCATTCCTGTCTGTCTGTCCCTATCTATCTATCTCTCTGACTCTGTTTCTGTAAAAATAAAATTAAATAAATAAATAAATACACAGCATAAGCTTGTCCTCTTAAAAAAAAAAAGTTACTGGACTTTATGAAATAAACTAGTGATAATTTTACAACCTGGAATCGAACACACGCAATAGCTAGTAACACCAAAGCACTCTGTGAACTTACTCTTAGCATTTGGTAAAGGTTTTTAAGGTTTTATGTAAAATAGTTTTGCTTCTACATGCTCAACTTCCCACCAAAACCCTATAAAGAGTAAATGGAACCCATCACATTTAATTTTTTTAACTAAACTCTGAATTATAATCTACCAGAAGAAATGATAATTTGCTTGTTTTTCCTGTTTTGCTGCTTTTTAAAGAACTTCCCTTTTTATAGATATAATAAATTACAAATGCAGATCAATAAGAGGAAAACAAGCAATCTGAATGCTGCTTTTATACAGGGTATAAACCTCTGCACAGCCTGGTTACTCTGAGTGCTTCACACAGAAGAAACCCTAACTAAAAGTAAAATTGAGTTTTGTGCAGATACACCTATCACTAAAATACAGTATTTTATGCCTTTTTTAGGAAACATAAAAAAGACATCCCCTTCTCTCCTCAGCTATTTTAGTAACCTGGCACATTGCTAGGTAAGTGATCTCTTGTCATTTTAGAGAATTAGAAAACAGCACATTCAAGAATAATTAAACTCTTGAATAATTCTTTCATTACTGAATAGAAACAGGTCTCGTAAAGTAATTCTAAATTATAAGACTCTCCAACTTGGATAGTTTCAAAAGATTTAAATTTGTAAAAAAAATAAAAATTTAAAAAAGTTTAGTTAGACTTGTTACTATTGTAGCCTTCATTGTCAAGCAAAATATATATGCCCAGAATCCCCCATAATAATAGATACAAGTCTTAAACTTATTTGAATGTCAATCAGCAAGATAAAATACTAGTCATCAACAACAAAAATATGAAGGCCCAACAATCTCAGGATTCCACGGAATGGAAAATATAACTCCAAAGTCATCCAGAAAGGGCACAAGTCATATAGTAATAAACAAATATAGTGGGAATAGAGAGGGATCCAATTACTTTCAAACATCAAACAAAATGAGTCTCCTAGTCAGAGTAAATTACAGTTGTAGGGAATGCCATCAATACGTCAACAGGTGGAAGAAAAGGTCCAAAACCCTCATTATAGCCATACTGTAAAAAGTCATTAGTCTTAAAACTCAAGCACTCTCACTGATAAGTTACATATTTCACATATTAATTTATTATAATTTACCTAAATTAGATTATTTAATATCAAACTGGCTCAAGAATTGTCCTTTATAGTCCTCCAACTTGCTGACAGATCATATCTGTTAAGAAATCTAAGAAATTACTAACCTTAGTTCATTGATTTGTTTTTTCTTTGTATATTAACTCACCTTGATCTGGCCAAATGTCACAATTAGACAGCACTTGCCAGTAGCAATGTAATTCAGGAAACTGAAAGATCTCCCATAAGACTGTCCAAGTAACTATTTTTGTCTGAGTAGGGCTCTGAACACTAAATAGTACTTATTTCAAGTTGTTAGATTTCCATGCATTAAAAAGATAAGAAACTATTATTCCCTGCACTAAAAAAAAGGAAATCTGAAAAGTTTTAAAACCTCATCAATATTGCAATTATCTGAAAAAAGTCAATGTAACCACAGAGCCATCAGAAATGTGCACGTTGTATCACCAATACCTCAAGTAAATGGACGAAAGGATAACTTTTTACTAGATTCGAGAATTAAGACCTTCATTTTATTTGAATTATAGCTACTTAAATGAGTTGGTAGATACTATGGAAAAGTAATACCAACCTGTACCTATTTCTTTGTTTTTTATATTTTTTATTTTTTATTTTTTATTTTTTTTAATAATTTTATTTATTCATTTTTAGAGAGGAGAGAGAGAGAGAGAGAGATACAGAGAGAGAGAAGGGGGGAGGAGCTGGAAGCATCAACTCCCATATGTGCCTTGACCAGGCAAGCCCAGGGTTTTGAACCGGCGACCTCAGCATTTCCAGGTCGACGCTTTATCCACTGCGCCACCACAGGTCAGGCGTTTTTTATATTTTTTAAACACATAGATTTAAAAAGGTCATTGTTTAATTTCTTGTATTACTTCCATATTAATAACTAAAAAATGTGATAAAACAGACAACATAAAGTATCTCTAAGCGATATTTAATACTTTAAAGGCCTCTTAAACCTAAAATAACATATTTTCATCTTGTTTTTTTTTTTCAGTTTGATACAAATATCTCCCTCCCTCAACTTTATTCTAAATGACAGTAGGCTACTATAAAGCATACATACAGTGTACCTTGACATATGAGTTTAATTCATTTCATGGCCAAGCTTATGATTCAATTTACTCGTGTGTCAAATTGAATTTTCCCATTTAAATTAATGGAAATGCAATTAATCCATTCTGGCCCCCAAAAACCACAGGAATTTTTTTATATGCTTTTAAATAAAAAAATGTACTTTATAAATAACAAATACATATATATATATATACACACACACACACACATAATAAGAAATAATGTAAAGAAATAAACTGGTTTATGAAGTGTATTTACCTTCAAAGTCAGGAGATGCTGGTGGAAGGAGGGGAGACATTAGCATAACAATGGCCCTTCCCAAGCAGGAAGGTAATTAGCAATTTTACAGACAGCTGCCCCAGTGTCATTTTTAACAATAAAAGTGAGCAGACTGAAAAAAAAACACAAATTTTACAAACTCATTTGCCCAACATTCCACCCCTTTTGCTCACTTTGCAATTCATTCCTGTGCAAGGAATTAGGCACATCACACAAATTACAGCAACAGCATAAGTTATACAATTTCAACCAGACCTGCTCCCCACTCCATCAGGGTCTCTCATATCGTCCAAAAACCACATGTCCATCCAACAAGGGAGCTGGTGCCCCCTCTAGTCGCAGTCCAAGAGTCAGTCCACGCACATGGGGGCTCAGGCCTCCCCCTCATCCCTACTATCCTGGCAGCTCTTAAGACACTGCCCCAAGGAGGAGCATGTGGCAATGGCAGCCAACATTTCCACCTCTGCTCCAGAGAACATGCTGCCATCCACCCCTATATCCCATAACCGTAGCAAGCCTCCCCAGGGCTCAGTAGGTAGTCTTTGCTGCTGGGCTTTTATCTTCTGGAGTCTTTGGATGGCAGCTTCAGCCCCTATCTCCTCATCCCCAGAAGAGGAGCTGGAAACGCCTGCTCCGCTGACTCAAAACCACTCCACCCGCCAGGCTCCAGCTTAGGCTCCTGCAACTTCCGGTGCAAACTGCAACTCACAAACCTGTAATTCCTGCTCCAGAGACTGCTCCATTTCCAGGTACAGCTCGGGAACCGGGTTGGCCTCCTTCCCCAGCGCTCGCTCCAGTTCCAGGGTCTGCATCTCTTTCTCCGATGCCATTCCAACTGCTTCCGGTCCTTGGTTTGCAGGTCCCGGGCAGCCTCTTGCACAGAGCTCTCAGTTTCCTCTCGAAGGACTGTAAAAGTCAGCCAGCCCATGGTCCCCAGAGGGACAGCCATGGGGAACCATAACAACCACCAGTCCTACCCACTCCTCAAGGGTGGTGGCAGCTCCATACTGATCTGATCCGAATCCTGCTGCAAACTACCCCAAATGTAGGGCCAGTAGTCACGGCAGTCATGGCCATTCACATGCAGGTTCCCATTAGATTCAGACAGATGGTAAGCAAACAGTGGAGCCAAAAAATAGTGGGCCATTCCTTTATTCAAGACTTGTACAGGCCACCAAGCAAATACACACAGGGCTCCCAAAGCCACCTACACATTCTCCGGTTCCATAACCAGGAGAATCTTCTCCGGTGTCTCCTAGAATCAAAGGCCCCCACCAGTCTCAGTCATCTCTGGTTCCCCAACTGCACACCTTCTCCCTTCTCCTCTCTGCACAAACTGGCTTCTCCTTCAGTACCAGCCATCATGACTTAAAGCAAAAAATCCCATGAGTGACTGCTCTTCTCTCAAATTGTTCGTGATTTAAAGTGCCAAGTTCGTGATTTAAAGTACCTTGTGTGTCAAGGTACCACTGTAATTCGTCTATATTACAAAGCTCCTAGCCTTGCCAAGAAGGCAAGCAAAATAGATGAGAAATATAACCATAAAATAAACAATTTGCAATACACACCATATAGACAACAGGCCAGAAAAGGAAAATGGATTCATAAAGCCACAGGAATTTGTTAAGTAGAAAGATTTTTCTATAGTTAAGATGTATTTATAAGGAAAACATATAAAGATGGTATGATATAGTCTTAAAGCAGTACTATCACTGCTTCTCCAATCAATAATTGGTTATTTTACAACTGATATCAAGACCATTGCCCTTATTGGAAGATTTTTCAAATAAATGTCACTTTATTCAAGTTCCCAAGGGAAAAATCAAATTGACCTGTGTTCCTCATTGTTGATTTTAAATGAATATAAGCATACTAAATTAATGATCAAATGAAGTACTTTTAGCGAATTTTGCTTAGAACAGCAATGATTGTAAACTTTAGTTCATTCATCTCATGCTGGATGTTGCAAGTTGTAATAAATATATACTGACAAAACTTAATTTATTATGCCTTTTATAACTATATAACAAAAATAAATAACAAATCTAATCCTGTCAGTTATATTTCAAAGCTCTAATAATAAAACAGCCATGAGATTTATGTAAAGGGCAAATATGTTATTATTAATGTTATATAGGACTCATTCTAACTTATACTTTAAGATGTTTTTATTCAAATATACATTTTAATATATAGTAATTAAGAATTAGTGTTTTTAAAATGATAATTTACAACATATTATATAAACTTCACTATTGACAGGACAAAAATTTTATCGTAAAATACTATATAAAAACATAATAATAAACTATAGTTTGAATAATTTTTTGTCTGTTTGCTTTCCTCTGAGCCTAAGCTTATCCTGTTATAAATAACTATTTACCAAACTACCTGTGTTTTATTATGTCTGGGTAAATGGAATTGGCATTCTTTAACACCTCAGATGACTTGTTTCCTGTTTTCAAGATGGTAGAACTTAAACTGATTGAGTCACTTGCCTGCTTAAAAACTTATAGTGAGGACCTGGCTGGTTAGTTCAGTCGGTTAAGAGTGTTCTCCTGAATCAACAAGATTGCGGGTTCAATGCCCACTCAGGGCACAATGGGAAGCCACCAATGAATGCCTGACTGAGTGGAACAACAAACGAATGCTTCCCTCCCCCCTCCCCTTTTTTTCCCTTCCTCTCTCTGTCTCTCTAAAAAGCAATCAATAAATAAAAAAAATTAAACCCTGGCCTGATAGCTCAGTTGGTTGTAGTGTTGTCCTAGAGCACAGAGGTTGCCAATTTGATTCCCCGGACAGGGCACACACAGGACCAGCTCATTGTTCCTGTCTGTCTGTCTGTCTCTCTCTCAAAAACAAATAAACAAAAACTTACATAGTGAACCCCAGGTAGCCTCAGGAACAATTCAGAATTTTTAGACTGGCTTTCAAATACTAGCCCTTGCTTATCTCTGTAGCCTCAACCACCTTCCAAAATTACCATTCCCCAAACATACACACAACTAAAGCACGTCTGAATTTTTTGTTTCTAAAAAGGATAGCCTCATTTCTAATGTCTCCCAAGCACAAATTGTTCCCGTGCTAAAAGCCCTGCTTCCCTCTCTGGCAGGGTTTACCTTGCTCACTGGTCTATCTCCATTGACTTACATTTACACATGCCTGGCGCAGAGCAGACCTTGAGTAAGTATTTCATGAATGAACTAAGCGAGTGATTTAAAAGGCTTTTTTAACTTTTGTTTCTGAAGGAAAATGACACGTATTCACAAAGGTTTTTTGTTGCCTTCCTCCCTCTTATTTATTAAAAAAGTACTTTTTTGGTCAAGTGGTTTTGAAGTTTTTCTTAGTAAATAAGTATCAAAAATTTTACATACAGGTAAAATTTAGAACATTTTAGAAATAAATATAGAAAAAATCAAGAATGTCATATGATTACAGGGTCCTCAGGTGACGACAGTCTCGACATGCAACACTTACTCCCATAAAAACTTTAAAACGCTGAGACATGTGTGTTCATCTTATGCCGTTAGCATCGAACTTACAGACTGTGTGGGCGAACTAGTTTGAGCACAGCGGAAGAATACACAGCACAGTGGACAGTACAGGGTATTTATGAGCACCACGGCAGAATACGCAGCACAGTGGACAGTACAGTGTATTTATGTCCTTTTCCTTTTTCTGTGGCTTAGTTGTGTTTCTGTGGTTTTTGTTTGTTTGTTTTTTGTATTTTTCTGAAGCTGGGAATGGGGAGAGACAGTCAGACAGACTCCTGCATGTGCCTGACCGGGATCCACCCAGCTCGCCCACCAGGGGCCACGCTCTGCCCCTCCGGGGTGTCGGTCTGCCACGACCAGAGCCACTCTAGCGCCTGGGGCAGAGGCCAAGGAGCCATCCCCAGCGCCCGGGCCATCTTTGCTCCAATGGAGCCTTGGCTGCAGGAGGGGAAGAGAGAGACAGAGGGGGGTGGAGAAGCAAATGGGCACTTCTCCTATGTGCCCTGGCCGGGAATCGAACCTGGGTCCCCCACACGCCAGGCCGACGTTCTATCGCTGAGCCAACCGGCCAGGGCCTGTTTCTGTGTTTTAGATTATGATTTTACAGCTGTGTTAGGATAGGTAAGTGGCTTAGTTTAGGGTGTGTTTCGACTTACACCAAAATTTGGGTTACATCACTGTCTTAGGAATGGAACTATGTCATAACCTGAGGAGTACCTGTATTTTTATTTTCTTTACTTGGCTTGTCTATATTTTAATTTCTTACTTTGAATATTTATTACTTAAATAATAAAAACTAATTTTAATAAAAGTTTTATAAACATGCAACACACTGCACATATTAAAGTGTGTGCTTCAATACATTTGAAATGTGAATACATCCATGAAACCATCATCACAATCAAGATAATGAACAAATCTATCACCCCCCAAAGCTTTTGTACTCTCCTTCCCAACCCTATTTGTCCCATCCTACTCTGCCTCCAACCACTGATCTGCTTTCTAACAAATTAGTTTTTACTTTCTAGAATTGTATGTAAAGAGAATAAAACAGTATATACTTTACAAAAGTCTTTAAAGAGTACTACTGTGCACTATAAATAGGGCCAAGTTTGTCCCTTGACCCTCCGTTTGTCCCTTCTGCCAATTTAAAAGGTAGAAAGGAAATTCAGAGATACTCTACAGGGGAAAGTCTAGGAGAGATTTTAAAAATACTTTCCCATCAAATTTTTGCTTTAAGTCTAATAACTTACTGATTAGCATCCACAGTAGGCAGCTATTAAGTTTTTCAACTATTCTAAAGTCATATCCCAGTCACCACTTGAAAATGTTTCCTTTATTCTAATTTCCTAGGAGTCACAAAAGCTTTTAAAAAACAATTGATAAAAGCTAGCAATGTGACTGCACTAAAGTGTCTCACCCTATCCTAAAAATAATTTTTTAAAATGCACATACTCAGCCCATCTCCTAGAGCTAAAACCACTTGACCCTGCCTTCCTTTCGCTCCCTGTCTGCTCGGGCATTCCAGCACTGTCATCCTTTCATTAAAAAAAAAAAGAAAGAAATCAAATTGACAAAACCTCTTTACAAGATGATAAAACTAGTGTTTCTCAACTAATGCCCCACCTCACACAAAATTACCCAAGTAAAAAATCTACGTCCTTTTCTAGTCAGTCTTCTCTCTGTGCTCTTTTTCTCAAGTGGAGGCTGTCCACACTTGCTGTCTCCACCTCCTTGCCTGATGGACAACTCCTGAGACCATTGCACGTTAGCTTGGGTTCTCTCCACGGTAACTGTTTTTCTTAAGGTCACAGATGATCTCTTTGTCTAACAGTCCCTTTCCTTGACTCCTGTGATGCCAATCCCTCACACTCACACTCCTATCTCCCTGGTGTTCCTTTTCAGTTTCAACCTCCAATTCTTCCATCAATCCCTTTAACTATCCCCCAAGGTCCCAACTTTACCTAGTCAGTTTCTCCCTGGAAATTCATTGCCATAAGGATGACTTCACTCCTATATCAGGGTTTCAAGTGCTATATGAGCAAAGAAAAATGGACCATACATAAGGGGTAAAACAAGCTACACTAGTCTATGCTGTTAGAAGTTGGAGTGGTATGGAGGCATCACATGTTTCTAATTGGTTGAGTGATGGAAATGTTCTTTTTCTTGATGTGGCTGCTTGGTTACATTGGTGTGTTCCATTAGTCAAAGTCATCAATCTATATACTTACTATATGTACACTTTTCTGTATAAATGTCATACTTCAACAAAGTTATTGTTTAAAAAGAGAAAAAATGAGCTAAACCTGAGTTCAGATTCCAGGTTTGACATGTGTTACCTGGCCAAATGACTTATCCTATTAAAGCTTTAGTTTTCACATCATTAAAATGGAGATGATATCATTAAAATGCAGACAATAATCCACAGCACTATAAAAATGAAATAAAATACAAATAAGGTGTGTGTCACACAGGTACCTTATTCTTACAACTGTTACCTCTCTTCCCCCATCCTTTTTCAATTCTGTATTTCCAGCCTAGACCACTTCCTCCATACCCCAGCTCAAAATTCGCATACTCAATTTCCTCTTGAAGTGCTCCATCTCTATCTCTAGGTTTGAATGGCACCTCAACCTGAACTCATCATCTGCCTCCTTACAACCATCTGTTCTTTCTCTGTAGTCCCTTGAAGTCTATCATTAGATCTTCTACCCAGAATTACAGCCATATTAAAAATCCTAATTTTCACATTTAGGACACCAATTCCTATGTACTCTATATCCTATGACATCTACTGGGCTGACAGTGGGGTAGAAAAATGCTCGAATACTAAAATAGCTCACTTATTACAACAGCTTCCCAACATATCTGTCACCCCCTTTACCCCACCTACCATATTACCTCCAGAAAGAGTCTTCTAAACTGCACTTCAGGAGATGTCACTTTCCTGCTTGAAACTGCTTATCTCCCAGGGCAAGCTGTCACTCAAGGTTATTCTCGAAATAATCCCTATTTAACTTGCCAGATTTATCCCTTACAGTACATCCAGCTGTACCAACTTTCTTGCAGTTCACCATATATGCCATACTCTTTTAATGCCTCCATGTTTCTGTATGTTTCTCATCCTAGAATATTATTTATCTGCCCCCCACAATTTGGTTAATTCTTATTCCTCATTTAATAAATATCCTGAGAAATACCTCCTGAGACTATCATAACCCTGGGTGGATTCAATGTCCTTTTCAGAGCCCCTTGCACACTGCTTGCATACCATGATAGTGCTTGTTATCCAATGTGACAATCACTGACAGTGAGCCCCTTTTGGACAGTGAGCTCCTGGTCAGCAGATACTGCTGTGTTATTCACATCTCAGCTCAAGAGAGCTCAGCAGAGAAGGACATATGAAAGACAGTTAATATTTCTTAAATGATTAAAGGAATGAGGAGACAGCAGAAAACAGAAGGAATATTATCCCTACTCCATAAAATTATATTAATTTATACTATCATGAAATAATTAAAAATGGGTTTTTAAACTAATTTTAAATACCATTTTTACAAAACCCAATTTTAAAAAGCTCTATTTTCTCAGGCCATTCTATACAAAGAAGTATACTTGTTTAAAATTTTTTAAACATTAGAGCAGTATCTTCCCAAATATTCTGCAATGGCCTTGTCAGAGCCACTCCATACCTTCTGCCCTGCTGAGAGAGGGAGGCTGATGGGTGGCTACAGTGTGCCATGCTGGCTCCCTTGCCCTGCAGCTCCCAGCTGGGAGAGGAGGTTTCAGCTGATGAAAGGGCAGGAAAAGAAAATAGCTCCCTTCCCCGTTAGGCCTCCAGTCTGTCTCCAGTGAGTTCCAGTGTCTGTGGTCCTTTTCATAAAACCACAGCTCCAGGAGGGTGACCATTCTGCATGACTACAGCACCCACTGGAATCTAAGAACTGCCCTCTCCCTCTTCTCCTTCAAATTCAAAGTGGATAATGTGTCTCTTGTTGCCAACTCCTGATTAGTCCTCCACCCCTTGAGGGTTTGAATCCTGTATGTACCTTTGTTACACTTTTTGTGTGTGTGTGAGAGAGAGACAGAGAGAGGGACAGATAGGGACAGACAGATAGGAAGGGAGAAAGATGAGAAGCATCAGTTCTTCGTTGCGGCTCCTTAGTTGTTCATTGATTGCTTTCTCATATGTGCCTTGACTAGGGGGCTACAGCAGACCAAGTGACTCCTTGCTCAAACCAGCAACCTTGGGTCCAAGCCAGTGACCATGGGGTCATGTCTATGATCCCATGCTCAGGTCGGCAACCTCAGGGTTTCGAACCTGGGTCCTCCACGTCCCAGTCCAGTGCTCTTTCCACTGCCGCCGCCTGGTCAGGCTTTGTTATACTGTCTTCAATTATCCTTTTAAGAAAGCTATCTTGATTAGGATCTAATACAAACACACAAATACTTTGTCAACTGGCAGCATTTTTTCCAGTGCTTGCTATAAAATCAGTTCTCTTGTTAATGATATCCCCATCTTATAGAAAAGCACCAACAAACAGCCTTTAATGTTTTAATAAAAACATGCCTATCTCCTAATCTTTCTAGCCCTTAATTTATAAGTCCAATTCACTTGTATAATTGACCCAGTACCAATCTGAATTCAAAATAAATTAGTATCTCATTTCCCAGGATAAACTATCTGAAAACTGTTCCCAATATATACACACAAACATGTATTTGATGGTAAGAAACCTCACTCAAGTTTTTCCATTGCTATGTTTCTAAATAAAAGAATAATAATATCAGTCTCACAGTTTAATTCAGGGTTTAAAAATGCTATGGAAACAACTTTATAGCTTTCTAATAAGTATTGCTTAAATGTACTAATAAAGTATAATCATCACATCATTTTAATCCAATTATAAACAAATGCCACGTGTGAGAAAAATAAAATAAAGAATTGACTCTGTAACAGATTCAATATGGTTTTACTATTGCTCCTGGACCACAAGGAATTTTCCAAATGGACAACAAAACAAACAAAAAATAGGCCATATGTTGATTGGAAGAGACAATAAATAGAGGAGACTCACAATTAGAGGAGAAAAGTTTTTTCCTAGACATTACATATTCCTCTTCTGTTTATTTCTAATTCTAAAGTTTACCATGAAGAAATTTATGCCAGATTACTTTGTCTCAAGACACAGAAAGAAGGAAGAAACGGCTCTTCCTGAAATGATAATCTGAGTTTCTAACTGCACATTCCTCTCTGACAAGCATCACATTCAAGCTCTTAAACCTCAGATACCTGCTAAAGAATTTGGAGCTATTTTTGGAGCGTGTTTGATAGCTATAATTCTGTTCAACTTATTAGCAACTGTAAATGTTTTCCTTAACCTTACCCCTTAACCTCTCTCTTCTCTATTGCCTCTCGCCCCAACTAAAAATGGAACTATGCAAGCATTCCCCTCCCACTCCCTAGCCTCAGAACTCTCATTATTTTTATCCCACATATGCAATGAAATACACTGAGGCAAAATTGTTTAAGTCAGCAGTGGAGTCATATGAAGTTGCTAGAAGGATTAAGCAAGAAAAGAAGACAAACACAAAAAGACAAATATTGTATAATTTCATTTATACAAGGCACCTGGAATAGTCAAATTCGCTGTGACAGAGAAAAGAACAGTGGTCGCCAAGAGCTGGGGGGAAAGGGAACTGGGTACAGTGTTCCAGTTTGGGAAGATGAAAAGTTCTAGAGATAGATGGGGATAGTTCCACAATAACATGAATGTACTTAACATCACTAAAATGTATACCTAGAAATAGTTAAAATGGTACGTTTTATATTATTTGTATCTTACCATTATAAAAACAAAAACAAGAAAATATTCTACCAATACCAACAGACTTTCCCTTTTATATTGGAAAGTGGCACAATAGAAAAAAAGCAAGCTTCCCACTCCCTGCTCCCCTCCCTGCTGTCCACACTCCCTGCTCCCACCCCTGCCGTCCAAACTCCCTGCTCCCCTCCCTGCCGTCCACACTCCCTGCTCCCCTCCCTGCCGTCCACACTCCCTGCTCCCCTCCCACCCCTGCCGTCCACACTCCCCGCTCCCACCTCTGCCGTCCACACTCCCCGCTCCCCTCCCTGCCGTCCACACTCCCCGCTCCCACCCCTGCCGTCCACACTCCCCGCTCCCCTCCCTGCCGTCCACACTCCCCGCTCCCCTCCCTGCCGTCCACACTCCCCGCTCCCCTCCCTGCCGTCCACACTCCCCGCTCCCACCCCTGCCGTCCACACTCCCCGCTCCCCTCCCTGCCGTCCACACTCCCCGCTCCCCTCCCTGCCGTCCACACTCCCCGCTCCCACCCCTGCCGTCCACACTCCCCGCTCCCACCCCTGCCGTCCACACTCCCTGCTCCCCTCCCACCCCTGCCGTCCACACTCCCCGCTCCCCTCCCTGCCGTCCACACTCCCTGCTCCCCTCCCACCCCTGCCGTCCACACTCCCTGCTCCCCTCCCACCCCTGCCGTCCACACTCCCCGCTCCCACCCCTGCTGTCCACACTTCCCCTCCCCTCCCTGCTGTCCAGCCTGGAGCTCACTGGTAAGAGAATGCAAGAGCTCCTTCATCAAAACCAGCCTGAGCCCTCAAAATTAGAAATCCAAACTACATCAATTCCCAAATCAATCAATAAAAGCATAAGGATTTTTTAACAAAAATCAGATTTTACATATGATATAGCACTTTTGGACTTAAGTAACTGTATAGGATTTGCTTAAATCACACAATAACAATGCTTTCTATTTAATCAAAGTACTGGCATACACATTTATCATCTAACCCATGATTCTCTGTTAAATCTATACCGAAGCCTTCTTAAAATATATAAATGACTCATTTTTAAAGAAGCTTGAAGTATAATGAAAAAAACACTGACTTTGGAACCAAAAAAATCTTAACATGATCCAGCTCTGCCATATATGTAGTACTATATTGCCTTCTCTGGGTAAGGCTGTTTCCATTTATAAATCTCAGTAGTCAATAGGAATTATCACCTACCTCATAGAGTCATTGTGAGATTAAATAAAAGCACATTAAAATACATTGAAACTATAAGGTCTACTGGAAAGTTCTGTCCATTTTTGGAATAAAACAAAATACAGATTTTTCTTACCATCAATAA
The DNA here is from genome assembly GCF_036850765.1 of Saccopteryx bilineata. Taxonomy (NCBI): domain Eukaryota; kingdom Metazoa; phylum Chordata; class Mammalia; order Chiroptera; family Emballonuridae; genus Saccopteryx; species Saccopteryx bilineata. Next base: position 207,207,258 of record NC_089493.1, read on the forward strand.
ACTTTATTAAATAATATAATTGCCATTATTATTAATGATTTCTTGCCAGCGTGAGGGCAATTTGTATATCCCATTTTTAAAAAATGCTTTATCTTTTGATGTGAAAAATTGAACCAGTGCTTGTTTGATATCTTCTTCATTTTTGAATTTTTTGCCCTTCAAAAAATTTTGTAAGGACAAAAACAAGTGATAGTCGGGGGATGCTAAGTCCGGGGAATATGGTGGATGCGACAGACATGCTTCTGTAGCATTTCTTCCTTGTTGAAATTCGTAAAAATTACAGTGGCGTAAATGAACTTTATCAGTAGCCATGGGTACACTATCGCTTCACACATACGACTAACATGAATCAACTTTGTTTTAGTTAATTTGCAACGTCAGTATGTATACATTAAGTGATAAAAATAGAGAGGCACACATGCACCAAATAAACGTGCTTACGTGTCAAAACTTGTTGTGATAGAAACGAACAGAACTTTCCGGCAGACCTTATATAAATTACAAATCCACTTACTGTTTGTTAAAATACAAAATAAGGAGGTTATTCTAACAAAAATTCATATTAAACTATACACACATTTCACTGTAAAATAATTAGGTAATCTGCTGCCTTATAACTCACAGGAAAACTACGGAGTGCCTATATTATAGAAAATACTTTTAGATATTATATATTAATCCTGGTACCAAATATTAGAAATAATGGGGAGAAAATGAGCTAGATATAGTGATATACTGCTGTGATATACTTATGATAGGTTACAGCCTCTATTCACTTATTCCACAAATATCTAATCTGAATTCTAAGCACTGTCCTAATCAGTAGGAATACCACTAGAGAAGATACCATGGTTCTTATCCTCAGGGAGCTTCCAATCTAATCGGGAGATAAGGCATTAAACAAAAGATCACACAAATAATTCCTTAATATATGACAGCCGTGACAAAAGGAAGAGTAGAGGTTGCTGTGAGAGCACAGAATAAGAGTCTAATCCAATTTGGGAAATTTTATGCCAGCTGTACTGTCCTGTGTCAACCCAATAGGCTTTAAGTGTGCAATAAATCTCAGCTATTCCTATCACCAACATTATAATAAAAGCCACATGTTCCACTGTCCTCATTAGAAACAACTGTATCTCTGGGGTTTGGGAGATAAGAGATAGTCAACCTTATTATCTAGGAAAACCTAGATAAACGAGACCCATCATCCAATTTCTCAGTAAAAACCAAAACCAGGCCCCAGGAAGTATAGTTTCCCATTCCAAATTTGACTTGTACAGTATTTTACATATACTTGAGCCATTACGCTGACACTGAGACATTTCCTCAACGGTACTTTAAACCTGCCTGAAATGCTCTAATCTAACCCCAAATCTTCTCATAACTGATTCTTTCAATATTACTAAGGTTTCTGCTTAAATGTTTCCTTCCCTAACTACTTTCCTCAACTACTTGCTCTAATGTGGCTTCCCAGTAACCTTTTCAATTACGTCACTCTACTTCATTATTTTTACAGAACTTATGACTATCTGAAATTGCCTACTACATTTATTTACTCATTTACTATGTGTTTCTCTTTCAAATCTGAAAGTAAGTTTCATGAAAGCAGGGACCCATTTAATTCTCTCCATATCCTCAAGATACATCTATTTTGCCAAATATCCCTGGTTTTGTTTAGGTAGCTCAGGTACAAGGGAGCAGTGTTTCCAGACCAGAGAATAAAGGATGAATGATTTAAACCAATTATGGTAATCCCATTACCTCTGCTGGTAACTGGTTTGAGGAGGGAATGATAGTGCCCTTCAATAAGGCATACGAAGATACCTGCCAAGCAACTTCAAGAAAAGGTTTTCCTCGCTGATTAAGAGACATGAATACAAAAACCTTGCCCTTCTCCCTGCTTTTATATGTGGTTGTATGAGAAAATGATGCTGGGAAGCTAATTCAGGGGGGTTGCTTTCCTGAGAGGGAACCATGAGGATGGCAGACAAGCTAATCCTGAACCCTGGATGGACTTGATCGCTGAATCAACTATGAAACTACCTATCCAAAAAATATTATGTGATATTTATTTTTAAATCTTGATCAATGAAGCCAGTTTCTATATCCTGTTTCCATACCTGCAGCCAAAAGCATGATAAACTCTTAAGCCTCTGTTTCTTCTGTAACATTAACAGAAAATAGTACCTATAGTAGTGGGTTTTTCAGGGTATTAAGTGAACAAGGTAAGTAAAGGCCAAACATAAACAAAATACAGTGTGTCCGTAAAGTCATGGTGCACTTTTGACAGGTCACAGGAAAGCAACAAAAGACAATAGAAATGTGAAATCTGCACCAAATAAAAGGAAAACTCTCCCAGTTTCATACCTATTCAGTGCAGTTCGATGTGGGCTCACGCACAGATGTTTTAGGGCTCCTTAGGTAGCTATTCCGTATAACCTCTACAGACTCATTACTGACTGAGAGCCTACCAGAATGGGGCTTCTCCACCAAACTGCCAGTTTCCTTCAACTGCTTATCCCACCGAGTAATGTTATTCCTATGTGGTGGTGCTTCGTTATAAACACGCCAATATTCACGTTGCACTTTGGTCATGGATTCAAATTTAGCGAGCCACAGAACACACTGAACTTTCCTCTGTACCATCCACATCGTGACTGGCATGGCCGTGGGCTGCTCCGCTGTATACACGGTGTTTCATCATCATCTGTGCATGTGCACATGCTGCCACATCATCCGACAGAAACTGGGAGGGTTTTCCTTTTATTTGGTGCAGATTTCACATTTCTATCATCTTTTGTTGCTTTCCTGTGACCGGACACACTGTATTCAAATGGTAACACTGTTGTTACTATTACTATTAAACAGTAACCTTCTATGACAAAATTCAATTAGCTCTTTATGTAGTAGTTAGGATTTTGTTATTTCACAGAATTCATTTTAATCCTATTTAAATAAAACCATTTTTAAAAGAATAATTCACTTAACTTCTTCTATGAATACTTTTTGGTGCTTTCATACATTTGAAGTAGGTAAATAAAAGGAGAATCAAGGAAAATATCAAATCACTAATGAAAAACAACCATATTACTTTCAGGAGAGAAGTTGTTTTTAGCATCAACTCCTCTCTTAACTTACATGAACTGAGCCACATATAAATCTTCATCTTACCTTCTATTCTAACCTTCACAAATATTTCTTTTGTAAAAAAAAAAAAAATTGTTTTAGTGCATATGAGAGAGAGACAGGAAGGGAGAGAGATGAGAAGCATCAACTCATAGTAGTATCACTTCAGTTGTTCATTGATTGCTTCTCATACATGCCTTGGAGGTGGGGAGGGGGGGTTTCAAGCTGAGCCAGTGACTCCTTGCTCAAGCCAGAGACCTTGGGCTTCAAACCAATGACCTTTGAGCTCAAGCCAGTGACTCCATGCTCAAGCTGGTGAACCTGCGCTCAAGCCTGGTGAGCCCTCGCTCAGGCTGGCAACCTCAGGGTTTCAAACCTGGGACTTCAGCATCGCAGGCCAACGCTCTATCCACTGCACCACCACCAGTCAGACCCCCCCCACAAATATTTCATCACTATTTTAATATGGCTTAGATCAGTGGATTTTCAACTGCTGGCTGGTGGACCTGTACTGGTCCACAAGAAATTCCGTGTCGGTGGGAAAAGTTAACTACCCTGATGTTGTATGAAGATTTCTGGCACACTGGCAATGGAAAAACACTAGCTTAGATTATATTAATCAAATATTAAAACTATTTTAGTAATTAAAACTATATCAGTATCTACAATTACAAAAAAAAATATTTAAAATAGAAAAGAACTGCTACACTTCAATCTCTATATTTTTTCTGTGACAAACTACTTATTTGATATGCCATGAAGCAAAATTAATACAGATCAAAAATAGGAGACCTGCAGGTCATTGGTTCAAGTTCACTTCCACTAAATTGTGATTTAAAATGTTATGATTACCCATTACTGTTGGAAAGCTGCTCACAGTCCTTCATGACACAGAATAATCAAAATTCTTGAAGTAAAATATGAGGGTCATTCTGTCATTACTAAAGAAGTGACACCAACTGAAGTTTCTCTTTTTAAAAAGAACAAGGAACAAATATTAAATCTTCCAGACTCTTCTGAGTACAGATAAATTTTGGTCCTGTCAATATCACAAAACTTTATTAGCTCTACTTTTCAAAAACCTTTAACTATTAACCTACTCTGACAAAAATTATGTTAGCCATTATCACCAACCATAAATTTGGACTGCTGCAGGACCATGAAAAGTTGCCTGGAAAAACTCTTTTCTGCCATGGGTGGACCATTTTTCACTGTCCTCACACAATGAATAAGGTATAGTTTAGGGAAGGTAAAAATAGCCTCTATTATTTCTCTAACATTACAGAAAATGAGTGGACCGCCCTTCAGATCACTTTTTGTAGAATATGTGGGGTTTTGAAGTAATAATCAAGTAACTCTCAACAGTCTTAGTGATATTAAGTTATATACATATGTAAAAACCTTATATGATAGATGTTACATATGCAAAGTATATACAAACTCTGATAAACAAAGTTTAAAATCTAACTATAACCACTTGTTATTTATTCCAAACTCTCTTCAGATATTAACTAATACAGCTTATTCTATTGTTCCAATGCTATTTTAAGTCCTTCCTTGTGGAAACAATAAGTTATTAATAAAAGTAATATTTTAGCATGTTTAAAAAGGCTCACATATTACTAACCAGCATGTCACTAGCATGTAAATATTTCATATCATTCCCATCCAATATCAAAGCAATAATATATATAATAGTAAGAGAATATTCTCATGTACTCCACAATAAAATTATAATTATCTTCAATACATATTTTTAAATTATATATTCCCAGCAGTAGTCACCATGCATTTTAAATCCAGCACATTAATCCTCAACACTGTGTACCAACATTAACACAACTATGATCCCTACGGAAGAAAGAAGAGTCTAATTTCAAACACTCTCTTCGAAATTTTACTTCCAACTCTAACCTGTTTTGGTGAAACATTAATGCAGTGCAACCTAGGTATTCCGACCCCTATCCCAAAGTGTATGCTTTGATTTTAAAACAAAACAATTCTAGTTTCTAGTAGTAATTGGAGGTGGAGGACACATTTGGTCCACTACTGCAAAGTAACTAAAATTTAATGATTTTTTTTTTTCATCTGGAATTAGTTTTATTGGGCAAACTGCCTCTAAGGCAGTGGTTCTCAAACTTTTTGAAGTCAGGGCGCATTTAAAATCCTACAAATAATTGTAGGCGCACTATATACAAATGTCTGAGAAATATGTTATAATGATTAAGTCAAATATTAAAGAAAAAATAAAGTCCAAGCATGCTTTTATGGTAATTAAACAAAATAAATATGACAAAATTCAATTTATTCTGACATTAAAAAACATTTTTATGTTACATTTTTTTGAGTTGTGCTTTTTAGAATTCGTAAAAAACGGGTTAAAAAATAAAAACAACTAAAAAGTTATCTTTATATATATATAGATATTCTTAGTAAGATTTAGTAAATTCGGCAGATCCCAGGGCAAATGTGTTAAGTCTTTTCATTCTAATGTGTCCTAGCGATTTCTTCAATGTTTGGGCATATATCTGAAAGGCAAACTCTCATTTCCTCGTCAATACATTGAAGAATTCCTCTTTTTACTCTTAATTGTGTTGAGTGCAGAAAACCCCCACCATACATATCATCTTAACTTTACACCAAACAAAGGAGGGAAGAAACTTGCCTCCAGTCTTTCGGGGGAACATGGGGGGCAGTGTAAACAATCCAGCACCACAGCTGAACAGCCTTTTGCAACCTAATCAGGCAAGTGAGGTGGGGGGTTGGGCAGACTGTCAGCTTACAGACAATTCTCCATACCTCTGTCCCCCAAAAATCTAAACTCCAAAAACCCTGTTGGTTTTTGGTCCCCAACAGGCACATATTTCTCTGGAATACCATAGGGCACACCTGGAAATCTTCTAGGGTGCACCCTGGCACACACTTTGAGAACCACTGCTCTAAAGTGTAGGAATAAACCTGTCATTTTTATTTTCTTTCACAACTGAAAAAATATATTACAATATTAACACTTTTTCTATTTGTCAAGAAAATATTTGGATAAAGAATACTGAAATTTTAACTCTTAAGATCTTACACATTTTCTCTTCTTTAGGTTTTTCCTTCAGAAATTCATTTTTATGCATATTTTTAAAATAAAAGAGAGTAATCCAAAGTAAAACTCTCACAGCCAAGACGACATTACAGATAAAAATTGTTTAGCATTTTGGAGGAAACATCCTGGAGAGTGGGAATGGGACAGCCAATTTAATATATTACAGAAAATTTCATGCCCATAATGGTATTTCTTCATTAGTTTTAGAAATCTTGTATTGCGTTAACTGTATTAACTGCTCCTCAATCAAGTTTCTAAAGAGATTTGTATTACTTCACTTATTTTAACTTTATTTTCTTCAGAAAGGAAGGATGGAAGAAAATAAGGAGTTTATAATTTGGGGGAGGGTATGACTAAACAGTATAAAGGGATAGTGAGGTGATGTGGTCAGGTAATAATCCAATAAACTTTCTTTTGTAGTGTTTAAATATTCATTTCTGTAACCACATAAATTGGGTATATATGTGATATTTGTTTCTTGGTATAGTCAACTAAAAGATTCATACTTTAAAAACCCAGGTTGCTTTTCAGAGCCCCAGGTTAGATGCAGCTTGGTTTCTATAGTTTCTGACTAGTTTATTTAATATAATGTCACTGTCTGGGCATGTGTATATGTTCAACTTTGCTTTATAGCAAATTTATCTTTCTATGCTATTACATAATTTTAGAGGATCAATTTAGTTTAATAAAAAAGTAGTATCAGCCCTGGCAGGTTGGCTCAGTAGTAGAGCACTGGCCTAGGGTTGGATGTCCTGGGTTTGATTTCCAGTCAGGGCACACAGGAGAAGTGCCCATCTGCTTCTCCACCCCTCCCCCTCTTGCTTCTCTCTCTCTCTCTCTCCCCTCCTCCCCTTCTCCCTTCCTCCCCTTTTGCAGCAAAGGCTCGATTAGAGTGAGTTGGCCCAGGCACTGAGGATGGCACCACGGCCTCCACCTCATGCACTAAAATGGCTCCGGTTGCAGTAGAGCAAGGGCCCCAGATGGGCAGAGCATCGTCCTCTACTGGACTTGCTGGGTGGATCCTGGTTGGGGTGTATGCAGGAGTCTGTCTCTGCCTCCCCTTCTCTCACTAAAAAAAGAAGTATCACTACTGAGCAATTTGTAAATTGCAGTTATTCTTTCTGTGTCAATGTGGGTTAAAGTTCAGTAGCATCTCATTTAGGAATTGTTCACAATAACATCTAACTTTAAGATTTAAGGGATCAGCCTGACCAGGCGGTGGCACAATGGATAGAGCATCGGACTGGGATGTGGAAAACCCGGGTTCAAGACCCCAAGATCGCCAGCTTGAGCACGGGCTCATCAGGTTTGAGCAAGGCTCACCAGCTTGAGCCCAAGGTCGCTGGCTCGAGCAAGGGGTCACTCGGTCTGCTGTAGCCCCCCCAGTCAAGGTACATGAGAAATCAATCAATGAACAACTAAGGAACCGCAACGAACAATTGATGCTTCTCATCTCTCTCCCTTCCTGTCTGTCTGTCCCTATCTGTCCCTCTCTCTAACTCTGTTTCTGCCACAAAAAAAAAAAAAAAAAAAAAAAAAAAGATTTAAGGGACCAAATAAAATCCCTAGAAGAGCTCTGGTAAGTTGGTTAGAGCATGGTCTGGACATGACAGGGTTGCAGGTTCCATCCCTGGTCAGGGTAAAGGCAGGAGTCAACCAATGAATGCATAAATAGGTGAAACAACAAACCAAGGTTTCTCTCTCTCTCACTCTGAAAATCAACAAATTAAATTTTAAATTTCTAGAATAAAATATCTGAATAAACAAAGAGTCTTCATTATTTAGGCTTCCAACTTTTACCCCTAAACTTTCTGTACCTTCCTCACACTGCACACACATGTACCACCATCAAAATGGGGGGGGGGGGGTATAAGGTTCAGAGTCAACCATTGGTTAAGATTACATCTGATTAAATCTTTAAAATCTCTTATATCTGATTATGCAAAGCTGTTCTCTAAATCTGGGAACCCTAGATCAAAAAGGCAATCTGGTATACAGGAAAAAAATGTATTTTTCACAGTTTCAACCACTGGTTCTAAAGTTAAAGAAACCTTGGTTAGAAACCCAGCTAGCGGGGTATCCTAGACAGTTACTTTTCTTATTTTTTTCATGGAGAAAATAAAAATCACTATCTTGCAAAACTGTTGAGAATTAGAAAAAATATACGTAAAGCACTGAACACAGTAACTGGCATACAGAATGACAAATAATTACTGTTTTGCTGTTATTGGCTAGTTTTGAAATACAATTAAGCTACAGAATGTGGAACTCAAACTTTCAAAGTCTTATTTTGGAGATCAAAATATATTTTTTTCATATTGAAAGAAATTCCTTTGAGTCTAACATCTTCATTTATTCAAATATTTATCTGGTGCTTTTGACATATGAAGACACTACCCTTAATATCAAGGATACCTCAGAGAAGAAATTACAAGTATCATCCCTTGCCCTCAAGAAACTTACATTTTAGAGGATGGTAGACATTAAACAATCAATTACACATATAGTTATTGAATTACAACTGTATCTGTGCTACAAAGAAAGCCTGCTAAAGGGAGAAATGACCTAACAGAATCAGAATTTAAACTTATACACAAACCTCCTACCTCCCTCCAAGGATTTTCATTCTGTCTATAATTAAACCTAATCCAAACCTTTGTATAGACAACCTGTCCGGTTTTTAAAACAATAAAATAATTAATCTGACTGACAATTTTTTGTTTATTTTTTAATTATAGTTGACATACAATGTTATGTTAGTTTCAGATATACAACATAGTGATTAGACATTTATATACCTTATGCAGTGATCCTCCCATAAGTGTAGTAGTCATCTGTAACTAAACATGGTTATGATATTCCTGACTATACTCCCTACCACTTTTATGTTCAGAACTATATATTAAGATTATAAAAACTATGTAAAACCTACAAATTAAATTCAAGGATTCTAATGGATCTTAATGGAAGAGAAAGCAAAGATATAATAATATATAAGTGCTTATGATATATATAAGCATTTGTCAGCTACCCATGTTATAAAGCACATTTCTTGATAGATTATAAAGCCAGCATATTTATTTTACATGCATGCATTATTTATAATAATGACACATTATTCCAGAATATTTTTACTAAAGTAAAATAAATATTTACATATTTATTACTGAAAAAAATTATTTCTGTGATTTTTAAGATCAGAACAATTCTAATTTGCTTAGTAAAAAAGAATTTTTCACTCAGGTACCTTTTTTTAATCTGCCATGTTAAAAATTTATTGTTTAAATCTGGTGACATCCATTTTAAAGACAACTTCAAGATTCCTATCTTCAGAAGTTAGTACACTGTTGTAGAATTCTGCTATCATAAACCTAAGTAAACATAAAAGGAAAAACTGAGCAATCAGATAAACTCACTCAACAAAATGAAACTAAGTTTATTCCATAAAATATAATAAATCTACCTCAACATTTGTCTTAGATTCAAACAGCATTCACCTAGAAAGTAATGCAACTACAATTAACCCAGAACAGTCATTGTCAATTTTCCAAAAGTGGCCTCTTCACCTATATTTAGTTCACAAAACAAGCCAGTTCAGGACTCCTGATGCCAATCACAATGAATGGAAGAAATATATTTAAATCAAATAGCACCATCTAGCAGAACTCTCACTACTTTGCTTACAACAGTAGATGTTATTTGGTGTTCAGTTTGGTAGACCTGACAGCAAAAGTGACAATTATTTGTTTTCATGAAAGAATCAGGGAATTAGAGGTTGAAAGGACCAGATACACTAGGTCCAACTTCCTCATTAGCTATCCCAGATACTAACTGTTCTAAACAACGTTATTAGGATACAGCTTGGGAGTCCAACTAAAATTTAAAATTACTTTTGTTCTTAAATTCAACCACCTTCAAAATAAATATGTCTCAACACATTTCAATTCCTTCACTCCCTACAACATGAAATCCAAATGCTCTGAAATCATTAAAACATCCCCCTCTAAATGTTTTTATCAGCTATATTACAAACAAAATGATTAATGCACACAAATTAGGGTGTATTTCAAAACTCTGATTCCAGTAACTGCTGTTTCTCAACCAGGCTATGATGCTGTCTTTTATACATTCCTCGTCACAACAATAAGAATCTGAATGTAGCCCCTCAGAAAATACTTCTGTAGAAAAACAACAAACAAAAACAGCATCTCTCCGTTAATTTTGTTGTTATTGTTTTGCTACATCAAGGCCTGACACCCCTAAATCCTATGAGAATTGTGTGTGTTGCTGCTGCCAACACAAAGATTAAGAAACGGTCCCATCCCTGGGGCACAAGAAACTTTCTGGAGTAGGCTATACTAACTGCCTAAAGCAGAGGGAAAGTCACACATTCGGATTTTATTTACGCAACCATTTTCGTTCGCAAGGTAACCAAAGTAGCTTTTGGAAGATACTTTCAGACTTTTCCCTAGTCTGAACCCCGTCGGAAAGGGAGAGCACGTTCAATGACAAGGTAAGCCATGCCCTCCGAGTGGAGGTGGTTACTGGGAATCACGGATATTCTGCACAAAAAAGAGGGGTTCTTCCTCAGTGGTCACAGTCATTATTCACTCTCATTTTTACTAACAACCAAATCACTGTTACAAGTGTATTAAGAATAGCAGCAAACAGCCCTGTTTCGCAGTGTGCTGTGACGGTGGCACCCCACCCCCCGCCCGAAGGGGTTCTTTTCTCACCAGCCTCCTCTGGGCTCCCACCTAAGTTAACACCTGTATCGCAGCAAAACCCCGACCATATAACTCCTTCCCACGTCTACGCTTCTCCCTTCCCCAAAATCCCTTTAGACCACTGCCCCTCTCCACCGCAGACAACCCTCCTCGTGCTGATTGCTGCAGCTCACACAACACCCCAAGACCACCGCCCCGCCTGCCGCCGGGGCAACTGCAGTCCCCAGATATTAGGAAAGCAGCAAGTCTCCAGAAAAAGTTCGCCAGCCGCCGCCACAGAGTTGAGTGGGCTGCGAGAGAAGGAAACGCCAGGGTGCTCCAACAGACCCCGCTTCTCGCCAGAACACTTTTCCTCCCCGGGAACTAGGTCCTTCTGACTCCCAAACTTCAGTGGCGCCCCGGGCACCCGCCGCCCCCACCCCAGCTCGGCGAGGTGCGGGGAGCAGCAGGCGCCGCGTCCCTCCGCGGGCGGGGAAAAGCCCCCACGCCCACCCGACCCGTGCCCGCACACGCCCTCCGCGCGTCTCCGCGCTCCGCGAGGCCCCGATCGGCCGCTCCGCGTCCGGTTTCCGCCCGCCGCGCGCCCGGCACCGCCGCCCTCGCCTAGCCCGGCACTCCCTGCCCAGAGCCCCGGCGCCCTAGCCCCCTCTGCGGTGCCCCTCGCTCAGTCTGCTCGACCCCAACCCGTTCCTCCAAACACCTACGATCGCACCGCACTCCCTCCTCCACGCAACTGCCCCCTCCCGCCAACCGCCCGACCCCTGGCGGCTCTTCGGGTCCCCGCGTGTCTCGGACCCCAGCTCTAAAGTTACTTTGTAAGGAGGTGAACCCGCGGGTTATTTCTCTCAATCACCCAAACAAGTTTCCACCCTCGCCACCGGCACGGCCGCCGCCCCCCAGCACCCTCACTCCCTTCCGACGGCAGCCCCCCCCCCCCACGGCGGCCGCCCCGCAAGACACCTCTTGGGAGCCAGCAGCTCCCCGCACCGCCAGCCCCCAACTCGCGTACCCCTCCCCCTGCCAGCCCACCCCGGCTCTCCTCCGGTGAAGAGTGTCTGTGTATCCGTGTGAGTGCGCGAGTGCGTGCATGTGTGTGCGCGCGTGTGCAGGCGGAGGTGGGCGAGAAGCGGAGACACTTACTTCTCCCGGGCCTGGCTGTCGGACGGGACGGCGCTGCTGTTACTCTTGCCTTTGCCGTACATGCTTGTGCCGAGAGCAGCTCCCACTGTCACGCACCTGTCAACCCATCACAGCCTTCTCGGGAACAGCCCCGTCCCCATGGCGACCCACGCAGCCACCCCCACTATTGGCCGCTCCACGCCAAAGCTCCGCCCCCTTCACCCAGGCAACGCGCAGGACTGACAAGCCTCCCCCTGCTTACCCCCCTGCAGCCTTCCGAAGCGCGCGGCGGCCGCTACAGCCTAAGCGGCAGTCTCCTCCCTCCTTCCCTCCCTCCTACCCTCCCCACTCCTCTCCCTCCTCCTGCTCTCCTTCCCTCCCTCCCCCTCCGAACCCCGGCGCAAGGGGGGAATTAGAAACTGCTCTAGAAGGATTTTAAACAACTGGCTGTTCTCTGCTGCGCCGCCCCTCCCGCCGCCCCGCCCGCGCCCGGCTCCTCACTGGAGAGAAGGCGCGGGGAGGAGGGGAAAGTGCGGCCTGGAGTCTCGGGCAGGAGCGGGCAGAACTGGAGCTGCGGAGACCCCAGACTTCCGGGCGCCGGCCGAGCACACCGACAGACTGATGGTCCCAGCCGCCCTGGGGGCCCCCCACCAGCCCCCTCTCTCGCTTCTCTCCTGTCCGTGACCCGGCGCCCGGACCCAGCATTTATGTCTGCCGCCCTCGGCCTCCGCCCTGGGGTGTCGCCCCCGCCCTGCTCCCTGAGGGCAGTCTGTCGGGGGATGCTCGCGCACTTCCCTCGACCTTCTGGCGGAGCGGCGGAGATCAGCTCGCCTACCCTCCTGGGGAGGACTGCGCCGCAGGTCATTGGCGCCGCTAGGGTGGCGTCACCTAACCCCTGGGACCGCGCCCCGCGCCCCGAGGGAGCACTCAGCCTTGGGCCTGCCTCCCACAGCTGGCCCGGTGACTCCTAAAGCCTCAGTGTTCTCCTACCCCTTCTCCTCCACGCCCAGAACCCCGTGGCAAACCACGCACCAGCTCTCCTGCCAGATCTGCTGCAGAAAAAGGCCCAGTTATCCTCACCTGGTTTGGTTTTCCAGCCTTGATAGGTGATACCTACTCATCTTGACCTACGGAGTGGAAAGGGCCAAAGAAGACCTTTAAAGACATCCCTGACCTTGTCCATCAGAATAGGCCCCAGCCATATTCGAGTGCCAGAGCTGAATGTCTGCCTGAGAATATTTCTGAATCCAAGCTCCTAATTCCATCACATTTCAGTAAATAAGTACAAGTTTCTGAAACGCATACAACCTGATTCCCAGTAGAACTCCATCATATTTTACCTTGCAGAAGTCTTTGGATGTAAAATCAAACAGTAGAAGTGAGGTTAGAAAGAATAAATTATGGACATCAAACAGGAGTGACAGGGAAGAGGGGTGCAGGTGTGGGTCAAACCAGGAGAGACATCAGGAATGGGTGAGTAGACATGAAACAACGGAAAGGGAAAAAAAAGGATTCAAATGGGAAAAGGTGTATCTTTCTACTCACATATAGGTTTAAGCTTTTAGTAGTAAGATCATAAAAATTCATATGAAGATAAGTCGATAAATGAAATGGGGAAAAAATGGGCTTGTGTGGGCATCAACAGCAAGTGATAGGAATAAAACATCAACAAAAGGTTAAGGAAGGGTAGTTAGTAAAAACAAGAGAGAAGCAGAAAAAGGGTTGGCAACCAAACATAAACTAAAAACTGGGGAAAAATGAAGAGGAAGGACCTGCTATATTGGTGTTAAGGAAAATGAAAAAAAATGGAAAAGTATAAAAAGGTAGGAAAAAAATAAACAGGATTAAATGGAGAGACTATAGATTATGATAGCAAAAGATGACCAAAACAATAATAGACTTACGTTATAATAAAAAGAAATAAGAAAAATGCAGTGCTTTTATTAAAAGAACAAAATCCAGCCAATAGAAGTGAGGATAAAGAAACTGAAAACATTCACAATAGCTTAAGTTGATTAATTTCCAAGAGAAGTAATTTGCCATTTCTAATTCAAAATTCGCCTTTCTCTTTATAATGATCTACAGCTGATGTGGTGGTGGGGACATGGCATCTATAGACTGAAGAACTAGGAGTGACACAGAGCTAGTAAGCGTCTTTTGAACTGTTGCTCAAAATGCTGCTCAAAAGTATATATATAAAGCTTCCACTGTTTACAGACTCTACCTTCAAGGTCAGCATTATGTAATTTGTTGTTCAATTATCTACTTCCATTGGCTTTAACCCAGAAAATTATTATCATTCAGGGTTCTATCATCCATACAATATTCCCTGTACGATGTTACTTAGAGCCTGACCTGTGGTGGCGCAGTGGATCAAGCGTTGACCTGGACCACTGAGGTTGCCAGTTCAAAACCTGGGGCTTGCCCAGTCAAGGCACATATGGGAGTTGATGCTTCCTGCTCCTCTCCCCTTCTGTTTCTCCTTTTCTCCTTCTCTCTCTCTCTCTCTCTTCTCTAAAATAAACAAATAAAAATAATTTAAAGAAATAAAAAGATGCTCCTTAGAGGATGTTGTCAAGGAGGGAGTTCTTGAAGTTGATCCATGCTTCTGCCCACACCTGGAATAAGGTCAAGTTTCCTTTACAAACTAAGAGTGTGCTTTGTACTGTTACCTAATGACAAATTAGTTATTAGTTATTATCCTTGCAGTGGTGTTGGTGTTGGGATTCTCAAACCATGGTTCTCAGTTGTGGCACATTAGAATTGCCTTGGAAGATTTTTGTTGTTGTTGTTCACTTTTGTTTGTTTTCAAATACAAGATCAGGGACCTCACTAGACTAAATCAGACTAACTCAATCAGAAACCTTGGGGATGGACCCAAGCATCTGTATTTTTTAAGTTCCAAGTGATTCCTATATCTTACCAGGGCTGCTTAATGCTGTTCTCCAGTATCCATTTAAAGACAGCCGATGGGCACGATCAGATCTCAGAGGGAGATTTTTGGGTTGTGGCAATAATGGCAGATAACCCTTCCTATGTAAAGCATAAAGCCATCTTTACAATGGACTTTACTTCTTAATCATTGGTCCAATAAATTTGTTAATAGCATGAAAGTTTATGACCACATGTGTTCTTAGTACAAGATCACAAATAGCCATGGTTTAATTTGCTATTTCCTAAAGAGAAAGAAAAATGAAAGAAAACAAGAAAGGCTGTTTGCTGTATAGTGCTGTAATTTATTTATTTGATTGTATTTTACCCAAATTTGGTACATGGAAGAGTCCTTTGTATAATGGCATATTTTCTGATAGTTAATAAAATAAATAAATTATAGATCTGTGCAGTGGGTTATGGAATTTAGAAGAATTTGGTCTTAGTATCTACAAAGAATAAAATGCTAAAAAGTCTTAGTTCAGAACTTGCCAAGTTAATGTCAGTTACCTTTACAAGAATGTTATCATCCAAGAAATATACACAGTGAAAACATGACTATTCCTATACATGGTAACCTTAAAGCTTAAGTAATCAGATCAATTACCGTTCAAACATCTCAGCAGCTACCTGACCATTTCTGTTTTATTTTCCTCTTAATGTTTGCACAAGTAAATAAAATGCTTCTTTTCCCTATTTCAAATTATTTTGAGTACAAAGAATGTTCTTTGCATCAGCAACTATATCTAGTGAGGCCAATATTGTAATTATTGATATTTGAAACACATATCAGAGTCAAATTTGGGATCCCAGACATAAAAATGAAGATCCATTGTTTTGTTATCATTTTTTAAAGGAGGAAAGAGAGAGGATGACGTCAGAATAATGGCATGCTAAGAAGCAATACCGATAAATCACCCCCAAAACTCAACAAGATCTTCAACCAGAAACAGAAAAACCTATCCTTGGAGCCTCCAGATGTTTCGCAATACACTCGAAGGAATAGTCGAGCGAAAAATTGGCTAAATATATAATCAAACCCCGAAGGAAATAGGGAGTAACAAATGCTCTGCCTTCCTCATTAACCTAAACAGGGCGGCTTTCACTGGGAACTGAGAATATAGAAACTGAGGCGGGCAAAGGGGGTGAATAGATCCAGGCCGCGGCACAAACGGCCTAACCAGGCTGTGGCATAGAGATCCAAGCTGAGGAAAAACTGTTCCTGTGGCAACCCAGGCAATACAAGCTAACACTCAAGCCAAACCCAGACAAAGAAAGACAAGCGGGGCAGCCATTTTCCCTGACCTCCTGGTCGGCATGCGCAGATAGTGGGCGAGAGATTCCTTCCAAAGCCCCGAGAGTGTGCACCCGTGTTGTCCCACAGAGAGGCAGAGTCAGAGGCCTTTGTGTGGGCTGAAAGCGGAATCTCCAGGCCGCCCCAGAGCCCTGGGAAAGCCGTGCACGGAGAGGGAGCAAGAACTAATTCCAACGCTGGAACTTTTCCGTGTGGGAGGGGAATTAACTCAGAGGGTGAGGGGCTGGCCTGATATCCTGGTCGGCGCGCACGGAGAGTGAGCGAGAGATTCCTCCCAGCACCTCAGGAGTGGGCGCCCGTGTTACCCCACAGAGGGGCAGAGTCAGGGGCCTTTGTGTGGGCCAAAAAGCAGAATCTCGGGCCATCCCAGCACCTTGAAAAAGCCGCGCCCGGGAATGGAGCGAGAGCCAATTCCAACGCTGGAACTTTTCAGTGTGGGTGGGGGTTTCACTCAGAGTGTGAGACTGCTGGCCTGATATCCTGATCTGTGCACGCAGATAGTGGGCAAGAGATTCCTCCAAGTGCCTCGGCGTTGCACGCCCATGTTATCCCACAGAGTGGCAGAGCCAGAGGTCTTTGAGTGGGCAGAAGCCCCCCGTGATTATGCTAGCAGCTCTGACTGACTAAGCCTTACCCAGAGCCCTATGCTGAGTGGGAATAGAGTGGGGAGTTGCCAGATTTTTGAGCCTCTTACTATCCAGGCAGAGGCAGCAGCAACCCCATAGCTGGATTATCAGGCTACTAATTGAGGAAGGAAAGACTACGAGAAAGGCTCCAGGAACACGGACTCTCTCACTAGCAGAGCCTATAAATGCTAATGAGCCTCGACTGCCAATGAGACAGAAGCACAATACAAGACATCGCCATAGAGACTTATAAACTGCAAACCTCTACCTGAGCGTGCCAAAGGGGCAGAACCCGAGGTACAGAGTCACAGACCAGGAAGAGGGAGAGAAAAGAAAAAGCAAGAAGATAACCTCTCAAAATCAAAAATAATACGCAGACTTTATAGCCTATCCCATTTTATTATATTTGTTCATTTGTTTCTCTTATCTTCATTCTTGATATTTTGTATTCCTCCTCCAATTTGGTGGTTTAACTCTCTGCCGGTCTTACTCTTTCCTCTCCTTGAACTACACTAACCATAAGTGTTACATCTCCCATTATCTTTTCTTCCCTCTTCCTTTCTCTCTATGAAGGTTGCACTCCAAAACCCTTAACTCTCTCTCTCTCTCTCCTCTTTTTTCTTTTTTCTTCTTTTAGTGGTTCCCTCTTTTTTTCTCTCTCTTTCTTTTCTCCCTCTATATTAGTTTCTTCCTTTCTCCTTTACGTCTCCTCTCATTCAAACCTCAATAACGAACAATATCTTATCTGGGACTCAAACTTATCTTTGTGGTATTTTGGGGGGTTTTTACTTCACCTTTTTAACACACTAGTAGTGCTCCCATCCCTGGCTCTCCATTTTATCTAGTTCTTATTCCACTAAATACAATAGTAATTTTTTAATTTGTCCCCCCATTTTCCTGTTTCCCTCTTATTCCTCTCATCATAACTCTTAGTCAACCAACACCTAAAAGCAAATCATTTTATTCTTAACCCAATTTTTTTTCTTATTTGCTTTTTGTGGGTCCATACGCCCTTTTTTTTTCTTTTTTCTTTTTTTTTTTTTTTGCCCCTTTATTACTTCTCCCCAATTCAGGCCCTCCATTACAGGCATTGTTTGTTCTATTTAGTACATATAATTCACAATTCACCACAAGATTTTCTCAAGAAAGAGGGGAGAAGAGAGGAGAGAAAAAAAGGAGGGGGAAAATAATTTCCTTTTTTTTTTTCTAAATTTTTCTTTATTTCATTATTAATGTTTTTGAAAAAACAACTCTTTTTGATTTTTTTATTATTTTTAACTTTTTATTCTTTATTAAATCTCATTAATACTATCAACAAAACCACCCTCAGATGCCATTAAGGAAGAGAAAATTGAATATCATGGATACAAAAGAAAGAGAGGTAACACAGCTAGATGAGGAAAAATCTATGGAGAAAAAATTTAATATATTGGAAACCTTGGCGTTAAATGACAGAATTTAAGATAGAAATCCTAAAAATCCTCTGAGATATACAAGAAAACATAGAAAGGCAATATAGGGAGCTCAGAAAACAACTCAATGAACACAAAGAATATATGTCCAAGGAAATTGAAACTATAAAAACAAATCAAACAGAGATGAAAAACTCAATTCACGAGCTGAAAAACGAAGTAACAAGCTTAGCTAATAGAACAGGCCAGATAGAAGAGAGGATTAGTGAAATAGAAGACAAGCAACTTGAGGCACAACAGAGAGAAGAAGAAAGAGACTCAAAAATTAAAAAAAAATGAGATAGCCCTACAAGAATTATCTGACTCCATCAAAAAGAATAACATAAGAATAATAGGTATATCAGAGGGAGAAGAGAGAGAAAATGGAATGGAGAACATACTCAAACAAATAATAGATGAGAATTTCCCAAGACTGTGGAAAGAACTAAAGCCTCAAATTCAAGAAGCAAACAGAACTCCGAGTTTTCTTAACCCCAACAAACCTACTCCAAGGCATATCATAATGAAATTGGCACAAACCAACGGCAAAGAAAAAATTCTCAAGGCAGCCAGGGAAAAGAAGAAAACAACATATAAAGGAAGGCCCATTAGATTATCATCAGATTTCTCAGCAGAAACTCTACAAGCTAGAAGAGAGTGGACCCCAATATTTAAAGTCCTGAAACAGAGGAACTTCCAGCCACGAATACTATACCCATCAAAGCTATCCTTCAAATATGAAGGAGAAATAAAAACATTCACATATACAGAAAAGATGAGGGGATTTATCATCAAAAAAACCCCACTCCAGGAATTACTAAAGGGGGTTCTCCAATCAGATACAAAGAACAAAAAAAAAACAAAGCCACAAGTAAAAGCTCCAAGAAGAACACAATAAAACCAATTTAAACTGTGACAACAACAAAAAGAAAGGGGGAGGAGAGGATGGAGATTAACAGTAGCAAAGGACGATGGAGTGCAAAAGTACTCACAAAATAGTGCGCTACAATGAACAGGGTAGGAACCCTTTTCATTACTTAAAGGTAACCACCATTGAAAAACCACCACAGAAGCACATGAGATAAAAAAGATAGCAACAGAGGAAAGATGTATGGAATACAACCAAATAAAAACAAAAGATAGAAAAACAAAAGAGAAGGATCAAACAAGACACAAAACTAACAGAAAGCAATCTATAAAATGGCAATAGGGAACTCAAAAGTGTCAATAATTACACTAAATGTAAACAGATTAAACTCAACAATAAAAAGGCACAGAGTAGCAGAATGGATTAAAAAAGAAAATCCAACTGTTTGCTGCCTACAGGAAACGCATCTAAGTAACAAGGATAAAAACAAATTCAAAGTGAAACGCTAGAAAACAATACTCCAAGCAAATAACATAAAAAAAAAAGCAGGCGTAGCAATACTCATATCTAATAATGCTGACTACAAGACAGCAAAAGTACTCAGAGACAAAAATGGCCATTTCATAATGGCTAAGGGGACACTGAATCAAGAAGATATAACAATTCTTAATATATATGCACCAAAACAAGGAGCACCAAAATATATAAGACAGCTACTTATTGACCTTAAAACAAAAACTGACAAAAATACAATCATACTTGGAGACCTCAATACACCGCTGACGGCTCTAGATCGGTCATACAAACAGAGAATCAACAAAAATATAGTGGCCTTGAACAAAACACTAGAGCACCTGGATATGATAGACATCTACAGGACATTTCATCCCAAAGTGACTGAGTATACATTTTTATCCAGTGTACATGAATCATTCTCAAGAAGTGACCATATGTTGGGCCACAAAAACAACATCAGCAAATTCAGAAAAATCAAAGTTGTACCTAGCATATTTTCTGATCATAAAGCCTTGAAAGTAGAATTCAACTGCAAAAAAGAGGAAAAAATCCCACAAAAATATGGAAACTAAACAACATACCCTTAAAAAATGAATGGGTCAAAGAAGAAATAAGTGCAGAGATCAAAAGATATATACAGACTAATGAAAATGAAAATACGACATATCAGAATCTATGGGATGTAGCAAAAGCAGTGATAAGAGGGAAGTTCATGTCACTTCAGGCATATATGAACAAACAAGAGACAGCCCAAGTGAACCATTTAACTTCCCACCTTAAGGAACTAGAAAAAGAAGAATAAAGAAAACCCAAAACCAGCTGAAGAAAGGAGATAATAAAAATCAGAGCAGAAATAAATGAATTAGAGAACAGAAAAACTATAGAAAAAATTAATAGAACAAGGAGCTGGTTCATTGAAAAGATCAACAAAATTGACAAACCCCTCGCAAGACTTACCAAGGAAAAAAGAGAAAGAACTCATATAAACAAAATCCAAAATGAAAGAGGAGAAATCACCACGGACACTGTAGATATACAAAGAATTATTGTAGAATACTATGAAAAACTTTATGCCACTAAATTCAACAAACTAGAAGAAATGGATAAATCCCTAGAACAATACAACCTTCCTAGACTGAATCAAGAAGAAGCAGAAAGCCTAAACAGTCCTATTAGTAGAGAAGAAATAGAAAAAACCATTAAAAACCTCCCCAAAAATAAAAGTCCAGGCCCTGATGGCTATACCAGCGAATTTTATCAAACATTCAAAGAAGACTTGGTTCCTATTCTACTCAAAGTCTTCCAAAAAATTGAAGAGAAGCAATACTTCCAAACACATTTTATGAGGCCAACATAACCCTTATACCAAAACCAGGCAAGGACTGCACAAAAAAAGAAAACTACAGACCAGTATCTCTAATGAATACAGATGCTAAAATACTAAGCAAAATACTAGCAAATCAAATACAACAACATATTAAAAAAATAATACATCATGATCAAGTGGGATTCATCCCAGAATCTCAAGGATGGTTCAACATATGTAAAACGGTTAATGTAATACACCATATCAACAAAACAAAGAACAAAAACCACATGATCTTATCAATAGATGAAGAAAAGGCTTTTGATAAAATACAACACAATTTTATGTTTAAGACTCTCAACAAAATGGGTATAGAAGGAAAATATCTCAACATGATAAAGGCCATATATGATAAACCATCAGCTAACATCATATTAAATGGCACAAAACTGAAGGCTTTCCCCCTTAAATCAGGAACAAGACAGGGTTGTCCACTGTCTCCACTCTTATTTAATGTGGTACTAGAGGTTCTAGCCAGAGCAATCAGACAAGACAAAGAAATAAAAGGCATCCATATTGGAAAAGAAGAAGCAAAGGTATCACTTTTTGCAGATGATATGATCCTATACATCGAAAATCCCAAAGAATCCACAAAAAGACTACTAGAAACAATAAGCCAATACAGTAAGGTCGCAGGATACAAAATTAACATACAGAAGTCAATGGCCTTTCTATATGACAACAATGAAACATTTGAGAATGAACTCAAAAGAACAATCCCCTTCACGATTGCAACAAAAAATATAAAATACGTAGGAATAACATAACAAAGAATGTAAAGGACTTATATAATGAAAACTATAAACCACTGTTAAGGGAAATAGAAAAAGATATAATGAGATGGAAGAATATACCTTGTTCTTGGTTAGGAAGGATAAATATAATCAAGATGGCCCTATTACTCAAAGCAATATACAAATTTAATGCAATTCCCATCAAAATTCCAATGACATTTTTTAAATAAATGGAGCAAAAAATCATCAGATTTATATGGAACTATAAAAAACCCCGAATAGCCAAAGCAATCCTAAAGAAAAAGAATGAAGCTGGGGGCATTTCAATACCTGACTTCAAACTCTATTATGGGGCCACGACAATCAAAACAGCATGGTATTGGCAGAAAAATAGACACTCAGACCAATGGAACAGAATAGAAAACCCAGAAATAAAAACACATATATATAGTCAAATAATCTTTGATAAAGGGGCCAACAACACACAATGGAGAAAAGAAAGCCTCTTCAATAAATGATTCTGGGAAAACTGGAAAGCCACATGCAAAAGAATGAAACTCGACTACAGTCTCTCCCCCTGTACTAAAATTAACTCAAAATGGATCAAAGATCTAAACATAAGACCTGAAACAATAAAGTACATCGAAGAAGACATAGGTACTAAACTCATGGACCTGGGTTTTAAAGAGCATTTTATGAATTTGACTCCAATGGCAAGAGAAGTGAAGGCAAAAATTAATGAATGGGACTACATCAGACTAAGAAGTTTTTGCTCAGCAAGAGAAACTGATAACAAAATAAACAGCCAACTAAATGGGAAATGATATTTTCAAACAACAGCTCAGATAAGGGCCTAATATCCAAAATATACAAAGAACTCATAAAACTCAACAACAAACAAACAAACAATCCAATAAAAAAATGGGAAGAGGACATGAACAGACACTTCTCTCAGGAAGAAATACAAATGGCCAACAGATATATGAAAAGATGCTCATCTTCGTTAGTTATTATAGAAATGCAAATCAAAACTGCAATGAGATACCACCTCACACTTGTTAGATTAGCTATTATTAACAAGACAGGTAATAACAAATGTTGGAGAGGCTGTGGAGAAAAAGGAACCCTCATACACTGTTGGTGGGAATGTAAAGTAGTACAACCATTATGGAAGAAAGTATGGTGGTTCCTCAAAAAACTGAAAATAGAACTACCTTATGACCCAGCAATCCCTCTACTGGGTATATACCCCAAAAACTCAGAAACATTGATACATGAAGACACATGCAGCCCCATGTTCATTGCAGCATTGTTCACAGTGGCCAGGACATGGAAACAACCAAAAAGCCCATCAATAGATGACTGGATAAAGAAGATGTGGCACATATACACTATGGAATACTACTCAGCCATAAGAAATGATGACATCAGATCATTTACAGCAAAATGGTGGGATCTTGATAACATGATACTAAGTGAAATAAGTAAATCAGAAAAAACCAGGAACTGCATTATTCCATACGTAGGTGGGACATAAAAGTGAAACTAAGAGACATTGATAAGAGTGTGGTGGTTACTGGGGGAGGGGGGGAGAGGGTGAGGGAAAGGGGGAGTGGGAGGGGCACAAAGAAAACTAGATAGAAGGTGACAGAGGACAATCTGACTTTGGGTGATGGGTATGCAACATAAGTGAACGACAAGATAACCTGTAGTTGTTCTTTGAATATATGTATCCTGATTTATTGATGTCGCCCCATTAAAAATAAAATTATGTAAAAAAAAATAAAGGAGGAAAGAGAAGTTTTAAGCTTCCTAGTGTAAAGAATCACAATAAATTTTTTGAAGTTTAGGGCTTTTTAAAATCTCACACATGAGGCTGATTAATTTTGGGAGGCTGGATTTTGAACGGGGGAATCCTGACCAGCTGAGACACCAGAATGGAGCATTTTCATTTGAAGTTAATTTTATTTTATTTTTTTTACTGTATTCTTTCAGATATAGAACACTACAGTTAAGCATTAGGTCTTCCCCCTTACACCTCATTTTGTTTGGGCACTTATGCACCATTTTCTCTTTCTGAAACTTGCATCTTATTCTTGGTGGTCTTTGTCATTTTAAAACAAACAGTTTATTATTCCACTCTGGTCAAGCTCTAGATTGATTATACATTTCTTTGATTCTAATTTTTTCTCTGAAACATTAAAGTTAATAATGTGTATATTCTTACAGTACATGAAACTTCAGAAAATATTTCCTTTTTTGCTATGTAGAACAAAGAGATTACTTTTTTATGTTTAAATGAGAGCTAATCATGAATTTAATTATTTGCATCATAGAATACTGAACATATTAACTTAAAATTTTTATGATAAAACCTATATTTAGAAAAAATAAGCTATTTAAACATTAAAATGAATTTTCTTATTTGGGGTAATTTTTTTCAAATGACAAAATTGTTCTATTATTTCATAAAACAACTTAGTTATGAAAATAACATCTCCTTAAATTCATCTCACTTTTCATTTCAAATCATTTAATAGCTACCCATTCATTAATACTCAATACACCTCAGTTAATTAGATTTTACTAGCCAGTTTTTAAACTGGGTAAACCGAGTCCTTGGAAGATTCATCAGCACGATCTGATCCATAAAGAAAATAGAACTCGTTCCAGATGAGAACTCTGTGTTCCTGGCTGATAGTCCTGTTCCCAGACCACGAAACCACACCTCTTTTCTCTCAGAAATGACTATTCCACGAAGGAATGTGAACAAGCTCTGAGATGTTTGTCACTCAAACTACTATATGAAACTTTATTTCCAGGAAAAAAACTGTTCATGTGCCATGTAACAAAGTAATTGAATGAACAGAGTCATTGCGACTATAATGCTATTCAACGTGGACTATTACACCAAAATAATAAATGAAATGGGGCTTCAAATTAACATTATTTGACACACTTTTTGTGGTTTAAGATTAGTTGATCTGAGGCAATGACTGTTTTCATAACCTATTGCCCTGTATTTTTAAATCCCAAATTAGATATGCATAAACATTTAACAACGGCTTAGCAAAGACAGTGTGTACATCTACCAGGTCTAACAGTTCCATCTCTAGAGTGCCTAGTCTTCTTTAGCACCATCATGAATTTGAAATTTAGTGACTTGGAATAAAATAAAATAATCCTGATACAAAGAATTGTGCATAAACTGAAGATGAAGAAAACGAAAAAAGCAGGGATATCACATGTGGCAATTTCACATGTTAGCACACTTTGGAAAACAATTCCAAGTGTTGCAGTGTTTCCGGGCTCAATTTTGTCATTAAGTGTTGAAAATTATATAATAGAAAGTGAGCCAAAGAGTGTTCTTTATGCAAAAGTATTACTATATTTTTTATTGCATTCCAAAATTTTCACAACAGTTTTTCACCTACTGAGGTTAGGCCAACATGATGTCTTTGCATTCTTGGAGTTGAGAAAAGCCCCGCTCTGTAGAGACAGGCTGTGCACCATTCCAGGCACTGTCATTTCCTTCTGTTTGGAATGGAAACATAAAAAAAAATATTTACTACATTTGCTTTACATATTTTCCAAAATAATCGGGTCCTCTTAACCAAGTGTGATAAAAAGGGAAGATGACAAAATGTACCAGGATTGTATTTTTTTTCTTTTTATTGAATTTATTGAGTAACACTGATTAACAAAATTATGCTGGTTATAAGTGCACAATTCCACAACACATAATCTGTACACTGTATTGTATGTTTAGCACCCAAGTCAAGTCTTCTTCCATTGTCATTTATCTTCCCTTTACCTCTTCTGCCTCTCCCTACTCCCATTTCTCTCTGGTAATCACCATACTGTTATTTGAGTTGATGAGTTTTGTTTTGCTTTTTTTCTTAAGCCCTCCACCATTTTCACCCAGCTCCCAACCCTCTCCCCTCTGACAGTCATCAGTATGTTCTTTGTATCTATCTATGAGTATGTTTCCATTTTGTTTGTTAGTTTATTTTGGTTATTAGATTCAACATATAAGTGAAATCATATGATACTTGTCTTTCTCTGCCTGGCTTATTTCACTTAGCATAATGCTCTCCAGGTCTAACCATGTTATTGCAAAGGGTAAGATTTCCTTCTTTTTTTTTTATGGCTGAGTAGTAGTCCATCATGTAAATGTACCACCACTTTTTTTATACATTCATCTGCTGATGGGCACTTGGGCTGCTTCCATACCTTGGCTATTGTAAATAACGCTGCAGTGAACACAGGGCTGCATATATTCTTTCAGATTAGTGTTCTTGGTTTCTTGAATAAATTCCCAGAAGTAAGATCACTGAGTTATAAGGCAGTTTCATTTTTAAATTTTGAGGTCACTCCAAACTACTTTTCACAGTGGCTGCACCAGTCTGTGTTCCCAGCAGTGCACAAGGGTGCCTTTTATCCATAGCCTCACCAACACTTCCTGTTTATTGATAATAGCCATTTTGACAGGTATGAGGTGATATCTCATTATGGTTTAAATTTAAATTTCTCTGATGATCAGTGACGTTGAACATCATTTCACATGTCTACTGGCCATCTGTTTGTCTTTTCTGGAGAAGTGTCTATTCAGGTCCTTTGCCCGTTTTTTAATTGGATTTTTTTTTGGCATTAGGTTCTTTATAAATTTTGGATAGGAGAGAGACAAGATGGCGCTGGAGTAGGCGGACGTACCAACATCTACCTCCCAGAACCAAAGTGGATTACAAACTAATTTTATGAAATATCATCTGGAAAAACCAACTTTGGACTGAACTAAGAGGACTCTTCAACCAAGGAACACTGAAGAAGCCACACCGAGACCGGCAGAGGAGAACAGAAGCTCCATATCCACACATGCGGCAAATGGCTTTTCCAGTCTACCTGAATCATCATTACCAGCTAGAAGCAGCGGTCATTGGGACTTGGACATGAGCTGCAAAGTATAGAATGGTGACAATTCCAGTGCCATGAGGACTTTTCCTAGATGTGGACTTTTCCTGGACTCTTGCTCCCTGTGACAGCTCCTAACAGACTGAACTGTGGTTGGGTTGCATTTTTCAAGAATTTGGCATGGTGATGGGGTCAACTTGGACTTGGTGAACATGTTAAGGAAACTACTCTTTTATGGATTCTTGCTGTATTGACCAAGAGTTTGCTTAAAGGCTTTTAATCACTGTAAAAAAAAATAGAAGACTGGATAAAGAAGATGGGGCACATATACACCATGGTATACTATTCAGCTAGAAGAAATGATGACATGGGATCACTTACAGCAGAATGGTGGAATCTTGATTACATTATGCAGAGTGAAATAAGTGAATCAGAAAAAAAAAAAGAACTGCAGGATTCCATACATTGGTGGGACATAAAAATGAGGCTAAGAGACATGGACAGGCGTGGGGTGGTTCCGGGGGGGGGTGGGGGGAGGGGAGGAGGGAGAGAGGAAGGGGGAGGGGGAGGGGTACAAAGAAAACTGGATAGAGGGTGACGGAGGACAATCTCTCTTTGGGTGATGGGTATGCAACAGAACTAAATGACAAGATAACCTGGAAATGTTTTCTTTGAATATATGTACCCTGATTTATTGATGTCACCCCATTAAAATAAAAATTTATTTATAAAAAAAATTTGGATATTAATGCCTTATCAGATGTATTATAGTTTTTTCCCATTAAGTATGATGTTGGCTACGGGTTTGTTATAGATGGCCTTTATTACATTGAAGTATGCCTGACCTGTGGTGGTGCAGTGGATAAAGTGTCGACCTGGAATGCTGAGGTCGCTGGTTCAAAACCCTGGGCCTGCCTGGTCAAGGCACATATGGGAGTTGATGCTTCCTGCTCCACCCCCTTTCTCTCTCTCTCTCTCTCTCCTCTAAAATGAATAAATAAAAATAAAAAACATTAAAAAACAAAACAAAACAAAAAAACATTGAAGTATGTTTCCCTTATTCCCTCTTTGCTGAGAATTTTTATCATAAATGGGTGCTGGATTTTATCAAATTCTTTTTTTTTCTTTTTAGAGAGAGAAAAGGGGAGAGAGAGAGAGGTATCAACTCGTTCTACTTAGTTGTGATCCCACTGATTGCTTCTCATGTCTGCCCTGACCAGGGCTCAAACCAGCAACGTTGGGGTCAAGCTGGCTACCCTGGTCTTGAGCCGGCGACCTCGCAACTTCAGGATGAAGCTCTATCCACTGTACCACCAACAAGGCTATCAGAATCTTTTTCTGCATCTATTGATATGATCATGTAGTTTTTATCCTTTATTTTGTATATGTGGTGTATCACATTTATTGATTTGCAGATATTATTCCAACATTGCATCCCCAGAATAAATCCCACTTGATCATGGTGAAGGATCTTTTTAATATATTACTGGATCCAGTCTGCTAATATTTTGTTTAGGATTTTAATATTGGCCTATAATTTTATTTCTTTGTAGTGTTTTTATCTGGTTTTGGAATGAGGATAATGCTCGTTTTATAAAATGAGCATGGGAGTCTTTCCTTCTCTTGAATTTTTTGGAATTGTTTGAGAAAGATAGGTGTTAGTTCTTTTTTGATTGTTTGGTAAAATTTACCTGTGAAGCCATCAGGTCCAAGACTTTTGTTTTGGGGGAATTTTTTATTACTGCTTTGATTTCACTAGTTGCAATCTGTCTGTTCAGATTCTCTGATTCTTCCTGATTCAGTTTTAGAAGTTTGTATGTTTCTAGGAGTTTATCCATTTTGTCCATATTGCCTGATTTGTTGGCATATTGTTGTTCGTAGTATTTTTACAATCCTTTGTAGTTTTTTAGTATCAATTGCTACTTCTCTTTCATTTCTAATTTTACTTCTTCAAGTCTTCTCTTTTTTTTTTCTTGATGATTCTGATTAGAGGTCTGTCATTATTTCAAAGAGCCAGCTCTTGGTCTCATTATTGTTTTGTATTTATATACTCTAGTTCATTTATTTCTGCTCTGATCTTTATTATTTCCTTTTTTCTACTCACTTTTGAGTTTTGTTTGTTGTTCTTTTTCAAGTTCCTTTAAGAGTAAAATGTGATTGTTTATTTGAGATTTTTCTTGTTGCTTGAGATAGACCTGTACCTCTAGGACTGCTTTCACTATGTCCCATAGATTTTGAGTTGTTGTGTTCTTATTTTATTTATTTTAAGGTATCTTTTGATATCTTCCTTGATCTCATTGTTAACCCATTCATTGTTCACTGACATGTTAGTTAGCCTGTATGTTTTTGTGCGTTTTGTTAGTTTTTTGTTGAGACTGATTTCTAGTTTCATACCATTGTGGTGAAAGGATATGCTTGATATGATTTTAATCTTCTTAAATTTGTTGAGACTTGTTTTGTGTCCTAATGTGTGGTCTATGCTAGGAAATGTTCCATGTGCACTTGGAAAAAATGTATATCATGCTGCTTTGGGGCAAAATACTCCTAAGATAGCAATTAAATCCATCTGAGCTAGTATGCATTTAGGGTTGCATTTTTATTTATGTCAGTGGGTGTTAAAATACCCTGTTATGGCCATATTACTGCCAATCTCTTCCTTCATATCCATCAAGATTTGCTTTACATATTTAGATGCTCCTATATTGGGTGCATATATGTTTACAAGGGTTATATCATCTTGTTGGATTTTTTTTTTAAATCATTACATAGTGTCCTTCTTTGGCTTTTACTATAGCCTTTGTTTTAAAGTCTATTTTGTCAGATCTAAGTATTGCTACTTGAGCTTTTTTCTTGTTGTTTCCATTTGCATATCTTTTTCCATCCCTTTACTTTTAGTCTGTGTATATCTTTCTTTCTGGTGGATCTCTTGTAGACAGCATATACATGAGTCTTATTTTTTTATCCATTCACCTGCCCTATCTCTTTTAATTGAAGCATTTAAGTAATTTACATTTAAAGTGATTATTGATAGGTATGTATTTATTGCCATTTTATTCTTTTAACTATGTTCTTCTGTTGTTTTTTTTCTTAAAGTAGGCCTTTTAACATTTCTTGTAATACTGGTTTGGTGGCAACAAACTTCTTTAGTTTTTTATTGTCTGAGAAGCTGTTTATTTCCTTTTCAATTTTAAATGATAGCCTTGGTGGGTAAAGTAGTTGGTTGTAGATACTTGCTTTTCATGACTTTGAATATCTCATTCCAACTTCTTCTGGCCTGAAATGTTTCTGTTGAGAAATCAGCTGACAGTCTTATGGGACCTCCTTTGTAGGTA
This sequence comes from Saccopteryx bilineata, assembly GCF_036850765.1. Classification (NCBI taxonomy): domain Eukaryota; kingdom Metazoa; phylum Chordata; class Mammalia; order Chiroptera; family Emballonuridae; genus Saccopteryx; species Saccopteryx bilineata. Next base: position 207,237,374 of record NC_089493.1, read on the forward strand.
ACTACTGTTATTGCTTTTCTCTTTCTGCTTTTAAGATTTTTTGTATTTAATTATGATGTGTCTTGATGTGAACCTATTTGTATTTATCTTGTTTGGGACTCTGTGCTTCAAAGACTTGTGTGTCTATTTGCTTCACCAAGTTAGGGAAGTTTTCTGTCATTATTTCTTCAAATAGGTTCTCAATCTTTTGCTCTTCCTCTTCTCCTCTGGCACCCCTATGATTCCCAGAATGGTGGGACAAAAACCCTACAGCTTTTCATAGTGAGATGTTATGTGGACAACTCTTCCTAGCTGTGGTGCTTGAGTCTGGGGATCCTGGTTTGGGATTGAGATCCCATGCACCTCAGGAAGAACTCCACCACAGCTGAGCAATCCATCCAGACTCTTAGCCACAACCATAGGAATGGGGCCAGCCCTTTTTGCATCTCCATCCTTCCTACCATTCTCAATGTGGCTTTTTCTGTAAATACTTAGTTTTAAGACTTCTCTTTAGCTAATCTTCAGTTGATAATTTAGGATAATTTTCTATAATTTAGTTGCAATTCTAGTTTGGTCCTGGGAGGAAGTGAATGTAGCTTCCACCTACTCTACAACCATCTTGGATCTTTTACTATTATATTTTACTTACCTCAAAATTATTTATGAATAAGGGGTTAAATATGTATATTATGTCTTTAACCTTTTTAACAGTGTTAAAAATCTGTTAAGTGCTAAATATAGCCATTTCCAACAGTAAGCTATAAGATATAAACAATCTTATCAGGGTCATATATACTTGCCAAAGATATGGAGTGCACTTTAAATGTTTTATTTTGGGGCCCTAGCTGGTATCTCAGTTGGTTAGAAGATTATCACAATATGCCAAGGTTATAGGTTTGATCCCTGGTCAGGTAATATTTAAGAATCAACCAATGAATGAATGCATAAGTAAAACAACAAATTGATATTTCTCTTTCTCTCTTCCCCTCCCTCTCTCTCCTTCTTTCAAATATATAAATTTAAAGAAATTATTTTGGGGTGCTCAAAATGTCTTTGAAACCAATTGGGCTCCATCTTGTATATTGTAAGTTCCTGAGAATTTCTAAGTATTCTATGGTAGTAATTGCTACCTACTAGCAGCAGCATCATTAGATTATGCATGTGCAAGCCAAATTCCTCATCAGGTAAATAATTTTATAATCTCATTATTATCTTCTTCCCAAACTCATCAGGCCTTTTTTCTCAGACCTAAATTCTTGAGGCAGAAGATAAAAAGATATTCTACCACATGGTGCTACATCATTGACTACTATAAAACAAATTCCCATTAGCCTCACTCAATTTCTAAGACCCAAGTTGTCTGTGGTATTGGGATGCCAGTGTTAGGAAAGTTAAGAAAGAATAAATGTCCAGTTATGACATGTTTCTGCTACTCTGTTCTCTAACACTTGTGAGGTTTTTATTTCTTTGAAGAGAACCTTAATCAGTGTCTATACCTCTATGGATACTAGAACTAAAGCTATTGCTACTCTCTGGGTTAAGGAGTGTTTTGGCCAATGATACTGACCCTAAGAATATTCTTCTTTGGTATAATGTTTGATGCTGGGGTGGAAATTAAAGGCTTCAGGAATGCTACATTCATTTGTCTTGTGTGTGTGTGTGTGTGTGTGTATGAGAGATAGAGAGAGAAACAGAGAGGGAAACAGAGAGAGGGACAGACAGGAAGGGAGAGAGATGAGAAGCATCAGTTCTTCATTGCAGCTCTAGTAGTTCTTTGATTGCTTTCTCATATGTGCCTTGACTTGGGGGGGGGGGGTAAGCTACAGCAGAGCAAGTGAACCCTTGCTCAAGCCAGTGACCTTGAGCTCAAACCAGCGACTTTGGGCCTCAAGTCTGAGACCTTTTGGGCTCAAGCCAGCAACCATGGGGCCATGTCTATGATCCCACGCTCAAGCCAGCAACCCTGTACTTAAGCTGGATGAGCCAGTGCTCAAGCCGGTGACCTCGGAGTCTCAACCATGGGCCCTCTGTGTCCCAGTCTAATGCTCTACCACTGCACCACTGCCTGGTCAGGTTGTCTTGGCTTTTCAGCCTAGTCTGGTTCCTAAGGGGGAGACAGACAAAGAACTCACTCTGGTCATGGATATAGGTAGTAAATGGAGAAGGGGGGTAAAGGAAGAACCCACTTCCGGGCATGTTTTCTTACTTTGTGGAACAGTTGTCCCTGTAACTCAAATTTCCTCTACTGTCTACTTTGTTCTTGCCTCGGCTCCAGGTCTTTTTAGGAGATACCAGCTCTGTTCTATAGTTTGTGTGTCTTCTTTATCTTAAAGAAGAATTTATCCTTCGTGGCACAAGGAGACACATACCACATCCATGTCTCAGAAATTTTCTAAAGGGCTGTGGGGGGTTGGGGAATACATCTCCACCTCAGCTTCCAGTAAGTGCAGGTTCCTTCCAAGGGTTATCTCTCACCTTCCCATTATGTCATTTGCCTGTTTTTCCTCTATCGTCTCCCTTCCCTTATTTTTTCCCCCTTAACACCTGAAAAATGACAAAATGTAAGGGAAATAAAGAAGTTTAGTGGGAACATATTAAATTGAAATATATGAATCTGCTATTTTTGTAAGTCAGAAATGGTTGACTGATGACAATGTTATATGGTTCAGCCATGCAAGAATTGCAGTTTTTGCAAAGCATGCCACAGATTTCTTATGTATTAACACTAACATTTATCAAACCTTAACAGTCTGCCAGGCACTGTCTAGATGCTTAATATAGAGTAGCTCATTTAATGCTCTCTACAGTTTTTTAAGGTAGGTATTATTATTAGCAAATTTTTCTGGTTCATATAACTAGTGAGAATGGAACTGTAATTTGCACATAGGCAGCCTATCTCTTCTGGCTGTCAGGAATCTGACACACAGATCCATCCAACCATCCTATCCCCTTAACATTTGCTCATTTATGTACTATGAGTCTAGAAGGGCAAGCTTCTGTCTGAACTTCGGTTAGATTAAATATAGGTGGGAACATTCAAGTAAGTTTATGGGAACTTGCTTCAGTGTGGTAGACAGCAATGAATTCTTACAGCAAAACCCTTTGATTAGACAAAATCGGAAACATCAAGCCATACTGTACTTTATTGTAAGCTTATCCTTTATCAAATACATCATTTCTTCCCATTTTGACTATTGTAAAGTGAATTCCTTGACTCACTATAGGATATTAGAAGAAATAATTGAGTATGGATCTGTTTCTCTTTTGATATTTAAAAGATGCAAGTATTCTCCCAACTTCTACTAACTTGGTCAGTTTGTGTCTTCTTTTCAATCTTCACAGTTCATTAACCTTTCAGTAATCACAACGCCCAGATCTGTGTGGCTGTGTGATCTGTGATAGATAAAAACCTGAAAACCAAGATTTTCATTTAATTCACAGTCTACTTAGGGAAAGGGAGACCTGGATCCCTGGATCACATCCCCATTCATTCACTGGGTCATTGTAAATAAGTGCCCTGTCTATGGAAATCATAAAAAAAAACACAAAAAACAAAAACCAAACAAACAAAAAAACCAACTGGTCCCCTGCAATATGCTTTGGGTTTTTTGTTTTGTTTTGTTTTCATGTGTGATTTTACTCTCCTGGTGGATTACTTTAGTTCACTATTACTTTTCCTTCTTCTCTTGTTTTCTTTGGCTTCACTTCCTCTTACTATTGTTGTAACTGTCTTTCTTCTTATCACTTTTCCTGTTGCCTTTCCAGTTAGGTGGGCCCCCATCCCACTCACTCACTGTCTGACTCTAGAGTCCATTTGGTCCCAGGAGAGAACAATTTTGTGCCAAACAGTCCCAATCCTGGGACATCAGAAAAAAGATCCCAGAGACTAAATAACCTAAAGTTTTCCTGTATTGATTTTATATTAGAATGAAATCCAAACATGCCTACTTAGAAAAAAAAAAACTTCATTCTCTTGCCCTCCTAGCCCCAGACTATTCTGAACTCTTAACACACCAATACCCATCAAAAATCAAACAATGAAATTAACTTTGGCTTCATTATAGTATAATAGGAATAAACTTATAATATTATATTAGTAAAGGATCAATGTCTCCTGTCTTGAAAATCAACATCAGAGCTTGGCCTCAACACTTATGTAGCAGCAGGAGACCATTATTTTGTGGCAACATTCGATTGCCTTGACATCAAGACAGACTTGTTAAATTAATAAATAGTAGATGATTTTCAGCCTTTTTTGCCAACCCTCATACCACCTCCCTGCAAGGCGATCTTATGAAATTCTTTATCCCCATTTTTGACTCATTGTCTATGACTTTTATCATTTTATTTTTCAGTTTATATTCAAATTAATACTCAAATTTAATTTTTTAAACACCCATATTTTTCAGGTGGAAAAATTTAATTGGTTAAGAACAAAGTAAATAATGAGAATCATTGAATTGTTAATTGTTAAAATATTTCACTAGCAAAGTAATTGAAGAGGAAGTATTTCAGATGCACTTTTCAAAGTCCTGAATGTAGCTAATGGCAAAATCCCACTGTTCCTACTGCCTCTTTCTCTAACACCCATCCTCAGGGCTTTTGTCCTGGCAGTCTCCTCTGCCCGGAATGTTCTTCCCTCTGCTCTTTGCATGGCTGGCTTTTTCTCATTACTCAAGTCCTCTGGAATGTCATTTCCACAGAGAGGTTTTCTCTGAGAGTCCTTTTTACAGTGCTTACTCTCCCTTCCTTAGTCCCTCTTTATCGTGTTGCTCTGTTTTATCAATACTTTCTCTATAATTATGTGTCACTAGCTGAAGTGTTTATGATCTGAATTACCTTATTGGCTTGCATACTCCATGAGATCAGAGTCTTTTTTGTCTTCTCATACTAGATCCCTCTGTCCCAAAACCTAGAACAGTACCAGGTACTCAGTGGCAATCAATAAACAAATGTTCATTCGATGACTGATTGGCTGACTGACCTGACTGAATTAATAACTCTAAACTGTTCATATGTGAATTACCTTACATCCTAGCTGTCTTAGACATCTGCAACGTATCATCTTTCATTATACAGGGTACCTTACATTCTTAGGAACAATAGTGATTGGACAGAAAACATCAGCATACTTTTAGATTTTAGGCTATGTCCTACTCAAATTTATTGTTTGAGCATCTAAACCACTTTAACAAAATTTTAATGAGCAACGTGTAAGAAGAAAATATTTCCTCGTCTTTTCTATCACCACAGGTCTGATTTGTTTGGAATTCTAAGTGGCTTAATGTTCCTGACAATAAGGAAATAATTAGCATATAGTCGTCATGTCACTCTCCTTTTCCAATACCTCCTCACTTATGGGATAACTCTGATTTTTCTTTTTTTTTCTTCTTTTTTGTGACAGAGATAGAGAGAGAAACAGACAGACAGGAAGGGAGAGAAATGAGAAGCATCAATTCTTTGTTCTGCACCTTAGTTGTTCATTGATTGCTTTCTCATATATGCCTTGACCAGGGCTACAGCAAAGCAAATGACCCTTTGCTCAAGCCAGTGACCTTGGGCTCAAGCCAGTGACCTTGGGCTTCAAGCCAGTGACCTTTGGACTCAAGCCAGAGACAATGGGGTCATGTCTATGATCCTGCGCTCAAGCCAGTGACTGATGAGTTTTGAACCTGGGTCCTCCACATTCCAGTCCGACTCCCTATCCACTGCGCCACTGCCTGGTCAGGTAGCATACTCTAATTTTTATTCAATCTGATCCATCTGTACCTATAGCCTTAAGTACATTGTAGTTATTATTATTATTATTTTTTGTATTTTTCTGAAGTTGGAAACCGGGAGGCAGTCAGACAGACTCCCACATGCGCCTGACCCGGAATCCACCCAGCATGCCCACCAGGGGGCGATGCTCTGTCCATCTGGGGTGTTGCTCTGTTGCAACCAGAGCCATTCTAGCACCTGAGGCAGAGGCCATAGAGCCATCCTCAGCACCCGGGCCAACTTTGCTCCAATGGAGCCTTGGCTGTGGGAGGGGAAGAGAGAGACAGAGAAGGAGAGGGGGAAGGGTGGAGAAGCAGATGGGCACTTCTCCTGTGTGCCCTGGCTGGGAATCGAACCTGGGACTCCTGCACGCCAGGCTGATGCTCTACCACTGAGCCAACCAGCCAGGGCTCATTGTAGTTATTTTTATATGTCTATCTTCCCTGCCAGAGTATATACTCTTTGAAAATAGCCTATTTATTCAGATATTTACAGTATAACCTACATGTTGAATTTGATATGGGGAAATATATTGCTGAAGAAGGAATTTCTCAGCTTTCAAGCCCTACAATTCTTACCTCAGTTTGTCTCTTGCTTTTGGGAAGTGATTACTAATGTTTCTGGAATTAAGTTTTAGTCCAAGTAGCTGAAGCCTGCCTACCTGGGTTTGCATTTCCTTCTCCATTAATTGTTAGCTTAACCTTTCTGTGCCTAACTTTTATCAACTGCAAAATGAGATGATGTTACTGAGTATGTATTAGGGAAATTATGAGAATTGAATGAGAAAATGAATGTACTGGATTTAGCACAGAGCTGGGCACATCATAAGTTCTTTGTGAAAGTTTATGAATGTTTTCTTCCTAAATGGAGCTGGTCTATGTCCTATATGGTCAGTAACCATACACGAATGCACCTGGCCTATCTCTTAACACTGTAGCACTTTGTACATGCTTCTCCCCTTACCTTGAACGTCCTTCCCTATTCCTCCCTGACTTCTAACTTCTTTGAAAGCTATTCTTTGCACTTACAATCTGTATCATATATAATAATAAGTTGCCTGTTACTAGAACTTGCCTTTTCCTTGTCTTATCTCCCAAGTAAGATAAAAGCATGATGATAATGCTGTAATTCTTCAGAGAGTCCAAGATGTTCCTATATTCATAACAAATACGCTTTAATCCTTATCTCAAGGTAGTAATTGGAGAATGTAGTGGTGAATTCAGTAGCCTCTTTTTGGTGGCAGGTGGTCAATCTGATGACTTTATTTCATATTTTATAAATTCAAGGATGAAAATGAGAATTTTGATGTCATCTAGTTACAGCTGCAAAGAGGGAGTTTCCACACTGTCCCCTAATACCAATGAAGAAATTTTTTCTTATCTTTAACTATTGATACAATGTAAGTAATTTTCTTCATTTAATCAGCATTAGCAATGGGAAAATAATCAGTTATCCTCCTCCTCTTAATAAGCCTACATATACTTCAAGACAGTCATCAACTAATCCTCTTCTCCCAAATGAACAATCAAACTATTTATCTTCATAGCTAATATCGCAAATGGTCTAGGCAAACAATGTTGCTCTCGTGTGATACTATTAGTTTGTAGTTCATGGTTTGGGCGATTGCAAGAGATGAACTAAAAATATCTTTATAGACTTCTGTTGGTCACTTCTGGTAATTGGAATCTTTTAAGCATTTATTGGAAGTAGAATGGTAATAGTTAAGACAACAACAGTATAGTCATCCACTCAACAATCATTGAGCACTTACAGTATGTAGTGTTGAACAACATAGTATTTTTCTGAATAGTGAAGGAGATGCAAAGAACAGTTATCATCAGTAGCTACCACAAAGAAGTTTAGAGATAGGCCCTGGCCAGTTGGCTCAGTGGTAGAGCATCGGCCTGGCGTGCGGAGGTCCCAGGTTCGATTCCCGGCCAGGGCACACAGGAGAGGCGCCCATCTGCTTCTCCACCCCTCTTCCTCTCCTCCCCCTCTCCTTCCTCTCTGTCTCTCACTTCCCCTCCTGCAGCCAAGGCTCCATTGGAGCAAAAAATGGCCCGGGCACTGGGGATGGCGACGCCCCGGATGGGCAGAACATCGCCCCCTCGTGGGCATGCCAGTGGATCCCGGTCAGGCGCATGCGGGAGTCTGTCTGACTGCCTCCCTGTTTCCAGCTTCAGAAAAATAAATAAATAAATAAATAAATAAATAAATAAATAAGTTTAGAGATACAAGTTTCCTGAGTACTTTTCATGAGCTGGGCATTGCACAAGACTAGGGATGTACAGGCAACATTTCTTTCTTTGAGGAGCTCATCATCTACAGGAGAAGTATAAGTCTTATATGTTCACCATCTTATAAGGGCTATGGATGATATTAGTGGCAATGGGCACGCTGGGGGCACAGAGGCATACCTCTACCTAGGGCTTGCTTGATATTTGAGTGGAGCCTTAAAGAAAGAATAAGGTTTGCTTAATTTTTAAAAAAAAGTTTTTCACTTACATGGGGAAAGGCATTTCAACAAAGTACTCTGAAAGTCATGTGAAGGAGAGAAAGAAGGGGAGACAGAGGCAGGGAAGTGGAGGGATTATCACAAGGATCCAAGTGAGGACTCCTGAAGGAAGGACCCCAACTTGTGCAGCATGCAATCTGGAGATGGAGAAAGATGGAAAACGGGACTGTTGTGAAAGGAAAAGGGTGGAAATAGCATTGGACAAAGGAAGAAGTCAACTCCAGTACAGTCCTGACAAAGCTTCAGCCAATCTAGTGGAAATACCTGGAGCAAATATTATCCTTGGCAGTGTCTTTTGTCTAGATAAAATGGCCTGGTTTTTGTACCTTAGTGTCACTCATCAGAGGTGAACTGCCTCGGGAAGAGCTTATTCTCCAGAGAGCTTGTTCTTAGCAACCTTAGCAAACCCTGTAGTTGCCAGTACACTCCATGGCTGAGAAGCATGTCTTTCTTTGAAAGAGGATCTCTGTGTCTCCCACTCCTGCAAACTGTTTAATTATTTTTTAATTTATGTATTGATTTTTAGAGAGACAGGAAGGGGAAGAGAGAGAGAGAAAGACATCAATCTGTTCCTGTATGTGCCCTAGCCAGAGATTGAACCCACAACCTTGGCGTATAGGAAAGATGTTCTAACCAACTGACCTATCCGGTTGAGCATGCATATCATTTAGATGGAGCTCAAAGATAGAACTCAGCCATTTCCTGGCCTGGGTGAAATGAAATCTACATCTCTACAGCCACATGGCTGCATCTCTACCCTTTAGAGGTGCTATTTTCAGAATTATAGAAATATCTAAATGGTGTTGAAAAAAGAATTAAAAACTGAGTTTAAAATCATTTATTATTCATAAAATACCAGTGGGAATTAAAAGAAGAAAAGCAGAAAAAATTAATATTGATGTGAGGATATTGTTCCCTTACTTTTCTGTATATAAAGTAGAAATCACAGAATTAGTAAAACCTACAAAGTAATCATATAGCTTCATAGAACTAGAAGGAACATTAGAAAGTAATATAGATGCAGCACTGTTCACAGTGGCCAAGACATGGAAACAACCAAAAAGCCCTTCAATAGAAGACTGGATAAAGAAGATGTGGCACATATACACTATGGAATACTACTCAGCCATAAGAAATGATGACATCAGATCATTTACAGCAAAATGGTGGGATCTTTTTTAGATTTTATTTATTCATTTTTATTAGAGAGAGAGGGGAGAGAGAGAGAGAACAAGGGGAGGAGCAGGAAGCATCAACTCCCATATGTGCCTTGACCAGGCAAGCCCAGGGTTTTGAACCGGCGACCTCAGCATTCCAAGTCGACGCTTTATCCACTGCGCCACCACAGGTCAAATGGTGGGATCTTGATAACATTATAAGGAGTGAAATAAGTAAATCAGAAAAAAACAAGAACTACATGATTCCATACATTGGTGGAACATAAAAATGAGACTAAGAGACATGGACAAGAGTGTGGTGGTTACCAAGGGTGGGGGGGGGAGGGAGGACATGGGAGGGAGGGAGGGAGAGAGTTAGGGGGAGGCGGAGGGGCACAGAGAACTCGATGGAGGGTGACGGAGGACAATCTGACTTTGGGCGAGGGGTTTGCAACATAATTTGATGACAAAATAACCTAGACATGTTTTCTTTGAATATATGTACCCTGATTTATTAATGTCATCCCATTACCATTAATAAAAATTTATAAAAAAAAAAAAAAAAAAAAAAAAAAAAAAAGAAAGTAATATAGAGCACTCCTGACCTATAGGAGAAAACTATAGTTTCTGTTCTCCATCCAATCAGTTACAGCCCCACCTGAGGGACCTTTACCAAAACATTTAAATTCTCTTTGCTTGATTAACTAATAATTGAACAGTATTCACAACAGGAATATTGCCATGTAGAAATTATGGCACAAGGTGCAGGATGAAAGGGGAGATAATTTTTAAAACCAATAAAATGACTGAAGAAAAAGTGGCTCCTTTATATTTAGAATATCAGTCTTTTCAACATCATGGCTGAGTGAGGGGCAAAAAATAGTGGCAATCTTTAGTTGTGATTCCTGTAACTCAGTACTATGTGCTGAGTTCCTAAATTGCTCATCCCTCAGAATTTATCTCTATGGTTAAAACTCATTGATTTAGATCCCACAAATTTGTATTGTGCAGTAACACAATTGCAGTGTGTCTGAGAAAACATTTTATAACGGTTTTTCCCCTGAAAAGAAGGAGACCTCCTACCATTCTCCAAGCATGTCTTCAAATTCTCAGTCCAGCAATTATTTCCATATTGTCAAGCATGGTCATGATTTGTTGTCATGGGCCATTAATGACTTATATTTTTTAAACTAACTGACCTATTCTTAATAAATATTATTTTTCTTATATTATGCAAGTTACCTGGAAAATAATAAAATAGCATTTACTTTAAGAAAATTTATTTTCCACTAATTTGGATGGAGTCTCCTGCTTTTCTGTCACATGAGAACATTTATTGTAAGTTCCACTGTAACCCCTCTCCTCGACCCAACTAATAGAGTCCTGCATTCCTGCCTAGAAGCCATGCTGTATACCAGAGAACTTCTGTCCATCAATCCTGGGAAAAATCAGATAAGTGCAATAAGATGTGAGCAGAGGGAGAAGGAAGAGGAAGCTCAGAAATGGGTAAATTGTAGTATCCAAATTATATATAAACCTATATGCTCCCCAAACATCTGAAGGGTAACTATGCCATACCAGTTTTCCACAAACACTTTGGTCTTTGAGTTTATTTATTGCAAGCTCTATTACTAACATATGGAAAATAATGCACTTAAAAGTCATCATCTTAATGACTTAAAATTCCAATGAATCAAGTTAAATGCTTTGGTTTTCAGAATGTGGGTGTTTAATGAACAAGTTACCTTTAATACTTTTTTATTGCTAAGACAATATTGGCCTTAAGCACTGACTCTATCACAATTGCCACAGGAAGACCCCTGTAGCTAAACACCTTCATTTCAGGGGATACGGTTAGCAGTGGACCCAGATGCCACAACCTCCACCACTGTCCTCCTCAAAGTCAGGAACTTCCACTGCCGCCTTTCCCAGAAAACCCATTCTGCGGGCACCAATTTCTTCTCCTTGTTCTCTTCCTAAACAAGTCTTCCTACCAGTAAGTGGGATTGGCTGAGCCTAGGTCCCAAATCTGCTCTAGAAGAGAAGCTGAGAAAGTGCATTTGGAGCTTGTACACTGGGGAGACAGGATTCACACTGTAGGGAAGTCCTCAAATGTAGAAAGGGTGTTCAAAAGGTAGTAAGTGGCCACAAAAACCTAGGCATGAAGTGTGACCAAATGCAAAGCTCAAAACTTCTGCATCAATTAATGGCTATGACTGTTAACTTTCTCCAGTCATAGAACTGGGGGACATATTGGTCATCCTGGAAGTGCTGGAGAGGAGTCTTTGAGTGTTTCTTACTGACATTTTTCCTCGTGCTCCAGACTGTTCCAGATGGCAGGAAGTCCCTGCTCAGGCTTCTGGCTGGGCCTTCCTCCAAGAGCTGACCCTCAACTACTGCACAGGGACGAGCTGCTAGAGCAGCAGGGAAAGAAGACTCACCTACAAAGGCACAACCTGTTCTCCATAACGATTTAGAAATTTAGCTGACACACAGTGGAGAAAAGAATAGGTTTTCAAGCCTTGTTACTATGTGTATGCTAATTATTAGACAGAGGGGAACATTATAAGTGAATTATGAAACAACTAAATAAAAATAGAGTATCTAACAGAGAGCTTCTTTACATGAAGTTTTTACACTAGAATAAACAATGTGTTCTTTGTAGAGTTTTAAAAAAAGAGAAAGTGTTAATTTTATTCTGTAAACTACAGTCTCTTGTAACTAGACTAGCGTTTGTATTTGTTGACATCTTGATTTATGAAAACCTGAACAAATGCAAATTCAATAATTCTTTTTGTTCAAGCAACACCAGAGAAGGGGGTGATGGATGTCCCCCTCCCTAAAAATGGCATATGCAGAAGCTTTAGAAATCTCTTTATTTGACTCTGGGTCAGATTTAATGAAAAAGTAATTGAAATTTCCTTTGCTTCCCTTTCTTCCCTGCATGTATGGAGGCTTGTGTTTCTTTTTTATTTTTTTAATAATTTTATTTTTTTAATGGGGTGACATCAATAAATCAGGATACATATATTCAAAGATAACAAGTCCAGGTTATCTTGTCGTTCAATTATGTTGCATACCCACCACCCAAAGTCAGATTGTCCTCTGTCACCTTCTATCTTGTTTTCTTTGTGCCCCTCCCCACCCCCTATCCCTCTCCCATTCCCCCCTCCCCCCGTAACCACCACACTCTTATCAATGTCTCTTAGTTTCACTATTATGTCCCACCTACGTATGGAATAATACAGTTCCTGTTTTTTTCTGATTTACTTATTTCTCTTCGTATCATGTTATCAAGATCCCACCATTTTGCTGTAAATGTTCCGATGTCATCATTTCTTATGGCTGAGTAGTATTCCATAGTGTATATGTGCCACATCTTCTTTATCCAGTCATCTATTGATGGGCTTTTTGGTTGTTTCCATGTCATGGCCACTGTGAACAATGCTGCAATAAACATGGGGCTGCATGTGTCTTTACGTATCAATGTTTCTGAGTTTTTGGGATATATACCCAGTAGAGGGATTGCTGGGTCATAAGGTAGTTCTATTTGCAGTTTTTTGAGGAACCACCATACTTTCTTCCATAATGGTTGTACTACTTTACATTCCCACCAACAGTGTATGAGGGTTCCTTTTTCTCTACAGCCTCTCCAACATTTGCTATTACCTGACTTGCTAATAACAGCTAATCGAACAGGTGTGAGGTGGTATCTCATTGCCGTTTTGATTTGCATTTCTCTAATAGCTAAAGAAGATGAGCATCTTTTCATATATCTGTTGGCCATTTGTATTTCTTCCTGGGAGAAGTGTCTATTCATATCCTCTTCCCATTTTTTTATTGGATTGTTTGTTTGTTTGTTGTTGAGTTTTATGAGTTCTTTGTATATTTTGGATATTAGGCCCTTATCTGAGCTGTTGTTTGAAAATATCATTTCCCATTTAGTTGGCTTTCTGTTTATTTTGTTATCAGTTTCTCTTGCTGAGCAAAAACTTCTTAGTCTGATGTAGTCCCATTCATTAATTTTTGCCTTCACTTCTCTTGCCATTGGAGTCAAATTCATAAAATGCTCTTTAAAACCCAGGTCCATGAGTTGAGTACCTATGTCTTCTTCTATGTACTTAATTGTTTCAGGTCTTATGTTTAGATCTTTGATCCATTTTGAGTTAATTTTTGTACAGGGAGAGAGACTGTAGTCCAGTTTCATTCTTTTGCCTGTGGCTTTCCAGTTTTCCCAGCACCATTTATTGAAGAGGCTTTCTTTTCTCCATTGTGTGTTGTTGGCCCCTTTATCAAAAATTATTTGACTATATATATGTGGTTTTATTTCTGGACTTTCTATTCTGTTCCATTGGTCTGAGTGTCTATTTTTCTGCCAATACCATGCTGTTTTGATTGTCGTGGCCCTATAATAGAGTTTGAAGTCAGGTATTGTAATGCCCCCAGCTTCATTCTTTTTCTTTAGGATTGCTTTGGCTATTCGGGGTTTTTTATAGTTCCATATAAATCTGATGATTTTTTGCTCTATTTCTTTAAAAAACGTCATTGGAAGTTTGATAGGAATTGCATTAAATTTGTATATTGCTTTGGATAATATAGCCATCTTGATTATATTTATTCTTCCTAGCCAAGAACAAGGTATATTCTTCCATCTCATTATATCTTTTTCGATTTCCCTTAACAATGGTTTATAGTTTTCATTATATAAGTCCTTTACATTCTTTGTTATGTTTATTCCTAAGTATTTTATTTTTTTTGTTGCAATTGTGAAGGGGATTATTCTTTTGAGTTCCTTCTCAGTTGTTTCATTGTTGGCATATAGAAAGGCTATTGACTTCTGTATGTTAATTTTGTATCCTGCGAACTTACTGTATTGGCTTATTGTTTCTAGTAGTCTTTTTGTGGATTCTTTGGGATTTTCGATGTATAGGATCATATCATCAGCAAAAAGTGATACCTTTACTTCTTCTTTTCCGATATGGATGCCTTTTATTTCTTTGTCTTGTCTGATTGCTCTGGCTAGAACCTGTAGTACCACATTAAATAAGAGTGGAGACAGTGGACAACCCTGTCTTGTTCCTGATTTAAGGGGGAAAGCCTTCAGTTTAGTGCCATTTAATATGATGTTAGCTGATGGTTTATCATATATGGCCTTTATCATGTTGAGATATTTTCCTTCTATACCCATTTTGTTGAGAGTCTTAAACATAAAATTGTGTTGTATTTTATCGAAAGCCTTTTCTGCGTCTATTGATAAGATCATGTGGTTTTTGTTCTTTGTTTTGTTGATATGGTGTATTACATTAACCGTTTTACATATGTTGAACCATCCTTGAGATTCTGGGATGAATTCCACTTGATCATGATGTATTATTTTTTTAATATGTTGTTGTATTCGATTTGCTAGTATTTTGTTTAGTATTTTAGCATCTGTATTCATTAGAGATATTGGTCTGTAGTTTTCTTTTTTTGTGCCATCCTTGCCTGGTTTTGCTATGAGGGTTATGTTGGCCTCATAAAATGTGTTTGGAAGTATTGCTTCTTCTTCAATTTTTTGGAAGACTTTGAGTAGAATAGGAACCAAGTCTTCTTTGAATGTTTGATAAAATTCGCTGGTATAGCTGTCAGGGCCTGCACTTTTATTTTTGGGGAGGTTTTTAATGGTTTTTTCTATTTCTTCTCTACTAATAGGACTGTTTAGGCTTTCTGCTTCTTCTTGACTCAGTCTAGGAAGGTTGTATTTTTCTAGGAATTTATCCATTTCTTCTAGGTTGTTGAATTTAGTGGCATAAAGTTTTTCATAGTATTCTACAATAATTCTTTGTATATCTACGGTGTCCGTGGTGATTTCTCCTCTTTCATTTTGGATTTTGTTTATATGAGTTCTTTCTCTTTTTTCCTTGGTAAGTCTTGCCAAGGGTTTGTCAATTTTGTTGATCTTTTCAAAGAACCAGCTCCTTGTTCTATTAATTTTTTCTATAGTTTTTCTGTTCTCTAATTCATTTATTTCTGCTCTGATTTTTATTATCTCCTTTCTTCGGCTGGTTTTGGGTTGTCTTTGTTCTTCTTTTTCTAGTTCCTTAAGGTGGGAAGTTAAATGGTTCACTTGGGCTGTCTCTTGTTTGTTCATATATGCCTGAAGTGATATGAACTTCCCTCTTATCACTGCTTTTGCTGCATCCCATAGATTCTGATATGTCGTATTGTCATTTTCATTAGTCTGTATATATCTTTTGATCTCTGCACTTATTTCTTCTTTGACCCATTCATTTTTTAAAAGTATGTTGTTTAGTTTCCACATTTTTGTGGGATTTTTTCCCTCTTTTTTGCAGTTGAATTCTAGTTTCAAGGCTTTATGATCAGAAAATATGCTTGGTACAACTTCAGTTTTTCTGAATTTGCTGATGTTGTTTTTGTGGCCCAACATATGGTCAATTCTTGAGAATGTTCCATGTACACTGGAGAAAAATGTATACTCAGTCACTTTGGGATGAAATGTCCTGTAGATGTCTATCATATCCAGGTGCTCTAGTGTTTTGTTTAAGGCCACTATGTTTTTGTTGATTCTCTGTTTGGATGACCGATCTAGAGCCGTCAATGGTGTATTGAGGTCTCCAAGTATGATTGTATTTTTGTCAGTTTTTGTTTTAAGATCAATAAGTAGCTGTCTTATATATTTTGGTGCTCCTTGGTTTGGTGCATATATATTAAGAATTGTTATGTCTTCTTGATTCAGTGTCCCCTTAGCCATTATGAAATGGCCATTTTTGTCTCTGAGTACTTTTCCTGTCTTGTAGTCAGCATTATCCGATATGAGTATTGCTACACCTGCTTTTTTTTGGATGTTATTTGCTTGGAGTATTGTTTTCCAGCCTTTCACTTTGAATTTCTTTTTATCTTTGTTACTTAGATGAGTTTCCTGTAGGCAGCATACAGTTGGATTTTCTTTTTTAATCCATTCTGCTACTCTGTGCCTTTTTATTGGTGAGTTTAATCCGTTTACATTTAGTGTAATTATTGATACTTGTGAGTTCCCTATTGCCATTTTATATCTTGCTTTCTGTTAGTTTTGTGTCTTGTTTGATCCTTCTCTTTCGTTTTTCTATCTTTTGTTTTTATTTGGTTGTATTCCATACATCTTTCCTCTGTTGCTATCTTTTTTATCTCATGTGCTTCTGTGGTGGTTTTTTCAATGGTGGTTACCTTTGAGTAATGAAAAGGGTCCCTACCCGAGGCTTGTGTTTCTAATGCGCATGAAGAAGTTTCCTTCCACAAAACTTTATCTTTGAAAGATGAAATAACCTGTTTTACTCAACTCTTCTCAATCTTGTTTCTATTTTCTCCCCCTCTTTAACAACAACACTTTGTTTTAATTAATTCACTCTAATGTCAAGAATTGGTGGCCTGTGCTAAGTGGTCAAAGTAGAACCTAAAACAGAAAAATAAAGGGTGCTAGGTCTGTTTTCATTTTTTTAACCCTGAACCACTGGGGGTAAAACCAAGAGTAATTGTAGCTCTGAAAGGACAAAAAGTAGTTCA
This sequence comes from Saccopteryx bilineata, assembly GCF_036850765.1. Taxonomy (NCBI): domain Eukaryota; kingdom Metazoa; phylum Chordata; class Mammalia; order Chiroptera; family Emballonuridae; genus Saccopteryx; species Saccopteryx bilineata. The sequence goes on from NC_089493.1 coordinate 207,254,324, forward strand.
TTCCGAGCATTGCACAAGTACAGTTTAACAAATATGTGTAATATACTTTGAGATTTTTTTGTCTAAAAAGAAAGATATAATAATATAATAGTATATAGATCAAACAATTTGGAAATAGTCCTGTAGAAGCCATGCTTGCTCATAAAATCTTACTCTCTTCACATCAAATGATAAAAATAAAAAGGAAAAGAATATGTAAAGTACAATTTCTGGAAATTGAAAGAAAGAATTGGAAGAGAAAGCAACCAGATGATTTTTTAAAAGAAATGTCACCATTAGAGAACAGGCTGACAACTTTGATGGGGAAGGGTTGGGTGTTAGGGGGTTACGGGGTGGAGGGATTAAGGAATTGAGGGAAAAAATTAAGAGATAAAAACTAATGGACACAAATAACAGTGTGTTGGTTCTCCAGGGGAGGGGAACAGGGAGAGTTAGAGGAGGGTAAAAAGGGGCTAAATGGTGATGGAAGGAGACTTAACTTGGGGTGATGAACATTCAATACAGTGCACAGATGATGTGTTGCAGAATTGTGCATGTGAAACCTGTATAATTTTGTTACCCAGTGTCACCCCAATAAATTCAATAAAAAAGAAAATAAATTCAAAAGAATTATAAATGTCTCTGAATTAGACACTACTTTGTGTTATCTACAGAGAAAACATCCTGTCCTAGGTAGCTACTAAACTTCAATGCACATATAGCTATGATAAAGCAGTGCCCACCTTATCAAAGTTTGCCTTTGTAATTCACTTTCCCAGAATCATCCATGACTTCTCCCACTGAAGTAATAAACAATAGAGATTACTTTTTAAATAATGTACTTGTGGATATTGCAGATCCACATTTGCTACAGGTTCTATTTTCAAAAAAAGAACAAGAAATTAAACTTAATTATTGATCCAGGCTTAACATAATAGAATATTTCAGGTAAATGATATTTTAACAAGTTACTTAGAGTCCCCCTCCTCTAAGCCAGGTACTGAGACAAAGAGATTGGATATTACTCAAGAATACCCAGAACACTGTGAAATACCATAATGTGATAGTTTTCTTCAGTCCTGGAGCTGAGAGGGCAAGAAACGGATCCATACTACTATTACCCATGACCTAGTGACATGTTCTACCCCATCTCGTGAGATAGACAATGGAGAAGTGTGATAACTGATACTTCATGCTCTTTTCTGTAATGAAACATTCAAATTGCCACAAATGACATTTTAGGCTTTGTCAACAGGGGCATGCCCTTAATTTTTGCCAATGGGAATGTTAAGTGACAACTAGTAACTGTGGATGGAATTTGCTCCAATCACACTGTCTCCAAATCAATCAGACCTTACATGAACCCTCAAGGTGACAATGACCTATCGTATCTTGAGTATTCCATTTATTAAATGTTAGGTTTATATTTCCCTCCCTTGATTCCTTCTTTGTCTTGGCCATTGTACTGTTCTTCCACAAGAGAAAAGATTTAGAAAGAGAAGAAAAGTAAAGTTAAAATTTATGAATTATTCCTTATGGCCAGTGTTGCAAAAAATAATTTGAATTGAAGTGTTTTGAAAAGAAAATATATAAGGGCTTGAAGGTTATCCATGGTTTGCATCCTTGTCCTTATTGCAAAACCAAGTTAATTAGAAGAAATATCATGGTATTTTTAATATACACTTACTAAGAAAAGCTGTACCATTTTCAAAGTGCTTTCATGTCATCATTTCTTTAGATCCTCCTAAAATTCCTGTCATATATGTTAAGCATGTATTTTTTTGTTTTTATTTTAATAACATCATTAAGCACTCTGTTTTACATATGAGGAAACTAAAGACAAAATGTTGATTGTTGTTTATGAATACCCAGCCAATAGTGGTAAACGTGAGGCTAGGTACCAGGTCTTCTGATCTATCCAGATGCTTTCTACTTTCTCAACTGCCTCTGCTCTCTGGACAATCACACAGATCTTAGCTGGTGGGGTTTATATGCAGTTATCTACTTCATAAAATGCTGTGTTCCAAAAATGCCATTGTAGAACTTATGATGTATTGTCTCACTAGAAATAATAATGCCTATATCCCCGTGTCAATTCTCAAGAACCTATAGCTAAGCCACTTTAATATTATGTTACTTTAAGACATAATATTGCCTGGCCTGTGGTGGCGCAGTAGATGAAGTGTTGACCTGGAAAGCTGAGGTCACTGGTTCAAAATCCCGGGCTTGCCTGGTCAAGGCACATATAGGAGTTGATGCTTCCTGTTCCTCCCTCCCTTCCCCCCACTTCTCTCTTTCACACACATTCTCTCTCTCCTAAAATTAATAATTAAAAAAAATTTTTTTTAAAGACAAAATATGTTTCAGAGAAAAAATTCCCTCAAAAAAGTTTCAAGGGCCCTGGCCGGTTGGCTCAGTGGTAGAGCGTCGGCCTGGCATGCGGAAGTCCCAGGTTTGATTCCCGGCCAGGGCACACAGGAGAAGAGCCCATCTGCTTCTCCACCCTTCCCCCTCTCCTTCCTCTCTGTCTCTCTCTTCCCCTCCCGCAGCCGAGGCTCCATTGGAGCAAAGATGGCTCGGGCGCTGGGGATGGCTCCTTGGCCTCTGCCCCAGGCGCTAGAGTGGCTCTGGTCACAACAGAGCAACGCCACGGAGGGGCAGAGCATCGCCCCTTGGTGGGCAGAGCGTCGCCCCCTGGTGAGTGTGCCGGGTGGATCCCAGTCGGGCGCATGCGGGAGTCTGTCTGTCTCTCCCCGTTTCCAGCTTCAGAAAAATACAAAAAAAAAAAGTTTCAAGGGAAAAAGTTCCAAGGTCAGATAAGTTTGGGAAACACTGCATATCATATATCCCACTCAGTGATTCATAATGTACATTTGAATATTAAAGACTTTAAGAAGTTCTGCAGGAAAGAAAACTGCTTAAAATTGTTCCATTGGAATTGATCAACCTTCTTTGACTTTGAAACCTTTTTATTGAGTAATAGATATTAACACCCAAAACTAGAGTTCCCCAAAAGATTTTTGGAAATTGCTCCTGTAGGAAAATATATTGAATTACAATTTGAGATGTTAGGAACGTCTTTGCTGCTCTGAATTTGGGGCTTACCATGAATATAAGAGAGACACTGGTGATCATTCCTGTGAATATTGGTATAGGGCTAAAATTGGTGATGGAGGTTGGGGTTTAAAGCAGAGGCAGACATCGAAGGATAAGAAACAGAACAATAAAGGGTGGGAATGAGGTGAAAGCAGGAAAACAGAGCTGGGGACACGTGACCAGTGAGAGACTGACAAGAGAATGGCTAATTTGGAGATTTGTCCTGCCTTCTTCTCTCTTCTTCCTCCAATCCTATTACTGTAAACGCTTCCCAGGGATGAGGCTGAGAGGAGTGGAGGCCAGGCATGAATGGCTGCATGGAAGGTAAAGACAGGGAGGAAAGGCATGCCAAACAGCTGGAACAAAAACACTTGTTAGGAGCAACTAGTGTTCAATCACCAAGCTCAGGAAAAGACGGAGCCAGAAGCTGCCTTTATAAAGCCTATGTTCTCTGACAGTCAATGACCATCCAATGTGTCATCTATACTAGAACACTTTTGGAATAAAAGGGGCACTATTAATAACTATGTGAGAACACAGATGTAAACTAGGACAATTCCAGGTACATCATATGTGTTCATTTTATCCAATATTAAGTGATATCCAAAACTATGGAAGAGTTATTTTAAAATGGTGCTTGTTCTTTTTGGAACTAAGAACTATGGCATTCAAAAGGAGGAAAAAAGATAGATATGTATATATTGATAGTATGAACTATAATGTGTTCCACTTTATTTATTTATTTATTTATTTATTTATTTATTTATTTTTGTGACAGAGACAGAGACAGGGACAGATAGGGACAGATAGGGGCAGACAGGAAGGGAGAGAGATGAGAAGCATCAAGTCGTTGTGGCACCTTAGTTATTCATTGATTGCTTTCTCATATGTACCTTGAACTGGGGGGGTAAGGCAGACTGAGTGACCCCTTGCTCAAGCCAGTGACCTTGGGCTCTAGCTGGTGACCCCACACTCAAGCTGGCGACCTCAGGGTTTTGAACCTGGGTCCTCCACATTCCAGTCCAACACTCTATCCACTGCACCACCACTTGGTCATGTGTTCTACTTTAAATAAGTTGTTTAGACAAAAATGTTCTCATGCCTCCTCCAGAAAACATGTATTAAGCAAACATGTATCTAGAAAACATTTGTTATGGAAAACTGTGTAGTGGTGCTGTGGAGGATGAAGGGATAAGCCATACTAAACCTCAAAGCTCTCAAGGAGCCTCCAGTCAACGCAGTGAACTAAATGATGTACTCAAATGGCCAAGCAGCAAGCAAATGATTGGAGATGCTCATCAGACAGTGAGGGATAAAGTGCTGGGGAAGTTCTGAGGAGGATATAGCTAAGGAGGCCTTGGGATTTTGGTGATGTCTGAACTAGGCTGTGAAGGACAAGCTGCTTATCGCTGTAACTAGGGTGCAGGGAAGTGGAGCTAAGCTTTCCAGGTGACAAGACAGCAACAACAGAAGTGGAAAGGAAGGTGTGCGAGGTACCAGTGGTCCAGTTTGGCAGGAGTATAGGGTTAGTGATGAGAAAGAGTGGGAGATGAAGTAAAGAATGCCAGCTGGGGCAAGCCTGTACAAGGACTTGAACGCCAACATAAAACAGGTGGCAATAATTCAGGAAATGATCAAAAGTTTTGATTGTGTAGTAGCAGCCTGGGACAACCACCAAGAAGAATGTCAGCTCCTTACAACTTTGGAAATCTTTGGAAATGTAGAGGCCAGCTCTGCACTTTCACAGGGTTGAACCTAGAAAGCTGAAGGACTTAGAAACATTTGGGTTAAATACAAGCATTAAGATTTTTATCAAATCTAAATTAAACCACCATACTAGTTTTTTTTTTCATTATTGTTGCCATAAAAATTACCACCAACTTAGTGGTTTAAAACAATAGAATGTACTATCTTTCAGTTCTCTAGGTTACGTTGCTAGGTAGGGGACCTGGACCAGAGCTGGGCTGTCTAGGGCAGGCAGGTAGTGTGTAGGTTCTTGGTTTCATGCAGGAAATATTTTACAACACAAGTTCAGGTGATTTTGAGAGGACATTCATTAAAGCTGGGGACAGTGAAATAAGGAATGACCTAGAATAAAAGCAACAGGAGAGCCTCGGCAGGCTGCTTTCATTCTCTAGAAATGGACAGGAAACAAAGGAGCTGAGGTGGGGCTGCTTTGGCTCAGAGAAGTCAGAGAAAGGGGGCTCTGGAGACAGGCTCAGGGGCTTAGCCCAGGACGAGATGCTGCTGTCCACTGCTCCCCTGCTGCAAGTCTTATGGGGACCCTTAGAGCTTAGTAGAAAGAGAGAGGCAGTAAAAATACACCCTTGAGGGGAAAGAGGGGAAGGGGAAGGGGAAAGGTACAGGTATGCTTCCAGGAGAGAGAGCTTGCTGGGTCCTCCATCCTAAGGGCTTTTAAGGGTGGGGATTTCAGGGCAGGCCCCAAGGAAAGATCTCAATAGAATATTCATCAGCTTTCCAGGTGTGTCCTTTTAGGGTCATGGTCTCCACCTGGGGTCTGGCGCCAGGACAAAGGTTCATTAGTCAATGCAGTTGGGTCCAGAGGTCAGCCGTGGCCTCAGCTTGTCTGGTTTTGCTGCTTTTCTGGGCCTGGAGCTGAACTGCAACTGAGGCCTAGGTGTTAACCTTAGGGGCTAATGCTTGAGGGCTATTCTCCAACCCCCTTGTTCAATCTTCCCTCGCAGGGGTCTCCAAACTTTTTACACAGGGGGCCAGTTCACTGTCCCTCAGACCATTGGAGGGCTGCCAAATACAGTGGTCCTCTCACTGACCACCAATGAAAGAGGTGCCCCTTCCAGAAGTGCAGTGGGGGCTGGATAAATGGCCTCAGGGGGCCGCATTGCGAGTTTGGGGACGCCTGCAAGGGGATCTAACCTGAATGACTAGTACAGCCAGGGAAACAAAGATGGGGAGGATGGGGACCTCATGACCAGAGATATGCTAATGGAGGAAAAGTTGGGGGGCGGGGTGTGGCGAGATCTTTGTTTTCCTAGTTGTGCACATTGCTGGGCCCTGGAGCTCTCTTCTGCGCCTGGCCTGCAGTCCCGGCTCTGCTCGTGCTTACCTCACTGCTACCACAGTTAGAAGCCCAGCGGAGGTCTCGGTGTGCTAAAATTGGGGTGTCGGCAGGACTACAGGCTTGAAGAGTGGGCCTGTTTCTTTGTTGTTCTCAGCTTCTAGGGGTCACTCAGGTTCCTTGGTTCATGTCCTCCTCCATCTTCAAAAGTGGACTGGTAGGTGGAGGCCTTTTCACATTGTATCATTCTAACCTTCTCTTCTGTCTTTCTCTTCCACTTTTAAGGACCTTAGTGATTATATTCGGTCTACTTGAACAATCCAAGGGAATCTCCCTATGTATTGACTATCAAACTTAATTTTCCTTTGCTATGTAACTAACACACTCACAAATTTCTGGGATTAGGACACGGAGATCTTTGGAGGGTTATTATTCTGATACCACAGCAATCTAGCAGTCAGGACCTTCCGTGAGGTTTTCACTCTTCCTCTTCCCCTTTTCCCCAGGCATTAGCAGATGACCTCACCCTTTATTCCTCAAGGCACCGCTAATACTCATTGTTTTCTATAATATACTTTCCCTGAAGATTTGTGGATCACTAAGGGTGATCACTGTACCATATAGAAAAGCACTTCAATTTAAGTATAAAACATATTTGCTCCTAAAGTTTTCATCCACAGGGAGGTTTTGGGTTTTTTTTTTAGCCATTTCCCCCTCTGGTCTGCCCACTTTCTCAATTTCTAAGGACTTTTTTTTTTTCACTATTATTCTCTCTTCTCCAAGCCCTTGGCGCCTGCCAAAATAGCTTCCTCCTGATTCTCACTGAAAATGGAAAATCCCTGTTATGTTAGTATTATATTTAAAGCAATTTGGCTTGTTTTGTTTCACCCTTTCCGTCTAGTGTATGTCCTGGGCCTTCCCATTTGTTACCAAAAATGTCCATCAGCATCTTTGGAGACAATCTCTGTTTCTGCAAATCCATTTTAATTCTTTTTTTAAAATTAATTTTAATTTATTGTGTTAATACGGGTTCAAGTGTCCCACTCAATATAACACCCTTACCCCTCAAACACACGTCCCCTATTACGCCCCATTTGTCTTTCTCCTAACTCCCTACCCCCCTTCCTCTGGGACTTGCTGTCCTGTTATCTTTATCTATGTGTTATGTACATATAATTTTAATTTCACTAATCCCTTCACCTTCTCTGATCCCGTCCTCTTTTCCCTCTTCCCTCTGACAGCTGTCCCTCTGCTCCCTGTGACCCTGCCTCTGCCTCTATTCCGTTCCTCAGTTCACTTTGTTCATTAGATTCCACATATAAGGGAGATCATTTTGATTCTTTTTAATAGTAATAATTTTCTTCTCCATATATGCCTTTAGAGAAGAGTTTAATACTAATTTTAGAAAGAACTAATGGGACAGTGGTTTACAAAAAAATGAAACCAACTGGCACACTGTCACCTGGGATGGTGAAATCAGCCTGGCTCAAGGAATCTGAGGACCTGGGAACTAATTCAGTTGTGCTTCGAATGACCTGGTGACTCTGGGCAACTCAGAACCTCTCTGAGGCACCATTTTGTCAATCTATAAAACAGGAAAGTTGAATCAGAGATTCTCTGAGTTCCAACATTCCAGTTCTCTAGAATTTTTATTTTGCACTTTCTTAATGTCAAGTCGCTCTTGGAGAAATCAGTTCTCAGTGATCTGGACTATGTTCAGTCAGTGGGTCACTCCTAAACTTTAGAGGATTTTGATGAAACAATGGAGATAAAGTTATATATGTATTAAAGACATACTTTCTAGTGCCTGAAGGACCTCTGATCATACTGTAAATACCTCACTGAATTAGCATAGTTTGTGTTCGTAAGTCTGGGGAGTTTATATGACATAATAAGAAGTTGGATGCAGACCAATGTCACAGGAACTTTTGGGGCTCCCAGAAAGTCTACTACTGTGATAATTTATGCTTCTTGGATTATTCAATTTAGGGACCTTAAACTTTTTCTTGTTTTTTTAAAGAGCTGTTGAAATCGTAGCCAACTTGTGGAAGCCAAGTGATGGACTAAAAAGAAAAATATGACAAAACAGTGGTTTTGGTTTTTTTTTTAGAAAGATTCATGTAGCAGTTAGGTATGGATTAGAATGAAATAGGGAGTGGTAGATGGCAGGAAAACCAGCTAAGAGACTGTTGTAAAAGTTCAGGCATAATAAAAATGTAATAGGATGCTGGATGGGCTTTTTCCTGTTGTTTCATGGTTTCTGCCAAATCACCATAGCTGAGGACAATAGGCAATAGGAGTCCATACATTCTAAAGACAGTTGCTAAACACATCCACACAGGACTTGCTAACTGGTTCTTTGACTATCCATTCTATCATGCTCCCATTCTGTATAAGAGAAGTTAGTGAGTCATTAAAGGGAATAGTCTGGGATGGAAGGGAATGTGCAAAAGTAGAAAGTACTATGTCTTTTCTCTCAATAACAGTCCAATCTAGTGATTCTCAAACTTTTTAAAGTTGGGGCACATATAAAATCCTACAAATAATTGTAGGCTCACTAAATACAAATTTCTGAGAGATATGTTACAATAATTAAGTCAAATATTAAAGAAAAATATATAAAGTCCAAGCGTGCTTTTATGGTAAAAATAAATATGACAAAATTAAATTTTTTCTGACATTAAAATCATTTTTATGTTATATTTTTTGAGTTGTGTTTTTTAGAATTTGTAAAAAAGAGGGGTTAAAAAATAAATGACATAGGTATATCAGAGGGAGAAGAAAAAGAAAATGGAATGGAGAATGTACTCAAACAAATAATAGACGAGAACTTCCCAAGCCTGTGGAAAGAACTAAAGCCTCAAATTCAAGAAGCAAACAGAACACCGAGTTTTCTTAACCCCAACAAACCCACTCCAAGGCACATCATAATAAAGATGACACAAACCAATGACAAAGAAAAAATTCTCAAGGCAGCCAGGGAAAAGAAGAGTACAACATATAAAGGAAGGCCTATTAGATTATCATCAGATTTCTCAGCAGAAACTCTACAAGCTAGAAGAGAGTGGACCCCAATATTTAAAGCCCTGAAAGAGAGGAACTTTCAGCCAAGAATACTATACCCATCAAAGCTATCCTTCAAGTATGAAGGAGATATAAAAACATTCACAAATACAGAAAAGATGAGAGAATTTATCAACAGAAAGCCCCCACTCCAGGAAATACTAAAGGGGGTTTTCCAACCAGATTCAAAGAACAAAAGAAAACAACACCACAAGTAACAGCTCCACCAAGAACACAATAAAACCAAACTTAAACTGTGACAACAAAGGAAAAAAAGGGGGGAGAGGATGGAGATTAACAGTAGCAAAGGACGATGAAGTGCAGAAATACTTATAAGATAGGGTACTACAATGAATATGGTAGGTACCCTTTTCATTACTTAATGGTAACCACCCTTGAAAAAACCACCACAAAAACACTTGACTTAAAAAAGGTAGCAACAGAGGAAAGAAGTATGGAACACAAACAAACAAAAACAAATGATAGAAAAACAAAAGAGAAGAATCAAACTAGATACAAAACTAACAGAAAGCAATTTATAAAATGGCAGTAGGGAACCCACAAGTGTCAATAATTACACTAAATGTAAATGGATTAAACTTACCAATAAAAAGACACAGAGTAGCAGAATGGATTACAAAAGAAAATCCAACTATATGCTGCCTACAAGAAACACATCTAAGTAACAAGGATAAAAACAAATTCAAAGTGAAAGGCTGGAAAACAATACTCCAAGCAAACAACACCCCAAAAAAAGCAGGTGTAGCAATACTCATATCTAATAATGCTGACTACAAGACAGAAAAAGTACTCAGAGACAAAAATGGTCATTTCATAATGATTAAGGGGAAGTTGAATCAAGAAGACATAACAATCCTTAATATATATGCACCAAACCAAGGAGCACCAAAATATGTAAGACAGCTACTTATTGACCTTAAAACAAAAACTAACAAAAATACAATCATACTTGGAGACCTCAATACACCGCTGACGGCTCTAGATCGGTCATCCAAACAGAGAATCAATAAAGATATAGTGGCCTTAAACGAAATACTAGAACACCTGGATATGATAGACATCTACAGGACACTTCATCCCAAAGCGACAGAGTATACATTTTTCTCTAGTGTACATGGAACATTCTCAAGAATTGACCATATGTTGGGCCACAAAGACAATATCAGCAAATTTAGAAAAATTGAAATTGTACCAAGCATATTTTCTGATCATAAAGCCTTGAAACTAGAATTCAACTGCAAAAAAGAGGGGGAAAAACCCACAAAAATGTGGAAAATAAACAACATACTTCTAAAAAATGAATGGGTCAAAGAAGAAATAAGCGCAGAGATCAAAAGATATATACAGACAAATGAAAATGAAAATACGACATAGCAGAATCTCTGGGATGCAGCAAAAGCAGTAATAAGAGGAAAGTTCATATCACTTCAGGCCTATATGAACAAACAAGAGAGAGCCGAAGTAAACCACTTAGCTTCACACCTTAAGGAACTAGAAAAAGAAGAACAAAGACAACCCAAAACCAGCCGAAGAAAGGAGATAATAAAAATCAGAGCAGAAATAAATGAAATAGAGAACAGAAAAACTATAGAAAAAATCAATAAAACAAGGAGCTGGTTCTTTGAAAGGATCAACAAAATTGACAAACCCTTGGCAAGACTCACCAAGGAAAAAAGGCACAGGACTCAAATAAATAAAATCCAAAATGAAAGAGGAGAGATCACCACAGACATCATAGATATACAAAGAATTATTGTAGAATACTATGAAAAATTATATGCCACCAAATACAACAATCTAGAAGAAATGGATAAATTCCTAGAACAATACAACCTTCCTAGACTGAGTCATGAAGAAGCAGAAAGCCTAAACAGACCAATCAGCAGGGAGGAAATAGAAAAAACTATTAAAAACCTCCCCAAAAATAAAAGTCCAGGCCCAGACGGTTATACTAGTGAATTCTATCAAACATTCAAAGAAGACTTGGTTCCTATTCTACTCAAAGTCTTCCAAAAAATTGAAGAAGAAGCAATACTTCCAAACACATTTTATGAGGCCAACATAACCCTCATACCAAAACCTGGCAAGGATGGAACAAAGAAAGAAAACTACAGACCAATATCTCTAATGAATACAGATGCTAAAATACTAAACAAAATACTGGCAAACCGAATACAACAACATATTAAAAAAATAATACATCATGATCAAGTGGGATTCATCCCAGAATCTCAAGGATGGTTCAACATAAGCAAAACGGTTAACGTAATACACCATATCAACAAAACAAAGAACAAAAACCACATGATCTTATCAATAGATGCAGAAAAGGCTTTTGATAAAATACAACACAATTTTATGTTTAAGACTCTCAACAAAATGGGTATAGAAGGAAAATATCTCAACATGATAAAGGCCATATATGATAAACCATCAGCCAACATCCTATTAAACGGCATAAAACTGAGGACTTTCTACCTTAAATCAGGAACAAGACAGGGTTGTCCACTCTCTCCACTCTTATTTAACGTGGTGCTAGAAGTTCTGGCCAGAGCAATCAGACAAGACAAAGAAATAAAAGGCATCCATATCGGAAAAGAAGAAGTAAAGGTATCACTTTTTGCTGATGATATGATCCTATACATCGAAAACCCGAAGGACTCCACAAAAAGATTATTAGAAACAATAAACCAATACAGTAAGGTCGCAGGATACAAAATTAACATACAAAAGTCCATAGCCTTTCTATATGCCAACAATGAAATATTAGAAAACGAACTCAAAAAAATAATCCCTTTCACGATTGCAACAAAAAAAATAAAATACCTAGGAATAAACATAACAAAGAATGTAAAGGACCTATATAATGAAAATTACAAAGCATTGTTAAGGGAAATCGAAAAAGATACAATGAGATGGAAAAATATTCCTTGTTCTTGGATAGGAAGAATAAATATAATCAATATGGCCATATTACCCAAAGCAATATACAAATTTAATGCAATTCCCATCAAAATCCCTATGAGATTTTTTAAAGAAATGGAACAAAAAATCATCAGATTTATATGGAACTATAAAAAACCCCGAATAGCCAAAACAATCCTAAGGAAAAAGAATGAAGCTGGGGGCATTACAATACCTGACTTTAAACTATATTATAGGGCCATGATAATCAAAACAGCATGGTATTGGCAGAAAAATAGACACTCAGACCAATGGAACAGAATAGAAAGCCCAGAAATAAAACCACATATATATGGTCAAATAATCTTTGATAAAGGGGCCAACAACACACAATGGAGAAAAGAAAGCCTCTTCAACAAATGGTGTTGGGAAAACTGGAAAGCCGCATGCAAAAGAATGAAACTCGACTACAGCCTGTCCCCGTGTACTAAAATTAATTCAAAATGGATCAAAGACCTAAATATAAGACCTGAAACAATAAAGTACATAGAAGAAGACATAGGTACTAAAATCATGGACCTGGGTTTTAAAGAACATTTTATGAACTTGACTCCAATGGCAAGAGAAGTGAAGGCAAAGATAAATGAATGGAACTACATCAGAATAAAAAGTTTTTGCTCAGCAAGAGAAACTGATATAAAAATAAACAGACAGCCAACTAAATGGGAAATGATATTTTCAAACAACAGCTCAGATAAGGGCCTAATATCCAAAATTTACAAAGAACTCATAAAACTCAACAACAAACAATCCAATAAAAAAATGGGAAGAGGACATGAACAGACACTTCTCCCAGGAAGAGATACAAATGGCCAACAGATATATGAAAAGATGCTCAGCTTCATTAGTTATTAAAGAAATGCAAATCAAAACTACAATGAGATACCACCTCACCCCTGTTAGATTAGCTATTATCAACAAGACGGGTAATAGCAAATGTTGGAGAGGCTGTGGAGAAAAAGGAACCCTCATTCACTGTTGGTGGGACTGTAAAGTAGTACAACCAATATGGAGGAAAGTATGGTGGTTCTTCAAAAAACTGCAAATAGAACTACCTTATGACCCAGCAATCCCTCTACTGGGTATATACCCCAAAAACTCAGAAACATTGATACGTGAAGACACATGTAGCCCCATGTTCATTGCAGCACTGTTCACAGTGGCCAAGACATGGAAACAACCAAAAAGCCCTTCAGTAGAAGACTGGATAAAGAAGATGTGGCACATATACACTATGGAATACTACTCAGCCATAAGAAATGATGACATCAGATCATTTACAGCAAAATGGTGGGATCTTGATAACATTATAAGGAGTGAAATAAGTAAATCAGAAAAAAACAAGAACTACATGATTCCATACATTGGTGGAACATAAAAATGAGACTAAGAGACATGGACAAAAGTGTGGTGGTTACCAGGGGTGGGGGGAGGGAGGACATGGGAGGGAGGGAGGGAGAGCGTTAGGGGGAGGGGGAGGGGCACAGAGAACTAGATAGAGGGTGGCGGAGGACAATCTGACTTTGGGCGAGGGGTATGCAACATAATTTAATGACAAAATAACCTAGACATATTTTCTTTGAATATATGTACCCTGATTTATTAATGTCATCCCATTACCATTAATAAAAATTTATTAAAAAAAAAAAAAAAAAAAGAAAGTACACAATCTGTGTGAAGTATCATCCAGGGAGAGGAAAGAGAGATATTACGGCACATGTTTGAAGGCAATGAAATTTCAAAACAAAGCTATTTGTATCTCATAGAGCCCAGAACCCATGGTAAATTGGTATGACAACAACAGTAAACAATAACGATAATAACAACAAGAATAATAATCATTTGTTAAATATTGGTACAGTGTGCGAGACTCTGTGTTAAGTATTAAAGATATGTTATTTCATTTAATCCTTACAGTAGTCTCATGAAGTTAAATTTAACCTCGTTTTATAGATGTTAAAACTAAAATATAGAGAAGTTAAGTAATTTGCTGAAAATATAGTTAATAAGCAGTTGATTTTAAATTTCATAACCCATGTAGACTAGAAGAGAGTGACAGTTATAGAAGAGGAAAGAAGCATGAAATTAACAAATGAAATAGCCATGTTTATCACTGTAACCCAAGAATGGCTAACATAATTGATTAAAAAAAACAATGACACAATTTTATTTATAGTAATATTGCTTCAATTAATGTACAACCCACTAATAGCATTTATAGCCAAGTAAATGCATATTTTAAATAACTTGCTTTTGGAGGGTTGTCTTGTTTTTTAAGAAATATTACCTGGTCATTTTGAAATTAGTGCTCTGTAATATAACCAATATATTAATATGTTATTTATTTTGTGTAAATGTTTTATTAAGCTTAGGATATTTGATGGAATTGACTGAGTGCATGTTCATTGTTTTATTGATGATGTAGCTGCTTAAAACAGACACCTGAATTCAAGAATAACTGCTACACTCTGAACTTCTTAAAGCAGAGATCTTATCTTATTCATAACCTTCAAATTCATGAGACAAGTATCTGGCACATTGTAGATGCTTCTTAATCCAGAACCTTTTTATTGAGCACCTGCTAGGTTCCAGGCACTGAGGTGTATTCATAGCCCTTGCAACACCCCTGCCGCAATCTAAAGAGAAATCTGGCTTTTGCTTTGTGACCTATTTTCTAACCTAAGGGGAATCAGACTTTTGCCAGATTGAGAATTTGTGATACAGAATAGAGAGACTGGGAGCCAGAAAAACAGAGCTAATAAAGTGGAAGGAATGGGAGTGAGGAGGAAAGGATAGGACTTTGGGGAGACATTATTCTAGGGAACATTGTTGTAGGACTTCCTTTGTTGTGCTCTGAGAAACCCAAGTAAAGGACATAATTTGCCTCTAACTGCTTCTAGCTTTTGCTTCTTCTCCAAGATAAGAAAATTGGGAGTGAGGGCCTTGATGACATACATATTATTTCTAATCCTTAAAACACGATGCCAATGGAGACATTGTTGTCTTTAATTTGGGGGGAAAGAGTGAGCCTTGAAGCACATGAGCAGTTCTCCCAGGGCTGCACAACGCAGGCTGGGATTGGAATCTAGCTCTGGCGGGCCGAAGCCTGAGGTTTCTCTGTGATGCCATATATTGATACTACATCCCCATAACCATCTGCTGAGCTGAACTGAATCAAATGGCTTCCCTTGTGAGAGACTTCTATTTATTCTGGTATCATACATAAATGGGAAAGGCTTATATCTGATATTTGATTCAGTAAAGCAAAGCTTAACTCCTAGCCTGGAAAGCAGGCCTCTTGCCCTGTGGGCTTGATGGTTCATTTTGAAGTCCAGTCACTCTGCACCCAAGATATGGCATTGTTTACCACAAAGGTTCAGCTAAAACTGTTGCTAAAATTGTACTATGGCCATTCATGTTTCTGGAAATCAGTTTTCTGACCAGGCAGCTATCTGATGCAAAGAAGGGAGGAGTAAAAGGTTTCTTCAAACTGCCAACCAAGTTATCTTAGACCTTTCAAATGGCCAGCTAGTAAACAAAATTGTATTCATTTGTTTTGGTGAGTTATCATTATTTAAATAGCTCGAAGTAATGTTCTCATCTTCGGTCGCCATAGAAACCATTGTAAAATTTCTTCTAAATACTTCAGAAACAGGACTACCTACCCCCATGAAAATGGAGCGTGGTACAAAGGATCTCCAAGGAAATAAATAACTGCTTGAAGGAAAATAATATAACCCATTAAAAGAAATCTCTTTGTGAGATCCTAATGACAAGCTGAGTCCATGAACAGGTAGGGAGAAAAAGGGCCTGAACGTATGAGATGATTCTGAAGTAGTTTGCAAATACCACTTCCCAAAGTTGAGTAAACTTCTCTTGTTAAGAGATCATTCCACTGAAGCATTAACAGGGGAGTGATTTCATCTATATTCAGAGAGTACACGCCACAGGGCCATTATGGACGAGACAGGAGTTTTTAAAAATGACTTGACAGAAAGAAATAGCCAGCTTGCTATGCCAAAATCCAGAGTGCTTTTCTTCAAGGTGAATCATATTCCATTCTAAAATGTCAAGTAGATTTAGTCATTTTAATCTTTTTATTAGATTAAAACTTGATACCTTTATAAAAGCTAAAGGATTGGGATATAGGCTCCACCTTTGATAAACTGTATGATTGTGAGCAAGTTGCTTGGCCTTTCTAAGCCTCAGTTTTCTCATCTCTAACTTGAAGGTGGTGCTTATACTGATGGCAGGATTATATAAAATAACTCATGCAAAATGCTAAACTCTGGCTTCAGCACTTGGTAAACACCCATAGTAAATATTAGAAATTATTACTTATAAAAAGGAATAATAAACATAATAACTAATACTAAGTTTGCTCAAGTAATCAACATACATCGTTAATTTTTACCTTCCCTCTTTTCCTTAAGCCCATAGGCAATATATTATCTTAAATAATTGAAAAGAATGTGCTGAAGGATAAAGAAAACATAAATCTTAAAGGCAGAGTCAATATAATTTCTGCATAGCTCTGCTCAGTCTGGTCTTGGTGGATTTGAAAGTTTCTTGGGCATCCTTCTTGCAGTATTTCCTCCTGATGCTTGAAAAGAAAGTCTGTTTTTATAAGACCTTGGGCCTGATTTCCAGTGGGAAAAGGGCTGAAGAAATCTGGCTTCATTTTCAAGTATCTTTGCATTTTTCCCAATTGCATAGACCCTCCAAGTTTCCCTAGATTATTTCGTTTCAATGACATCAAATCTTTCAAAGGGAATGTAATAGCTCCACAGAGAACTTAGCATTTCTGACAGCCTACCTCCCACTGTCCTCAGTGCTTCATAAATTATGCTGCCTCTGAATGTGAGCTGGGCAGCACCATTTTCCTGGCCCCTCATGATTCATGGTTTTTCTTAACTATGTCAGTGCCTCATCAGCAAAGCTGTTTGTTTTGGACGGAGTATGATCTGCTTCTTAGAGGGCAGCTTACTAATTATGTGCTGATTTTATATACTGATGACTTTTTTTTATAATTTCAAGGTAACTAATAACATTTACTTTAGGAATTACTTCCAAATTCAGAAAACATTACCATTAATTAACAATATGCTCTCTGCAATATACTGGGACCTGAGAAGCCACTTTAATGGTAATATACTGTTATCATTAAAATGAACTAACAAACCAGAAGAATGGTGCTGTTCAGGTCAGATATGGAGAGACCATGATGAAAAGGAAGTGCAACTAAAAACAGGTATCAGACAAACGACCGGAACAGCATGGACAGCCCTGTGCCAGCTCCCTCTCTGCACTGCCAGAGCAGTCCCCACTGACCTGCGGCTACTCAGGCCTCCAGAGCCAGGCCTCCTGCAGCACGAGGCTGAGCCAGTTGTTGGCTAGTTTAATGATGGAGTGGAGACTTAAAGGAAGTAGGGTGAAAAGATCCTGAAAATAACCTCTTTTAGAGTGCCTCTTCTGTATCTGTTATCTTTACATGCGAGAATATAAATCCATTTTTCTGGGTGTCCTAGCCCCCAGGACATCCCCATTACAGAGGCTCTTCCTGACTTAGAACCTTACATGAGGCATGTTCTCAGAGAGGGTTCTACCATTGCCAGGATGCTACTTTGGACTATGGAATGCAAAATTGGGAGAAACGGAGTGGGAGAAGGGGAAAAATAAGTGCGTGGGATTTGGCCAGAAAATAGTTTTATAGGGTTTAAAGAAGGGAATTCTAGAAAAGCTATAGGATGAAGCCAATGGGAAAGCAAAATTATTTAAACAAAATAGTTCTGTGAACTATGTATTGACAGCACAGTGTTTGAGAGAGGCAAATATTTCAATTACTTTGAGATTACCTTTTAGTTGCTGGGTCATATTTCTCGGACAATACAATGGCCCTGAGATTGGACCTCCTGATTTTCTGACTCAGGGAATGATTGACAGATTACCTGCTGCTACTAGTTAGCTCTCCTACTGCCAGAGTTCATGATTTCTGAAGCTTACACATAGCAACCCCGGAGTTAGTGTTGGTATGGGACTCTATGTATGACTCCAATGTCCTGCCCTTGCTAAGGCTTCTCCACCCGGAGTCAGTGTTGGTATGGGACTCCCTGTATGACCCCAATGTCCTGCCCTTGCTAAGGCTTCTCCGCCCTGGAGTTAGTGTTGGTATGGGACTCCCTGTATGACTAATGTCCTGCCCTTGCTAAGGCTTCTCCACCTGGAGTCAGTGTTGGTATGGGACTCCCTGTATGACTAATGTCCTGCCCTTGCTAAGGCTTCTCCACCTGGAGTCAGTGTTGGTATGGGACTCCCTGTATGACTCCAATATCCTGCCCTTGCTAAGGCTTCTCCACACTTGCTCACCAGCTCCATCCTGTGTCTCTCTCCTTAGGGTTTAAGAGAGTCAAAAAACTTACAGGGAATAAAGATATGGGGATCATGCTCCCTTGAAAGGGATTTTTTGTTTTGTTTTTTAACTGAATTGATAATTTATCAGTTAAACATTGCTTCTATGAGAAAATTGTGTTCTGATTTCCAAAACCTGAATCTGTTGAAAAATTTTAATAAGATAACCCTTCATACCAAGACATTAAAAAAAAAAATGAAGCTGTGTGTGTGTGTGTGTGTGTGTGTGTGTGTGTGTGTGGAGAACCCTATGTAAGTCTAGGGTTGCATTCTCTTTTAATGCTTTTTGGTTAATACAGGTATTGGTTAGATTTAATTTTAATTTTAAAGGACAGACTTACCATTTATATTTTTAAAATATGTGTATGTAAGTATGCATATAAACAAGCCTATTGGTGATGTATCAATGTGCTAATAATAATTACCTTTGGACGGTATTGTTAAAGCTGATACTTTCTTGTCTATAGCTTTATATTTTCCACACAGAGAAAACAATAAAGATTTTTCATTAAAAAATGTGATTGAAAAATAAAGTTTATAATAGCACCCAAAACTTTTTTTGAATATTTAAGGATAATTACTAAAAGAAATATAAGACTTCTGTACTTAACAATTATACAATATTGCTGAGAGGTTTGAAAATCAAAAGACTTAAATAGAGATAAACTTATATAAGGACCGATATACTTAACACTGAAAATATGTCAGTTTTCCCCAGAGTGACCTATAAATTCAATGCCAATCCAAACAAAATCCCCAAAGACCTTTTTGTAGAAATTGACAAGATGATTCTAAAATATAAGTGAAAAAACAAAGGACCTATACTAGCCAAAACAATTTTTTAAAAAGAACAAATTTGGAAAACTTAAGCTACCTGATTTCTTTTTTTCCTTAAGTGAGAGGAAGGGAGGCAGTGATACAGACTCCTGAGCATGTGCTTCTCCCAGGATCCACCCGGCAGCCCTGCCTGAGGCAGATGCTCAAATCAGCCGAGCCATCCTCAGTGCTGAGGCCAACACTGGACCAACTGACTTATTATCAGCGCCCAGGACAACGCTTGAACCAACTGAGCCACTGTCTGTGAGAGGGGAAGGGGGGAGAAGGGGAGAGAGGTAGGGAAAGAGATGGTTGCTTCTTCTGTGTGCCCTGACCAGGGATGGAACCTGGAACATCTGCACACTAGGCTGATGCTCTGTCCACTGAGAAAACCAGCCAGCACCTGATTTCAAGACTTATTATAAAACTATGGTAGTCAAAATAGAATAGTATTGACAAAAAACAGTCAGATAAATTAATGGAATACAATAAAGAAGTCCAAAAATAGAATCACACTTATAGGGTCAAAAGAGTTACAACACAGGTGCCAAAGAAATTCAATGGGGTTGAAAAGACGGTTTTATTCAGTAAATGACTCTGGGATAAATGGATACTCATATATGCAGAAAAGTGAAATGACTCTTATTTCATATCATATTCAAAAATTAACTTGAGATGCACCATAAACTTAAATACAAAAGCTAAAACTTAAAAGCATTGAGAAGAACATATAGGGGAAATCTTCATGACGAGGGGTAGACAAAGACCTCTTAGATTGGACAGAGAAAACAAAATTAAAGGGAAATATTGATAAACTGGATTTATCAAAGTAAATAAATCTTTGCTTATCAAAAGATATTGTTAAGAAAATAAATAGGCAGTCTACAAAGTGGGAGAAAATATCCATAATAAATATTTGGCAAAAAACTTATATTCAGCCCTGGCTAGTTGGCTCAGTGGTAGAATGTTGGCCCGGCATATGGATGTTATGGGTTCAATTCTCAGTCAGGGCACACAGGAGAAGCACTCATCTGCTTCTCCACCCCTCCCCCTCTTGCTTCTATATCTATCTATCATCTATCTATCTATCTATCTATCTATCTATCTATCATCTATCTATCTATCATCACTGGAGATGGCTCCATGGCTTCTGCTTTAGGGCTAAGAAGAGCTCAGATGCTGAGCAACTGAGCAATGCCCTAGGTGAGTAGAGCATCGCCCCCTAGTGAGCATGCTGGGTGGAACCTGGCCAGGGCTCATGCAGGAGTCTATTTCTCTGCCTCCCCTCCTTTCACTGAAAACAAAACAAAACAAAACAAAAAACTTGTATTCAAAGCACATAAATAATTTAGAAATAAAATTATAACTAAACACTTTAAAAATGAGCAAAAGACTTGGAAACATCACGAAGAAAACTTATAAATAGCCAATAAATACATTAAAATATGTTCAATATCACTAATCATCAGGAAAATGCAAATTAAAATCACTGATATACCACTATGAATCCATTAAAATGACTTACACTTTAAAACATTAACAACATTCAATATTGGCAAGAATGTGGAACAGGAAATCTCATCATTGCTGGTGAGAGAATAGAATGGTACAACCACTCTGAAATATTGTATGATATTTTTAATCAAGATAATACATATATATATACACACACTTTATGATCAAGAAAATTCACTTCTAAGTCTTTATCCAAGAAAAAAAATTTAAATATGTTCAAAAAAGATTTGTGCTATAAATATAGTCACTTTATTTATTGTAGCAAAAAAAAAGTCCAAAAAACTGGAAACAGCACAGAGCCCCATCTCCCTTGTCCATCATCTTCCATGAACCTCCTTGCCCTTCAGCCCTTTTGCTTATCTACCCTGGACACACAGACCTCTCCCGTGTTCTTGTCCCTGAACAGGGCAAATTCATCTACCCAGGATTCCCATCTCTCTATTCCCATTCTCCCAGTCCATTCCCCAGCATCAACCTGAGTGTGAGTTGCCTCCCTCGCTTCTCTTTGCAATCTTACACTTGCTTTCCTTCCCTTAGAACCCTGGAATGATCATGCTTCAGTATCATCTTTTATATTCATGCTAATCTTCCCACTGCCTCATAAACTTCTATCTTCGTATATTTCTTGCACCTAGCATCACATATAGTGCACAGTAGATGTTTGAAGAAAATTTAAGTGTTTGCCAGAACCTAACTTATTTTGCATCTAATACTAAATATTTTACTCCTCATTTACCTTTATTTCCAAATACAGGTGAGTTTCATAGTAATACTGTCAATTGAATACTTTCCCTGGCATAATCCCTTACCCCCTAAGTGGCACCTGTGGGAAAGTTGAATAAATACAACTGTGATGTTATTAGTCAATGTTTATCCTCTGCAAAGGACAAGTTATCATTGAATCTTACCAGTATCTCTTAGCCCTTTCAATTCTTTACTATTTACATGCTCATAGAAGATTCTTAAGTAGACAATCCTCTGAAAAGTGTGTTTTTGCCTTGGCATGTAGCTTGTTAGTCATTTATAACCTACATAGGTTCAAAGGAAATATCACCTTTTTTTTTTTTTGTATTTTTCTGAAGTGTGAAGGGGGTGGGGGGAGGCAGACAGACAGACTCCTGTATGTGCCCAACTGGGATCCACCCGGCATGCCCACCAGGGTGGTGATGCTCAGCTCATCTGGGGCATTTCTCCTCTGCAATTGGAGTCAATCTAGCACCTGAGGTGGAGTCCATGGAGCCATCCTCAGCACCCGGGCCAACTTTGCTCCAATGAAGCCTTGGCTGCAGGAGGGGAAGAGAGAGATAAAAAAGAGGAAGAGGGGGAAGGGTGGAGAAGCACATGGGCACTTCTCCTTGTGCCCTGGCTGGGAATCGAACCTGGGACATACACATGCCGGGCCGATGTTCTACCACTGAGCTAACCAGCCAGGGCTGAAATATCACCTTTTAAAGCAGATACTTTTCAAAAAAAGGTGGTTTATTTGTTGTTGTGGAGGACTTTCTCATGCATTGTACAATGTGCAGCAGCAGCCCTAGCTTCTGCTCATTAAAGCCGTGAGCATCCCCTAATTGTGACTACCAGAAATGTCTCCAGGCATTCCCAGCGCATCCCCTGAGATGCACAACCATTCCTAGTCAAGAACTACTGCCTATTAAGTTAAGAGCAGTGAGCTGGAATCCCACAGATCTTGGTTCCCATTCACACTCTATCACCAAGGGATCTGGGTTAGGCTATTACAGCTCTATATTAAGTTTCTTTAATCTATAAAATGTGAGTTGTAGGAAAATATGTGAATTTTAATGAACCAAAAGATGACAGGGTGTCTTCAGTGAAAACAAGTCATATATGTCAGCATATTCTAGCTTTTCCAAGCAATGGGATCTTCCATCATCTTTGAGCTGTTTCCCAGTTCTGTTACTTGTAGAAAATACATAAAAATGTATTTCTTGATGACAAAAGTCCAAATGTCTCTGGTGAAATGTAGTCAATCATTTGTCTGTGGATATTAGCACACTTTTCTTATTTTTGCATCTATTTTAAAATTTATTTCAACATACCTTATTTATTTATTTTTGTATTTTTCTGAAGCTGGAAACGGGGAGAGACAGTCAGACAGACTCCCGCATGCGCCCGACCGGGATCCACCCGGCACGCCCACCAGGGGCGACGCTCTGCCCACCAGGGGGCGATGCTCTGCCCCTCCCGGGTGTCGCTCTGCCACGACCAGAGCCACTCTAGCGCCTGGGGCAGAGGCCAAGGAGCCATCCCCAGTGCCTGGGCCATCTTTGCTCCAATGGAGCCTCGGCTGCGGGAGGGGAAGAGAGAGACAGAGAGGAAGGAGGGGGTGGGGGTGGGGTGGAGAAGCAAATGGACGCTTCTCCTATGTGCCCTGGCCGGGAATCAAACCCAGGTCCCCCGCACGCCAGGCCGACGCTCTACCGCTGAGCCAACCGGCCAGGGCCATACCTTATTTAACCATATGTGTGTGGTATTGTCAGGTCTCCTTTGAATTCATTGTAATGTCTTAGTGGTTTCCTTATTAATTGATTAATTAAATAATATCTTTGATATGTCAAAAAAAGAGGTAGTTCCTGGCTGGTTAGTTCAGATAAAAGCGTCATCCTGAAACAATTTTATGTGTTGGATCCCGGGTCAGGGCACACATGGGAAGCAACCAAAAAATGCACAAATGAGTGAAACAACAAATGTTTCCCTTCCACCTCTCCTCACACTCCCTTTCTCTCTCTGTCTCTCTAAAACTCAATAAGAATTAAGCCCTGGCCAGTTGGTTGGAGCGGCATCCTGGTGCTCAGAGGTTGCCAGTTTGATTACCAGGTCAGGGCACATACAGGAGCAGCTCACGTTCCTGTCTCTTTCTCTGTCAAGATGAAAAAGAAAGGAAAGAAGGAAAGAAAAAAAGAAGGAAGGAAGGAAAGAAGGAAGGAAGGAAGGAAGGAAGGAAGGAAGGAAGGAAGGAAGGAAGGAAGGAGGAAGGAAGGGAGAAAGAGAGAAAGAGAGAAAGAAAGAAAGAAAGAAAGAAAGAAAGAAAGAAAGAAAGTTGCTTCTATAACGATCCACTTATTCTCTTCTATATATATATGAGACACATGTCTTAAAGACTTCCAGAGCACAGGTTTTTAATATGCAAACTACTTTAGCTAAATGATTCCTTATATTTCTTTTCTTTTTTCAACATTTTTGTAATTATTGTTTATTTATTTATTTTAGAGAGAAGAGAGAGAGAGAGAGAGAGAGAGAGAGAGAGAGAGAAGGGGGGGAGCAGCAGGAAGCATCAACTCCCATATGTGCCTTGACTGGGCAAGCCCAGGGTTTTGAACCAGCGACCTCAGCATTCCAAGTTGACGCTTGATCCACTGCACCACCACTGGTCAGACTCCTTACATTTCTTATAGTTTTTGTATGCATTAATCACATAAGCGAGGGAATAAAGTGAGTGCTCTGGCCTGACTAGGCAGTGGCGCAGTGGATAGAGTGTCCGATTGGGATGCGGAGGGCCCAGATTCAAAACCCCAAGGTCGCAGGCTTGAGCATGGGCTCACCAGCTTGAGCGCGGGGTCATCATAGACATAACCCCAGAGTCGCTGGCTTGAGCCCAAAGGTCGCTGGCTTAAAGCTGAAGGTCGTTGGCCTAAGCCCATGGTTGCTGGCTTGAGCAAGGGGTCACTCACTCTGCTGTTGCCCCCAGTCAAGGCACATATGAGAAAGCAATCAATGAACAACTAAGGAGCTGCAATGAAGAATTGATTCTTCTCATCTCTCTCCCTTCCTGTCTGTCTGTCCCCATCTGTCCCTCTCTCTGACTCTGTCAAAAAAATAAAAATAAATAAATAAAAAGTAAGTGCTCTAGGAATGGTGGTAGTACCTACTATGCTACTCAGATTCTCTGGATCCCTTTTTTTCACTGTAGAAATTTACTAGTTCAAATGTCAATCTACACTGCATAACATCTATACATTTGGGGACAATATATGGAAAATGAACTCTGACATCCAACAGGGACACAACTGCCTCACCATTTGCAAAACCAAAATGTACTTCATAGATTGATAGGAGTCTTATTTCTTATAGAAGTCATTATTTTTAAAAACCAGTTTTAGTATAAACTATCCCATTGTGTTTCATTTTTAAACTACTTATTGAAATGAAGCATTCCACTATGAGCCCATAGCTAAAAATGTTTCAGAAATGTAGAGAATTTACTGGAACTCAAAAAGCACTGTCCTGAGATCTAGGAGAACTTAACTTTGGTTCTTTCTAACTCTCTGCCCTGACCTGTATGTAACTTTAGGGAGTTCCTGAGTCTTCCTAAACTTCCTTTTTGTTTGTTTGTTTGTTTTTGGCCTTTAAGGTGGTTGAACTAAAAAGCCTTAAGTTATTGTCTGTCAGCTTCACAATTCAATGATGTGCCTGACCAGGTGGTGGCGCAGTGGATAAAGCGTCGGACTGGGGTACGGAGGACCCAGGTTCAAGACCCTGAGGCCGCCAGCTTGAGCGCAGGTTCATCTGGTTTGAGCAAGGCTCTTCAGCTTGAGCCCAAGGTCGCTGGCTCCAGCAAGGGGTTACTCAGTCTGCTGTAGCCCCACAGTCAAGGCACATATGAGAAAGCAATCAATAAACAAGTACCGTAAAGAGCCAGAATGAAGAGTTGATGCTTCTCATCTCTCTCCCTTCCTGTCTGTCTGTCCCTCTCTCTGACTCTGTCTCTGTCACACACACACAAAAAAGAAAAGATTCAAGATTTTTATCTTTTCTCTATGAATGTTTTCTTGAGAACCAAACAGAATCAGTATTTCTCAGAGGGTCACAGGTATGGAAAGAAAATGTGTTGATGTTCTCCATCTCTTCACTTCTCCCAGGTATGACTCCTTCTGCTACCTTTGACTGGGCCCTACCTTCCCTCTGGTTCATTGGGCTGCCATCTGGGAACTGATACTCAGGCTGTGGTTCTTCCTCAGGAACAGCTTTTGCAAGTCACCTTTACCCTTTGTTTCTCTCTCCACGTGGGCGAGTCTCTTTGAGAACATCTTAGTGAAATTGTTCTAATCACTACAGGCCAAGGGAATTTTACTGTTGGGGTGTCCCATTGTTTTCAAGCCCAGGTATTATTCCTCCTTTATTGTTTTCCTTTCCTCTGACTCCTTGCCCACCATCTGCTCTCCTTCATGGCTGCATGTTTCTTTTAGCGATGAGGGCCAGGTCAGCAGCTGTAGCGAACTTGATTAGTGCCTTGCCTCTGAGCGGACGCATTTCCCTGACAGCATCGATCTTGGGCGCTTTTGCTTTGCAGGCAGCTAGCTCCACAGAGGAGGAGCTGGTGCGGCAAAGGGGGTAGACTGTTGTCTGGTCAAGGTGAGTTTGAGGCAGGCTACCAATTCACTCTTCTTTGTTCAGCTGTTAATTTTGCTTAAATAGAAACTGCTTGAAAATTTTTATTTAAAATCCACTGCCTGACTGGGACCTTGTGAGGGCAAGATTCAAAGACAATTTTTATTGCTAAGTTATTAGTCTTTTGAAAGAAGAAAAATTCGATGTTTAATATTTAAACAGCTTCTATTTTGCTGAATTCTTTGATATCTGAATGTTAGCTGTGTAACCATTTAAGGTCCATTTATAGAGACTTTTCCAGACATTTAAAGCACTACAGGAATTTATTTGTAATGCTCTTGCATGAAAAATTACCATCCATTTCTTGCCATGGTGGTCACTGCCAGTAGATTTGTCCATTAGGAATGAAATAAAGAAATATTTTCTATTTTGATGCTTTTCAATTTGTCCATTATGCTAGACTGTTATTATCTTGAGGACAGAAAAAATTCCTTTTATTCTTAAAATGTTATTATTTCTTTACCTTTTGAAAAAATTAACAGCATTTAGCACAGGGAAATGATATTATCTCTGGGCAAAGAGGAAGACTCCAAACATTTTTATTCAGTCTTTTCTCAATTTTTATTCAGGAGTCACTTGGGGGAAAAAAAAACTGGTACAAGTGTGCCCAGTTGCAGACCTGACTAAAGAGTCAGTTCTCCACTCATTTTTAAAATGCTCCTTCGAGACATTCTTACCTTCATAGAGCCTGAGCTTTGATAAAATGCTCCAGCTCCCAAACTGTCATATGACATTGTAAAGGCATATTCTATTACCTATACAAAACTGAACTACAATTACTGTACATCCCAAACAATTATTCACCTTATTCTTTTCATGGTATACATAATTCCTACAAGTTTGTGTTACACCAGTATAAGAAATGTATTCGCAAGCTTCCAATGGAGTGTAATACTAATCTTTAGGTGCAACACAAAAATGTACCATGAAAGGAATCCAAACCCCATTATAGTTTCAAATTAGTAAATTTATTCATGAATACTAATTGTTAATTAAACTGTAGATTTAATACCACTACCACAACTTTCTTCCAAAAACTGCATCAATTTCCATGGACAAAGAGGTAGGCTAATAGGGTGGAAAGAACGAGGCTCTGGTCTCTAGCACTGGGTGCTCCAGGACTTTGCCAAAGGACCATCAGCAAATCACTCAAACAGTTTGTCATAGTTCCCTTAAGTGTAAAATGGGGATAAATATTTTCAAATCAAAGGAAACTATAGGAAAACACTCCAAAACTGTAAAATCTCCTCCAAATGCTTTTCGTTGCTGGTTGGAGATGTATTTGGAATGCCTGCATCACGCTGAGCCCCTTTCTCTAAGAACTGCCGGACCTCTAACCCTACTAAACAGACAGCTACAGCCCTCATGCTCACGCCTCCCTCCCTGGCGATGCTGGCTAAGGGTGCCCAGTGCCAGTGAGGAATCAGCTCTTTGCTTGAAATTAAAGAGACTCAAGAGTGTCCTCAGGTAGCAATTAGTGACCATGAGAATTTGGGAATCTATGGTGGCCATTTTCAACTATGACAATGCTAATGAGCAGAGAGAGAATGCTGGAGATTGGAGTAGATGTGCAGAGAGAAGCAAAAACAGTAAATCATGAAGTGGCAGGGGAGACACTAGGTTCCACGTCTAGTTCTTAATCAAGTCTACTATGTACATTGATTATTTTTTTCCTAAGATGTCTAGAAGATGGCCCATTTTTAACCTTACAATAAACTCCCCTTGAGTGGCTTTCTGTTCCTGGCAATGAACAGAGCTTTGGCTAAAACATTAATACCACAACTGAAAAGGTCACTATTAAGCACACTGTAGATTTTATTGTATCCAAAGCGAAGGTTTCCAACTCTTTTTTGTAGCTACCAAGATGAAACACTTTCCAGACACTCTCCCAGTTATAGGGTGCAGACTGGACCACAGAAGATTCAAGAACAGGCCCAATTTGCCACACATAGATTTAATAACTAGATTTGCAAATCCACTTCAAACAATATATGCTACCCTCCAAATGCATTCCCTCGCTGGCCCTCCTTACATGAAGTTTCAGGTTCTATAAAAGGCAGCACAGTACAATAGAAATAACATAAATTTTAGAGGTAGACCCAGATGGAAGTTATGGCTCCTTTCAAAATGAGTTCTGTGGATTTGGTCAAGTTATTTAACCACTCGTAGCCTCAGTTTCCCTATCTATACGTTGAGAATATTTCCCTCTTAGTTTGTTAAGAGGAATAAATGAGATAAATTGTGGAAAGAGTTTGGCATATATCAGGTCCTCAGCAAACATTCGTCTGCACCTTCCCTTCATTCACCCTGTGAGTCCTCTTTTTTTAAACAACAAACTACACAGTATCACTTCAAATGAATAAGCAGGAACTAGGAAAAGAAGAAAAATCTCTCTTTTTGACTTCTTGACCTAGTCAGCCAGAAAGCTTCTTACATTATTGTCAAAAAGAGAAAATACATAGGACTTAACATCAGAGTTAAAACAACGGGACTGAAATTGAAGAGAGCACCACAGAGGCCCCACTGAACTCAGATATACATATTACGGTCAACAAATGATCTCCTTAGTGCAGTTACATCTGATGCTGATGTGTGTCCCAGCCAGTGTGTGCTTTGTCTACACGTACAAACAGGGCACAGCTGACAGTGGCTTTTTCATCCCATAAAGTCAAGATTGACTTGTAAGTATAACTGCTCATTTGCATGAAGAAAGCTAAAATGTTTCACATAGCAAGCAGGCTCACTGCTTCAATATTCAGTAATAAAATCTATTAAGCTTCTTAAGTTGCTATTTAGCTTAAAAGAGGACTATTTTTGAAAAGGAAGCCCTATGAGACATGTACTACATGATATCATAGAAAAGGATTTCTGGTGGGCTCTGATGAGTCTAACCAAATCATTTCAGACATCTCCAGCCCAGTCACTTCATGTAACACTATAGAAAAGCACGTGTGTTCATTTAAATGTCTGATTCCTAAGTGTTGGATATAGCAGATAATCTCATAAAGCCAGACTTCAGTGGCTATGACCAGTTTGAAGCCTAAGATTTGGATTGCATGTTTTCAACGTAAATGTACAAAAAGAAAAGACAGCAGGAGGATCATGCACTACTAGTTACATATATGAATAATTATTCCTCAAGCAACCTGATGGGCAGTGGGTGTGAACCAAGAAATACTTTTCAGCCTGACCAGGTGGTGGTGCAATGGATAGAGCATCAGACTGGGATGCGGAGAAACCAGGTTTGAGACCCCGAGGTCACCAGCTTGAGTGCGGGCTCATCTAATTTGAGCAAAGCTCATCAGCTTGGACCCAAAGTCACTGGCTTGAGCAAGGGGTTACTTGGTCTGCTGAAGGCCCACGGTCAAGGCACATATGAGAAAGCAATCAATGAAAACTAAGGTGTTGCAACGAAAAACTGATGACTGATGCTTCTCATCTCTCTCTGTTCCTGTCTGTCCCTATCTATCCCTCTCTCTGACTCTCTCTCTGTAAAAAAATAAAATAATAATACTTTTCCACAGGCTAAGACCCAGACTCTCTTCACCCATCTATGGCTAGTCCTGCTGACAGGCCCAAATAACTTTAAAGTAGATGTAAATATAGAGAAATATTTATATTTTAAAAGAAGAGCTTTATTAAAAATGAGCAAAATATCAACCATACTCTAATACATTGTATCCTTATATTAATGTTCTTTTGTGGTTATGGAAAAACATAACTCCATAAAGAGTAAAAACAATGCAGTTCTACTTATTTTTCTTTAAAAAAAATTTTTTTTCCAAAGTTAGAAGCAGGGAGGCAGTTGGACAGACTCCCGCATGCACCCAACCA
Source organism: Saccopteryx bilineata (assembly GCF_036850765.1). Taxonomy (NCBI): domain Eukaryota; kingdom Metazoa; phylum Chordata; class Mammalia; order Chiroptera; family Emballonuridae; genus Saccopteryx; species Saccopteryx bilineata. The sequence goes on from NC_089493.1 coordinate 207,284,466, forward strand.
GTATCCACCCGGCATGCCCACCAGGGGGCAATGCTCTGCCCATCTGTGGTGTTGCTCCACTGCAATCAGGGCCATTCTAGCGCCTTGAGGCGGAGGCCATGGAGCCATCCTCAGTGCCCAGGCCAACTTTGCTCCAATGGAGCCTTGGCTGTGGGAGGGGAAGAGAGACAGAGAGAAAAAAGAGGGGGAAGAGTGGAGAAGCAGATGGGTACTGCTCCTGTGTGCCCTGACCAGGAATTGAACCTGGGCCTTCCACACGCCAGGCTGATGCTCGACCGCTGAGCCAACCAGCCAGGGCTCCACTTATTATTCTTATGCTGTGCACATTACATTCTAATTAAACATTGTAAGGAGAGATATCAACAATGACAAATCAAGTTTAAGCAGGTTATTTAAATAGCATACCAAAATTAATAAATCATAAGCAATCGATCCATAGTTTTACCCCAGCTCTGTCTATTTAAGGTCAATTTAGAAAAGTTTTCAAGTAACTACTCTAAACCTAACCCCCTTTTTCATTGTGCTATTTGATTAGTGTTTAACTAAATAAATTTATGATATAAGCATTATAACTCTCTAAAATAAGGACTTCCTCTCCACCCCCCAAAAAATCCTCACTAATTTAGGTTAAAAACAAAGTAATGGCAGTAAAAGTGCCTTTAAGTTTTGCAATAATCCTTGCAGTACTTTTGCATCCCAAAAGGATCCAGATGTGACCAGCCACTGCAAAATGGTAAGTTGTTTATCAGCATTCTACACTGGGAACTGGCACCTGTAATTTTACTCTTATTTTGCATCAGCATTGTTAAAATACCTAAAAAATGACCAAGTAAGGTTTTGTGTAATCACACATACACCTTCTGGGTAAAATGCCCTGTTGGCTGTCCCTCGTTCCGAAGGTGCTGGCTATAGCAAGCAGCTTCCTGCTCCGCTGTCTGTGTGGCGATTAGCCTCCTTCTATAGGGAGTTTCTGCTGGTAGCTGTGGCTGGAAAATAGTGAAATGTACTCAGCCTTTAAAGAATCGATTGTTGATCACTTTTGATAATGCAAACAATCGCAGTCCTATTCTGTCATTCATTCTTTTTCTTTCTTTCGCCTGCCTTGTTTGTTGTTTATAGTCAGTTGAAGCTGAGGAGGTCTTTTGCCCACCTCAGTCTGGGGTGACTGTTTAAGAAAGAAACCTATCTGAATCATGTGATGACAATTAACCAGTTCGTTAAGGCACAGATCCCACTTCCCCCTTATCTTCTCTTTTGAACCCTGGGGCTCTGTTACATCCTGCCTGCAGTCTTCCTAGCTGCCTGCTTCAGCCTGTTCCCATCTGGCCAGTGGTTTAAAAACAAGACAAGCTACCTTTTGCTTGCTGGCACTTTAATAATGCAGAATCTTGGAACTTCATTTTTGCTTGACTGCTGATTTCTAACCCTATATGGCAACAGACTATAATTTGGTACTGATAAATAAAAAAAAGAACTCAGGCTAGAACTTTGCTTTTTAGAAAAGTTTATTTTCTTTGTTCCTATAAAGCAATTTTCCCATTCAAATGCTTGAAAGCAGGTCATTTTTTAAGTCTTTTGTAAGGTCTTTGCATACATATTAAAAAGAGACAAGTGGGGAAACTGAGAATCTGGGGTGTAAGTGACTCATCTCAGGTTCTGGAGTGAGTCATCGCTGAGTTGGAGTTGGGACTCAGTGTTCCTGACAGTTGGTCAGTACAGTACACTTGATTATATCACCTTTGGAGTTAGAGGTCTGTAAAGCCAGTTGCCACAGCCACCAGTGAGCATAATATATTTTATCTGCCCAACAAGGTCCACAGAAGTCTCCTTTCTGGTTTAACTTGGGCTTTGACTAGTTTTGTTTCAGAGCCTTGTTGATGGTGATTAAACATGTACTTATACATTAAAATAACCTTAAGAGCACCTGACCAGGCAGTGGCACAGTGGATAGAGTGTCAGACGGATGCACAGGGCCCAGGTTTGAGACTCCAAGGTCGCCAGCTTGAGCGCAGACTAATCTGGTTTGAGCAAAAGCCCACCAGCTTGAACCCAAAGTCGCTGGCTCCAGCAAGGGGTTATTCGGTCTGCTGAAGGCCTACGGTCAAGGCATGTATGAGAAAGCAATCAATGAACAACTAAGGTGTTGCAACACGCTACGAAAAATGAATGATTGATGCTTCTCATCTCTCTCCGTTCCTGTCTGTCTATCCCTGTCTATCCCTCTCTCTGATTCACTCTCTGTCTCTGTAAAAAAAATAAATAAATAAATAACCTTAAGAGCAAATACAATCTAGATAAGGTTATGGAGTGTAAAGCCAGAAGCCAGGGCCAGGGCCACCATCAGAGCAGCCCGGCCCATGCAGGTTCGCATTGGATTCGGACAGTCGGTAAAGAAACCATGGAGCCAAAAACTGGTGGGCCATAGCCTTTAATCCTACCTTGCACCCGGCAGGCAAGTAAAAATACACACTGGGCTCCAAAACCCAGTTACACTCAGTGCTCACAAAGCCACTGACTTATCCGAGTTTCCTAGAATCAAAGGTTTCTAGCTCACCAGACTATTCTCCTCAGTTCCCCATCTCCTTCCTTATCCCAGATACAAACTCTGTACAAACTGGCATCTCACTCAGCACTCCACATCTTGGCTGCTTCTCCTGGCCTCCTCCACGTGGCCTCCTGCTGCTGGCTCTACTCTCTCCTCTAATCATCCCAGGAACCAAGAGCAAACTCCCGCTCAGTTCCCATTTTATAGTGTAGAAATCCAAACCCTTAATCCAATATACGTAATAGGGAAGTCTCTAATACAAAGTCACTTCTCTGAGGCATGATAGGATTGTACCACTTTACACCAAAAAGGGTAGGAAAGGCTTAATCCCAAAACCAAGCCCCAGGCTACAAGGATTCTGCCTGCCTTTAGCCCACCCAACACACATTAATACCACCTGGGCAACGGCCTCTTTAACAAAGTGAGCATAATACATTTTATCTGCCCAACAATCCACCCCTATGCTCACTTTACTAACCACAATCTATACCACCGGCATCCCTGTGCAAGGAAATTAGGCACATTACACAAATTACAACAGCATAAATCATACAGTTTCAACAATCACAAAGGTACACTTCACCAGTCTCTGAGCACTTTGCCAAAAGTGCAAAATGTCCTCGGCCTTCTTTCTAGCCATGGGAAAAGCTTCCCGGGGCAGGGGAGTGCTTTCAGCAAAGCCACCCCCACCCCCATCAGGGTATTTCACATTGTCCAAAATCCATAATCCGTAAGTCCATCCAACAAAGGAGTCTCTGTAAAATAAATAAATAAATAACCTTAAGAGCAAATACAATCTAGATAAGGTTATGGAGGAACTTATAATTGCTACCTTCCAGCCCTGGCCAGTTGGCTCAGCGGTGGAGCATCCGCCTGGTGTATGGACATCTCGGGTTCAATTCCAGCCAGGGCACACAGGAGAAGCGCCCATCTGCTTCTCCACCCCTCCCCTTACCTCATTTCTCTCTCTCTCTCTCTTTCCTCCCTGGCACTGAGGATGCCTTCATAGCCTCACCTCAGGTGCTCAAATAGGTCAGTTGCCAAGCAACAGAACAATGACCCCAAATGGGCAGAGCATTCCCTCCCACACTCCCTGTAGGGCACATGAGGGAGTCGGTCACTCTGCATCCCCACTTCTCACTTAAGAAAAGTTTTTTAAAAAAATTGCTGCTTGCTATGCTTGAACATCCTGAAGCTTAGAGTGCTAAGAGTACCCAGAAAAACTAGGGCTAACTTTATTTCCTGAGTTAGTTGTTAAATTAGCTATAGTGTCAGTGATGATCAGAGTCTTTATATTTATCTGTTGGTCAAATAAGTTTTTAAATATAGTATATGTTTGCTCGCTTATAATTTGCACTGGGTGTGGGAGACAGGCTGTGAGCAGGCAGGGTCGTTATAGCCTAAGGCTTAGTTTTAAGACTAAGCTTTTTCCCACACCCTTGACTGTTGGATGATGTGGGTGGTGCACTCTCATGAGGAATCCCATCATGCCTCAGATAAGTGACTTTGTATCAGAGACTTCCTTGTTTGTATATTGGATTAAGGGTTTTGATTTCTACACTATAAAGTAGGGCAGACCAGGAGCTTGCTCTCTCGGTTCCTGAGATTATCATTAGAGGGGAGAGCAGAGAGAGGCCATGTGGAGGAGAGGAGAAGTGGCCAAGATAGTGGAGTGATGAGTGAGAAGCCAGTTTGTGCAGAGTTTGTGCAGGGAGAAGGAAGAAGATGGGGAACAGAGGTGAATAAGGCTGGTGAGCTAGAAACCTTTGATTGTAGGAAACTCGGATAAGTCAGTAACTTTGTGAGCACTGAATGAGTGGGTTTTGGAGCCCAGTGTGTGTTTTTACTTTCCCGCCGAGTGCAAGCTAGGATTAAAGATGATGGCCCACCAGTTCTTGGCTCCATTGTTTCATTACCGTCTGTCCGAATCCAATGCGAACCTGCATGGGCCAGGCGGCTGTGATAGTGGCTGTGCCTACTGGCTTTATATTATCCAAAATAACTGCAAAATAAACCTTACACCTAGCAGTTCACCTGTTGCTCAATGTTAGGAGACTCTCTTGCCAAATATGCAAGGCTGTGAATGAGTAGGTATATGGGGAGACAAAAGGATATGGAGTGGGCACATCCCTGTTCTAAGGTAAGTAAGACCTCATGCATGACCAGCCTGATGAAAGTGACCAGGGTGACCCAGTGAGGAGCATGTCAAGACCCATTAATGTTTCATAACTTATGGGGTCCCTTCTTAAGCCTGTCTCTCCTCAGCTGAGTTGGGCAGTGAGGGAAGATGATCCTAATTATGTCATTTCATTTTCAAAGCCTTTTTGTACCTGACCAGACGGTGGCGCTGTGGATAGAGCATCGGACTGGAATGTGCAGGACCCAGGTTCAAGACCTGGAGGTTGCCAGCTTGAGTGTGGGCTCATCTGGTTTGAGCAAAGCTCACCAGCTTGAGCCCAAGGTCTCTGACTTGAGCAAGGGGTTCCTTGGTCTGCTGTAGCCCCCTGGTCAAGGCACATATGAGAAAGCAATCAATGAACAACTAAGGTGCCATAACAAAGAATTGATGTTTCTCTTCTCTCTCCCTTCCTGTCTGTCTGTCCCTATCTGTCCCTGTCTCTGATTCTCTCTCTGTCTCTGTCAGAAAAAAAAAAACAAAAAAGTATTTTTTGCAAAATTGTGGAAAACTTCCATCATCAGAGGTCCCAAAGATAACTTCTTTAATGAACAATATGGTATTTTCTAGTAATATTAGTTATTTTAAAGAATTAAGGTGAGATTTAAAAGCAGGAGCCAAAATATCCTTCTGATTGGGATGCAGATGCAAAGACTTTTACCTTCTTCATCATAAGCTCTCAGTGTGAGAGAGACCCTTGGGTGTCCCTAGAAGTCTACAGAGAACCCATATCTCCCCCGGAATCAATCAGAAACCCTTGGAGGGGCCTAGAACCATCTGTCTCTAATTAATCTCCTCTATTGTATTCCCTCAGCACGTACACAGTCGTAATTATATTTATGATTGTAATTGTATTATATATATTACAGTTTAGATCCCTTTACAATAAATGCCATCGTAATGAAAACCTCACTTTATAAAAGGAATTCCAAGGAAGCAGGCCTAGCTGATCATGAGAGAAGCTTGTGTTCTAAAACTCAATTAATAGATAAACCAACAAACAAGGAATACACTTGTCAATTTTCTGAGTTCAAGTGTATTTTACACTCAGATCCTTGGCATAGTACCTGAAAACAACCCATTTCCTGAGCTGTGAAAGCAAATATAACCTTTGAACCTGTGGCACAGATTCAAGCCAACAGCCAGCTCTATGCACAGGAATGTGAGCTGACTGAGGAGTCTAGGATTCTAACACATAACATATTACTACAAAACCCACCTCGGGCCTGGCCAGATGTCTCAGTGAATAAAGCGTTGTCCCAGTGCACTGAGGTTGTGGGTTTGATCTCTGGTCAGGGCGCATGGGAGAAGGAATCAATAAATTCACAACTAGATGGAGCCACTGGGTAGAGCAGCGAGTTGATGCTTCTCTTTCTCTCTTTTTCTCAAATCAGTGAAAATAAACAACAACCCCACCTTGTTCTGAGCATGAAACAGAGCCAACTGAGCATTTGGTTCTGATAGACACACTTTATAAATGGCAGGGTGAGCTAGTAAACCCTACCTCCTAATCATCATTACTAAATCACTTGCCAACCTTTTAATCAAATGTTTATTCTGAAAGGTTGTACATATGGTGTCATATAAGGAAGAGGAAGTATTTGTGAACAAACTGCTGGAACTGAGAAACCTATTGCAACAGTTTAATGGTAGCATTAGAGAAAGCAGATTGCACTATATATAAAGCTACTTCTTATTGAATGCTTGACAGGTACCTGCAGATGTCAGCTAATCAAATCTACACATGAAGAAACTGACACTGTGAGAAGGTTAGTTTCTCTAAGCACATCCAGCTAGGAAATGATAGAGCTAGAATTCAAAGGCAGAGCTGTTCTTCACCATTACACTATCCTCCTTGCACTACAGAAAACTACCTTCCCTACAGTGGAAAACCATGTTGGGAGAAGTATTCAGTCCCTTAATCAATCAAGGCTTACAAATTGATGAGAATAGAAAGTAATCTGATAGGACAGAATTATACAAATCTAGGAAAAATGAGTAATTTAAGTCCATACCTTCCAGCTTTCTGTAAAGGTGGTGGTTTGAAAGAAAGGAAGGCTGTGGAGGTTAATGTTAAAATTAAATTATTGAATTTCCAATGGAATTACAGGATTATTAAACACAAGCTATCCTTTCTGTACTAGTCTTCTACTTGTATGTCTGTACTTTAGCCCTTTACCAAGTTGATATTCAATATCTAACCCAAAAGGAGGGACTAAGATCCCCAAAATCTCTAAGAAGAGACTGCAGCAACAGAAATAAAACATAATCTTTACAGACAGACCTAACTCAAATCCCAGCTCTCTTACCAGTAACTGCATGACTTTAGGCAAGTTACAAAGCCTTTCCAAATATGTTTTCTTACTAATAAAAGGGATATGGCCTGACCTGTGGTGCCGCAGTGGATAAAGCATCAACCTGGAAATGCTGAGGTCACCGGTTAGGAACCCTGGGCTTGCCTGGTCAAGGCACATATGGGAGTCGATGCTTCCTGCTCCCCTCCCACCCCCTCTCCTCTCTAAAATGAATAAATAAATAAAATTTTTTTTAATGGGTGTGTAGTTCATAGGACTATTTTGAGTATTAAATGACAAAATTCAAAAATCACACTTAGTTCATAGTAAGTGCTCAATATTATTTAATTACTATTTTTAATAAGTCTTTGTTTACAAATTAAAATTTGACACCCATTTCTCTCTTATTACATTCATTTTTTTGTTATATTGCTCACAGAGGAGAGAAGCTATTTTCTCTTGGGAAAAAAGGGGTAAATTATCAGTCATGCGAACTTCATTCTTCAGTATTTTTGTAGGCTTTTTGGATTTTGTAGACTTTTAGGAAATAACACCAAAATTTGATTAAAGTTCCTAACATTATTATTGTAGTTGATGGTTCCCCTCAAAGTTGAAAATTTTATAATAATTTATTCAAGGAAGTTATCATCTGAGCTCTAGAATTCCTTCAGATTCAAAGCCCTGACAAGAATAAAAGCCATCAGAAGCTTCAAGATAAATAATAAATGGGACTGTGGCTTTAGAAGATGCTTGAGTAATACTGGCTTCAGAGTTCTCAAGAATTAAAGGATGTGCATCAGAATAAAACCAATACCTTTAAGAGGGTGGGGCACGTGCATTGCGGAAGCGCCCCTTCACTGCCCAGCCCGCCTGCTCTAGAAGGCCTTCCTGCGCCTGTCTCCGACAGCGAGAGTCACCGCCCTCACAGCACTTTCCACACAGTTCAAACAGAGCATACATAAATCATATATCTTGTTTTTATTTGGTTTGCTTGATTTGGCTTTTATTTCATCCAATGATTTTTTTCCCCTAAAGAGTTAAAATAGAATTATGCTAATATGCTGCCTCCCTGCTCAAAATCTCTCCTACTAACTTCAGGTTAATTAGTTAATTAACAAAAACAGCCTGACCAGGCGGTGGCACAGTGGATAGAGCATAGGCCTGGGAAGCAGAGGACCCAGGTTTGAAACCCCAAGTTCGCGGGCTTGAGCACAGGCTCATCCAGCTTGAGTACGGGCTCATCAGCTTTAGTGCGGGGTCACTAGCTTGAACATGGCATCGTGGACATGGCCTCCTTGTCTCTGGCTTGAGCCCAAGGTCGCTGGCTCGAACAAGGGGTTACTCGATCTGCTGAAGCCCCCCAGTCAAGGCACATATGAGAAAGCAATCAATGAACAACTAACGTGTCACAACAAAGAAATGTTGCTTCTCATCTCTCTCCCTTCTTGTCTGTCTATCCCTATCTATCCCTCTCTGTCTCTCTCCATCTCTGTCACAAAAAAATAAAAGAATTTACCTAAAATAAAGTAGAAAACCATTTTACTAGAAGTAAAGCAAAATGAAGGCTTCAGCCATCTAAAGTCACACACCAATGATTTAATTGAAAAGGTCTTTCCTTATAAACAGGATTAATTCCAATTAATAGAAATTTCAAATTATGTTTATAAACACTAACAAAATGCTATCATTCAATATTATATTACTTGCCTAGCACCTATTCTATAAGACATTTTATGAAAGACAAAGCTTCATTAATTTTGCTAATTCTCCATTTTATAGATGAAGAAACTGAAGCATAAAGCATTTAGAAAAAAAGCCATTACAAGTTTCCAGAAAAGCTGAAGACATTCCTTACTCTCTTAGTTCTTTGTTTTTGTTATTACCCCAAGGGGAAAAGAAATTAAAAGCAAGATCCAAAATGAAAAGGGGAAGTGGTTTTTATTCTTTTTCTTTTTTTAATTATTGATTTTAGAGAGAGAAGATGGGAAGAGAGAGAGATGTTGTTCCACTCATTTATGCAGTCATTGGTTGACTCTTGTATGTGTCCTGATTGGGGATCAAACCCCCAACCTTCGTGTATTGTGTTGAGGCTCTAACCAACTGAGCTACCCGACCTAGTGAAAAGGAAAAAATTTTTATAAAGGTCTACAGCAGCAATCAGAAGGGGTGTGGAATTGAAAGTAAATAAATATTTACAAATTGCAATAACTTCAATTCCCTTCTCTTTGGTCCTTCTAACAAGGCATAGATTCAAGGTACTGTCATATTCATGGCAAAACTTCTTGATCAAAGCTGTTAGGTTTGCAGCTTCTGACATCCTCTTTAGCACTTAGTAGACATTTAGCATCCTTGGAATAAGGAAATTTCATGCCATTGTTGACACCACTAGCCACAGTGGTGACCTGGCAAAGTAGGGTTCCTTTATGGAGGTCTGCCCTTAAGTTATAGGGCCAGCTCAACCCTTGACCTGCTGCTCTGGGACTAAGATCTCAATTAGAAAAAGCCACAACCCAGCAGGTGGGAACAAAAGCTGTCTGACCAACCAGAAGCAAAATACACCTGCAGAGACTTTCTATGAGCAACCCAGAAGCCATTGTTATAAATGATCATCCCAGGCCGTGTGTGTGTGTGTGTGTGTGTGTGTGTGTGTGTGTGTGTGTGTGTGTGTAGGGGAGAGAGAGAGAGAGAGAGAGAGAGAGCGCCCTAAGAACTATTGTTTCTCCCTGCCTGCTTTCCAGAGGAGCTCCTGCAGTTTGTCACCCAGCAGACACAGGGCAGGAGAGGAGTCCAAAAGATGTGGTGGGGGAGGAAAGAGGGGCTGGGTCACAGAGGGCTTGCTCTGCTCTCCACACTGAAGAGCTCAGATTTCATCCAGAAGGCATTTGGAAGCTGATGAAGACTTTTAGCAGAGAAATGCACTTAAAAAGATCATTCTGGCTGACAGCAACATGGAGTGAAATGAACGAGAACTGTGTTGTTCATCATTGTAGCACAGTGTCTGGAACAAAGTAACTAAGTAGGTACCAATAAATATCTATTGACTGGATGAGTGAATGAATAAATGATTGAATGAATAATTTTAGTGGGGAAGAAAAAAGAGCCTGGCAAAGAGCTCACTTTGTTGAAGGCTGCCAACTGTATCTTAATCACAAGGCAAATGAGATTTCTTAATGTGCAAGAGAGGGTAACCCTGTCTACTTCAAAGAATTGATTATGCCTTTTGGATGCTTTCATTGTAGTCAGGAGGCAGAATCCAAGACAATAAAGTAAACTATTAACAAGTTGTGATTGGTATCATGAAAGAAACCAAAGGCCAAAATAAAGACTAACAAGAGACTTATGTCAAGGATAAGATTGAGGAAAACCTCCCTGAGAATGTGATGTATAAGCTGAGTCCCAGAGGAGGAGAAGGAAGTAAGAATGTAAAGGTCCAAAGGACGAGTTTTACAGGAAGAGAAATAGCTGATGCAAAGGCTCTGAGGCAGGAAAGAGGTCATTTTGTTCTAAAAACTACAAGGAGACCGGTGTGACTGGAACGCCAAGCCTGAGAAAGAAAATAACAGAAGCAGGGCCAGATCACGCAGGGTTGGGAGATTAGGAATCGACAACTTCATCCAGCCAACCCTTCTCCCTGCTCCAGCAGGAGGAATGGAAGGACTCCCAGGGAGGCAGGAACAGACAAGTGACAGAGTATGAGTATTTCAGGCCAGCTCTTCCTGGAAGGTATTGCCACTGCCTAGAAACACTCCAAAGGGAGAGGAGTGTGGGTATTGAAGAGAAAGACTTCACCTTCGTCCAAGGAGATGTCTGGGCAACCAGCCTTTGTCCCCAGGAAAAGCATCACTCACCTGCCTCACTGAAAGAGTTTTCATTTTTCTTCAACATTATGGACCACCTCAAAACACAACTGACAGAAAAATGTAAAAGATAAACAAGGAAGGGAAAATATTGCCAAGAATGTGCAGAATGTGGGGAGGTAGAGAAGCCAATCAGTGAAGGAAGAGTTTCCCCTTTCCCCCGCCCTGGCAGATGCTCCCCATCCGCACCGCTAAGGAGATGGAGCTGGCTGGGTATGGGATTAGGGGACCCAGAGGAAAGAGCTTTTTACCTCATCCGCCATAAACTGGGTGTATATTTTTCTCTTAAATGAGAGTACACCTACCCTAGGAAGTTCCCCTTACAGTGAGGTGAATATTTTCTTTTATTTTCTTTGATAATTTCTGCTTAAAGTTTGTTAGATTTTACCTGTAGCTCTGTAGTTCCGTAACCTGTCTAGAAAGAAACATCATGTGGCTGAAAGCAAATGAGTTTCCAGGAGGAAGAGGAGGAAGTGTGTAACCCCTATGAACTGGGTAAGTCTGTGAGATGGACTTGTATCTTGGGTACCCCTACCTGGCAGGTGGAACCAGTCATCCCTGGAACTCATTCTCATTCAAACACAAGAAATGTGGGGGAAAGCCCAGAGCCACCATCAAGCAAGTTATGTGAGTCAAACTATATTTCCAAGATGGAGATCATTCATGAGTCATGAAATCAATTTATAGCTGGACTACTTTAACTAAGAAGTAATAGAATAGACCAGAAAACAGTAGAAATCTTTGGTAAAGGTTAAGTATATTCCATGAAAGTAGTTTCAGTTATGTACACACACACACACACACACACACGTGTTTACTGGTCAAAATGTCAAATACCTTGTTTAGCATGGGTAGTGATAAAAAAAATTTTAAAAATACTGATAACTTGGATTCTAAATCCCATTCCCACTCAGAAGTAGGAAAAAGGTTGACATTGTACGTTCAACGCTACTCAGCATCTTTCAGTTTCAAAATGCCTATTTTGGGAGTTTTTATGTCCATTCTCTTCCTCCCTCTTTACTTCCTTCTCCTTTTCTTAATCATGTTTCTCCTCCCTACCTTAGTCTAGTCAGCCTCAGTCTCAGTGCTTGCTCTTAATGGTATTAGAACTTCAAGGGGATCCACCAACCAACAATAAACCCCAGCTTACCAAGAAATATATTTTAAACCCCAGGCTTGCCCGGTCAAGGCACATATAAGAAGCAATATGAGCCTGACCAGGTGGTTGGTGCAATGGATAGAGCATCGGACTGAGATGTGGAGGACCCAGGTTCGAGACCCTGAGGTCGCCAGCTTGAGCGTGGGCTCATCTGCTTTGAGCAAAAGCTCACCAACTTGAGCCCAAGGTCGCTGGCTTGAGCAAGGGGTTACTCAGTCTGCTGAAGGCCCGTGGTCAAGGCACATATGAGAAAGCAATCAGTGAACAACTAAGGTGTCACAACAAAAAACTGATGATTGATGCTTCTCATCTCTCTCCGTTCCTGTCTGTCTGTCCCTATCTATCCCTCTTTCTGACTCTATAAATAAATAAATAAAATCTAAAAAAAAAAAAGCAATATGAGTTGATGCTTCCCGTTCCTCCTCCACATTTTCTGCCTCTCTCTAAAATGGATAAATAAAATCTTTAAAAAGAAATATATTTTAATATAACACTCCATGTTACTTATATAACCTATCTGACACTCAGAGTTCCTATATGTTAAATGTGCTGAAGATCAGACAAGCTTAATATTTAAATGCCATAATGCTACATTTTAGTTACAGGATAAATATGAAGTCTTGTTCTTTGGGCTTTTATATTGCTCAAAGAATTTCTCTAAGCCAGCCCTTACTCTCTGGGAACCTAGCTGGGATGTGGATGTGTGTGGTACATAGAGACAGCTAAATGAAAACAAATCAATACATCAGTGGAGTGGAAGGTATTTATATCACACTCAGGTCAAGTGCATTTTATGGCCCATGGCCAAAGGTCTAAGATAACTCAGCTGATGAATCCCCAGGACACTAGTTCCAGCATACTCAGACTTTTAAAACATCACTGCACTCCAACTGCATGGGCATAAGCCTGAGAAAAACTGAGTAGTAAAATGTCTGTCCTGAGCCCCTGCCCACCTGCCCTGCTTCCTCCTTTAGAGCCTGCTGACAATGACAGTCTTCTCATTGAGCACATGGTTGTCCTCATGATCTTTTCACAACCTAACCCCTAATCACCATTAAAGATTCTGATAGCATGTAAACCCATTCTCACTAAAGTATTTCTATGGGTAAATATATACATATTTAATTTTTTTTTTCAAGAAATTTCCAACAGGATCAAGAGACCTACAGAAACCTTAATTTAGCTTCTTAGCATAGCATAGCAGGTGGGGAGTGGAGTAAAGAGGAAGAGGGCCGAGGACCCAATAGTCTGGCCTATCTGCTCACAGGGCATACCCTTCCCAGCTGAGGACCCTCTGCCTGGCCCTGAGGCAACTGAGATTGAGAAAGATGCCTCCACCCTTCAAGGACTGAAGTTTACCTAACAGGAACTAAAAGCCTCAACCCCACCCCCAGGTCATTATGCCCTATTCTGTCCCCCACTTAACCTGTATCGATCAGGTTTCTCCAGAGAAATAGGATAGGATATATACATATCAGAGAAAAAGAGAGATTTATTTTAAGAAATTTGCTAACATGATTATACAAAGGCTAGCAAGTTCAAAATCTGTAGGGTCCACCAGTGAGCTAGAGACTCAGGGAATAGCTGATGTCACAGTTAAAGTCTGTCTTGGCAGAACTTAGTCTTTTCTCGTCTTTTCTAAATGAGAGGACGGGAGACAGAGAGACAGACTCCTGCATGTGCCCTGACTGGGATCCACCCAGCAACCCCCATCTGGGGCTATGTTCTGCCTATCTGGGGCCAGAATTTCTTCTTGCTTGGTAGAGATCAGCCTTTTTTTTTTCTATTCAGGCTTTCAACTGATTAGGTGAGGCCCATTCACATTATGGAGGACAATCTGCTTTATTTAGAGTCCAGGAATTTAAATGTAAATCTCATTTAAAACTTCTTCAAAGAAACATTCAGAACAATATTCGACCAAATATCTGGGCACTCTGTAGTTCAACCATGCTGACATAAAATTAACCATCACAAAGGCTAAAGCAGGAGCAGCCCTCCCCCAGCACACCAGCCTTAACCCACCTGTTTGCAACTCTGCACTCTAATCAGTTTCCAGATTCAAATGTTATATTCTAACACATTCCAAGTTATTCAAGAGTTTAAAGGTTTTTTACATGGTTGTAATTCCTTCTCCCTATTTGATACACACAGAGCATCATAGTGTATTAAGGGAAGAGGATAGTTTCATGCAGTTGTTCTCAACATTTTTGCTTTCAGGACCCTTTATACTCTTAAATTGTAAGAACATAAAAGAGCTTTTATTTACATGGGTCATGGCTCTAAATGTCATGTTTTAGAGAAATCTATGTCATATTAGAAATGAAAAATGAGACATTTAAAAATAGGTTTCTGAATTTTTTAAAAAGAATAATGCTAGCAAGTATGTTGGCATAGATCAAATATTCTTATAAAAAATAACTGTTTTCCAAAACACAAATAATTGGTGAGAAGTATATCACTTTTTTGGCATTTTTGCGAACCTCTTTAATGCCTGGCTTACCAGAAGATGGAAGGACTCTCTCATATCTCAGTCTGCATTTAACTTGTTCTGCTGTTGTTTTGGTTAAAGTGTATGAGGAAAACCCAGCTTCACACATCAGTGTAGGTGGGAAAGGGAAGACTTGCTCAGGACTCTTTGCCCCACATTTTGAGAACCACTGGTATCATTGTACTACCTGTCCTGTGAGGCCCTGGGTCTGGTCTCTGCTCTCTCAGGAACCAGCTGTGCCACCTTGGGCAAGTCACTTAACCATTTTGGACAGCAGCTTCCTCATCTCAACAAGGAAAGGAGTTAACAGATTGCCAATCACCTACTATATGTCAGGCATGGTGTATATATTACTAAATTGAAACGTCATAATCTATAATCTAAGCAGTTTTATGGCAGTAAATGCTTAATACCCAGAGAGAAACTGGTCCAAGATGCTCTCATGGATGTAACTTATATTGCAGAATGGGACATCAAGCCTCAGAATGGCATACACCAGTTTAATCGACTGCCTGTGGGGACCAATGCACTTCCTGATTACTTCTCTTCTAAGTACAGTAGTGATTTGGCATGAGATACTAATAATCCAGGCACATGCTTTTTCCATAAACCCCTCTATTGAATTAATAGAATTTTTTCTTAATGTATGCTGTAAAATATATTCAGTAAAGTGTGGCTAGGCTTACATGGCTGGTTTCTGTTTCCAGCTCTCCAATTCCTTCTCCCAAGGGCATCTGGAAGGGATGATGGAAGGAGCAGGTATTTGGGGAAATGAGGGCAGGCAGGGAGTGAAAGAGACAAGTAGCAGAAAGGAAGAACCAAATTTGAATTTGAATAGTGATATAGACTCCACAAAAATAAAGGGGAGGGAGTAAGATTAGACAGGCCCAGGAAGGTTAGAGTGCTAGGGTTAGCATGCTGGCCTAGGGGAACCCTGGCATTTGCCAATTTCCATGTAGAAATACTTCCACTCTGGCCAGCTTCAACCCCTACCGACCTGACATTTGAACAAGGTGGTGGGAAGAGACACACAGTTTTTCTCACAGACTTTCCCACAGGCTTTCAAGAACCGGTACTAATGTGAGCCTCTCCTTTTTTATAGCAGAAGGAAGAAACTGAGGCTTAAAAAATTAAGACTTGACCAAGAACATGTAAAGACAAATAAATCCCTGGTATACTAAACAAAGTAAACTTCAGTTTATATTTAGTATAAACTCAATCACATTAAAAAGAAAATACAACAGCCTGACCAGGCAGTGGCGCAGTGGATAGAGCATCGGACTGGGATGTGGAGGACCCAGGTTCGAAACCCCAAGGTCGCCAGCTTGAGCGCGGGCTCATCTGGTTTGAGCAAAACTCACCAGATTGAATCCAAGGTCGCTGGCTTGAGCAAGGGGTTACTTGATCTGCTGAAGGCCCACAGTCAAGGAACATATCAGAAAGCAATGAACAACTAAGGTGTCATAATGAAAAAGTAATGATTGATGCTTCTCATCTCTCTCCATTCTTGTTTGTCCCTATCTATCCCTCTCTTTGACTCTGTCTCTGAAAAAAAAAAAGTCCTTAAAAAAAATACAACTGTGAATAAATTAACTGTATGTAAATGATAGAAAAAAGTCCAGAAAGCAATACACCAAACTATGCATACTGATTTTTCAGAGGGAAGGGAATAAAATATGAATAAAAGTGATAAATTTTTATTTGTTATTCTCTATATTTCTGTATTTTTTTTTACTGTAAGCCTGTAATTATGCACTCCTTATATAATTTAAAAGTTTCTTTTTTAAAGAGATTTAGGGATATGATTAGATATTTTATTATATAACCTTAACAGATATAACTAAAATTTATCAGTCATGGACTTCAGAGAGGGCTGGCAAGCATCAGAGAAAGAGAGAAATGGAGAGAGAGCATTTGAGAGAGAAAAAACTATATATTGACGTAGTACTGCTCTGCCAGGTCCCTTAGCAATTCTCTTTTCAAATAATTTCTCTCTAGTGGCTAAACTTGAAGTATTGAACATAAAATGCCTAATATTCTTTGGCTAATTGGAAAAGCCAGTCACTTTTTAAGTAGACTAATATTAAAATAAACCTTGAATCCCATATGTATAAGCCAAGGGTCAGGTGTTAGTTTGTCCATACTTACCAAACCACTTAGCTCAATTGGCTAAATCTGGGGTCAGCACAAAGCAAGCTTTAAATTGTTAACCTCTTATGTGTGTGTGTGTGTGTGTGTGTGTGTGTGTGTCAAATAAGTTTGTAAAATATGATTTTTATGTTTGCTTGCTTACAGTTTGCTTTGGGGTCTGAGCAGCACCAGACCCCAAAATTGCAAATTACCTTCCTGCTTGGGAAGGGCCATTGTTTTGCTAATGTTTGCTGGAGGAAAGGTTTTTACCCAGAAAGTTTTGAAAAGAGAGAAAAGAAGGAGAAGAAGAGGCAGAAAGAAGCCGTGTTTGCAGAGTGAGAGAGGAGAGAATGCAGAGTGCTGAAGAGAGAAGCTGTGTTTGCAGAGAGAATGCGGACTGCTGAAGAAGAAGCCATGTTGGCAGAGACGGGAGAAGGTGTGCAGATGGGAAGCCAGAGCTGAGGGGCTTTTGCAAGCTCCACTAGGACTGGTGATGGCTTTGATTCTAGGAGAAACTGGAGAAATTCTCCTAGTTGTGGAACTGGAGAATGCGTCAGTGGCTTTGGGAGCCCTGTGTGTTTACTCATCGGCCAGTGTGAGACTTTAATACAATAATTAATGGCCCACCATTTTTTGGCCCCACTGTTTCTTTACCATCTGTCTGAAATCAATGGGAACCTGCATGTGAATGGCCACAAAGATGGCAGCCCTTGGCCATACAGTGTGTGTGTGTGTGTGTGTGTGTGTGTACACAAAGCTATGCATGTGTTGGCATGGTGATTTTGGTGACTTAGGCCAAGTAAGGGAAAACAGAGTTATCCCATCAAGATAGTTTTCTCACGTTTCACAAATTAATGATTAACTTGACCTGACAATTCTCAATCTAAAGCTAAGAGTCATCAATACTTTAGCATAAATTAATTTAGCTAGGTAACTGTCTTGCTTTTATTCTTACAAGAAAAACAATAAAAAATAATAATAATTAGAGACAAGGGGAAAGTTCTTTTATAGTATAGAACACCAACTTTGGGTGGAGGTGGGGGCAGATCTCTAGAGTGGTTTGGTAGGCAAAGCGGCCTGAATGCGAATCTAGGCTTTGTCATTTGCTAACTTTGCTACCTAGGTGTGCTGTGCAGGAGGCATGGTACAGAGTTGCATTTACTCATGGATAGATTTTAGAGGAAAATTTATTATGATTAGTAACAATAAAAAGTAATCAAGGCAAAATCCAAAAGGGTTTGAACTTATGTAACCTAAAGTAGAATAAAGAAAAAGAATCAACACAACAATAAGCTACACAGCATCACCAGACAGAGAAACATCGGCCTGGGCTCTAGAGTTAACAGCTAGTCAAAGCAATAGACTGACAAAAAGAGAATTATGAGCATGTACAAATCTCACCAAACCCTGGAGGAGTATATCACCAGACCTGGAAGCTTTATCTTGGGTTCCCAAGTCGGCCACCCGCCATACACATCGAGGAGGAACACTTCTCCAGAGTTTCAGGGGCAGTTTGAGACCCCACCTATATTTACATGAACATTTTGGCTAGGGGCTATTACATGGGGGTCTTTCCTGCAAAACCTTTAGGAACAACAAAAAAAAGTCACCACATTGTGAAATAATTAACTAGGCCGCAGTTATGTGATAAGAACATCCTCCTTGGCTTCAGGGGAAACTACACACCTGAGCAGCCTTGGGGAAAGCAGGAGTTTTAGGACTATCTTCTTAGCTTAGGGAAAACCGCAGCAGGATGTCTTATTCCACCCTGAGAAAATGACTCAGTCATTCCTGCAGCCATTTGTGTGTGTGTGTGTGTGTGTGTGTGTGTGTGTGTGTGTGACAGTTATTGTTCGTGTTCAATTAAGTTCAAGTTCCTATATTTCTTATACTGTTCCTCTACATTAGGGTCAACTTCTTAATCTCTCAGATGCCAAATTACCTCTACTATAAAATGAGGTTTGTATAAACTGTAGGATTGTTGTAGTGACATATATGTAAAGCACCTGGACAGAGCGTGATACGGAGTGACTGTGCCATAAATAGTTGTTATAATTTGGACAGCAAGACACATTTAAATATAAGCTTCAACTCCATAAATAACTTTTAATTTAAGCACCAACAGTTTAGATTTTCACATAGGTGTAAAAATTGGAGCCAGCCACTTTCTGAAAATAGGGTACTTAGAAACAGGTATACCAAGAACTGAAAGTTACAAAAAGGAACATGGAAAGCAAACACTGTTCTGTGGAGACAGAGGGATGCTAGAATGCCTGTCTCTCAGATGTATGCCTGTGGTCAAAGGGTATAAGGAGTGGGTGATGGCTATTTACCACACCCCTTTAACTCAGAAGACAACCATGCTGGGCAGCCCAGAAAAGTTGGTCCCCAATGCCATCTTTGTAGAGCAAGAACATGGCATGTTAATGTGTACTGTGCCTCACTCGTAAGTAGCAATGATGGTGCTGATAACTAATTAAATAAGGGAGGCCAGTCCTCCTCTGGAACTCTCAATTCAAATAGAGGGCATGTGCACTGAGCAGAATGAAATGTGTGGAAGGCAGAGCTGGCAGACAGCAGGGCAAGATTCCCTTCTGTCATCAATCATTGCTGACACTGGGCATTCCTGAAATTGTTGTATTGGTCAAGGAAAAAAACCTTAGAGGAGAAAATGAATCTTTTGGGAAGATGTAAGGTTGCTGAATCCGAAAGACCGAGGAGGCATTTGAAGGAGGAGAATAAGCCTGGAGTGAGGGAAGAGAAAGATTACTTGGAGAGGGTTTTGAACTGACTGAAGCGTAGAGAGGAAGAAACATGAGTTTACAATAGTTGAGATGCAGCTCGACACTGTAAGGTATTTTCCCCCCCGCCGAGGAAGAAGGAAGGGGCGAAGCCATGAAGTGTGGAATAATAAAAGCTGTATTTACTACAGTGCACCCCGCCTGACAAGGTTCCCTGGTCTTGGGCACAGAAGCCAGGGAAGTCACATGGGGTGACCCACGTGGGGAAATTTTTTGGCTGAGAGAACCATAAATGCCACATATTTTAAAATGTAATTCCATGAGAGCCGTACAAAGACCCGTGTACCTTACTCATTATCCAATAAAAATTTGGTGTTGTCCTAGAGGACAGCTGTGATTGGCTCCAGCCACTCGCAATCATGAACATGAGCAGTAGGAAATGAATGGATTGTAATATATGAGAATGTTTTATATTTTTAACGTTATTTGTTTTAATTAAAGATTTGTCTGTGAGCCAGATGCAGCCATCAAAAGAGCCACATCTGGCTCATGAGCCATAGGTTCCGTACCCCCGATTTAAAGGGTCGTTAGAGTGGTCGAGCTAATATGACGAGGTGAAACCTCACTGGGTGGCAGATGGTCGCTCTTTTCCAAGGGACTCCTGGGAAGTTTCTTTTGGCGTGCATGGGTGTAGGCGGCTCCAGCCAAAGTTCCCGGGCCTGGGTTCCTCACATGACCTTCACCCATTGCTGACCACCTTACATTCCGATCTTTTGTGTTAATTAGGGGTGCTGCTTATTCGTCTGGCTACTTCCTGCTAATTAGGGGCGTCATGGGGAGGGGGAGATTGGCAGGTGGTGGTTTTAAGAAGAGTCACAAGGAACATCTGTTTGGCCATGAGTTGAAAAACTTCATGGATGCGGTTCTGTAAGAATTTTAAAAAGAGAAGTAAATATGAGTTATACGCTGATAATTAGAAGATTTAGGATAGGGGCAGCCCAGGTAAGAATGAGTGGCTGCCTTTAGGAGTTAAGCGGGTTGTAGGAGGAGAGATTCTTGCTTAATTTTTCTCACAGACTGTTAAGGAGATTGAAGCTTCTTCCATCAGGCCAGTCTTATTGAACAGCATTGCTCCCTGCTTCAGCTCACTCTGGCGGCAGGTTTCTGGTGGGAGGGACAGGAGCAACAGGAGGGTCTGCAGGGTCCAGCCTTTTGGTGAGCCGGAGAAGGGTAGGGCCCAGCAAACTTGAGGCAAAACTGTATGCCAGGAGTGGCATACAAAGGGGAAAAACTGCATGTCAGAGGTGGTGTATGAAGGGGAATGGAAGGGGTCCCATCCACTCCCGTAACCGAGACCCATCAGGGAACTAGAGGTCCAGAGTGTGATGGCAAAACAGAGAAGGCAGCTCCCGTGTCCACAAGAAATGAGATGGACTTACCTGTTCCTGCAGCATTCCCCTGGGTTTGGGAGGATGATGGGGGGTCTCTGAGTCCAGGCCGTGTCAGCCATTCATGAGGTCTAGGAGTTCGAGTGGTGGGCCCGCCTGGCTGGACCGGACTCCCATCTGAGTGGCTTGTCCTCCACGTAGAGACACTGAGGATGAGCCTGTTGCCCAAAGGGGGCATTCGCTCCACCAGTGACCAGGCTGCTTGCAGTCAGGACAGGGCTCAGTGGGCAGTCAGGGGCAGGGACACTGCTGGGACCAATGACCCTGCTTGCCACACTTAAAGCAAGTTGCTGGTGGGATTCCTCTTTGCGGCTTGGACTTGGGTCGGGCACTTCCTGTGCCTTGCCCCTGTCACTCTGCCGGCCTCAGGGCTGCCACAAGAGCCTGGGTTTGGAGTGTTACCTTCTGCTGCATGTGGGCCTGGAGAACAGCCTCGGCCGTTTCCTACTAACCGTGATCAATAAAAACTTTAAATGCCATGTTCACAGGTCCTGCATAGGGGCTTGGGGGTTAGAATAAAAGGAGGGGGCTCCTAGGGAGCCCAGCACCCAGATCCTGCCAGAAATGCTGGAGCCAGAGGCAGGACAGGGCCAGGCCTTCCTGTAAGAAGATTAGGGTTGGGTGTCCTGCAAACTAGTGTAAGAGCCAATGACAGGCTGAGAATGGCCTGATGGAGGAGGGGCTTAAGAACACAGTGGAGAAGGGAGGGGCCCCTCGCCAGCAGGGGAGGAGAAAGAGAGAATGGTATTTGCAGGTGAATGAGATACAGGATCCAGCGAAGGGAGGAGAGAGGGCTCTTGGAGGGAAGAGACCCAAGTGAAAAGGTCCACAGAGGAACCAGAGAGGGGTCCTGAAAGAGGGGCGCCTCCAGGGGTCAGGCAGGAGGGGGAGAGAGTTGGGATTTGGCGGAGAAGGAAAGATCAGGAGTGGAGGTTTTAGGTGAGGTTTCTCTGGCCAAAAAGGGCCTGAGTGGTAGAACAGGCGGCATAGAGATTAGGACGGGAGCGCAAATAACTAGAAGCCCTGAATGTAAGGGATCTCCA
This sequence comes from Saccopteryx bilineata, assembly GCF_036850765.1. Lineage (NCBI taxonomy): Eukaryota > Metazoa > Chordata > Mammalia > Chiroptera > Emballonuridae > Saccopteryx > Saccopteryx bilineata. The sequence goes on from NC_089493.1 coordinate 207,306,347, forward strand.
GCCAGTTCCTAGTTCTTTTGGCGATAGTTAAATTGGTGAGGGTATTAAAACTGAAAGTCCCTTCAGGAGGCCACCTGGTTCGATTATCCAGTGGGTTCTGTGGCCTGGCCACAGCAGAGGAGAAGAACAGTTTCTTCTTCTTCAGGGAGGGAGAGATTTCAGATAAGGCAACTCCAGGAGTGTTTTTGGATTAGGTTTAGATTCCTGTGCCCCACGGCCGCCCTCAGTTCTCAGAGTGGTCAGAGTTAAGCATTGGCATCCTGCAACTCAAACTCTGGCCACTGGATGGATAAGTAAAGTGGATGTGCTCGGAACGTCTCCACGGGCACACAGACACTCAGAACAGAACAGAAAAGAGGCCCCTGACACAGCTGTGGATTCGGACAGGGAGTCTCAGTGGAAAGAACTGAGGGCAGGGGAGGCTGGAGGCAGGGGACTTACCGCACCGTGAGCCGAAGTGGGTGGAAGGTCAGAGGTCCTGGTTCTTTCTCGGAGGGGAAGGGGAGAGGAGTGGTCCTTGTGGACTTCTGACTCCTCCTGGGTTTCAGCACCAAATGTAAGGTATTTTTCCCCGCCAAGGAAGAAGGAAGGATAGCCACAAAGTGTGGATAAGCAAAAGCTTTATTGAGTACAGTGCATCCCGCCCAACAATGTTCCCTGGTCCCATATAGCTTGGTCTGTGGTAGATATGTTCTTATGTGTTCAATCAGAAATTACTAGACACCTCCTCTGCGGTTAGCCAGGCTAAAAAAAGAAAAGAAAAAATGTAAGATGTGATCTTTACCAAAGACTTCACAGTGGAACTGAGTTTACAAAAAAGAGCTAAAAACATGAACAAGTATAATATTATACAAGGAAACTATGCATCTAAGTATTAAGAGAAGGTCAGGATGACTGTAGGACTGAAAACCTTACAAGGAAATAGCTATCTACACTTTTTGGAGCTTTTTGAATATTCAATTCCTCCATTCTTCTTATATGTGGAAAACCCCAAATAAAACAGAATACATTCACACTTAAAGATATTGATAATTTACCACTTCTGGGAAGATGGAATGGACATTCTTTCCCCTTTATATCCCACTGAATACAAGTAGAAGCCCTGGACATTATATATAAAGCAGACATAAGAAGACTCTGTAACGCAAAGAGAAGAAGGTGGACTTAATAGGGATGTCAGAATCTGTGGAATGATGTGGTGGTGAGTTTGTTTTGCTGATTTATCCCAGGCTTGGAACTGAAGAAGCCAGGAACCCAGAAACACCAATGGACACAGATGAAAACAGCTCCAACAAATTCTGCTATCTCTAGCCAAAGGACAAGGAAAGGAGCAGCCAGCAGCCAAGAAGAATAAACCTGTCAGACAATAGTTTCACTCTACTCTAGACAAAACCAAAGAAAAACAGTGGCCTACACATACTCACAGCAACAAAAAAGTCACTTCTACCCTCATGAGGTTATAATGAGGTATCTCAATATTCTTGCTGGGTATGGTCAGAGAAGGCAAAGTAGGGAGCAAAGATGTTCATTGGCACTTGCTGGAACTGAGATTTCATGTGATAGTGGACTATTGTTGTGCAAGATGTTCCTTGGTATCGTGGGTGAGAGGTACATGGGGTCTCTCTGAATTATTTCTTACCACTGATTGTGAAGCTACAGTTATCTCAGAATAAAAAGTATAATTAAAAATTAAAGGAAATGAGGCTTTTAAAAAATATTTTAAAGCTTTTATTATATATATATATTTTTTAATAATTTTATTTTTTTAATGGGGTGACATCAATAAATCAGGATACATATATTCAAAGATAACAAGTCCAAGTTATCTTGTCGTTCAATTATGTTGCATACCCATCACCCAAAGTCAGATTGTCCTCTGTCACCTTCTATCTTGTTTTCTTTGTGCCCCTCCCCCTCCCCCTTTCCCTATCCCATTCCCCCCTCCCCCCCGTAACCACCACACTCTTATCAATGTCGAAATGAGGCATTTTTGACAGTTGGGATGCCTCTATTAAGAGAGAAAATTTCATTCCTAGGATAATCCAAAATATTAATCTATAAAACAGGGTGTGTATTAGTTTTCTGTGCCCACTATAACAAGTTATCTCAAAGTTGGTAACTCAAAGCAGCAGAATTTTATTCTCTGACAGTTCTGAAGACCAGAAATCTGAAATCAGTATTTCTGGGTACAAACCAGGTGGTGGTAGCTTCTGCTGGATGCTGGCATTCCTTAGCTTATGGCCTTATCACTCCAATCTTCAAATCTTTTTCTACTTCATTTTTACATTACTTTCTACTTTGTATGTAGATTAATTCCCCCTCTGCTTCTCTCTCATAAAGACATGCTGTGTGATAGTATTCAGGGCCCACTGGTACTAGGATGATCTCTTCTCAAATCCCTTAACTTAATCACACCTATAAGATCCTTTTTCCATATAAGATTACATTTACAGGTCGAGGAATTAGGACCTAATATCTTATTAGCAGACAGTTTTATTTTCACAATAAAATATTATCCTTTCTACTACAGTGACCTAAGCAATGCACTGTATAATATACATATTTAACAAATTTACAGAGCACTCAGGGTGTTTTCTGTTTGTCTTCCTATAAACATTAATAAGGGTGTTTTTGCATTAACAAATATTTGTCCAAGCATCTACTCTGTGTCAATTTCTTTTCTAGACACTGGAGATAAAGCAGTGTACAAAACAGGTGAAACTCCCTCCATCATAGAATGTGTGTCCTAGTGGAGGATGAAAGACATGGGCAGTGAGTGAATAAGTAAAATGTATAGAATGCTAGTTGATGTCAAGTGCCATGGAGGAAGATAAAGCCAAGAAGGAGGATAAGAAATGTTGAGGAGCTAAGTCTTGCAAATAGAATGACAAGGGACGATCTCCCTGAGAGGGTGGCCGATATCTGAGTAAAGTTGTGAATGGAGTTGGGGGTTCAAGCCTTATTTATTTATCTTGAATTGCAGAGTGGTCAGTGCAACATCAAGTGCAAAGGCCTGAAGAACAGCAAGGTGTTAAGGTGGCTACAGTTGAGTGAGGGGGTTGGTAGGGGCTGAAATGTATCTCTAGAACCCTTCTCTACTTCTGTTCTGATGCGATTAAAACAAAGATTATTAATTTGTGAATGTCCCCATTCTTTACACCTCACCCCATCTGCTTTTAGGGAAGACACATTCTTGTTGTTTTGGTCCAAAGGGAGAGAGGAGAGTTGTCTGGGGCTGGGGTGGGAGGAGTGCTTTAGGCAGAGTCTTTGAAAAGCTCGGCTACAAATACAGAGGCAGTGTATGAGGGGAGAGAATGAGAAGGGGGAGAGATGGAAACCCTGGGCCAAACCCAAAACACAAGGCTAGTGTGTTCCAAAAGGAAAGCTTATTTTACAGAGGCCTGATTGCGGGCGGGCTGAGACCAGCAAAGGGTGTCTGTCCTGAGGGAGGGATGGGACAAAGGTTATATGGATTTGTGTTGTAGTAATATAATGTTATAGTAATTAAATATATAGAAATATAAAAAACAAAAATATGGAAGATATATAAAAGTAATTAAAATATAGTATTAAAAATAATTAAGGAAATTAAATAAAAATTATGCCTTCTGGATAGGAATTAGTGTAGTGTGTGCAGATGTGATAAACAGACTCTGACTTTCAAGCAGGGCCTAGTTAGTGTGTGAGTGAAGTTATACATAGATAAGAAGTGGCTTGATGTCATAACTCTGTAAGTTAACAGAAATAAGAAGCTTCCCTAGGAACATCTTAAAAAGTGATTTGATGTAAACATTTCAGTAGATTAACATAAAAGGGGGTTTCCTGTGAAGAACTTCTAAAAAGGTGGTTTGAGGTGATAATCCTATAGATTGATACCTGTTAGAAGGTGATGGCCAGAAAAGGTACTAAAGCTGAGGGGTACTACCCCTTCTAAGGTAGTCGCTCAGACTCCAACGTGAACGTGAACTGTCTCCATGTCACTCTGAGCTCTGACCAAAGACAGCCGAGAGGAGCACGCCGACAGGGTCCCCTTAAGCTGTACCCAGGCACGCCAAAAGGATTTGTAATAAATTGCCTGTGTGATTCTTGCAACCAACTTTGTCTGTCAGTTTCGTGTCTTTCCTCCAGTGGCAGTTAGTGTTGGCAGTTATCAGTAGCATCCTCATAGCAGCCTCAAGAGTAGTCTTGAAGAGGCTGCCAGCCTGCTGATAAGCAGGAGTGTCCCACTGCACGGGGAAGTCGAATCAGGGACACCTGACAGACGTAGAGCTTGGGCTGTACTGGGACAACTTGTCAAAAAGCCTTGGGCAAAGGCGGCTGCAGTATAACTTCTTCTGTGTGTGGTTGGGATGGCACCACAGCTCCTCAAAACTGTCTGCACTCTGATCCAATGGTCCTTCATCAGCACCCAGCTACAAGGGAGGTCTGAGCTGGACTACAGAGAAGGCAAGTCCTTCCTCCTCCCTCAGGCCTGCATTGTGCTTAAGAAGGATGGTGGCTGAGCAGCCATCCTATCTATCAAAGGGGTCTGATATATCATTTAGTGAGTCCATCCTTTCCATGACATCATTTACAATCAAGTGTGAGTTATTTTGAAATTACTTTGAATTGTGAATTTACTTTGAGTTATACAAATTGTATATTCTAAGATATCATCTGGGAACTGAGCTTCATGGGTCACTGCCTTTCTTCAGGATAAATTCCTACAAGCAAATTGCTAGGCCAAAAGGAACACTATGTTTTGGTACACTATCAGATTCTTCCCCCAAGAAACATTGTTTCATATTATACCCCAATAAGTTGTCCCCCACAATTTCAATACACTGAGTATTAGCATTCTTAATTTTTGTCAATATGTTATAGGAAGAATGAGTTCTCAATAGTATTTGAAAAATTTGCATCTTGGAAATGTGAGAGCAATGTTATTTTCCAATGTTTATCGACCATCTGTATTTCCTCTTTGGCAAATTGTCTGCACGTGCCCTATGCCCTGCTTTCTATTGGAATATGCATATTTCCTTATTGAATTTGTATTTTGCTTTTGCCTAGGAAACACTGCAAGTAGGTTTCTCAGTGTATCTGTCATCAAGGGTCCTTGGGTTCGTGCAACAGAAAGTGACTGGTTCATTCTTGCAGAAAAAATAAATATAATATTTTTTTGAAAGGGCATTTGGTAAATCACAGCATCCTTGGAAAAACTAGTAAACTGAACTCTGAAAATAAAGTGACACCTAGAGGGCAGGGCAAACAGCAGGCTGAACCACCCTTGGGAACTGCCTGCGGAGTAAAGACCCTGCTAATATCGACACCGGACGCTGAAAGCCATTCTGGGCACCTCTTCCTCCACTGGCCCTGCAGACTTGCTATGGCTGCCACCAAAATGAATTGTCCTCTGTCCCTGATTCAGAGTTCTAGGCCAGAGTATCTGGTTGTGACAACCTGCATCCTAGTTGCCAGGGAGCTGAGAAGGTAAAGAGGGGAAATGTTCATGTCCTGCAGTGGAAAGTGAACCCTGCATTTCATCTGGAGCAGTGGTAGTCAACCTGGTCCCTACCGCCCCCTAGTGGGCATTCCAGCTTTCATGGTGGACGGCAGCAGAGCAACCAAAGTATAAATAAAAAGATAGATTTAACTATAGAAAGTTGTTCTATAAAGATTTATACTGCCAAACTTAGCGAAAATCCGACATAAAGTACTTGGCAAGTAATTATTATTATATGCTTTAACTTGCTGTAAGTCTACTTTATAAATTTTATAAAGTAAAGTTACTTCCCTACTTTATAAATCACTATTACTGTGGAACCGGTGGGCGGTTAGAAACTTTTACTACTAACAGAGATACAGAAGTGGGCGGTAGGTATAAAAAGATTGACTCCCCTGATCTAGAGTCATATAGTAGAGAAGTCCCCAAACATGAGAAGGGGAAGTCAGAGGCTAGGCAGAAAGAGAGAGATAGAGAGGGAGAAACCCTTATAATGAGCTTGTTATTTAATTTTTAACTTTGTTTATAGTGTCCTTAGCATCACAGAGAATTTAATTTTTTGGTGGGTATAACCTGAAAATGCATTCCTTTATGATTTCTGACTTTATCAGCTCTGCTGTGAACTTTACCCTTTCCACCTTCCTGCATCCTGTGACCTGAACCAACTAGGCCTGCATTCCTTCTTTTTAAGGACTTTCTGAGCCTGTATCAAGGTCTTTGCAAACTATCCTTTGAGGTTTTTAGGTAGCTCTGATGTCTCAGACCTTCCTCACGTGTCAGAGAAGTCCTTGACTCTAACACATGTGTGATTCTGCTCTGGACCTGAGGCTAATTATCTTAGATGCTAGCCCTATCACCTTCTGCACTGGGAATCTATTGCTTCTCAAAATGGTTAACATTCTGCCTTTTTGACAGGGTAATTTTTTTTTTACCTGTTTATCAAACATGTGCTTTCATATCTAAGGAGTCCCCTAACTCTCCTACTGCTTTAGATATATTTTATTACTCAGGTAGCTTCAACTGGTCTTAACAAAACATCATGGGACACTTGATATTTCAATACCTTAGGCATTAAAATGAAAAGCATCTAGAGGCTCATCTCAGTTTTATACAGTAAGCCTAAGTTTCCCTTTCCTACTCAGAGGGACATGGTACAGTCCTAAGGACATCTTGAATATTTTTACTGGTCTTTGAAGGGCTTAGTCATACTCATTCTTCATGTGTACATGGTAGAATCCTGTCTACACATGCGAAACAGGCCAGTAACCAACACGCGGTAGCCCAGAGGAACTTCTGGGGGTTCTCTGCTCATCCAGTCTATCTTATTAAGGCTAAAACGCTGGCCCCTGCAATGGTCCTGTCCAGACTGACTGTGGAGAAAGGGGGATGACCTAGCCCATGTGAAATGTTGTGACCACACTCTTCCACAGCCAGAACACTCCCTCCAGAAAGAAGCCCCAGCATGGCACCGTCAGGAAAGGAGGTAAGGTATTGTAGTCAGAGCTGTGCCTAGAGTTACTGGAGTCCAGATATGGGACAGCCAGGGTAGGTAAGCAAATGGCTGGGGAGACCAAAGTCCCAGTGAATGATGGAGGGAACCCTACCAGAAAGGTAGGATCTGGAATGTTTGGAGACTGGCCTTATGTAGTACCGCAAGCAGGGACTGAGGGCAGAGAGACTGATAATGGGGTAGATGAAGCAGAGCTACTCACGGAGGGCTCAGGGGTCGGGCAACAGCTCTAGGGGTCCATAGTGATAATTTAAGGTCCCAGGCAGCTCATCACCACAGTACTCCAGGCAGAGCGAACAAGTTGGAGATGTGATCTGTAGAATGGGAGAACACGCAAGGGGCTGAGACAGAGGCATAGAGGAGAAGTTTGTTAGGAGAGAAGTTGTTAAGTGTGTAGCCTGTACAGCCAGCCGGCCTGGGTTTAAATCTCCATTCTGTCACTCACTACCTTTGTGATTGTGGTCAAGTTACTTAGTCTCTCTGTGCCACACTTTTCTCATCTGTAGCATAAAAATAATAACAATGCTTTCTCTAAGGTATTTTCCCTGCTGAGGAAGAAAGAAAGGTGTAGCCACCAAGTGTGGATAAGCAAAAGCTTTATTTAGTAGAGCGCTTCCGAACAAGGTTCTCTGGTCCAGAAGACAGGGGCCAGAGAAGTCACACGGGGGGAGGAGGGATCTACATGGGGGTAATTTATAGGGTCAGTAGGGTGGTCGAGTTGATATGACGTGGTGAAATTTCATTGGCTGATGGACAGTCGTTCTTTTTTCTTTTCTTTTTTTTTACAGGGACAGAGAGTCAGAGAGAGGGATAGATAGGGACAGACAGACAGGAACGGAGATGAGATGCATCAATCATCAGTTTTTCATTGCCACACCTTAGTTCATTGATTGCTTTCTCATATGTGCCTTGACCGCGGGCCTTCAGCAGACCGAGTGACCCCTTGCTCGAACCAGTGACCTTGGGTCCAAGCTGGTGAGCTTTTTGCTCAAGCCAGATAAGCCTGCGCTGGAGCTGGCGACCTCCTGGTCTTGAACCTGGGTCCTCTGCATCCCAGTTTGATGCTCTATCCACTGCGCCACCGCCTGGTCAGGCCAGTCGTTCTTTTTCAAAGGGCTCCTGGGAAGTTTCTTTTGGCGTGCATGGGTGTGGGCGGTTCCAGCCAAAATTCCTGGGCCTGGTTCCTCACATGACCTTTCCCCATTGCCTACTGACCTCACATTCTGACTTTTTATGTTAGATAGGGGTGCCGCTATTCATCTGGCTGCTTCCTGCTGGTTAGGGGCATCGTGGGGAGGGGAGGTTGGAAGGTGCTGGCTCTGAGGGGAGTTGTGTATATGGTGTAGGAGCATCTGTTTGACTGTGACTTGAGAAACCTCGCGGATGTGGCCCTGTAAGAATCTAAAAAAGAGGAGCAAACATGAGTAATATGCTGATAATTAGAAGAGGACCTAGGACAGGGGCCGCCCAGGTGAGGATGGGTGGCTGCCACCAGGAGTTAAGCGGGTTGTAGGAGGAGAGATTCTTGCAGTTTCTCTTGCAGATGGTTGAGGACATTGATGTTTTCTTCCATCAGGCCAGTCTCATGGAACAGCATTGGTCCCTGCATTAACTCGCTCTGGCAGCAGGTACCCGGTGGGAGGGACAGGAGCAACAGGAGGATCTGCAGGACCCAACCTTGGTAAGCCGGAGACGGGTAGGGCCCAGTGGTTCCGACTGCCAGCGGTCCTGCATGGGGGCAAGCTTGAGGTGAGAGACATGGTACCAAGGTGTTTTCCCTAGGAGCTTGGCTGCAATAGGAGTAGTCAGTATTACCGTATGAGGTCCCGCCCACCCCCATAAATGAGACCTGTGAGGGAACTAGAGGTCCAGAGTGTGATGGCAAAACAGAGAGAGAAGGTAGCCCTCATGTCCACAAGAAATGAGATGAGCATTACTCTGGGCTCAGTGAGGGTGATGGGGGTCTTCGAGTCTTGGCCGTGTCAGTCGTCCATGAGGTTTAGGAGTTCGAGCAATGGGCCCACCTGGCTGGCTTGGCCTCCCATTTGGGTGGCTTGTAAGAGCCTGTTGCCCAAAAGGGGAAATTGCTCCATCAGTGACCGGGCTGCTTGCAGTGGGTGGCCTCGGGCATGGGCACTGCCAGGACCAGTGACCCTCTTTGCCACATTTAAAGCAAGCTCCTGGTGGGGATCCTCTTTGCGGCTTGGACTTGGGTCGGGCACTTCCTGTGCCTTGCCCCTGTCACTCTGCCGGCCTCAGGGCTGCCACAAGAGCCTGGGTTTGGAGTGTTATCTTCTGCTGCATGTGGGCCTGGTGAGCAGCCTTGGCCTGTTTCTCCCAACTTTAAATGCCATGTTCATCAGGTCTCGTATAGGGGTTTGGGGGTTGAGAATAAGAGGAGGGGGCTCCTGGGGAGCCCGGCACCCAGATCTGTATGGAAATGCTGGAGCCAGAGGCAGGACAGGGCCAGGCCTTCCTGTAAGAAGACAGGGGCTGGGCCATGGGGTCAGGAGCCCTGCAAACCCATGTGAGGGCCAATGGCCAGCAGAGGGTGGCCTGACGGAAGAGGGGCTTAAGAACACAGTGGAGAAGGGAGGGGTTTCTGGCTGGCAGGGGAGGGGGCTTCCTGGTGGGAAGAGACCTGAGTGGAAGAGGTCCGCAGAGGGATCAGAGAGGGATCCTGAGAGACGGGCGCCCCCGGGGGTCAGGAAGGAAGGGGAGAGAGTTGGGGGTCAGCGAAGGAGGAAAGATCAGGAGAAGAGGGTTTAGTTGAGGTTTCTTTGGCCAAAAAGGACCTGCGCCGTAAAACAAGCGGCACAGAGATTACGACAGGATCGCAAATGCCAGAAGCCCTGAATGTAAGGGATCTCCAACCATTTTCCAGTTCTTTGACGATAGTTAAATTAGTGAGGGTGTTAAGATCGAAAGTCCCTTCAGGAGGCCACCTGGTTTGATTATCCAGTGGGTATTGTGGCCCAGCCATGGTGGAGGAGAAGATCAGTTTCTTGTTCTTTAGGGAGGGAGAGATTCCGGATATGGTACTCCAGGAGTGTTTTTGAGTCAGGTTTGGATTCCTGAGCCTCTATGGACACCCTCAGTCCTCGGAGTGATCAGAGATGAGAACTGGCGTCCTGCAACTCAAGCCCTGGTCACCGGATGGTTAGGTAGAGTGGGAGTGTCCAGGATGTCTCCACGGGCACACACGCACTTGGATCAGATAAGAGGTCCCTAACGCAGCTGTGATTACGGACAGATAAAAACTGAGGGGAGGCTGGAGGCAGGGTACTTACTGCACCGTGTGCCGAAGTGGGTGGAAAGTCAGAGGTCCTGGTTCTTCCTCGGAAGGGAAGGGGAGAGGAGCAGCCCCAGCGGGCTTCAAACTCCTACCGGGTTTCAGCACCAAATGTAAGGCATTTTCCCTGCTGAAGAAGAAAGAAGGGCATAGCCACCAATTGTGGAACAGCAAAAGCTTTATTTAGTAGAGCTCATCCTGGTCAAGGTTCTCTGGTTCACAAGATGGGCCAGAGAAGTTGTGCTGCCTCCCCTGTTTGGGGGTAATTTATAGGGTCTGCAGGGTGAAGGTGAGTTGATATGACAGGGTGAAATTTCATTGGCTGACAGACAGTTCTTTTTCAAAGGGCTCTTGGGAAGTTTCTTTCAGCAGGCATGGATGTGGGCAGTTCCAGTCAAAGTTCTCCATCCTGGTTTCTCACGTGACCTTCTCCCATTGCCAACTCACACTTTTTTTTTTATAAAGTTGTGAGAAATAAATGAATTGATACATGTAAAGTGCTTAGAACAGTGCTAGCACAAAGTAGGTGTTTAAAAATGTTAGGTATTATTACTACTAGAACTGGCACAAATAATCAAAGCAGAAGAAGCCACAGGATGGTCCTGATGTGGAATCACCAAAGTTGTTCCTGTTCTTCAGCTCCCTCTGAGTAGGGACAAAATTGCTCACAGGCCCTGGGGGAGGCTAAGCTTCCAGATGGGGGTCACGCAGTGGAGAAGCGGCAGACAAGAGGAGCAGATTCTTGCACATGCAGATTGGGAGAGTGGCATTGTCTTTTCTGGCAAACTGACACAGTCATTGTGCCCTGCGACTGGTCAGCATCTCTGGCCTGGGGTCACATTATAGATGTGAGTAGTGGGAAAGAAGGTCCTCTGCTATCCTGGGGACTCTGGCTGGCTCCTGAAAACCTCCACGGTGTGCTGTGGCTAGGAGAAAGATCATCTGCCTCTGGCCTCGTGCTAGCCCTGCTGGTGGGCCTGCAGGTCCCCAAAGTGCAGAAGTAGTTTAAGGCATTAAAGTACAGAGTACGAACTCAATTTCACAAGTCATATGTCATCATGGATCCTGCCCATACACATTACAGATAAGACAGGCCTTTACAAAAGAGTTATTTGCAACAATAATAATAATGGCTATTATTGTTGGAGACAGTGCCTATGTACCTGAATGCCACATATTGATGATTTAGCTCATTTAGTCCTCAAAACAACTCTGTAAGGAAAGTCCTATTATTGTTCCTATTTTGCAGATTAGGAAACAGGCTCAGGAGGTTCAAGTAACTTGCTAAGGTCAAACGGCTAGAATTCCAGCTCAGGTAGTTCAATATTTGAGCCTGAGCTTTTAATGAGAAGAAACAAAACAAAACAAAAACCTCACTGGACTTGCCATACGAAAGGCAACACTGTGCTTTGACAGAAGCCAATCAGTGCTGTTTGCTCCCTTCCTTGGTGAGCTGACACCGACTGAAACATTTCCTCCCCCTGGGCAGCATCTGTTTTGGTTCTCCAAGGACATTGATTCACTCTGTGGAGACTCTCCAGGAGAGGCCAAAGTTTCTTATAGCTTCTAGGATCACAAAACCCTTTTCAATAAGATCCCTCAGGCCCAGGCCCTGAAAACTATGTAATAAATTTACCATCAAAACAATCTCACTTGCTCCCTCAGAGACCATTATGTTACAAACAGAGGTAACATGATATTCCAATAAATATTTCTCTTGTGAAGTCATTAAGGTTTCCCCCCCCCACACACACTAAACCGTATTCTTCAAATTTAATATCATTTCATAGTTCTCCTAAATCATTCATGGGTATATATCCAACATTCAAGTGTTCTACATCCTGTCATTTGAATAAGAATAATTATTAAAGTTTCGGCTGAGTCTAAAATGCAAAAGCATTTTACTGTTTTTATTATTTTAAAATGCCATAATGAAATATTTTAAAACGTTCTAGCAATTATCTTTTCATTGCACAAACTTGTATTGTCAACTGTGCCACATTAAAATGTTAAATCACTATTTTAATATCAAATCACAGAGAGAGAGAGAAGGAGAGAGAGAAACTGCTAAAATTCATCCTTGTGCAGTGTATTTCTCTGCAACGTTCTGGTACACGTGGTCTGTCACGGCTGAGAGGTACTGCATCACCCAGGAAAAAATCACACATTTGGAGGTCCTAGGGTTGGGAAATATGTGTTTTATCACTGTTTTTAAAAATTGGGATAGTTAGCTATTTTTCTGGGTCCCCAAACTCAAGTGGGACATCAGTGGGAAGCTAGCAAAACCCAAGCAGCTGGGCTTACAAAAATGAAATGGTCTGGGAAGCCATTCCGGGGGGTGTATGATTTGGGCATCAATGTTGTGGCCTCTCTAGTCCTGCTGGGCCAGCTGTGCTGGGATCTTGCTGCTGAAGATAACAGTAGAACATCTGGACAGCTCTTGTTGTCCTGGGACAGGTGTTACTGAGGAAGAGGGAGGGAGATGAGAGATACTACATTCAGGCTCTAGCCTCTCAGTGGCTCCTGCATGATTCTCACAATATTATCTATACAACCAAGCTACACGTCTTGATCACACTGAATATAATCATTACACAGAGGACTTTGAGCTGGGCCTTTGTTCCATTAGGTGATTAAAAAAGTTTTAAAAGTACACTTTTAATAGATATTATGAGGCACTGATTGTATACGACTCTAGTTGCTTATGGGAAGCTATCAGCCAAGATCCACACTGAGTCATTAACTCACTTTTGAAACCTTGAAATCACATGACCTTGTGATGTATGAAGTTTTTAAGAACAAGCTTGTGACGTCAAAACTGAAAATCATCTGAATACTATCAACAAGTTATGCTCTAAACTGGCTGCACTGTTGATGCAGATAGGCAGTCAGAAACTAGCTATCTGATGGGTGGCTAGTAAATACTTGACTGATTGGTGTTATTTACACAATACATCAAATCAGCCTTAAGAGATGCTGCGAATTGAATGCTTTATAACCTAAAAGAAATTAATTTATTAAGGTTGTCTTATAGGAAAGAAGTAACTCCTTTTATCTCTCATGCCACCTTTTTACCCCTTATCATATTCATTTGTGTCTTTGATTAGTTTCTGGGTATCTTAGGTTTGATTCCTCAGGGAACAGAGATGAAGATACGTGTACAAGCATTTTTATCAGGGTGTGCTTTGGAAAACAGCTCTTATAAGCGGGTGAGGAAAGCAGGATTGGGCAGAGGGAGAAGTTGCACAGTGATGCAGTTACAAGGCCTCAGCCAATCCCACCTAGCGTCTGAATGTGAACAGCCTGTCAGAGAGGTCTACAAATTGAGGCAAGGAAGCTTCAGAGGACTGAATACGCTTCATCAACCAGTCTTTGCATATGGGCTATGCCTGTGGAAAGAAACTTAACTTAGGGCAAGACAGCTCCTTTAGCTAAGGGAAGTTTCTGGAGAGGGACTCAGCTATGAGCCAACAGGTAATGAATGCCCTGCTAACTAGGAGACTAAATATGAGTGAAACACCACTATCCTGGGTAATGCCACAAACTCACCATGCGGGAACTAAACTCAGCAAGCTAAATTGTCCTTCGGACTTTCCTCTCTGCTATGAGCAGCAACATTTTTCCTTACCCAAGGTAGTACTGTAGATAGAAATCTGAAGATTTCTAAAAATTGCCTTGGGCGATTTTTAACAGTCTGTCACATTTAATTTCCAGCATATTTATCCTTTTAAACAATTTTAAATAATTCACTACGAAGTAAAATCTGGCATAAGTCCTATCTGTCTTTTACTCCCTGAACTACTGAAAAAGCCAAAACAACAGATTTCTAGGCAGTTTCTAGGGCCTGGTTTGGGGACTGGTGATAAAACAAAGGAATGGGGAGGTGGCTGTCTCTTTTCCTATTTTAGAGAAGAAGGTTTGAGTCGTTGGTTGGACAAATAAATACTCAGCTATTCTCTGGAAGTCCAACTATGTTTATAAGAATGCAAATGAGTGATCTTGAAAAAGAATGTTATTTTATGTAAAAAAAATTTTTTGGCATAAGCTAAATGTTTTCAGAGATACAGATTATTTAAAAAACCTAGCAAGCAATTGTCATACAACCTCTTCTTCCACTAACTTAACTGTACTGTCAGAGTCCTAGCTGCCACTCCAAACACTGTCCTCGAAGTACTTGTAGGGAAAACACAGGAGATATTAAATTATCATGTAATTAAATTAAATTATCACTGTTCAATCACATCAATAGGCTAAAATGGCACTTCTGTTAGGAATCCTTGCTTGCAAACCCTTTTACTCTGGGATGAGAATCCTTCCTGGCAGAAGCAGTTTGGCTCAAAGGTGAAGTTGTAGATTGGATGATTGTACAAGGGTTCTTGCACCCAGAGGAGTCTAAAGACAAAAATGAAAACCGACTTATTTTTTAAGATTCATGATTGGGTTTTGAATAATTTTACTTACTCAAAACATGGGTCTACATTGTACATATTGATGACTTCATATTCTCTATATAAAGCTTTTTGAAATGTTAAGAAAACTTTTTTGTTGAGTAGTAAATGGGATATTTTAATGTTAGGAACTTTTAGATACACAAAGAAGTCTCTACTTTTGAATGAATGGGCCAGAACCCAGTACTAATGGTTTGAAGCAAAACCAGTGAGGGCCACCAGATTTTATTTCCTCCACACCTACTGTATACACTGGATGTATAAGATACCATAATGATCTTTACAGTGTAGAGAAAACATAATCTTAGATTTCTAACAATATAAAAAGAGAAATAGGGCAGAAAAACCTGTGGAGCTCAGTCTTCCTCTTTCAGCCCAGGAGGTGTCTGGAGCAGGTCCCTTTGGGTGCAGAGAAGGTAGTGTTCCTCCAATAACCACCTCTAAAGTCTCTAAAGCAGGGTTCCCAAACTTTTTACACAGGGGCCCAGTTCACTGTCCCTCAGACCATTGGAGGGCCAAACTATAAAAAAAACTATGAACAAATCCCTATGCACACTGCACATATCTTATTTTAAAGTAAAAAACAAAACGGGAATAAATACAATATTTAAAATAAAGAACAAGTAAATTTAAATCAACAAACTGACCAGTATTTCTATGGGAACTATGGGCCTGCTTTTGGTTAATGATATGGTCAATGTTCGGTCCCATATTTGTCACTGCTAGCCGTAACAAGTGATATGACATGCTTCCAGAGCCGTGACATGTGCGTCCCGCGTCACTGGAAGTAGTACTGTACGTGAGCGACGCTGCACTTTGCGGTACCGCCACATACAGTAAGTACTCCAGGAGCACAGCATCTGCATCCTGTGCTCCTCTCACTGACCACCAATGAGAGAGGTGCCCCTTCCGGAAGTGCGGTGGGGGCTGGATAAATGGCCTCAGGGGGCCACAGTTTGGGGACCCCTGCTCTAGGGCTACAAGGAGCCTCAGCAGCTGGCACAAAGAAGTGCCCCACCCACTACACTGTAGCTGTATATGTTTGCGTCTGCACAGGCCAGTGCACATTCCCACTGCAGGAGTGCCTTGCCGCAAATGAGTCACATGAGAGAAGTCCACAGAATGGTTTCAGCTGCCCTCCCCTTTTCCTTCATATTCTCTCTAGGATCTATTTGGGTGATCCAAGTGGCCTTGGATGGATGCATTGTGGCATAGTGCAGAATGGCTAGGGATACGGATGCTTGCTGAGAGACATATGATGATAAAATAGGCCAACATCCTTGGACCCAACAGTTTTCACTCAGGAATGTTTGGAGAAACCATCTAAAGAAGGGGTTGTGGAAAGGATGACTTGAAGCAGAGATTCTTGAATGTTAGCCTGAAGGATTTATTAAAACACATATTCTTTAGCCCCATCCCCAGAATTTCTGATTCAGCACATCTGAAGGGAAGCCTAAACATCTGCATTTCTGATAAATTTCCAGATGCTGTTGATGCTGCTGGTTCGGGGATTATGCATTGAGAACCCATGGTGTAAAGAAAAGAGAGCCTCCACCGTCCTCTTCTGAGGTCTTCAACTTCATTCAAGCTGCTGGGCCCAAGAGTGCGGGTAACTGCCAGGTAGAAGTGAGTGAACATATTCATGGGACTGATTCTAATGTCCTGAGATGAGCCAATGGTCTGAGATGCAAGCAGAGAGTGTGAAATATCCCTGCGTGGGGACCTTGGGAAATCAGACAAAGAAATTTCATTTACTCTTCTGTTTTTTTGTAAACGGTATAGCAAAGTTGTATAGATACATTTCTTCTCATAAATGCAGATTATTTTGTCTGCACAAAATACTGTTTCCTTGTAGAACTGCTCTTTCCCCACTGCAACCATACATTTTTGGCAGGTTTTGAATCAGATCATTGGGCTCCTAGGCCGTAGGGGAGGTTGTATGACCTTATTTTCTTAGCAAATATTCCTTTGGCACATGACCAAAGCCTAGCCAACCAGAATTCTTCCCCAAGAAATTTGTAAATTTACCAGTCGGGGGAATTCTCAATTATTTCTGGTTGTAGAGCTGTAAGAATGGGTTTAAGAGCTGCTGTCAGTCATATCCTCCATTACATAGATGGCACAAGAGAATGCAAAAAAGACAAAAGCCGGAGAGAAGAAGCGGAAGAGAACTGTGTCAGCCATGTCTCTGCTTTTAGTCAAAGAGGGCTCAGCATTATTTGGGTTCTGTAACAGTTTTTCCAGTTCTGCATTCCCTATCAGTGTGGTTCTAACTCCCACTCCTCTCTCATCTCCCTGCTCCACCCCTGCATTTGTTTTGTTGTTTTGTTTTTGCTTAATGTGGTTTTAGCTGTGTTTCCGTCCCTTGAAAAGGACAGCATACTGACTAGTACGTCTCTTGTAATCAATCCATCAGTGACAGAGACAGGAAAAACAAGCGACAGCAGGTGTTGGTGGAGGGATGCTCCTAGATACTGCCACGCTCTTGTAGCTGCAAGGAACAGTCACTCAGGTCTTCCTATGGAAAAGTGCAAAGACACCTATGTGGAGATTAAAAACCACCAAAAAGCTGAAACAGGTTTAAGGCCAGCTACTCCCCTGGTCTCTCTCTTCTGGTCATCTCTGCTCCTCAGAATGTCTGTTCCATTGTCTACTTAATCCTATTTGGTCAATACTTCCTGAACTTTGTAGTCCAAATCCCAGGAGGTCAGCTAATTACACTGCTGTTCCTATTGTGCTGAGCCTTTTGTTCCCGGCCACTGTGGTCACTCTTCGGATGAAGCACCATCTCTAGCCCTATCAGGGTTTCCCCTGAACAACAATAACAAGAGCTGGGGCATCTAGGATGAGGTACACAGTCCATTGTGTCCATGGTAAGAGAAGTGTTCCAGAATACCAGGAGTGAAGAACAGTCATAGTATGAAACATCTGATATCAAATAAAAACATTTGCTCCAGAAAATGGAAAGTACATCAGGGAGGTGAGTATGGGGGAGTTACAAGGCAAGGACTTGCTGTAGTGGTCTGGGCCAGAGCCATGCTCCAGGCCTCGGAAAGGCAGCGAGACTAATGCTTCTCAGCTCAGAAGCTGGAGGCCTCTCACAGCTGCAGCCAAGTGATTGGCTGCATACTTGGCGTGATTTCTACTGCCCACAGTATGGAGAAAACTGGGGATGGTCCCACGCATATGCCCTTTCTCCCATCCCTTCAAAAGAAAGAGGAGGAGGGGATCACAGACCTGGGAGGGGCTCCTAATAAGTAACTTCTGGAAAGTCTCTTAGCTTGTGATATGTCTCCCTTTCTTCATCTAAAGATGTGACATTATCTGCTTTCTTTGGGTTGTTGTGAAGAGCAAATAAGACAGTGCCTGTGAAACTGTTACCCTAGCTCCAGGCACACAGTGCTCATCGAATGCTACTTATCATTGCTATATCATCATCATCATCATCATCATCATCCCCATCATCATTTTCATTATGATACTTTCAAGGTGAGTGAATGGAATGTGACTCTAGGGATACATTTGTGAACAAAGCTCATCTGTACCTGTTTGCTGATACTCGTCATTTTTCCAACAAACATCTCTCACTTGCAAATGAAATTCAAATCTGAATATATTTAAATTGTACAGCTATATGTCCAAAGTGAACACTATTTTATACAATTTAGAAGGTTTAAAAGTAAGGAAGGAAGGAATGAAGGGAGGGAGGGAGGGAAATAAAAAAGGGAAAGAGGGAAGATTGGCAGGGAGAAAGGAAGGAGAAAAGAAAATCACCTATAAAAGTCCTTTTTCACTTGTAAGATTTTATAGTTCATCATAAAAGAGATTCCTATTGTTAAATGAGGCCTTGGTAAAACAAAAACAGACCAAAAAAAATACCAAAAAGTCATTTAATTCTGTCATACAAAATATCTGGGTATATTTACCTATATGAAATCCTTCATTTGGTCCAACATGCCCGTAGCATTGTCAATAGTTTACTTGAAACAGATTTTTAAAAGGTTGGGAGAATGTAGTTTAAATATAATCTATTTTAATGTTTAATTTTATATATCACCATACTGTTCCATTATACATACAGAAAAGAGAAGAACAGTATTTTTCAGATGTGAAAAAAATTAATCCATGTTTCTTGGCATGGAAAACCAATGTTATATTTAAAACATACATATATAATGTGAAACCCATTATCTAATAAAAATCATGAAATCTAGCTTGTTCAGTTTGTAACTTATAATAACTAGAACTTGATCAAAGAAAACTACTTTCCTTTTTATTACATTGTTACCATTTTTGTAGACAAAATTTAAAATGTATGATAAAAATCCAATATATAGTAATTGAAACATACAGTCTGACCTCACATTGCTCTGATAAATCTCTTCATTTCTGGCCATTTTCAGTGTTGCTATAGTGAACAATGTTGACAAGTGGATGAAAAAAATCTTATAAATGGAATTCTGATCATAGATAAAACTGAACATAAACTATCTTGCAACGTCTCTGCATGTTGGGAGGCCCTGTTTGTGCCACAGATGGCCATCTCCCAATAATACATAAAACATTTCTCGCTGGAGCTCAGCACACATTATTGAAGGTACAGGTCATTTGAACGAAACAATAATTCAATTCACTTAATAATGACCTCACTGGGAACAAACACAGACATAGGATGATGCCGTTAGAAGAACAAAATCATACCAGAGTTTTAAAAATGAAATTCTTAAAAAGCTGCCTTGCTTTCTTGTCAGAATAGCACTTAAATGTATTCAGTGTTCAGCGACCAGGCAGGTTCGCTGAGCTTATTTTAGTTTCCTGAGTTTCGGCTGTAACTCTGGGCCGAGTTTCTCCCGTTTTCAGGCTGGTGGCTTCCCTGGGAAGGCCAGTGATGCCCACTGAACCCTCTACTGGCTTATTGGCTGAGCTCATTGATGAAGAAGCCTGGAGTTCATTTCTTCTTCTCTAAGAGCTGAGATAGCAAGGAAGAATGCCTGCAGAAAGTTACAGAAGGACACACAGGAACCATTGAACCAGATCAATAAAATCAGCTATTTAAGTAGCAGTTATTCCAACCACTACCATAAAGGCTATATTTTTCTAGAATAATTATTAGGTTTAGAGATTATTTTATTTCTAGCTTATAAGGCTTAAAATGCGGCAGAAATGAATGAACTCAGCTAAGAGAAATCAGAATGTAGAGTGACTTTTTAGCATCTAGATGCTTGCTAACAAGATAGTTTCATGTTTTGACACCACTAATAAACATGAGATCAAGCCCCACCTACCCAGAATGATGTTCAGCCGTGATGCTCATTCCTATCTTTTAAAACTAAGCACAAATGCAATTGAATTGAGACACCTTAATGTCATAGTTTTAACTATTAATACAGCATTCTCTTTTGTCATCCACATTCACTGTAAACGCGCACTTAATAAGCAGCCAAAGGATTTAAATATGCTTTCATTTAATAAATGTTATTCAAAAGATCTTTAACTCTTAGGATACAAATCATAAAACTGCAGAATAGAAGGATTAAAGAAAACAGAAAATAAGGATATAATCTATTCAAATCATTAAATTATTTTAATTTTGGAAAACAGGGATAATTTTGTAAAACAATTGTTTTATAGCTTAATTATTTTATTCTGTTTTTTCTTTTCTTTTAACCCCTCCAGCTATCCTTGAGGGCTTGAAAAAAAACCCCGAAATCTCCTTTCCTAGAGAGTAATGACTTTATGCTTGGGAAACACATTTCTTTATAGGAACTAACCCATTAGCTTATTTCTGTACCTTCCTCATCGATATCAGCTGGAATACTTTGTAATGGTGGCAATTTATTAGCCTCTGTTGTATAAAAGCAGGAGAAAGGACACTCAGGTTATTTTTGCATGGAAATGGTGGTGAGGGGAAAGGGTGATGTAGGGACAACAGAGAGGGAGTGAAAGAAGCACAGTTCATTTCCCACTACACATTTATAAGGTTTTCAAGATTAAAGAAGAATATCTTGACCTCTAAAAGAACTTGCTGCCTGAAGGACAGAACACACAGGTAAATGAATAAATATAAGAGCAGCAGGTAATTTAGGGACCATGCCAATATCACTGGTGTTCAAAGACACTGAGATTAGGAAAAGCTTCATAAAGGAATTGCAAGGTGTGTATGCTGATCCTGGGCCTATAATATATAATAGGTTGTATCGCAATTATTGGAGAAGCTGAGCGGGGTGGGGCGGGGGTGTTCCTTTTTCTCACTACCTCTGGATGCTGCTTGCTCTTCCCATGTCCTAAGATGCAGGAGATCCCTCTGCAGCTATGCCCACCATTACAGTGGCAACAGCTCTGCTTCTCAGTTCACCTGGAACCTGTCTGAGGGCTAGGCAAGGCTTACACAGGCTGCACAGGAAACTGAAGGGTCCTTGCACCTTCCTCCCTAGAGAAAAGGAGGGAGGTAAGGCTAGGAAGCCACACTCTTCTCTGGGTTTAGGCACTTGGAAAGGCAGAGCAAGAGGCAAGAAAAGTCCACTGAATGCTGCTTATAATCACAACAGTAACATGTACACATCACTCACTGTGCAGGGAACTGTTCAAAACAGTTTACATTGGTTATTGATCCAGCTCATCCTCACAACAACCCTATGAAAAAGTACTATTAATATCCCCATTTTACAGATGAGGCATAGAAACACTAATTAACTTCCTAAGATCGCACAGCTATTTCATTGGCATAGTTGGGACCTGAGCCCAGACCCAGCTGGACTCCAGCACCTCTTGTCCCATATGGTTCACAACCCAGGTTGCACATTAGAATCATTTGGGGTGCTATTAAACAGTGTTGATACCTGGACCTCAATCCCAGAAATACTGACGTCATTGACCTGTACTGGGGCCAGGGCAGGAGTACTTTTACAATTTCCCCAGGTGACTCTACTGTGCAGCCAGGATTGCTAGCCGTGCTATTCTACCTCTCATAATTCTGTTACCTCAGTATCTCTGTACCTCTCCTCTCTCCCCCATTATTCAAACTATTCTGCCCCAGTCTTAGAATCTGCCATGCTCCTTTTGTCTTCCCACACAAAATGGTCCTTGTGGTGGTTTTAAAATATATCCATGAATTCTTTGACAAGACTTTCTTCAAAAGATGGAGTCAAAGTCTCCTCCCCTTAAGCGTTGCCTAGAAACGATGACTCTTCCGTTGAATGAATGGAATTTGGTGGAAGTGATGGTCTGTGCTTTCCAACCTCAGGTCATAAAAGACATTGCAGTTTCCTCTTTTTCCTGTCTTGTCAACTGTGGATTGCTTGCTCTGGTGTGGATTGCTTGCTTTGGAGGAATATAGCTGATCTGTCATAATAACACTCAAATAGCCCTTTGGAGAAGACCTTATGGGAAGGAACTGTGGACTCCTGCCAGCAGCCAACAAAAAACTGAGGTCTTCTAGCAAATAACCAACTGAGTGAGCCAAATTGGCCTGAATCCCCCAGCTCCAGTCACTCCTCAAAACAACTACAGCCCCAGAGACATCTTGAATGCCACCTCATGGGAGACCCTGGATGGAGGCATCCTGCTAAGCTGTATCCAGATTCCTAACCCTCAGAAACCATGTGAAATAATAAATGTTCGCTGTTTTACACTGATGAATTGTGGAGTAGTTTGTTAATAACAATAGATAACTAATACAGCTATCTCCATCCCTACGCCATACCCAGGACCTCTCACACTGACTTGGAGCTGGGGAAATTGCCAGTGCTGCAACAGAAAAGCATTCTGACATCCCAAGGTGGAATTCTGGATGTATTTACGATAAAAACATAGCTCCATGGATATTTACATATGTACGTATATGTATATGTATATGTGTATGTATATGTAAATGGACAGGAAAAGTCTGGGCAAAACAGGCCATGCTATTAATAGTGGTAGAGCCAGAACTAAAAGAGTCATTGAGATCAGGGTGGAGGAGGAAGCCAAGGAGAACCCACGTTATTTGGATATTTCACACTGAGAATGTATCTATATGCACCACCTGGGTAATTAAATATATTTTTCTGGCCCTGGCTGGTTGGCTCAGTGGTAGAGCGTCGGCCTGGCGTGCAGGAGTCCCGAGTTTGATTCCTGACCAGGGCACACAGGAGAAGCACCCATCTGCTTCTCCACCCCTCCTCCTCTCTTTTCTCTCTCTATCTCTCTCTTCCCCTCCCGCAACCAAGGCTCCATTGGAGCAAAGTTGGCCCAGGCGCTGAGGATGGCTACATGTCCTCCACCTTGGGTACTAAAATCGCTCCAGTTGCAACAAAGCAATGCCCCAGATGGGTGGAGCATCACCCCCTAGCAGGCTTGCCAGGTGGATCCTGGTGGGGCACATGTGAGAGTCTCTCTGCCTCCCTGTTTCTCACTTCAGAAAAATACAATAAATAAATAAATAAGTCAGGGGTCCCCAAACTATGGCCCGCGGGCCACATGGGGCCCCCTGAGGCCATTTATCTGACCCCCGCTGCACTTCCAGAAGGGGTACCTCTTTCATTGGTGGTCAGTGAGAGGAGCACAGGATGCATCCACATCCTGTGCTCCTGGAGTACTGTATGTGGCGGCGCCACAAAGCGCAGCATGGCTCACGTACAGTACTACATCTGGTGACGTGGGACACATGCGTCACAGCTCCGGAAGTGCGTCATATCACTTGTTACAGCTAGCAGTGACAAATATGGAACCGGACATTGACCATCTCATTAGCCAAAAGCAGGCCCATAGTTCCCATTGAAATACTGGTCAGTTTGTTGATTTAAATTTACTTGTTCTTTATTTTAAATATTGTATTTGTTCCTGTTTTGTTTTTTTACTTTAAAATAAGATATGTGCAGTGTGCATAGGGATTTGTTCATAGTTTTTTTTATAGTTTGGCCCTCCAATGGTCTGAGGGACAGTGAACTGGCCCCCTGTGTAAAAAGTTTGGGGAGCCCTGAAATAAATAAATAAATAGATAAATAAATAAATAAAATTTTTGTACATAAAAGTGAGGAAAGTAAAAAGAATCATAATCATACCTGAGTCTGGGTTCTGTTGGAAGTAACATATTAGTAATATAGTTCTACAAGTATATAATATGTCTACAATAGTATTTTGTAGCCTGTCCTGATGTCCTTAACAACAGGTAGAAACTGAACTGTATTCACTATGGTGATGAAGAATTAAAGAACAACAAGCCTTGGAGCCTGACCCTCACATGTGGTTTGATTCCTGGCTCTGACACCAGCTTGGCAAGTCATGCAATTATCCTTGAGCCTGTTTTGTCATCTGTAAAGTCAAGATAATACTATGAGAATTAAGGAAGCTAAATATATAAGGGGTCTCAGACAGTGAATGAGGCAACACTTATTAAATGATAGCTATCATCCTATGAAAAAATGTCCTTAGTTCCAAATATATACATTGTCCAATTATTACATGTAAATAAATTGAGGGCTCCACAAATTCTATATTTTTTTGCTGAATCACCTTTTTTGGGGCAATGCAAAAGGTTCATGACACAAAGTAGACTTTCAAAACACATTTACTGCATGAATATTGCACATTGCATAGTGGTCAGATATTTGTTTTCTATTTAAAATGATAAAGACCTGAACAATTCATATTCCATTGTTACAAGAAAGAAACCGAGGATACTGGAGAAGAGCATATAAGCCCAATGAATTAAAACAATGCTAGATATGAGCTCTACTGGATGCTATCACTAAAAGGAGTTGGACTGTCCCATTTTATAACATATATTAGAGGTCAAAGATGAGGAGCCTACAGACCCCCGAATGTCAACAAAGATATTTTGTTTAACCAACACAATGTTTTTGAAAAACATTTGAATTTTTTGGTCCAGTTGTCTAAGACTGAGTCATGGATTCCTCCTTTGGTTAGAATAAGGGTCTCCAAGAGGCCACAATTCCCACTTGTACTGGCCTGAGTTATTTATAAGAGCCACTTGCTTGCCACAGTAGGCACTGAGTTTGCACCTCTGAAACTTTGGATGTTTGCTCCAATGCAATACATTTGTTATTAGGATAGGATGATCACATGTTTCTATAATTATCAAAAGTGCCTAAGCATGCCTGCAGTGTAGAGATGCCAGGAGTGGAGGCCCTTTGTTTACTTTTTGACAAACAGAAGAATAAAAGGAATGTGGAGCTCTCTAACATGTCTCTATGTGGAAGTGAAGAGCTGCTATTTGTAATATACTATGCTTTACAATAAGTTGATATTTATCAGGAGGACCTCCAGTCTCTCAAATGCTCTAAAGTTGCATGACATCATAGCCCATGTATTTGTGTCATTTTTTTCCCATTTGACTAAGTCAGCTGGGATTCTTTCCTTCTACATATGCTCAAATTCTACAAATGGAAGAAAAAGCTGAACTATGATACTTGTCTTTGATATATAGAGAGTGATACTTATCAACTTTGGTGATACTGAGCTCATTTTTTTTTAACAGAGACAGAGAGAGAATCAGAGAGAGGGACATATAGGTAGAGACAGAAAGGAAGGGAGAGAGAAGATAAGCATCAATTCTTCATTGCGGCGCCTTAGTTGTTCATTGATTGCTCTCTCATATGTGCCTTGACCTGGGGGTTTCAGCAGAGCAAGTGACTCCTTGCTCAAGCCAGCGACCTTGAGCCTCAAGCTTGCGACCTTTGGGCTCAAGCCAGTGACCATGAAGTCAGGTCTATGATCCCACACTGATGCCAGCAACCTTGCACTCAAGCCAGTGACCTCAGAGGTTTTGAACTCGGGTCCTCTGTGTCCCAGTCTGACACTCTATCCACTGCGCCACTGCCTGGTCAGGCCTGAGTTCTTTTTATTTTTATTTTTATTTTTTTACAGAGACAGAGAGAGGGATAGATAGGGACAGACAGACAGGAACGGAGAGAGATGAGAAGCATCAATCATTAGTTTTTCGTTGCGACACCTTAGTTGTTCATTGATTGCTTTCTCATATGTGCCTTGACCATGGGGCTACAGCAGACCAAGTAACCCCTTGCTCAAGCCAGTGACCTTGGGTCCACGCTGGTGAACTTTTGCTCAAACCAGATGAGCCCGTGCTCAAACTGGCGACCTTGGGGTCTTGAACCTGGGTCTTTCCACATCCCAGTCCGACGCTCTACACACTGCGCCACCTCCTGGTCAGGCCTGAGTTCATTTTTAATATCATGGAGCCACTAGTAAATCATATATGTTCAACACTTGTCTAATAAATATTCCTGTCTGACCATTGTTAAAAACAAACAAACAAACGAAAGTTCTTTTTCCTTAACTCTACTAGATGATCTCTCCATGACAAAATTATTCCCATAATTAATAAAGCAAAATATGAATTTGTGGTAAAGTCTTTCATTTGCTAGTTATTGTTTTAGTCTAGGTAATTTCTCCCCAACATCTAATTAAGAAAACTTTCAAAAATATAGAAAAGTTGAAAGAATGGCACAGTGAACAACTATACATTTACCATCTAGATTCTACAATTTGCATTTGCTGTATTTATCACATATCCATTCATTCCTCTATCAATATGTCAATTCATCTTCATTTTTGGATACATTTCAGAAGTTGCAGACAACAGTTCATTTCATCCCCAAACACTTCAGCATGTATATCATTAGAGTTCAATATTTATCTATGTGTTTAAAAAAGAGTTGTTCAGTGTGGCAAAATATGCATAACATAAAATTTACTCCTGAACCACTTGTAAGTTAAGTGGCATGAAGTACATTCACATTGTTGTGCAAACATCACCACCGTCCATCTCCAGACCTTGAAATTTTCCCCAACTGAAACTCTATTCATTCACTAAATCCTCAACCTCTCTTTTCCTCAGCCCCTTGCAATCCCTATTCTACTTTCTGTACCAATGTACAGAAGTACCAGTGTAAGTGGAATCATACAATATCTGTCCCTATTTCGCTTAACATTACGTCTTCAAGGTTCATCCATGTTGGAGCATGTGTCAGAAATTCCTTCTTTTTCCAAGCTAAATAATATTCCCTTATATGTACATAACACATTTTGTTTACCTATTCATCCATCAGTGGACACTCGGTTGCCTCCACCTTTCGCATATTGCAAATAATGTTGCTATGAGCAGTGGGTGTACACATATCTATTTAAGTCTCTGCTTTCACTTCTTTTGGGTATATTCCCAGAAGTGAAATTGCTAGATCATATGGTAGTTCTATGTTTAATTTTTTGAGCACTTTTTTTTAATGTGAAATTTAAACAGTGAAATGCACACATCTTAATCTACCATTTGATGGGTTGTGACAAATTCATACTCTAGTGGATATTTTTGTTTCTTTTTTAGGTCGTCAGTATATGTAGGAATGCTTCAGTTAGAATGTTAACACTTTTTATGACCAAAATTCTGACGGAAAGAGTGTGGGCTTTGATGACATCAAGCATCCAGTTTCAGAATCTACTGACCTTATCTATTTTCATACTTTGAAATCTGAAAAGGATCTCACAGTTCTGAAATCATGAATTTGCAAAAATAATTATCTCTTCTTCTATTGCTGATTATAAACACACTATCTTGTGTAAGCAAAGACTACAGTAGTTGCACGAAGGGATTTTTGAACAGAAAACTGCATGTTGTGCTCAATGTTTTCGCTCTTGCCCGTTCTCAAGGATGAGATGATCTCCCTGGACAGAGGGAGCAAACAGATTGTCCAGACTCCATAATAAGGCTTTTCCTAAAGATTCTAGGAGGCAGTGAGCAAAGTTTATCTTGCAGAGCAAGAATTTATATTGCTGAAAATGAAAACCATGTATATAGCATATTTTTTTGATCAAATTCACAAAAAATTATAAAAGTCTCATTATGAAAGGTGTGGAGAAACAGACATTCTCAGATACTATAGGTGGCATTAATAGGTAATTTTTTAATGCCTTTTAACATTTTTAATATACCTTTCTCCAACTCCAAGGGATTTAACTTTTAGGAATTTTCTTACAGAGATGCTTGTACAAGTGCACCAAGGTATATTTGTACACTGTTGTTTATTGCCACATGGCTTGTAGTAGCAAAAAATTGGAAACAACCCAAATATTAGTCAGTAGGTAGCTGCTAAAAATAAATCCTGATATGCTCACATTTAACCAGTATAACTTGCTTTATCAGCTTAGACACAAATAAAGTTACATCTTTTTTATTTCTTCAAATTACATTAGGCCCAAGCATTTAAGGGCCAGATTAGCGCCAGAGGAAGTCCACTGCCTGTCTCGGTTCTTAAGGCCCCTTCCCAGCCCTGAATTATCCCATCACCGTGGCTTTACTCCTTGAAAAGTGGCCAGTCCTGCTTCTACAATAAATGCCTCATGGAGAGAGAAGTAGGCAATCTGATTAGTCTATTTAGAAGCCTTATTTCAGCATCTGTTGTTTCTGTTTGCCATAATACTGTTGAAGGCTGCAAAAGTAATAGAGTCTAGCATTATAAAATAACAAATGTTAAAAAAGGATTGATTAGCCTGACCTGTGGTGGCGCAGTGGATCAAGAGTCGACCTGGAACGCTGAGGTCGCTGGTTCAAAACCCTGGGCTTGTCTGGTCAAGGCACATATGGGAGTTGATGCTTCCTGATCCTCCCCCCTCTAACTCTCTCTCTCTCTCTCTCTCTCTCTGTCTGTCTTCTCTAAAATAAATAAATAAATAAAATAAAATAATTTAAAAAATAAAAAAAGGGATTGATTAGGACTTTGTTTTGAAAAAAATAAAAGTAAAGATTATCTTATCTTTAAATATTTATCTTTGAGGATATACATATAACAACTCTAATTGCAACAATGCTCTAATTTTTAGAATAAACCAAGGATGAATCAAGTGCTGATTTGGTAAGGGGGATAATTTTCTAACAAAATCATTTGATAGCAAATTTTGACACCCTTCACTTCACTCTGACTTTTATAGCAGAATCATTCAAAGGTCATTTTGAAAAAAGATGTGAGGGTTTCATCAATTTTCCTGAGAGCCTCTCTTAATCCTTTGATATTCAAATAATTTTCTTTTTGAAGAACTTATCCTCTTATCATCCTTGTTGTTTTTCTCATCTTTAATTGCTAACTGGCTAACACTGCCAGATCCTCATTTGCTTATAGAATAGTTCTCCAAAATCAGTTTCAGTGGCTTCATAAAATTCTGCATCTTTTGCAAGATTAGCAATTTTACATGGCAACTGAATTGCGTTTTATTTACATTGTATTGTCAGAGGTTTATAACATCTATAATCAGCAAAATTGACTGACTGAGTGGGAATAGTTGCTGGTATTAAGTCAAGAGGGCTATGTGAGTGGGCACTAATTTTGTAAGTGGCTAGTTCATTAGTGGACATTTTCCTGTTATGACCAATTTCTGCTTCCCTATATAACTTAGCAACTCCTGGCATTCAGATAATGATAATGAATGGTTGGATAAGAAGAAACTTCTATACTATGCAGCACTAAAAAGGAATGAGGTATGTGCTGACATGGAAAACATGTATACAATGCATTGTTAAATGCAAAAAGCCAGTTCCAAAAGACTATGAATAGTATAACCATCTTTCTATGAAATAATAGTAAATGTTAGTATATGTACAAAAAATATAAATAAATAAAACAACCCAGAAGAGTAGCAGTCATTTCTAATAGGTGTGTGGGGAAAGTCCACCCAGGTATTTCAAATATGATAAAAGTCAATTAAAAATATTTTAACTAGTATAGCTTAGATAGGGCAAAAGTTTAAAAAAAAAGGAAGAAAGAAATAAAAGAAAAATAGCTGTTACACTACATTAATGTCCAAGCAGAGTACTCCTAGAAAGAGCTTTATAGGCCCATCTTGAAGGGGCATAATAAGATTCTTTATATGTTTTGTTATAAACACCCCAGAACTCTTTCTCAAAATAATCAAGCCATAAACATTTGCTGAGTATTTGTTATTTTCAAGGTACTGTGTTGCACTGCGTGCTCAGAGGAATAGAAGGCCTGCTAGAGCCTTTCCTCCAAAAGCTAACGGTCCAATTGAGAGGGTCTGAAGCTCCTTAGAAGTGAGGTTAGGAAACAACTCTTAGTCATCAGTGACCAAGGTCTGAGCAAGATGCCACAACTGAGGGAAGGTGGAGAAATGGACTAGCTGATTTCTCAGAATCTTTGCCTCCACTTAGGAGTTTTTGGGTCAAGCACTAGGTGAGAGGCAGCATTGAGCATAAGATATTAACCGTCAGAGAAAAATGCAACCCTTTACTCTCCTCCATTGAAAAGGAAATTCATAGACTGGTCTAAAGACTGGTTAGAGTTCTATCCAGATCTTATGAGAGCTTCAAGGTTTTTTTGAGGTTTTGGGGTGTTTTTTTTTTGTATTTTTTCTGAAGTGAGAAGCAGGGAGGCAAAGAGACAGACTCCCAATGCGCCTGACTGGGATCCACCCGGCATGCCCACCAGGGGGTGATGCTCTGCCCATATAGGGCATTGTTCCATTGCAAACTGAGCCATTCTAGCACCTGAGATGGAGGCCATGGAGCCATCCTCAGCGCCCAGGCCAACTTTGCTCCAATGGAGCCTTGGCTGCAGGAAGAGAAGAGAGATAGAGGGAAAGGAGAGGGGGAAAGGTGAAGAAGCAGATGTGTGCTTCTCCTGTGTGCCCTGGCTGGGAATTGAACCCGGGACTTCCATAAGCCAGGCTGACTACCACTGAGCCAACCAGTCAGGGCCAGCTTCAGGGTATTTTTGATGCGGATACTAATGAAGTAAAATGGTGAACCATGGGTTATGTATTTTTTTTAATCTTCTGCCCCGTTTTATGAATGAGGAACTTGAGACTGACTCAAGGTTACACTGCTGCTAAGGAGAGAACCAGATTTAAACCCAGCACTTGTCCTGCACTCTTAATATTTATGACCCATTCCTTCCTTGTTGCAGGTTACAGCCTCATCATCCCCTGGTTCATGTGGAAGGAAGAGATGTTTGACATGGTACTAATCAATGTGTATATTTACTATGAAGTTTACGTCAGGAGGAAAGAGGAAACCAGTTGCATGAATGGAATTTGGAGAAAGGTAATACTGCCTGGTCAACAACAGATATCCATGAAATCTCTATACTATTCCTGGATAAGAGGTTGCCAATATTTCTGTAGACTTGGTCTTCTTTTCCACTCCTGGAAATAATCCCTTTAGGCCAGAGTTGAAGCACACTAGCTGAGTAACACTATCTCTTCTGCCTGTATTCTGCCTACACTGGGTACATTCAGAGGTACTTTGAGTTCTGAATTCAGATGCAACTAAAATCATTTTTTTTAAAGTTGCTATTGAGATATTTCAGTTATGAACTCACTTTGTCTGGCATAGTCAATACCTATGATAAAAGTGCTTTATATATGCTATATAGCATAATCTATAGTGATAATAGTATGCCATAATATTTACCACTTAATTGTACCAACTTGTTTTTTAGAACTCTGAAATACAAGAAAAATACCCTATAACTATTTAGCTTGAATTTATGACCTGTTCATAAACAGTTAAAAAAATTTTAAGTGTACATTTTTAAAAAGAAAAAAGATCATTTGCTCTTTTAGATAAAGTTTGTATGTATTAGCTTGCAAAACGGTATCATAGAAGAACCAAATATAGAAAAATATAGTTCACAACTGTGGTCATTATAAAATAAAAGACAAATTATTTAGACCACTTCCTTTGCTGCACAGTGAAAACAAACTGCTTTTTAGATCCACTCTTAGGATAGAACATAAAATGAAAAAATATCCCTTTTTTATGAAATATGTCTGGAGTCATTGCCTTGAAAAATTTCTAAAAAGTATTCTCAACATCCCAAACTATAGGAAAATAACTTGTGGATAATGAGCGACACATTCTTCCTTTCTTGCTCTCTTTATCTTGTTCTCTTCCTTTCTTTATCTCTGAGAATGTGAAGACTTGGCATTGAACACTGCAGTGACTTATGGAGAACCTCAAAGGTCGATGAAAAATAATAATTTGCAGTGTTGCTGAGGCAAGCATCAGAATCCCAAACATTATTGCCTGAGAACAAATCACTTGATTAGTGATTGGGCCCAGCCGTCCACCTGGTATTCACATCTTAAGCAAAATTTTATGGTTCTTTCTAATTGTCACATCTGCAATAAATCCTGCAAAGACATAATAACTTTGTTTCTTTGTAAAAAATAGCCCTGAATAGAAAGTCAAGTGCTAGTATCATGCTAAAAAGTGATGGCATTTATTATTTGCATAACAATATTTATACTTAGATTATAATTAGATGCATGCCACTGAAGGCCTCTTGATATACATACAAATTTGAAGATTCTCTGTGTATATCGGCATTTCTCTGCAGACTGGCACGTGACTTCTTTGAACAGAGATGGGAAGACACCTTCTGGTTTTACCTATTGGTTAGAAAAAGAAAGATATATTACTATGATATTTGTTCTTGTGGGGAGCACCTTTGTAAACGCAATGAACTGGGTAATTGATAGGGTGCGAGATTGCTATTTGGCAACAAAAGCTCTCTTGGGTCAGTGAAGTGGTTGCTTTTCCCTAAACTTTGCTTTTAAAAAATCCCGTGCAGATGACCTTGTTGTTCTCCATTCTGCAGCTGAGAAAGGGCTTATTGTTTTCAGCTGAGCATTGCATGTAGTAATTACAATAATTCCAGAATTTTTCAAACCACAGAATTAAGGTGGTTCCCTATCACAATATCATTAGGCTGTTAAAAGGTAAAGAGCTGAAACCAACTTTGATGCTCATTCTCAATCCCTACACGATCTCCCTGGGAATGCTACCAGGCATGTTAGGTTCTATCTAACTGAAGTACTAAAAGTTGAATCACTTATGATTCTGCACATGCCCCTTACTGGTAGGCAGTGAAACTCAGACGAGAATACCTTCTCCAGGATTTGAATGTGATGACAATATGGCAAGATGTCAAGCATCTCCAGAGAGCTTAGATATTTGGCTGATTGCCATTTGAGAGATGGCCTCTAATTTTCATTTGGCCTTCATGAGGATGTTGCAAAAAAAATATTCTCATAACTGGTTCTAGCTGTAATTTTCTTTTTTTTTTTTGGTATTTTTCTGAAGCTGGAAACGGGGAGAGACAGTCAGACAGACTCCCGCATGCGCCCGACTGGGATCCACCTGGCACGCCCACCAGGGGGCGACGCTCTGCCCACCAGGGGGCGATGCTCTGCCCCTCCGGAGTATCGCTCTGTTGCGACCAGAGCCACTCCAGCGCCTGGGGCAGAGGCCAAGGAGCCATCTCCAGCGCTCGGGCCATTTTTGCTCCAATGGAGCCTTGCTGCAGGAGGGGAAGAGAGAGACAGAGAGGAAGGAGAGGGGGAGGGGTGGAGAAGCAGATGGGCGCTTCTCCTGTGTGCCCTGGCCGGGAATCGAACCCGGGACTTCTGCACGCCAGGCCGACGCTCTACCACTGAGCCAACCAGCCAGGGCCTCTAGCTGTAATTTTTGATGGTTGTCTTGGAAGCATCATATAGTTGGGTTTATAGATTCTGAAGAATCTTAGCTGCCTCAGACGAATGCAGGGAAACTTAATTTTTAGATCTGAAAAGATCCATGTTTTGAATCACTTGTTTAGCCTTGTTGCCATGAGTCAAATAAAGTAAGTTACTCTTTATGAGCATGAACAATGCCAGAAACACATCATTAAAATGTTAATTTAATTTGGCCTGTTGAGGTAAGAACCCAAACAGCTTGGTTCACCTAAAAGTGACTGATACTAATGATACCGTTTTTGATCTGGAATAATTCTCATCACATAAATGAGTTCCAAGGCAAGGAGATGAAGCATAGTTATGAAGACTTCCCACAGTTGCTGTAGATTCTGAACCAAAATATAAAATGTGCTTTTTTTCAGAGTTGTTGATTTTGTACTTTTGGCAAACATTAAATTCACTCTTAAGAGGAAAATAAAGGTTAAAATCTATTTGACTAATAAATTTAATTATGTGACCATGGGTTTTTCATTTGTTCTTCACTTCCCTGCCAACTCCTCTTAACTGAAATGGGAAGATTTTTCTTCAATGCTATGACCTGATTTTGCAAATCTCCAGCAGGTCCATAGTAGAAGTTAAAACTTTACAGGCACAAGAGGTTGTTTTGTTGTTGTTGTTGTTTTGGTTTTTCTTTGGCCAAGATAAAATCCCAACTTATAGCTTGGGCCTACACTGTAAAATGTAAGTAACATTTTAAAGAGCACTGTCGAGGAAGAGTGTGCTGGGCCAGTTGCCTACCAGTGATGGGCAGGGGTTAAGTGTACCTTGGGTCATAATGAAACTAGTTTGGTGGTCATAGCCTCCCCAGGCACATTTCCCATACTAGAAAACCAGCACAGGAGTTCATGCAATTCCCTGCAAAGGACAATTGCAGTTCTGCCCAAAACCAGAACTGGAGTGTGGATGGGATAACTGGAGGAGAAGCTAGAGGAGAAACAACAGGGAACCTTTTAGTCCTAAATTACATCCCCCCCCCCCCCCCACACACACACACAGATTTAGGAGGAAAAGGGAAGAGGGGAGGGAAATAATTGCATGTGTATTTTTTGTTTCTGTCCATATTCTGTAATCTCAAATTCAATCTAAAGGCATCTCCTTGTTTCCATTGCCTTCACTGTCCATGTTCTTGATGCTCTGAGAACACATTTTCCAAAAACATTGAGTAAAAGCATAGTGTTAACTTCTCCATACTAATAACTTCAGCTCCTGGTTCTATAGGACTGAATGACCCCATCTCAACTAGATTCCATATGAACTGTTTGTGTCTTTCTTATCTCTCCCTGATTCCAATTTCATTTTCTCTAACTTGCTGTCTCTCACCTGTCCCTTAATTCAGGCGTAGTCTCCATTCTTCCAGGGTGCCCTCTGTAATGAGTGCAGAGTTTCATCTCTTGTTTTTTGCACTTGTCTATAGAGAACAGTTAATACCTAGTCATATATATCTAAAGTTGAATTTTCTATTGCTGTTCTATTTGACCAACTGAGAAATATAAACGAACATTTAAAATGTGGAGAGAAAAAGTAACTCCAAACATAAGATGTTACATTCTTGACCTCACTATACTTAAACAAAGAGGATTCTTTAATCCTTCCTCTCTTTGGAAAAAGAGAGAATTTAATAATTCTACCTGATTTAAATCTGACTTTAATCCTACATGATAGATTAAGATTCTGTACCTTTTCACCCTGGCCTTTTTGGAGTAATTTGTCTAACCCAGGACCTGCATAAATAGATCAAACCCTCTTAGTGATCCAAAGGCATCCCATCTGGGCATGGTAGCATTAGCACCAGGTCCAAGAGGAACAAATTGTGTAAACTTCTACTGCACTAGGGACATTTTGACCTGTGCTTGCATTAGAGACCCACTCACTGAAGGAAGGACATCTGATTACTCTGATTGCATGTAGAGCTCTCTGGACAGCCACTACAGGTCTCCTCTTACAGCACTGCTGATCCCCCAAAATACCCTCCCCCCCCCCCCAAATAGAGGAAGAAAGCATTGTCCCTGGGAGGATCCCAGGTAGCCAGTCAGAAAAAGAAATCCTGAGGTCTGTCCCAGCACAGGACTTCCCTGTAGCAGGATAATGTGCCTTTCCTGGAGCTGGGCCGACTTTGCCCTAAGGTTATATTTCCACACAAAGAAGCCTTTAAGGGTGCTGTTGCAGGTCTCCACACTGGAAATTTTATGTCTGTCAATCTTGGGGGGGGGGGTGGAGTGGGGAGGAAGAGGCTGTAATAAAACTGCAGGAGCCAACAGTGGAGAATTACAACTCCAGAATCAGTGGAGGTCTGCCTCACAGCCCTGCTAGACGCTGAGCACTGGCCTCTGTAAGGACTGAGAACAATAGAGCGGAAGGAATTTCAGGCAATTGGCTGCTGGATTGCATTAGCAGAACTCAGAGAAGGGGGCATTTGCAGAGGCACAGCAGCCACTGATTCCTGGCTGCTGTGACTGTGCCAACCTGCTGGAGATCCAGAGTCTGAAGAATGAGAAAAGTTCACCCAAGGCAGATAAGTCAAGGAGGCCCGTAGACACCCAAGTTGGAGGCTGTATGTGCAGCAGACACTGCAACTCCAACTCTTCTTTGTTAATAAGAACAAATACTAATTATGGCTTCAGTGGGTGACCACGAGAGGCAGAAAAACAGGAAATACATCAAAAGGGGGCCCCAAACACTTTGCAGAGACATGAGAGAAAACAAAAGTGGTGGTATCTGGAGCAGGGCAGAGAGAGGCTTGGGAAGCCACTGGTTTGGGGGCTGGGGGAGCTGAGACTCGAGAGGGCATCACTGCCACCTGTCCAGCAGCTCTGCACCCCCTCTTTTGGCAGCGTGGGCCTGACACTTGTTGGACCCAGCTTGACAGCTTCCTAAAATATCCTTAGGCCTGATGCAATATCACTTTGTGATGACACTGCATTGCAATGTGGTGACAGGATAACCTGGTGGTGTGGAAGGAGGGCCTTTTATATGTTTATATGATTGTGTCTGACAGAGACCAAGTGAGTGGAGCATTCCTAGAAGAGAATGGGTCCATTGGAAGACTGGTTAAGTCCTCTGATCTGGAAGGAGCAGACTTCTCACCTGCCTACTCTCACTACAGTGGATGGACCCCGGAGGTCTCAGTCAGGGGATGGAGACTCAGGAAGACAATCCCACGGCCCATCAGCAGTGTAAAAAGCAGAACTGAGGAAGGGCTGTGCTTAAACCAGCCTTCACCTTGGAGAAAGCAGAATGAACAGGGTAGCCTCCCCACTGTAGGTCCTCTGGGCAAACAAGGAGTTGGACTGGGGAAAGGGAGAGGAGGCAGACCTAATGTGGAGAAGCCACAGAGCCACCAAGAGCTGGCAGTACGATCCAGGTTGGGCCCAAGTCTCCAAATAAAAAACTACTTACCTAACTCTAGGCAAGCCCATATTCTGCATAATGATTTAAATTTTGAAATGTGAATTAAACCCTGCAAAGGAATGCAACCCTTTTCTCCCTCCCTCAGGCCATTCTACCATTTTTGAGGGTGAGAGGTGAGTCAGAGGGGGTAAGGTTTAAAATTGTTGTCCTTTTAATGAAACATAGGAAGTGCCAAACTTCTCCCACCATCCCCTCCCCCAGTCCAAAAGTGTTCAAAACTAAAAGCTGCAACATCTTTTCAGCAAGTAATCAGCACAAGTTGAAAGGCACATGCTGTTGAATTTCTGATCAGACTGTATGTTAAGCAGGAAAATATCACCCTCTTTTTTTTTTTTTTTTTTTTTTTTGGCTAAATGCAGTCTGTTTAAAGAAGCCACCAGGCAGTGCCTCTCACTTTGTCTTGGCAGGGCACAACCATCAGACGAAGTGGGAGGAAGAAACATTAACTTCAACAGCTGTTTCTTGACCCCGGCTGTCAGTCTTCCCAAGAATAAATTTTGGAGAGTCCTATTTGAAACAAAGAGGGAGTTTGGGGGGAGTGAAAAGTTGGTTGGTTCCAGGGCAGAAGCCCAAAGAAGCAGGGAACAAGATGTTTGCAGTTGCCACGCAGCCTGCAAGCCTCAGTCGAGTGCAGGGATGGAGCAAAGTAACTTGAAAGCTCTCCTCTCGGCGCCCTGTGCCTGCAGCTTCCCCCCCGAACGAGCGCCCAGATCCAGCGCCGGTGGTAAGAGCCATAGCTCGACTACAGTAATTCCCCAGCTCGGGCGGCTTGAAACTGCTCGGGCTGAATAGCATTTGCTGTTCCGTCCTGCGGCCGCCTCCCGCCGCCGCCGCCGCGCTCCCTGCAAAGCAGCTCTCATTATCCCGGAAGTTGTGCTGACACAGTCTCGCTGCCACCAGAAGTTTGTCAACATCAAACTTCTCCTGTGTGGGGTACGTGCACCTTCTACGAGTACTTAATCGAGCCAACAAGCAAACAAACAAACCCAAATAAACGTGCCCATGATGTCATGGTCTTTTTTTATTTTCCCTCTTTCCTGGAAGGCTGGGGCTGTTAGGATTTACTGGTGGGCGCCAAGAGCGCCTGCGGGTGTCGGGGGTAGATAAGGCACCGGCCCGGGCAGGGAGTGGGGAAGGGGCCGCGGAGGGCGCGGGTGGAGGGCTGGGCGCAGGGGAGCGGCGACTTGGTCCTGCAGCCTCTGGGCTGAGGACGGTTGGTACACAGACAGGGGCGAACGTTGCTTTGCGTCCCCGCAACAAAGGTGACCTGGAAGCTGTGGCTAGGCAAAGCCAGAGGGGGCAGCGCGGGGTGGGGGTGGGATGCTCTCTACACTCCTGTAGGACATTTCTACAGACATCTAAGGGATATTTCGGAATAAAGGGCATTCGAGTCACAAAATGTATTTTGGGGCTTCAACTGCAACCTAAAAAGTCTGCGATTTAAAGGCTGGGATGTACCACCTTTTCTGTCTTGAATAGATCTGTTCTGGTACCTTGATGACACCATTGGGTCTAAACTCTCTGGCTCCTTTCCTTTAGCCAGGTTTCCAGGTTTGGTTCAAGGAGATGCTACTCAGTTCCAGGGTTGGTGGTTTCCAGTTGCTCCCCAGTTGAGATGCTCCTGGTATCCTCCCACCCTCCCAGGATTGGGGACTCAGACGAACACTCTCCATTCAGTATTTCCACGCTGACACATTCAATCTGCTCATACTGCTGCAGAGGACAAGGCCTGGCTTACAGAGTTGTGATCTGTGACCGTAGGCATTCATGGAGTAGTGCTATTTGGGGGACACAGGTTTTTATGGAGGAGCTGAACCCTGCCATAAACTTAGTATCTAGATTGAAAGGCCACATTTTGCGTTCAGACCCAGGAAGTCAGAGACACAGTTGCTCTATCCCCCATGTAATGTAAAGGCAGATATGAGTGGCTCAGAGGGTTCAATACCCCTAAAGTGAGCAACCAAAATCCTGCTCGGTTGAATTGGAAATCAATCCACTTGTGGGTGCAGCAAAATTCTTTACTCTTCAACAGTAAGTCAGAGTGAATAAATATTTTTGAAGAGAATGCTGCCCATTACCTCACTGTGATGGTGTGAGGGTGGGGAAGCAGGTTTACTCCATATAGGGAGCCAGGTACTAGATTTATCTTCTTCTTGGTCAACTGTTAGTAACCATGTTTTTAGAAAAATTTAAGTCCACAATCATGTATCTTTGATAACAAGAAGCAAGATGCTTTCCTCTAACTTTCAAACTGTCCTAAATAGAAAATTGTGCTAGTCCCAAGAGACCAGCTTACCATAAACACAAAACCTAAAAGCAAAAAATAAAATCTAAGGAAAATACAGGTGACGTGTTTCTCAGCGACTAGAGGGTACTTTTGACAAACACAAATGAAACATTCAAATATAGTTATAGAGCAGGTAGTCCTTAAAACACATAAGAATGTGTTTTCTTGAAGTTTATTCGCTATAGTGAATTTTCCTGTTGGCTATGCCTCAAAATTTTTCCTAAATTGACCTGACTTCTTTAGGTGGTATTTTAATTTTTACTTACTATTTTTTTTATAATCCACAAAGTACTACTCAACCTTGTGACATGAATCAAGGACATGTGGAATATTCCATTTCCATCTCCACATGCATGAATTATTTGCCCTGGTTGTTAATCTGCCCTAGTATAAAAACCCTGATTTACAAAGGGTAGAGGACTTCTGCACAGTATGGTATTATATGGTTTCTAAAGCTAGGTTTATTTACAAATAAAATTATTTTGCATTTCTGTCTACAATTTCCTAGTTGCACAAGGATAATTTTAAGAGTTTTCAGTTTCTAGTCCCCAAATGGGAGTGGTAAACATGAGGAAACAATTTCTTTTTGCCATAATGTGAGCTCTATGCTCATCTGGATTTAGTTACTTCATAAGGTAAATATCACTAAATGTGCACTGGGCTCTTTGGGGATCTAAGGTGCTGGATGGGTGAAAATAGTCTACTGTGAAATCCTAAAGAATGTCAAACAACCAAATTCATTTGAGAATTAATTGGGTCAACTATGGTCGTCTTTAAAGTGAAAATTAATTAGGAAATTTTTAAAAAGTATTTTTGGTTTACTCTTAGTTACATTTAGGTTTTTCAGTCACTATGAATCTTAGAATTTTACCCCAGGAATTCAGTTAAAACGAACTCTTCTGAAAAATATAAACTCTCGTATGAATAATGTCCTCTAACAAAAACATAGGTTTTGAATTTTATGCTAATTACATTTTTAAATAATGAAATTCTTGCAGTTATTTTCATTTAAAGCTAAAATATCTGTACAGATAATGGCCAAACCTACTGAAACTGCTTTAAAAATTAATGAATATTAATGAAGTTCATGAACAGCACAATACTGCCCCTGTCTGCCTCAGGAAAACAAAGGTATTGACTTCATTCTCCTAAATAACCCATAGTTACTAATGGTTAAAATAATTTTATTGCTAAAAGATTGTATATAGTGTAATTTTTGCAATTCATAAGACGACCCTGTTTAGTAGAATTAGATCTTTTTCTAGAAATTAAGTACACAGTATTTTCTTTTCACATATATTCTTTTTATTAATTTGCCATCTCAAGGCATTTTATCATTTTTCTCCTTCCCTGTCATTTTAATAGCTTCCATGAATGACTCAGGGTTTTCAGGCCTTCATTTATATTTGGCATATAGATAACGGCATCATTAGTCAGAGCTTCCATTCATATAAATTTGTCTAAGTGTATTGGAGGATGCCCATGAAATTTTCCAATGAAAGTGAAAAATGGGTGTCAATCAAGTCACCCCACCCATTTCAGCCTTATTCTGTATGATGTGTAAATGTTTGTACATATTTCTTCTATGAGGATGGGTTATTTTTTTATTTGGACATCTGCCTGCTAAGGCAAGTTTCCCAGGCAGATCACTGGTTGGCATTAGACTAAATTTGTAAAATTTAACACCAAACGAATGACAAAAGAAAAGAAATAGTATATAAAATTAGATAATGGCAGAATACACTTTCTTAAGATTAATCATTTTTTATGTTCTAAATTTGAAGAGTCTACAGTTTTACTTCAAATGAATTTATAGTGAGAAAGGTAAAATCATTTCAAGTAAGGCAGCAAATTTGGGTCAAAATGAAAGCAGTTCTGAGAGAGAAAGAGAGATTCCTGATTCCCATAGGAGAGGTTAGGATTTTTTGTCTTTTAGGGAAAATATGCTCATGTGCTCACACACCCAGACACACTACGTTACACTATAGACTGGTGTCCTACTTGTTTTCTCTGTTTGTAATAATCAAGCCAATCTCTAGTGGTATTTGGTAGGTAAATGTGTTTTTAGAAGAACTTGATGCCAGTTTTAATCTGAGATGACTTTGATTGCTCTTGGAATCTATTGCTGTTTTATAACCTGTAACATGTTTCTACATGTTTAAGATGCTGCTGCTGCTGTAAAAATATTGTGTTGACATTATAATGAGTTTATATGTTTAGCCAAAAACTGCAGCATGTTAAGATTAAACAGTAAATATTCTAAAATCCTAAATGGGTTAGTAAACCCTTAATAATAATTGTAGTTTTATGGGGAAAATATTTTTTAACATTTTCACATTGCATAGAAGTGTAGTTTATTTTTTTCCTGAAGTTGTTATGGAATTTTTTTGTTCATAAGAATATTAAATGAAAATATATCATTTGAAGTTATCTGACTTGGAAATGCTTTGAAATAAAGCTAATCTTTACACCCAGGACTACAGATTGCAATTGCATTTTTCAGTATCCCTGGCAGGATGTTTAATTTTACTTCTGACCCAAGGAATTTTTAGTGGCTTTTTAAAAGTGGAATGTAGAAAGGAGCTCCAGCTCAATGTGAATGTGGGAATATGATAAATAATGCTCTAAACAACCATTTACCCCACAACTTGCTATATAATGAGCAGGCATGAAAAAGAAGCTGTCGACTAAACAGTGGGTCTAAAGTTTAGAATATTTTCTGATTGTGGCTATATTCGGTCATCATGGCAGTTACATTTAGCA
Source organism: Saccopteryx bilineata (assembly GCF_036850765.1). NCBI lineage: Eukaryota > Metazoa > Chordata > Mammalia > Chiroptera > Emballonuridae > Saccopteryx > Saccopteryx bilineata. The sequence goes on from NC_089493.1 coordinate 207,348,074, forward strand.
TTCAATATGTTTTTTAGTCCACCAGTGCTTTGCTTTCCAAATTTACTATATATGAAGGTACAAATGAGATTTTTTTGACTGCCTATTCTGTGAACTAAACTTGCTTTCCAAAAAGCAGACTGGGCACCTCTTTCTGTTTACATATGCAAACAAAGAATTCTAAATTAGAAAAGTAATCTGGCTCTCTTGCTCATGGTTTTAGAAACAAACCATTATTTTTTTAATGTGTAGATTTATATCAAAGGGCTAAGTACTTTCTTTTTAAGGGGAAAGAGCAGCCTCAGTTTTGTTAATAAATAATACTAACCCTGTTCAGAACGACTAAGAATCAGACCTAGAAAGGTTCGAGCTGTTCTGACTTAAATTTTTAGATATGTAACATATGTGATGGCCACCCAGCTAGTGGTTAAATAGTATGTTTACTTTCCTACAATTTGCTGAACCCATTTGACTTTGGCGATTTAAATATTGCATAAATCTCTGTGCTCAGGAACCTGGCGTGGGAATTTTAAAGTAGCAGGAGTTTGCCACCTTTGCTCCAGTCCAGCCAGTCTTTTCTTCAGGTCAGTGGTGGTTCATTCTCCCTTCCCCACAGTTGACTCTCCCTCTCCCTTTGGGCCATGCTCCTGTGGTATGTACCCACCCCCACCCCAGGGCCTGTGTGGAGCACCCAGAGGCAGCTGTTAAATGGTTGTATACTATCCTAGGGGTATATTTTGACAGGTTCAACCTCACGTACAACTCTTTGAGGCTATATTTAGCTAGATTCCATCACTACCCCATCCAAAAGGCTATATTTAGCCAAAGGATCTTAAGAATGAAGAAGTTCTAGAAGCATCCTGTAAAGTGAGGATGCATTCAGGTTCTGGTTCCTGAAGAATCCACAGCCTGGGACCCAAAAGCCCTTTAAATATTTTATGATCGTTTGAAAGCTCTGAAGGAATTCTTAAATACCTATACAAGTCCCAGCACCCTCCCTTCCTGTTCAGCTGGTGCTTGCAACCACACGTGGCCCATTCCCTTAACAAAGGCATGAAGAAGCTTTGGGGTAGGCTTGGAAAAATGACAAGGATGAATGTTTCTTATCCCGATGTTCCAAGGAGAAGATTGGAGGGCAGGCAACTGAAGGGACAGATACCCAGTGCAGACACTTGACAACTCCTGGGCTGAGGGCCAAGCACTGGGCATAGCTCCAGAGACCGGGCCCATGCCCAGGGCACTCAGTGGTTTGAAGTTGGCACAGAAGGAACACTGCTGCCAGCAGGAAACTGAGTTGAACAGATTGGGAAAGAGCAAAAACAAGCTGCCCAGGACGCTGTCTTCCCAGCCTAGAGTTTCTAGTTGTCATTGGCAACCCAGGGTAGAGCAGATTCTGAGTTTTCTCCTGCTGGGGGTGCTGGTGGGGCTGGGACTGAGTCCAGGGAACGAACAGTGGACAAGGACCCAGCACAGGAACATACAGAGAATAGGTCTGGCATATAGCCGGCAAAGAAGAAGCCCTTTGTCAAAATGATTTCCAGGTCAGCTTTGTCTAGGCTCTGGAGTGCCCTCTGAGAGTAAGTTCTGATGCTTCAACATTTCTGTGAATTGTTAGAATGTCCTTGCCCCTGGATTTATCTCAAAAAGTTTCTTTGAGAGAGTAAAAAGAGCAGAAAGTTCTTAGTCTCTTATTTCATTTCTCCTATTTAGTGTTTACTCTGTTTAGAAGAAAAAGACAAATCAAAGACTATGATCCATGCCCTTCCTTTTGCTGTAGTATACTCATATATTTGATAGGTTAAACCCCTGCAGTTATTTCTTAGGGGCTAAAAGGTGGAAATCTGTCCCACTTCTTTACCCCCAGAGAAAGGCAAAATAGTTTTGGGTTTTATTAAAGAATTCTGGACTCTGGGGATCCTCGGCATTGTGTTGGAGCCAAGTGAGCAAGCAAGAACATTGACCTTTGGTTTTGTAGAAATCCAAATGGGCTTCAGGTTAATAAGTAGAGGATTTCAGCTGGTGGCTATATAATTAGCAGAAGAAAACCCAAAGCCAGAAGAACAAGAAGAACATTCCTCCCCTCTCTTTAACTAAGACAGTAAAATTCCAGTTATCTTATATCCCCTGAACCAGCATTTTAGGGTGGGCGGGGAGGAATATGCTCAGGAATTGGAAGTTTAAAGAAGTTCCACAAGTGATTTGTGTATACACTGCCTTAGAATAATTCCATCCTTCCAGTACCCCAAATCATGAAGGCAAATAAAGACTTCATCAAAGGTCATTTCTCTGTTATTTTTGGAAGCATTGCAAAGATTGTGCGGCACGTTTTCCTTCCTAGTTGCCTTCACCTAGGAATTTTACATTGGCTAATACTAGGAAGCAGAGGATTACTGAGAGGTTTTAATCTGGGCGTAAATAATCCTAACAGCAAAAAATTATACTGTTTACTTTTCTAAGTGTTTAGATATGGTATCCTCATTTTACAGTTGGGGAAACTTGGGTACAGAGAAGTCATCCCTCTCCCCCAGTGAGAATTATCCTCCTCTGTGCTCCCACAAAACAGCTACACCTCAGTTATAGCACTTTCCACAAGATATTTTCCTGAAATAATTTCTCATAAGCACTTCTAGGCCAAGAACCATTCTTTACAAATCTTTTGTGTATGTCAGGAACCAGCACAGCCAATGGCAAATTTTAAGTGCTATATGAATGCTTATTAAGTGAATAAAAAGTTTTTAAGTAGTGCAGGATTTTTTATTAAAAGGAATTTGATTGTACAAAGTCATCTGATTGGTTTTCAGTGGACTGACCTAGGAGTTCTTGGTTATTCATTGTGATAGAAGAAATAAACTCAAAGAAATGAACCTGCCTTCATGCACAAACATTCTTTCTGTTCTCATCCGTAGTGGTGGAAGTCATGCTAGAGAACCTGACCTTGGACAGGTTAAAGAAAGCAAACAATCACCAGCAGGAATCATGACTGCAGTTGTGTTATTAGCGGTAGAAACCTAGAGTAGATGACTTTGTCTTGGCAGCCTAACAGCTCTGAAGTTGGAGTAAATGATGATGGCCTTGGAACATTTTAAGGTCAGTAATATCTGTTATGCATTTTCAGTTGTCCTCTATTTTGAACTATGTTATATTTCTCCCTCTCTTTCTCCTAAACTTTCTATAAAATTTCTGCTCTTCACAGCAGTCTTGGGCTAGTAGTGAATGGGAAATAAGGGAAAGAGTAAAGTAAGGCTTTTTCTTCATTTCTTTTTGGCTTAGACCAGCACTTTATCAAGAAAAATGGTGTCCTATAGTTCTGTGTGGTGACCAGTGATAGAATGAGTGGAATTTCTGGGTCCCGCATGCTCTGAGCATCCCCTTTCTTTCCAGCATTATCCAGCACAACCACTCTCTGTACGGCTCTGGCCCAGCCACACGTGCTCCTTGTAGAGACTTTGCAGATGCTCTTTCCTTTGCCTGGGGAGCTCCTTCATTCCCTTTTGTCAGCTTCTTTTTCATTCATTCTCAGCTCAACTGTCATTTATTCAGAGAAACTTTCTCTTTTCTTGATAGCCTTTTCTTAGTAACACATGTCATAGTTATAATTTTATATTTATTTGTAAGATTTTCTCATTATTGTATTCTTCCCTCTGGCTGTCAGCTCCATGAGGCAAAGATCTTGTCAGTTTGGCCACCACTAATATACCCAGTTCCTAAAATAATTCCAGACACAAAGCAGGTTTCAATTATTACTTGTTCAATAAAGTCAGGCAGAGAAGCAGGCTTCAGCATGAACTGAATCAGAAGCAGATAGGAGAAAAAATATTTCCCCCCCAAAATACTAGGGTAGGTGACCTTTGAAATAGAAGGCAGCAGATAACTTGTGTTCCACATCCATTCATTGAGTCCCTCTGTGTGTCAGAGTCTTGTGCTAAGTCTTAAGGCTACATGATGGATGAGACACTGAGCATTGCTCTCATGGTTTCTTTAAAGCCTCTTTTTCTTTTTTTTTTTTTTTTTCTGAAGCTGGAACCAGGGAGAGACAGTCAGACAGACTCCCGCATGCGCCCGACAGGGATCCACCCGGCACACCCACCAGGGGCAACGCTCTGCCCACCAGGGGGTGATGCTCTCTGCCCATCCTGGGCATCGCCATGTTGCGACCAGAGCCACTCTAGCGCCTGAGGCAGAGGCCACAGAGCCATCCCCAGCGCCCGGGCCATCTTTGCTCCAATGGAGCCTCGGCTGCGGGAGGGGAAGAGAGAGAGAGGAAAGCGCGGTGGAGGGGTGGAGAAGCAAATGGGCGCTTCTCCTGTGTGCCCTGGCCGGGAATCGAACCCGGGTCCTCCGCACGCTAGGCTGACGCTCTACCGCTGAGCCAACCGGCCAGGGAAAAGCCTCTCTTAACTATATATATATATAGTTCAATTCAACTAGAGTTTTATAAGAATCAAATTGTGCATGAGCAGAGGATACTGATAGTGGCATTGAGACTTCACTGATGGATGAAATGGAAGTAGAGGGCGATGAAGGGATCAAGATGTCTTATATGTATATGTATATATGTATATGTATATATATATATATAAGCTAATGATAATGATGATGATAACACTGTAAAAGTGATAGTTAACATGTATAGTAAATTGAGCATCTACTACATACCAGATATACTGCAGACACCTTACATTCACCAGTTTATTTGATTTTCACACAGCAAAGTAGGCATTTTATCACATCTAGTTTATAGCTGAAGAAATAGGAGCCACAGAAAAGTTAAATTTCTTGCATACAATTGTTCATTTAAAGCTGGGACTCAACTAGGACTCTGGTCTGGATATAAGGCTGTATTTTTGGATATTAATGATAGGAATAAAAGTCAGGCAGAAGTGAATCTGAAATCCTCCTAAAATCTCAAACTCAGTATTCTACTCTCTGACCTCAACCTCTGTCCTTCCAGGTCTGTCTGTTTTACTCCCCAACCTCAATCACCCTTAGAACCTCAACCTCTTCCTCTCCCTATCCATTGGCATCCTCCTTCCAACCTTGACTTTTATGACATCTTGATCCCTTCATCGCCCTCTACTTCCATTGCATCCATCAGTGAAGTCTCAATGCCACTATCAGTCTCCTCTGCTCATGCACAATTTGATTCTTATAAAACTCTAGTTGAATTGTTATGAGGGTTAAATGGGTCTGAACATATACTCTCTTAGAACAATGCCTAGCACATACATAGTATCATTGTTTTTGTTTACCCCTCCAGTAGCTAAGCACTGTTGGATGAAATGTTGTTTGTGATGACTTAGTCAACCTTAGGTGGATCCGTTATGTTTCTGCCTGTCAATCTTGTTACTTTGGAAAGTTAAGTTTCCATTATATTTTAAAAGGGCTACCCCAAATCTCTATTTTTCAATAGTCTTCTACTCAAATGCCAGGATCCTTGCCATCAGCAAATGACCGTGGAATTGGATATCTCTTATTGCTTGCTCAGCATCTGTTACCCTTTATTCTGGTAATAAAACCCTCTATTTACCATTCTTATGTCTGTGGTTTGGGTGGATAATTCTAGAGATTGGTTCAGGGGTAGGCATTTGACCCAATGTGAGCAATTAAAATCTTTCTTGAGATTTTGGAAGCATGATTGGAAAGAGACTTGTTCTCCTCTTGAGATCATTACTGCTAAGTAGTATGGAAAAAATGGAGATGGGGACATATGGAGAGAGCCTGACTAGAAGTGAAATATAATAAAACAGAGCACAACAGAGGCAAGCAAAAGACATATCTTAATGACATTACTTTAAGTATCTATTCTAGCTGTACCTGATGACAGTATACTTCTTTTTGTTACATGAACTTATGTATTTCCTTCTTTGCTTAAAATATTGGAGATTGGTTTCCCTCATTTGCAATTGAAAATGTCCTGACTTATATACATTGCCTCCTAATTACTGATAAAATGAAGGGCAATACAATTGCTTTCTTTGATGCCTGCTTCATCAGTACATTTCCCAGTATCATATCATTTATTCTTGGTCCAGAGAATGAATGCCACTCCTTTGTTTAAGGTTCACCCCTACCTTGTTGCCCCCATCTCACTCTTACTGCTGCCTTGCAAACATAATCCCATATTTCATCTCTTTCCTGTCTCTTCAACTGTTCTCTTCCTAGTGATTCTGTACTCTTAACTTACAATGCAGTAATTCTCCCCACTTCTCTAACATGCCCATCTTTGTTTCCTCTTTCATAAAAACTACTCAGAGTGTTACTTTATATCATTCTTTCTACTTCCTTACCTTTCATTAACTTCTCTGCTTATTGCTTTCACATTCCACTATCTCTGAGTCACCAGTGGCAGATACAAATGACATCTTTTGATGGCAATTAACTGGACCTTTCTTTCACTCCTGATGACGTCTGTTACTTTACTTTTCAAAGCTCTCTATCTAGGTTCCAAAATTGAGAAACTATTCTCTCCCAGCTTCTGAAAATCCTTCCTAGCCACTCCTCCATCTCCCTTACAGGTTCCTCTTTTGTCCACTGCTTTTCTGCCCACTGCTACATACTCTCCTTGGGTAACCAAACTACTCCATGGTTTTCATATTTACCATGTGCTGATGATAGTCAAATCTACATATATCCAATTCAGTGTTTTACCTGGAACTTCAAATGATTATTGTGTATTTACACTTTGATGTTCCAAGGACATCTCAAATTCAACTTAATAAAAACAGAATTTATTCTCTTACTCCCAAATCTCTTTTCTCTGCTATATTCACTAAGTTTATAATACCACAATTTCCCAGAAGTGCAAGCCCAAATTTATAAGTACCATTTTTGTCTTCTGAACTTACCTTCTAATATATACCTTGTTTGTCCTCCAAAATATTGAGTCTATTTCCTTCTTGTAGCAGATGCTGCCACACATCCTCCTTGCCTTCGTCCTGGCTAACAGAATCCCAATTTTGCTCAGGTAGCCACATGATTCTGTAAATATATATGCTTGAGGGAAAGCTAGCATCATTCTCTGTCCCAGCTCCAGGTGATGAATCTTGATTTGTCTACTCTAAGCCAATCATGATCATTCTTGTCAAAGAATAACACAGAAGTATTTAGTTATCTGCATATAAGTATTTGAATCATATATGAAGGAAATAGTCATTAGATTATTGTCAATGAACAAAGGCAAAACAACCATTATGGGGTGGGGAGGAGAACTCCCACACACACAATATACCTCTACCAACCAAGACATTCACAAAACAGTACATCTTGTCTTATATTTGGATAAACTGATTAGCCAGCAACTGCTTTGGTTCATACTGCCACTATATTTACAAAAGCCTTTTATCTTCTCCATCTTCCACTAGCTCAGCAGGTATCACTTTCTTTGGAAAACCTCCCTAGTCAACCCTTACTCCCTGCTAAACACTGGATGTATTAAAACCCGTTCTTTTGTATAGGGAACACACACACATATACGCATACACAGCATTGCATGCTAGCTGCTAGATTACTCTCTCTACAGTTTAGGAGGCAAGAGATGTGCTACATGCTAAATGTAGACCTAACTAGATATAGTGGTATTTTTTGAGAGGGAAGAAAAAGACATATCCATTGCCTCTGATTAGTTATGATTAAGGAACCTTGGTGTTTTGCAATTCTAGTGCTTTAATCATCTGATATACATAATTTCTGAAATGTGTGGTTCCTAAAGTTGAACTCCCAAATAACTAGAAAGGAACTCCCTTAGGAAACACACACAACTAGATCGTCATTATTTATCATTTTATTCAATACTTATAAAGTGTTTCATAATAGACTTGTTAATAGATGCTTGCCCAGGGCAAGTAATAATTGAACAAGTTATAAAGGGTCCCATTTTAATATTTATTTACTATCATATATTTTGTATGGAAAAAAATAACTCACAGAGGCATTCAATTTTACCCCCACCTTTTTATTTTGAAATTTTTCTAATAAAATGAAAACTCATCATATCCTTTACCTAGAATCACCAGTTATTAGTATTTTTCTATATAAGCTCTCTCTTCCTTCTTCCACTCTAACTTTCCCCAACATGAACACATACCACACTTTTTTATGGCTGAACAGTCTGAAAATAAGTTAGACATTATTATGTCACCCCTTCATCCTTCAGCATGTATCACAGACATTCCCATCCACAGCCACAACATCAGCGTCATACTCAAGGAATTTAGCATTTATACAATAAAGTTATCTAATATATAGTCAGTATTCAAATTTCCCTAATAGTCCCCAATCTGATTTAGCTTTTCCTTACCTAGATCTTATCAAGACTACTCATTGCATTTAGTTATGCTCCTTTAGTATTTTTGAAAACAGTTCCTCTCTTTTCTATTAAACTTTCATGACATTAATATTTCTGAAAAACCCAGACCTATCACTTGGTAAAATGTCCTACAACATATATCTGATTGTTCCATATGATCAGATTCAGGTGAAGCATTTTTGGCAAGAATACTACAAAAATAATGTTTTCTTCTCAGTGCAGAGCCTGAAAGGCTGTTCCATTACTGGCTATGTGTGGTATGATAACTTTCTCTCTCCCTTTTTTTGTTTTGTTCACTTCTCAAGTGAATTATTTATTTTGAGAACCTCAGAGAACCGAGACCAATATCTTCCTTTATTGAATATTTAGTAAAGTAAATTTGAGAGTATGTAATTATTTTTTAAAATACCTTAAAAATAAAGTGGTCAGGTTTTGATTATCTGGATATTTTCATTAAAATATTTTTAGCATCTTAAGGAAAAAAAATATATGCACTTTTGGTTCAAATCAGTAATTCTCTTTATTTACACAGGTTTAGCCAGCTAATGTCATCTATTATCTCCAGTTCGCAGATCAGTACAAAATATAAATGGCTTAAAAGCAACATGGTATAGTGGAAAAAAGAGATTAATCCAGAATTTAGAGTTGTCACACTTGTTTCATACATTTAGCAAATAATGTGTTATTTCTAGGGCCTCAGTTTTCCATTCTGTGTAATGAAGAAACAGGACTCTAAGATCTTTGGAATTGTGTCATTTTATTTATTTATTTATTTATTTATTTATTTATTTTTATTCATTTTAGAGAGGAAGGAGAGAGAGAGATACAGAGAAGGGGGAGGAACAGGAAGCATCAACTCCCATATGTGCCTTGACCAGGCAAGCCCAAGGCCTTGAACTGGTAACCTCAGTATTCCAGGTCTACGCTTTATCCACTGCGCCACCACAGGTCAGGCTAGAATTGTGTCATTTTAAAGTTTATTCATACCTGTAGTTATTTCCATAGACTCTGAATCATTTTGACTTTTAATTATAAATGTTTATGCCTTGTGCAAGGTCAAATTAACTTAATGTTTTTTCCTGGTGTAAATAGCAGAATTTTGGGAATAAGGAGGAACTATGGAAATTATTCCATCAACCTATTACCTGATGTGGGAATCCCATCCTGTTCGTGACTGTCTAGTCTGTGCTTGAACACTTTAGGTGATGAGGTAGTAATTATTCGAAGCGAAGTCTTCCTGTATAGATTCTCTGAAGGGTCTGCATTAGCCATTTAGATTCTTCTTGATGATTCCCGAAGTACCCAGACTCACTAACTTAGTCCCTTTTTGCTGCTATAATAAAATATCACAGATTGGTGGCTTATAAACAACAGAAATTTATTTCTCACAGTTCTGAAGGGTGGGAAGTCCAAGATCAGATAGCAGCATGGTTGCAGCCTGATGGAGCCTTCTTCCTGGGTCATAGTTGGTGCCTTCACTGCATTCTCACATGTGGGTAAGGGAAGGGAAATCTCTCAGGTCTCTTTTATAAGGACACTATTATTATTCAATACGTAATACATAAGGCTCTATCCTTATGACCTAATCACTTTCCTAAGGCATTAGGATTTTAGTGTATGAATTTTGGCGAAACACAAATATTCAGCCTATAGCTCTCACATTCTCTTGACTCCAGATCTCTTCTTCCTTCCCCTTCAACAATGTCCTGCATGTCTGTGACTGGAGCTCATAGCTCAGCTCTGTCTGTGTCTAATATCTAGACTTCTGGCTTTTCTCTTTTGATGTTCTTTCCCATTCTTCTTATTACTCTTAAATAGCATCAGAATGTAAAAATCCCTGGACAACTTCCTTTCTCCTTATGTAATCCACCAATTCCTTGTGAGTGTATTTACCTTTTGCCCAGTGTGGTTGATCACTTTAATATTGCCCTTACAACCTCCTCAACACCCAAAGCATTTCTAATTATACCAGGTGTACTCTTATATTAATTTATATGCTAAATACTGTACAACATAGGTGCATAATATAGAACAGCTATGCAGGGAAAAAATCAACTTGTGAAGAATATTGTCAGGTGACTGTATAGTTTTTAGAATAAAATATACTGTATATTTAACTATTGTAATATAACTAAGCAAATACCACTGCCTAATAATATACTATTCATGTAGAATAATAATGGCAACTTTTCTAGGTGAAAATGAGACACCTGCCAATTCGCTAATGTAAGATTGAAAATATTGCATGTGTAATCTTAAAGGCTTTAAAATGTAGAAGACTATAGACATGGGAGGTAACAAATACATTCATTGATGTATAATGATGTGCTGTGGTTTAACTGGGATGGAATACAATGATCGTAGATCAAAAAATGTGACCCTGAGGGTTTAAATATTTTATTGTGTTTTTTAAGAGTAAATAAGTATATCATATTTCAAAACAACATGCTTTTAATGCTAATATAAATCATCGATGCCTTTCTTCATATTTTATTCCCAAAGGATTTCTTTGTAAGATCTTAATGTGAATGGTTATATATATTTAGAAATCAGAGTAAAATTTAGCACTAAATGGACTCTTAGCAATCATTCATTCTATAATGAGGGAATTGAAGCCTTACGGGGCAAAATCACTTTCCCTAAAGTCATATAGCTCTGGTGACTGAGCAAAATCTAGACTGTGGTTTCAAATTCAAGCAACTTATCTGGTGACTTTTTAAACTGTTTGGGAGCTTACTGGTTCCTGGAGGTGTATTAGGACCACCATAGGGGAGAGAGTTAATTGTTCCTCACCTTTTAAAACTAAAACCAAACTACTTTTGAGGGGTTTATGTATTGTGGTTCTACTTAAAAATTTGAATTAGAGAAAAGGAGCTTAGTGTTAAAACATATATTTTTTAAAAAATTGTTAACCATGCCTAGCTATCTAAATGATGATTGAAATTTTTCCCTATAGCAACTACTGAACGTTAGTATAAATTAGAATACTCATTATTTGTATTCATATATTTTTATTTAAATTTTTTCTTTAAGTAAATGCATCATAAATGTTACTACAGATAAAGATGCAGATGAAGATAAAATAATAAAATCCTCTCTTTTGCTGTCTTCATAATTAGCAGCCTTCTCCTTGACTTTGTCAGCATGCTACCTAGATATTTCAAAATTAAGAGAAATAAAATATGCTAGAGGGCATAAGATGAAATTATTATTATTATTAGTAGTAGTAGTATTTAAAAAGCAAGTTTAGGTTTCTATAAACTCACCCAGCACTCACCTGGTAAAAGCCTGATGTATTGTATATAAATGTCTAGAAGCCTATCCGATGCATAGTATTTTATAGCTGAAACATTTATTTTCACAGGTCTATTCTTTTTTCTTACTTTTTTTTTTTTTGACAGAGACAGAGAGTCAGAGAGAGGGACAGCTAGGGACAGACAGGAAGGGAGAGAGATGAGAAGCATCAATTTTTCATTGCAGCACCTTAGTTGTTCATCAGTTGCTTTCTCTTATGTGCCTTGACCTGGGGACTATAGCAGAATGAGTGACACCTTGCTCAAGCCAGTGACCTTGGGCTTCAAGCCAGCGACCTTTGGGCTTGAGAGCTTGAGACAGTGACCATGGGGTCATGTGTATGATCCCAAGCTCAAGCCAGCGACCCCACGCTGACGCTGGTGAGACTGTACTCAAGCTAGATGAGCCCACACTCAAGCCAGTGCCCCCGGGATTTTAAATGTGGGTCCTCCACATCCCAGTCCAACGCTCTGTCAACTACACCACCACCTGGTCAGGCTCACAGGTCTATTCTTTCTGAAAAATTTCTTCTTTAGAAATACAAATGTTGCCCTGGCCGGTTGGCTCAGCGATAGAGCGTCGGCCTGGCGTGCGGGGGACCCAGGTTCGATTCCCAGCCAGGGCACATAGGAGAAGCGCCCATTTGCTTCTCCACCCCCCCCCCACCTCCTTCCTCTCTGTCTCTCTCTTCCCCTCCTGCAGCCAAGGCTCCATTGGAGCAAAGATGGCTCCGGCGCTGGGGATGGCTCCTTGGCCTCTGCCCCAGGCGCTAGAGTGGCTCTGGTCGCGGCAGAGTGACGCCCCAGAGGGGCAGAGCATCACCCCCTGGTGGGCAGAGCCTCGCCCCTGGTGGGCGTGCCGGGTGGATCCAGGTCGGGCGCATGCGGGAGTCTGTCTGACTGTCTCTCCCCGTTTCCAGCTTCAGGAAAAAAAAAAAAAAAAAAAGAAATACAAATGTTGATTGATATCAGATTAATAACAGTACACATTTTCCTAAATTATATTGCATATTATTATTGATATTACGATTTCTCTTTCTAACATTATGGTGACTGTAGTTATCTAGGTCTTCTTGGGATCATGGAATGACCTATATTTTAGTCCCTGTGAACTTTCTGACTTTCTAGTTAACTGATATTTTTGAAGTTAATTCAGACTATTTAGTGCCTAAAATTGTCCATTAATCTTTTCATCCTCCTTTAATCCTACAAAGGTTTTGATGACCAAAATAAATTTGAATAGACTGTTAAAATAAAATTCAAGCATGAACATGTCTTGAAGTGGTTGTTTTCTCCATTGGGCAAAATCAGTTTGCCCAGTGATAATAATTCAAACATTTTGAATTCCAGTTAGGAGATTCTTTCCTTTATTAGAGCAATTAAGTTCAATGAAAATGGAAATATGTTTGAAAAATACCAAGAGCATACATTTCCCTTAATTTTTTAAAACTTTTCTAGAAAATTAAGATGATCTGAGCTATAATTTCACTCTTTTGACACTTTAATAGATGTATAGCTTTCCTCATTCCAGCTGTTTTCCTTCACTACCTGTGGTGATGTGGTTGCAATATTTAAAACCAAAGGCATGCACTAAACTCTGGTAATAATGTTTTAAACTAATCCAGCATGAGGAGAAAAGTAATTAGAGAGGAGACAGTTCCCAATGGAAGATGGATAAGCTATTTCTAGAAACTACTATTACTACTGAAAAAAACTAATTGCTTTCCTCGCTTTTGGATATTTCCACCAGTTCAGGAAGGACAAAGTGTAAAGAAATTTCACCTTGATGCTACTTATAAAGTTTCTTTCTTAAAACTGCAAAGAGCTTCCGGACTCCAAAGCAATTTTTTGAAACAATAAACTAATGTGTTTAAAAGAGAAAAGATGAAAGTGTTTCTGGGTCTATGAATGATTAGATCAGTAACTCATTGTTCATTTAATAAATACTATGGAGTGCCTGATATGTGGTAGGCACTGTGCTGGACAAAACCAACTAACACAGGAGAATTTCCCTGGATGAGCTTATTTATTATTGTAATATGACTTAAGTAATAATAGACAGTAAAAAAAATTAGTATGGAAGTTCTAGGAGAAGGATTGCTTCTAAATATCACCCTAGTGTCCTATTAAGGCTTTTTCAAATTTGTTTTAAGCCAGTTCTATCAAAGCTTACATTAGGCTTGCAATGTATTATGCTTATGGCAGATATGTTATCTATTTTTAAGTTCTATAAGTTTCCATGTAATATACTAATAATACTTCATGAGATCTAGAAATATTTGGGCTGATGGCTAAAAAGCCTCAGAGCTGTCCAAGTGACCATTCTTTATGCCATAGTATTGTGGAGAGAGTATAGGTTCTGCTCTAAGTTCAAGTTTCTCCAGTTATTAATTGAATTAGCAGGAGCAAGTGATTTTGTTTTTTTCAGTCTTGGTGTCCTTATGTGGGGAAAGCTAAAGATTTTATCTGCCTAGTGAGGTGGTTGTTAGAGTCAATTGAATTAGTACATGTGAAAGCACTCTAAAATTTGAAGTTCAATAAAAAATTCTTTTTTATAGCAAGTATACAGTATATCTACTCATCATCATGAAAACATTGCTCTAGTCATAGGACCAACCTTTCCAATGACTAATGCTTGTATAGTTTGCCAGAATATCTAACTGAAAATGACTGCAATCCTATGAGTATTCATGGCTAACATTACCATAGGGCTAGTTAACATTTTAAAGTAATAACTATTTGATTTCATGGAAGAAAAGATTTTATTCTTGAGGAGGTCACCAATTATTTAAAATTTATATAAAACTGGATTAAAAAACCAAAAGGGCAAACAGAACAAGAATCATCTTCACAATCACATCACAAAGCAATAAAATCTCTGTACTGAAAGAAAAGGAATTGTATCAGTTGGGGTGTTTTTGGTTGCAAATATCAGAAGACTCAACAAACATTGGCTTAAGCCAAAAGGATATTTATTATTTATTCAACAAGAGTCTAGTTGTAGGCAACCCCAGGGCTCGTTCAGTTGCTCAACAATGTTGAGGGCTCTGGGTTAGCATCTCTGACATTATCTTCATCTTCTATCATGTTGTTGCCTCATGGGTAGTCACAAGATGTGTTTCAGCTCCAAGTCTCAGACCATTACGGCAATATCTCCTACAGGAAGAGCAGGAGTACTCCAACAAATTCTCTTTAAATACTTACCCTGTTGTAACAGAAAGCAAAACATTACCCAGAATGTCCCTGGAGATTTCCTCTTATATCTGATTAGCCAGAACTGTGTCATATGACCTCCACTAACTGCAGGGGAAGTGGAAAAAACAAATATTCAGCCAAAGAGGTTATGGTTAGAGGTAAGGACCTCAGACCAATCATGGTTCATTTCCTGGGGCCAGGCACATTGTGGCCAAACAAAATCAGGGCTTTAATAATTAAGGTAAAAGGGGGATGGACAGGCTGTTGGAAAAATCCCTAATGGTGTCACTCTGAGATATTTTGAATTTATGTCTACAAATAGTTAATGAGTTAGACCTTATACAAAAGAAGTATTATTTTGGCTTTTAAAACTGAGATGCTAAAAACCATAGCCTGAATTGTAAATTTCTGGTAAAGAAAGCCTAGTAGGTCAGAAAATAATATATATTCTAGCAAACAACTGTTGAACTAAAAGCTGATTGTCCTTGTTTCCCCACAAGCATGCCAACTCTGTGATGCAGTGTGGTTGCTTTTTCTCTTGTGAAGTACGGATCCTCTGAAATGGTTATTTTAATGTTTGAACCAACAAGTTCTTACTATCCAAGCATCAGTTCTGTGATTAATTACAAGGTGTACAGATCTTGTCAACCCATCAGCCTTTTCTCTTAAGCCATTTAAAAATTTGTTTCCTAACCTAGGCTGGCCTCTGGTAATGCAAACAGAGGCAGTTAAGGTTCAACTCCTACCTGCTAACTCAAAGAGAGGGCTATTGCAATCTGTTCTCATTTTGTTATATCTCATTGATAGCTGACTTTACATCATTCCTTGTTTTTTTAAAGCTAGATCTAGGTTGTGACAAATTGATTTTTTAAAATAAATACCATTTCTGCAACCCCCACTGGATCTAGACAGAGAAGCAGCACGTCATCTCATGATTCCACTGAATATCCCCTGAGAGGAACATTAGTTTCAGAAGGAACATTAGCTGTGGAACAGCCTAGAAAGTTGATGACAATGTGCATTAGTTCAGACTTTGAATCCCTACTAAATTTTACTAAGTGATCAGTCTGAGCACTCACTTCTTTTGGCACTTAAAAATTTTTTTAATCTTTCTTTTTCCTCCCCTACAATTTTAATAAATTGCAGCAGTATTTTTGTCAGACCAGATAGCAGATAAAATGAGCCCATTGGAAAAAAAAAATCAAAATAATAAATTCATACAATTACAACTTCTAGCTGCCCTGCCTCCCATTTGTCTTATACCATCTCTCAGTCTGGTTTCAGATATTAGTAAGTGATGGACTAATACACAGGAACTGAATAGCTCCATCCCTGCTCTGTAATGAGAGAGAGGCACATGGTAAGGGAATTGAACCTTAATAACCCCTCAAGAGCTATAACTATCTTTCTGCCAGTCTCTCCCTCTCTCTCTCTCCTTCAGACACTGTCTTCCTCCCCACTCTCATTTTCGTTACTTCTCTCTCAGTCTCCCCCTACCATCCTCTCAGTTTACAGATTTCTCAGGCATTAAGGCCTATCGTTTT
This sequence comes from Saccopteryx bilineata, assembly GCF_036850765.1. NCBI lineage: Eukaryota > Metazoa > Chordata > Mammalia > Chiroptera > Emballonuridae > Saccopteryx > Saccopteryx bilineata. The sequence continues at coordinate 207,364,390 of NC_089493.1, forward strand.
AACAAGAAGTGGTCTGTATGTTTACAACATTGAATGAAAAATTCCCCAAGTACCTAAGTGACTCCTTGGAATAAACTTCAAGGGGTGCTTGGTGTCTAGTCTTCCCTGGTAAGAGGCCTTGTATTTTATCTGTGTAGTTTTCTGTCAGATGTTAATTGTGTGGTCCTACTTTATACTGTCCTTGAAAGAAGCAGATTCATGGAAAGATCAAGACTAGTAAGTAAAAAAAGTCATCAAAACATTATTTTGGAATGTGTTTCCTACTTATATTCAGTTATGGCCATTGTGGTAAACTAAGACTTTTCAAAACTTCAAGCAAGATAATGGATAGTTCTATCCAATTCTGAAGCAAGACATGTGAAGAGTTAGCACTCTTCTTTATTTTCTTTACTAGACTCTCTACTACCTTCCTTCCTCCTTTTAATTTCAGGCTAGAAATAAGCTGTATCAGTTCTCAAGATACCAACAGATCATCTACATCAATGGGTAGTTAACCTTTTTATATCTACCGCCCATTTTTGTATCTCTGTTAGTAGTAAAATTTTCTAACCGCCCACCGGTTCCACAGTAATGGTGATTTATAAAGTAGGTAAGTAACGTTACATTATATAATGTAAAAGCAGAGTTACAGCAAGTTAAAGCATATAATAATAATTATTTACCAAGTACTTTATGTCAGGTTTTCACCAAGTTTGACAGAATAAATCTTTATAAAACAACTTACTATAGTTAAATCTATCTTTTTATTTATACTTTGGTTGCTCTGCTACCGCCCACCATGAAAGCTGGAATGCCCACTAGGGGGCGGTAGGGACCAGGTTGACTACCACTGATCTAAATCATCTAAACCTTGACTGTACATTGAAATCACCTGAGGAACCTCAACAAATTCTGATGTTTGAGTCTCTCCCAAAAAGCCCTGGCTGGGCATCAAGATTTTAAAAAACATCCAAGCAACCAAAGTTGAGAACCATTGACCTACTTTCAACATTTTTTTTTCATTGAATTTATTGGGGTGACTCTAGTTAACATAATTATACAGGTTTCAGATACCCAATTCTACAACTCATCTATACACTGTACTGTGTGTTCACCCCAACAAGTCAAGTCTTTGTCCATCACCATTTGTCCCCCCTGTACCCTCCTCCACCTCCATTCCCACAATCACCACCCTATTGTTTGTGTCCATGAGTGTTTTCTTTTTGTGTGTCCTTTTTAGCTCAATCTCTCCACCCCCCTCAGCCAGCCCCCACAACAGCTGTCAGCCTGCTTACTATCTATGAGTCTGTCTTTAACTTGTTAGTTCATGAACACATTAGATTCCACATATGAGTAAAATCATATGGTACTTGTCTTTCTCCGACTGGCTTATTTCACTTAGCATAAAGCTCTCCAGGTCTGTCCATGCCATCACAAAAGGTAAGATTTCCTTTTTTATGGCTGCATAGTATTCCATTGTATAAATACACAGCTTTTTTTTTTAATCCATTCATCTACTGATGGGCACTTGGGCTGTTTTGGCTATTGTCAATAACACTGCAATGAACATAGGGATGCATATAGTCTTTCAAATTAGTGTTTTAGGTTTCTTCAGATATATTCCAGAAGCAGAATCTATGGATCATAAGGCAGTTTCATTTTTAATATTTTGAAGTGACTCCATACTGCTTTCCACAGTGGCTCTACCAATCTGCCTTCCTATCAATAGTGTATAAAAGTTCCCTTTTCTCCACACCCTCATCAACATTTGTTTGTGGATTTATCGAAGATAGGCATAGTCTCAACATTTTCTCATTTCTACCAGTCTGAATCCATATAATTTATTGGTGCCATTTTTTCAGGACAGAGATTTAATTGTTCTACCTTTAACATATTCTTTTAGAGCTTCTGCCAGATCAGAATAGATGAAGGCCTATCAATCAGAGTTTTCCAGAAAGAAAGGATAGAGGGAAGAGAGAGGGAGAAAGGGAGAGAAGGAAAGAGAGAGAGAGAGATTATAAGAAATTGACTTATACAACTATGGAGGCTGAGAAGTCCTAAGATCTGTAGTCAGCAAGTTAGAGACCCATGAGAGCCAATGGTATTAGCTCCAGTCTGAGATCCAGAAGAGCTGATGGTATAAATGCCAGTCTAAAAGTTGGCAGACTTGAGACCCAAAAAGAGCCAAATTTTCAGCTCAAGTCTAAAGGCAGGAAAAGGCTAATGTCCCAGCTCAACAGTCTGGCTGGCAGTGTTCTCTCTTATTAGTGGGTGGGTCAGCCTTTTAGTTCTATTCAAGCCTTTAAATGGTTGATTAAAGACAATGTGTAGATTTCTTGAGCTCAGCCCCGGGGTTAAGGCATTCTTGCTCATACAGTCCAGGTACATAATTAACGGGTTTGACTGGTGGAGTCATCTTGCCGCTCTGCCGGTTTATTCTTTGGCCCTGTTTAACTTTGTCCCATCAAGTATTTTTTGAACAGTATATATCAGGGCACTTGGCTAGCTCTGGAAATGCTCTAAAGATATGTACAAGAAAGGAGAGACAAGATGGCGCTAGAGTAGGCGGACATACCAACAGCCACCTCCCAGAACCAAAGTGGATTACAAACTAATTTTATGAACTATCATCTGGAAAAACAAACTTTGGACTAAACTAAGAGGACTCTTCAACCAAGGAACACTGAAGAAGCCACACAGAGACTGGTAGGAAAAGTGGAAATGCGGAAACGCGGAGAGGGCTTCCCAGCTCCCTGGAGCGAACGGCAGCAGGGAGAGACTCGCGTGGCGGGAAGTGAGTTTAGCAGAGGGGGAAGGGTCCTGAGCCCCAGGAACAAAGCCCCAGCCTGTAGCCCCAGAGCCCAGAAGAGGCGTAAGGACAGTATTTAGCTGGAAACAAGTCAGGATACTGTTTTTGAGAAAGAGTCTGATTTCTCAGACCCAGGATCCTTCTTAAAGGGACCACGCAGAACATCTCTCTCATAACCACCTACTCGGGGCTCCTGGGGACGGGGGGAGAGAGGAGAGGACCAGAGTAACAGGAAGAGAGTGTAATCTAGGAGGCACAGGGAGAAGCATTTTGGGAGATAGCCACCCTAACCCCTGGGACGAGTCACCCCCCAAAGCTGAAGTGAATATTTCCCCCAGAAATAGCAATACTAGCAAAGGGAAGCAGGAGAGCAGCCAAACAAGCTCCCCTGCGGCATTCAGAGCAGAGTTGCATAGAAGGAGGGAGCTTTTGGGTCTAGAGTAGTGAGTCTTAGGGTCCGAGCTGCAACGCCCCCACCCACAAGGCTGAGGGCGCGCTGGAGGGCGGGTGGCAGCAGGAGACAAAAGCGCGGTTCTGCTGGCAGGGGCAGAAGCCAGCTGGCCACCACTGGGCTCAGGTATGAGCTCAATCTTGCCCGGCTGGGGAGAAGGGGGTGTGCAAAAGCGGTCAAGCTCAGCTGCCGGCAGCCTGTAATCCAGCCTGTGGGGGAAAAGGGCGGGAACCCCAGTAAGGGTGGAGACAAGACCCTGAGCAAGGGCAGAGGAGCACAGCCTTGCCCCACCCATGCAACCCAGGCTTGCGGTCTGACTTGGTAGCCGGCTCCTCCCATGGGGGTGGAGCCAAAAGCCCAGTAGAGGCGAGTTCCGCTACTGAGCTGAGCTTGGGAATGCAGTCCTGCCGGGCAGTAGAGCCAAGGCTAGCAGCCGTTCCTCAAGTGGGCTCCTCCTGCAAGTGCAGGGCGAAAGCCAGTAAAAAGGCGGAGACCCGCAGCTGAGCAAAGGTGCTCGCCAGTGCCCTCAGGACAGAGCATAACATCACACACGGGGGCGGGGCAAAGGCCAAGGCCACCAACGCTTGTGCACCTGAGCACGTAATCACAGCCACTACCATGAAGAGAAAATGCGGAGGCACAGAAATACAACACAAATAAACCAAGAGAAATCCCCAGAAAAGGACCTAAGTGAATCAGATATAACCAAATTACCAGATGCAGGGTTTAAAACAACAATTGTTAGGATGCTCAAAGATATCAGAACAACCATAGATGGCCATTACGAAAACCTAAATAAAGAGATAACAAATATAAAAAAGGACATTGAAATAATAAAAAAGAATCAGTCAGAAATGATAAATACAATATCTGAAATAAAGAATACAATGGAAGGAATTAAAAGCAGGAAGAATGAAGCAGAGAATCGAATCAGTGAGTTAGAGGACACGATAAATAAAGTAACGGAAGCAGAGCAGAAAAAAGAAAAGAGACTCAAAAAGTCTGAGGAAACTCTAAGAGAGCTCTGTGACAACATGAAGAAAAATAACATCTGCATCATAGAGGTTCCTGAAGAAGAAGAGAAAGAACAAGGGATAGAGACTTTGTTCAAACATATTATAGCGGAAAACTTCCCCCAATTAAGGCAGGAAAACATTACACATGTTCAGGAAGCACAGAAAACTCCATTTAGGAGAAACCCAAACAAACCAACACCAAGACACATCATAATTAAAATAACAAAGCTAAATGATAAAGAGAAAATATTAAAAGCTGCTAGAGAAAAAAAGACTATCACCTACAAAGGAGCCCCCATAAGGATGACTTCTGACTTCTCAACAGAAACACTTGAGGCCAGAAGGGAATGGCAAGAAATATTCAAAGTAATGCAGAACAAGAACCTATAACCAACACTACTTTATCCAGCAAGGCTATCATTTAAAATTAAAGGAGAAATAAAAAGCTTTACAGGCAAAAAAAAACCTCAAGGAATTCACTGCAACCAAACCAAGGCTGCAAGAAATGCTAAGGGACCTGTTGTAAACAGATCAAAGGAAAAAAAGAATATAGCAAAAGAGGAATACAGTTTAAAGAAAAAAATGGCAATAAACAATTACATATCAGTAATAACCTTAAATGTTAATGGATTAAATGATTCGATCAGGAGACATAGGGTAGCTGTGTGGATAAGAAAACAGGACCCATACATATGCTGTCTACAAGAGACACACCTTAAATCAAAAGATGCACACAGACTGAAGATAAAAGGATGGAAAAAAATATTTCACGCAAATGGAAATGAAAAAAAAGCTGGGGTAGCAATACTTACATCAGACAAAATGGACTTTAAAACAAAGACCATAGTTAGAGATAAAGAGGTCACTACATAATGATAAAGGGAGCAATTCAAAAAAAAGATATAACCATTATAAATATCTACGCACCTAATATAGGAGCACCTAAATATATAAAGCAGACTTTGATGGACTTAAAGGGTGAGATCAACAGCAATATTATAATAATAGGGGATTTTAATAACCCATTAACATCATTAGATAGATCCTCAAGAAAGAAAATCAACAAAGAAACAGCAGACTTAAAGGACATATTAGATCAACTTGATTTAATAGATATCTTGAGAATTTTTCACCCTAAAACAGCAGAATATACATTCTTTTCAAGCGCTCATGGTACATTCTCTAGAATAGACCACATGTTAGTGCACAAAAGCAGTCTCAACAAATTTAGGAAGATTGAAATTATATCAAGCACTTTCTCTGATCACAAAGGCATTAAAATAGAAATCAACCACAATAGAAAAATTGGAAAACATTCAAACACTTGGAAACTAAATAGCACTTTATTAAATAACGAATGGGTTAACATTGAGATCAAAGAAGAAATTAAAAAATTCCTAGAAACAAATGATAATGAGCATACATCAACTCAACATTTATGGGACACAGCAAAAGCATTCCTGAGAGGGAAGTTTATAGCATTACAGGCATACCTCAAGAAGCTAGAAAAAGCTCAAATAAACAACTTAACTCTGCATCTAAATGAACTAGAAAAAGAACAGCAAGTAAAGCCCAGAGCTAGTAGAAGGAAGGAAATAATAAAGATCAGAGCAGAAATAAATGACACAGAGGCTAAAGAAACAATACAGAGGATCAATGAAACCAGGATCTGGTTCTTTGAAAAGGTAAACAAGATTGAAAACCTTTAATGAGACTCACCAAGAAAAAAAGAGAGAGGACTCAAATAAATAAAATTAGAAACGAGAGTGGAGAAATAACAACTGACACAACAGAAATACAAAATATTGTAAGAAAATACTATGAAGAACTGTATGCCAAAAAGCTAGACAACCTAGAAGAAATGGACAAATTCCTTGAATCATATAATCTTCCAAAAATTAATCTGGAAGAATCAGAAAACCTAAACAGACCAATTACAACAAATGAGATTGAAACAACTATAAAAAAAACTCCCAAAAAAGAAAAGTCATGGGCCTGATGGCTTCACAAATGAATTCTACCAAATATTCAAAGAAGAACTAAGTCCTATCCTTCTCAAGCTATTTCAAAAAATTCAAGAGGAAGGAAGACTTCCAAACTCCTTTTATGAGGCGAGCATAATTCTGATTCCAAAACCAGGCAAAGACAACACAAAAAAAGAAAATTATAGGCCAATATCCCTGATGAACTTAGATGCAAAAATCCTCAACAAAATATTAGCAAACCGGATCCAGCAATATATGAAAAAAATCATACACCATGATCAAGTGGGATTTATTCTTGGGAGGCAAGGCTGACACAATATTCGCAAATCAATCAATGTGATTCATCACATAAACAAAAGAAAGGAGGAAAACCACATGATAATTTCAATAGATGCAGAAAAAGCATTTGATAAAGTCCAGCACCCATTCATAATCAAAACTCTCAGCCAAGTGGGAATACAGGGAACATATCTCAACATGATAAAGGCCATCTATGACAAACCCACAGCCAACATTATACTCAATGGACAAAACTTAAAAGCAATCCCCTTAAGATCAGGAAGAAGGCAGGGGTGCCCCCTTTCACCACTCTTATTCAACATAGTTCTGGAAGTCCTAGCCATAGCAATCAGACAAGAAAAAGAAATAAAAGGCATCCGAATTGGAAAAGAAGAAGTAAAACTATCATTATTTGTAGATGATATGATATTGTATATAGAAAACCCTAAAGTCTCAGTCAAAAAACTACTAGACCTGATAAATGAATTCGGCAAGGTGGTAGGATATAAAATTAATACTCAGAAATCAGAGGCATTTTTATACACTAATAATGAATGTCAGACAGAGAAATCAAGGAATCAATCCCCATTACCATTGCAACCAAAAAAATTAAGTACCTAGGAATAAATCTAACCAAGGAGATTAAAGACTTGTACTCGGAAAATTATAAAACATTGATAAAAGAAATCAGGGAAGATATGAATAAGTGGAGGCATATACCATGCTCATGGTTAGGAAGAATAAACATCATTAAAATGTCTACATTACCCAAAGCAATTTATAAATTCAATGCAATACCGATTAAAATACCGATGACTTACTTCAAAGATTTAGAACACATATTCCAAAAATTTATATAAAACCAAAAGAGAACACGAATAGCCTCAGCAATCTTGAAAAGAAAGAATAAAGTGGGAGGTATCACACTTCCGGATATCAAGTTATATTATAAGGCCATTGTACTCAAAACAGCATGGTACTGGCATAGGAACAGGCACATAGATCAATGGAACAGAACAGAGAACCCAGAAATAAACCCACAGCTCTATGGACAACTGATATTTGACAAAGGAGGTAAGGAAATACAATGGAGTAAAGACAGCCTCTTCAACAAATGGTGTTGGGAAAATTGGACAGCTACCTGCAAAAAAATGAAACTAGACCACCAACTTACACCACTCACAAAAATAACTCAAAATGGATAAAAGACTTAAATGTAAGCCTTGAAACCATAAGCATCTTAAGAAAACATAGGCAGTAAGCTGTCTGATGTCTCTTGCAGCAATATATTTGCTGATTTGTTTCCACAGGCAAGTGAAATAAAAGACAGGATAAACAAATGGGACTTTATCAAACTAAAAAGCTTCTGCACAGCTAAAGACAATAAGAACAGAATAAAAGACAAACTACACTATGGGAGAATATATTTGACATTGCATCTGATAAGGGGTTAATAACCAAAATTTATAAAGAACTTGTAAAACTTAATACCAGGAAGACAAACCATCCAATCCAAAAATGGGCAAAAGAAATGAATAGACACTTCTCCAAAGAGGACACACAGATGGCCAATAGGCATATGAAAAAATGTTCAACATCACTAATGATTAGAGAAATGCAAATTAAAACCACAATGAGATATCACCTCACACCAGTCAGAATGGCGCTCATCAATAAAACAACACAGAATAAGTGCTGGCGAGGATGTGGAGAAAAGGGAACCCTCCTGCACTACTGGTGGGAATGCAGACTGGTGCAGCCACTGTGGAAAACAGTATGGAGATTCCTGAAGAAATTAAAAATTGAACTGCCTTTTGACCCAGCTATACCACTGTTAGGAATATACTCCAAGAACACCATAGCACTGTTTGAAATGAAGAAATGCACCCCCATGTTTATGGCAGCATTGTTCACAATAGCAAAGATTTGGAAAGAGTCCAACTGTCCATCAGAGGACGAGTGGATTAAAAAGCTTTGGTATATATATATACTATGGAATACTACACAGCCATAAGAAATGATGACATCGAATCATTTACAACAACATGGATGGGCCTTGATAATATTATACTGAGCGAAAGAAGTAAATCAGAAAAAAACTAAGAACTATATGATTCCATACATAGGTGGGACATAAAGATGAGACTCAGAGACATGGACAACAGTGTTGGGGGTACAGGGTGGAGGGAGGAGAGAGAGGGATTTGGGGCAGGAGAGGGGCACAAAGATCATGGCTTTTCAACATTTGCCATATTCCCCCTTTAATCTATAGACAGACAGCAAATATTTACTTATTGTGTTTCCACTATAAAGACTGCTGTCTTAGGGACAAATGCTGATGAACTATTTCAGCAGTTCCTCCTTCTTCAAAGACTTATATGTCAACATAGAGCTCCATGTTTCATAGGACATACTCAAGCTCACTCCATGCTCCCTTGAGCTTTAACACAAGGGAATGCCCTTTTTTTTTCTTTCTTTTTTCCTCTTTTCTTTTTTTTTTTTTGTATTTTTTATTTTATTTATTTATTTTTTGTATTTTTCTGAGGATGGAAATGGGGAGGCAGTCAGGCAGACTCCCGCATGCGCCTGACCGGGATCCACCTGGCATGCCTACCAAGGGGGGATGCTATGCCCATCTGGGGGGTGGCTCTGTTACAAACAGAGCCATTCTAGTGACTGGGGCATAGGCCATGGGGCCATCCTTATGCCCGGGGTGGTTTTGCTCTGGTGGAGCCTTGGCTGCAGGAGGGGAAGTGAGAGACGAAGAGGAGGGAGGGGAGGGAGAGGGGGAGGGGTGGAGAGGTAAATGGGCGTTTCTCCTGTGTCCTCTGGCCAGGAATCCAACACGGGAATCCTGCACACCAGGCCAATAACTCCTACAGGTCTACCATATCATGCTTTTTACTTAAAAAAAAAAAATTACATTTCTTTTGAAGGCTGATGAACAGGAGACACCAAATCTTTTTCACCTGCAAACTACTACCTTCTTTATTAGATCCAGCTAATAACACTGTTTTGTCTTTTTCCAAATAGCTCCAGATATATGGAAAAGATTTATATAGGCAGATGGGGATCCTCAAACCCCTCAGGGAGATCTTCTGAGCATGGCTTTTAAGATACCTAGAGGCAGAAAAAGCCCAATAGAGATCAGGGGAACTACCAGCTTTTAGGATATACCCTTAAAGGCTCCAACGCCCCAAAGGGGTCTCCGAGGATGCCATCTGGGTCCTGCTTCAATAGTGGAAAGGAAGGTCATTGAGCTAAAGCCTGCCAGACTTACATGCCTCTGCTGTGAGAAAACAGGGACACTGGAAGGTAGGCTTCCCCCTCGCTCCTCTAAGGGAGGGTTCAGTCTCTTCCAGCTCTGCTCCAGCCACCTATGACCTAACCTTGCCCAGAATGCTGGGGTTTGCCACTGAAGGCTGAAGGTGCCCAGGGCCGTCAGCCCCATCTATGACACTGTGGATGAGCCTAGGGTATTTCTTCCAAGAAGCAGGTAAACTGATCTCATTTGCACAAGGGCCACTTAACTATGTTTTGCCTGAATAGTCAGGTTTTTTATTTTTCCCTCAAAGATCTCTGTTGTGGGTGTTGATAGTCCTATTTTCTGCTGCTTTGCTTAGTATATAGTGTTTCCTTTATCCCTCCTACCTCAATGCCCACTCTTATTTCAGGCTGGGACCTACTCCTAATGTAGAGCTCTCCTTCCCCCTTTTGCCAACTTGTATTATGAATTTACCTTTGCCACCCAGCTTAGTGTATCCCAAGGTTCTCTTTACCATGCCACAGTCGCAGAGCTCCAGGGAAAAGCAACCTGGTCTCAACTCTCCAGGCAGAGGAGAACAGAAGCGCCATTTCCATGCATGCTGCAAATGGCTTTTCCAGTCTACCTGAATCATTACCAGGTAGAAGTAGCGATCATTGGGATTTGGACATGAGCTGCAAAGTATAGAATGGTGACAACAATTCCAGTGCCATGCGGACTTTTCCTGTGTGGACTTTTCCTGGACTCCTGCTCCCTGTGACAGCTCCTAACAGACTGAACTGTGGTTGGGTTGCATTTTTCAGGGATTTGGCATGGTGATGGGGCCATCTCGGACTTGGTGAACATGTTAAGGACACTACTCTTTTATGGATTCTTGTTATATTGGCCAAGAGTTTGCTTAAAGGCTTTTAATCACTGTAAAAAAAATAGAAGACTGGATAAAGAAGATGGGGCACATATACACCATGGTATACTATTCAGCTAGAAGAAATGATGACATCAGATCACTTACAGCAGAATGGTGGAATCTTGATAACATTATGCTGAGTGAAATAAGCGAATCAGAAAAAAACAAGAACTGCAGGATTCCATACATTGGTGGGACATAAAAGTGAGACTAAGAGACATGGACAGGAGTGTGGTGGTTACGGGGGGAGGGGGGAGTGAAGAAGAGAGAGGGGGAAGGGGAGGGGGAGAAGTACAAAAAAAAAACTGGATACAGGGTGACGGAGGACGATCTCTCTTTTGGTGATGGGTATGCAGCAGAACTGAATGACAAGATAACCTGGAAATGTTTTCTTTGAATATATGTACCCTGGTTTATTGATGTCACCCCATTAAAATAAAAATTTATTAAAAAAAGATATCTACAAGAAGCGAGTTAAAATACAAAAGTTCGAATCAGAATTCAAAAAGGAAAGAGTTTGTGCAATTGGTTAGAAATTCTAGTTCTGGGTTCTTGGTAAGTTAAGGAGAAAAATAGTGACTCAATTTGATTGAATGTCAACTCTGTGAAACTGTATGGGGTAAGTGCTGTGGAGGAAAAAAAATGGAAGTTTCCTTCCAACTCAAACATGCTGAACAGCTCAGATTTCTGGATTTACACTGTTTCCACTCCAGTATTGCTTGTTTGCAGTGGATATCTGGCACTTCTGCATATGTAGCAATTGAAACTTGCTATATCTGTGGACAATAGAAGGGCCACATGCTGAACCTGCCAAGCTCAAGGGAAGCCTGCATGGTGGCCTTGCAAACTCAGAGACCTAAAGTAACCACATTAGGTGGTCTGAAATTGAGACTTTCTAACTAAAAAGAGTTTATGATGGGTAGACATGACCTAGGGAGATATTTTTCTCTAACAAAGGTCAATGCTTACCTTAAGCCTGTCTGTTGTCTTTTGCAGCTACAATAACATAGGTACCAGATAACATGCTTTTGAAATCTTCCCCTTTGATTCTAATGTACAGTGTGGTGAAACCTCCATTTTCTGGATCACTTTCTTAATCCATTGAGACTTTGTTTCCTAGCAGTTGTCAACAGTTTGGCTCAAATAAACTCATAAAAATTTTTACAGAAAAAAAAAAGACAATGTATATTAGGAGGGCAATCTGTTTTACTCAGTTTACCAATTTAAAGTTTGTCCTATTTTTTTAAAAATAATTTTATTTAGACAATTAATTTTAACGGGGTGACATTGGTCAACTAGAGCACATAGATTTAGAGAAAACATCTCCAGATCCTTTTGACATTCAATTATGTCATATACCCATCACCCAAAGTCAAATTGTCCTCCTGCACCCTTCACTTGGTTTTCTTTATGCTCTTCCCTTCCACCACCCTTCCCTCTCCTCCCTTCCCTCACCCCTGGTAACCACTACTCTTATCTATATCCATGAGTCTCAATTTTGTGTCCTATCTATGTATGGAATCATACAGTTTTTAGTTTTTTCTGATTTACTTATTTCACTCAGTATAATATTATTAAGGTCCATCCACGTTGTTGTAAATGATCCTATGTCATCATTTCTTATGGCTGAGTAGTATTCCATAGTATATATGTACCACATTTTCTTTATCCAATCTTCTATTAAAGGGATTTTTGGTTGTTTTCATGTCTTGGCCACTGTGAACAATGCTGCAATGAACATGGGGCTGCATGTGTCTTTACGTACCAATGATTTTGAGTTTTGGGGGTATATACCCATTAGAAGGATTGCTGGGTCATATGGTAGTTCTATTCTTAATTTTTTGAGGAACCACCATACTTTCTTTCATAATGGTTGTACTACTTTACATTTCCACCAACAGTGAATGAGGGTTACTTTTACTCCACAGCCTCTCCAACACTTGTTATTACCTGTCTTGTTGATAATAGCTAATCTAACAGGTGTGAGGTGGGATCTCATTGTAGTTTTGATTTGCATTTCTCTAATAGCTAGTAAAGATGAGCATCTTTTCATATATCTATTGGCCATTTGTATTTCTTCTTGGGAGAAATGTCTGTTCATGTCCTCTTCCCATTTTTTTTTATTGGATTGTTTGCTTGTTTGTTGTTGAGTTTTGTGAGTTCTTTATATTTTGATATTAGACCATTATCTGAATGGTTGTTCAAAAATATCATCTCCCATTTAGTTGGCTGTCTGGTTTTTTTTTTAAAAGATTTTCTTTATTCATTTTAGAGGAGAGAGAGAAAGAGAGAGGGAGAAGGAGAGAGAGAGAGAAGGAGGGGAGGAGCAGGAAGCATCAACACTCATATATGCCTTGACCAGGCAAGCCCAGGGTTTTGAACTGGCAACCTCAGTGTTCCAGGTTGACGCTTTATCCATTGCACGACCACGGGTTAGGCTGTCTGTTTGTTTTGTTGTCAGTTTTTTTTTTTGGGGGGGGGTTGCTGTGCAAAAGCTTCTTAGTCTGATGTAGTCTCATTCATTTATCTTTGCCTTAACTTCCTTTGCCTTTGGAGTCAAATTCATTAAATGTTCTCTATGGCCAAGGTTCAACGAGTTTAGTACCTACATTTTCTTCTATGTATTTTATTGTTTCAGATTTTATGTTTACATCTTTGATCCATTTAGAATTGATTTTTGTACAAGGAGACAAATCATAGTTGAGTTTTATTCTTTTACATGTGGCTTTCCAATTTTCCCAGCACCGTTTATTAAAGATACTTTCTTTTATTCATTGTGTGTTTTGGCTCCTTTATCAAAGATGATTTGACCATATATTTATATATGTGGTTTTATTTCTGGGCTCTCTATTCTGTTCCATTGGTCTGAATGTCTGTTTTTCTGCCAATACCATGCTGTTTTGATTATCATGGCTCTGTAGTATAATTTGAATTTGGGTATTGTAATGCCCCCAACTTCATTTTTTTTTTTATTTAGGATTATTTTGGCTATTTGGGTTTTTTTATGGTTCCATTATAAACCTGATGATTTTTTGTTTCATTTCTTTAAAAAATGACATTGGAATTTTGAGTGGAATGGAATTAAATTTGTATATTGCTTTATGTAATATGGTCATTTTAACTATATTTATTCTTTCTATCCAAGAACAAGGAATATTTTTTTCATTGCATTGCATTTCTTTCGATTTCCTTTAACAATGCTTGGTAGTTTTCATTATATAGGTCCTTTACATTCTTTGTTATGTTTATTCCTAGTTATTTTACTTTTTTTTGTTGCACCAATAAAAGGGATTATTTTTTTCAGTTCATTTTCTGAAGCTTTATTGTTAGCATATAAAAAGCAATTGACTTCTGTATATTAATTTTGTATCCTACAAACTTACTGTATTGGTTTATTGTTTCTAATAGTCTTTCTCTGGAGTCTTTGGATTTTTTTAATTGATTGTAATTTATAGTATTTACATAGACTCTAGTGATCCCCCCAAATGCATCTCCCTGCCCCGGTGTTCCCCTCAACATTCCCATTGTGCCCCTCCCCCCTAAAGCCATTCACCCTTCCCTCTAGGATGTGCTTTTCTGCTCTCTATAATACTGTGTTATGTGTATATAATTTCACCAATCTCTTTCTCTTCTCTGAACCCATCCTATCATCCCCTTTCCCTATGTTCACTTTCCCTCTGGTCACTTTGATCCTGCCTCTGTCTCTATTCCATTCCTCAGTTCACATTGTTCATTGGATTAATCAAATTAGAGAGGTCATATATTTTTCTTTCTCTGCCTGGCTTATTCACTTAACATAATAGATTCCAGGTTTATCCATGTTGTCACAAAAGGTAAGATTTCCTTCTTTTTCATGGTCCCATAGTATTCCATTCTGTATATGTACCACTGCTTTTTAATCCACTCATCCGCTGATGGACACTTGGGCTGTTTCCAGATCTTAACTATTGTAAACAATGCTACTATAAACATGAGGGTACATGTCTTCCTTTGAATCAGTGATGTGGTGTTTTGGGGACATATTCCCAAGAGTGGGATAGCTGGGTTAAAAGGCAGTTCCATTTTTAATTTTTAGAGGAATCTACATACTGTCTTCCATAGTGGCTGCACCATTCTGCATTCTCACTAGCAATGCAAGCGGGTTCCCTTTTCTCTACATCCTCATCAGCACTTATTATGTATTGTTTGGTTAATGAGTGCAATTTTGACAGGTGTGAGGTGATATCCCATTGTGGTTTTAATTTGCATTTCTCAAATGACTAGTGATGTTGAACATTTTTAGTTCTGCCTATTGGCCATCAGTATATCCTCTTCAGAGAAGTGTCTATTCATTTCTTTTGCCCATTTTTTTATTGTAAGGTTTATCTTTCTGGTGTTGAGTTTTACAAGTTCTTTATACATTTTGGTTGTTAACCCCTTATAAGACATATTGTCGAATATGTTCTCCCATTCTGTGGTTTGTCTTTTTATTTGGTTCATATTGTCTTTAGCTGTGCAAAAGCTATTTAGGTTGATATAGTCCCATTTGTTCATCCTGTCCTTTATTTCACTTGCCCGTGAAGATAAATAAGCAAATCTATTGCTGGAAGAGATGTCGGAGAGCTTACTGCCTATGTTTTCTTCTAAGATGCTTATGGTTTTACTGCTTACATTTAAGTCTTTTATCCATTTTGAGTTGATTTTTGTGAATGGTGTAAGTTGGTGGTCTAGTTTTATTTTTTTGCAGGTAGCTGTCCAATTTTCCCAACACTATTTGATAAAGAGACTGTCTTTACTCTATTGTATCATCTTACCTCCTTTGTCAAATACCAATTGTCCATAAAGGTGTGGGTTTATCGCTGGGTTCTCTGTTCTGTTCCATTAATCTATATGCCTGTTCTTATGCCAGTACCAAGCTGTTCTGAGTACAATGGCCTTGTAGTATAACTTGATATCAGAAAGTGTGATACTACCCACTTTAGTCTTGTTTTTCAAGATTGCGGAGGCTATTCGTGTTCTTTTTTGGCTCCATATAAATTTTTGGAATATTTGTTTTATATCTTTGAAGTATGTCATTGATAATTTAGTAGGAATTGTATTGAATTTATAAATTTCTTTGGGAAATATAATCATTTTAATGATGTTTATTCTTCCTATCCATAAACACAGTATACGCTTCCACTTGTTTGTATCTTCTTTGATTTTTTTTTATCAATGTTTTATAATTTTCCAAGTACAGGCCTTTAACCTCCTTGGTTAAATTTACTCCTAGGTAGTTTATTTTTTTGTTGTTGCAATAGTAAAGGCGATTATTTTCTTAATTTCTCTTTCAGATAATTTATTGTTGGTGTATAAAAATGCCTCTGATTTCTGAATATTAATTTTAAGTCCTGCCAAATTTATTTATCAGGAGTAGTAATTTTTGACTGAAACTTTTGGGTTTTCTACATACAGTATCAAATAATGATAGTTTTACTTCTTCTTTTCCAATTTGCATGCCTTTTATTTCTTTTTCTTGTCTGATTGCTGTGGCTAGGACTTCCAGAACTATGTTGAATAAGAGTGGTGAAAGGGGGCACCCCTGCCTTCTTCCTGATCTTAAGGGGATTGCTTTTAATTATTGCACATTCAGTATGATGTTGGCTGTGGGTTTGTCACAGATGGCCTTTATCATGTTGAGGTATGTTCCCTGTATTCCCACTTTGCTGAGAGTTTTGATGATGATTGGGTGCTGGATTTTATCAAATGCTTTTTCTGCATCTATTGATATTATCATGTGACTTTGTCTTTCCTTTTGTTTATGTGATGAATCATATTTATTGATTTGTGAATATTGTACCAGCCTTGGCTCCCCAGAATAAATTCCACTTTATCATGATGTATGATTTTTTTTTCATGTATTGCTGGATCCGGTTTGTGAATATTTTGTTGAGAATTTTAGCATCTAAGTTCATCATAGTTTTCTTTCTTTGTAGTGTCTTTGCCAGGTTTTAGAATAAGAATTATGCTTGCCTCATAAAAGGAGCTTGTAAGTTTTCCCTCCTCTTGAATTTTTTGAAATAGCTTGAGAAGAATTGGAGTTAGTTCTTTGAAAATTTGTTAGAATTTGCTTGTGAAGACATTTGGCCCTGGACTTTTGTTTGTTAGGAGTTCTTTGATAACTATTTCAATCTCATTTGTTGTAATTGGTCTGTTTAGGTTTTCTGATTTTTCTAGATTGATTTTTGAAAGATTATGTTTCAAGGAATTTGTCCATTTCACCTAGGTTGTCTAATATTTTGGCATACATTTCTTCATAGTACTTTCTTACAATCCTTTGAATTTCTTCTGTGTTGGTTGTTACTTCTCCACTCTCATTTCTAATTTATTTGAGTCCTCTTTGTCTTTTTTTTTGGTGAGTCTGGTTAAAGGTTCATCAATCTTATTTACCTTTTCAAAGAATCAGCTCTTGGTTTTATTGATCCTCTGTATTGTTTTTTTAAACTCTATGTCATTTATTTCTGCTCTGATCTTTATTATTTTCTTCCTTTTACTACCCCTGGGCTTTACTTGCTGTTTTTTTACTAGTTCTTTTAGATGGAGGGTTAAATTGTTTATTTGAACTTTTTCTAGCTTCTTAAGGAATGCCTGTAACGCTATGAACTTCCCTCTCAGGACTGCTTTTGCTGTGTTCTGTAAATTTTGAGTTGTTGTATGTGCATTTTCATTTGTTTCAAGGAAATTTTTTATTTCTTCTTTGATCTCATCATTAAGTCATTTGTTATATAATAACATGCTATTTAGTTTCCAAGTGTTTGAATGTTTTTCACTTTTTCTATTGTAGTTGATTCTATTTTTATGCCATTGTGATCTGAGAAGATGCTTGATATTATTTCAATCTTCTTAAATTTCCTGAGACTCATTTTGTGTCCTAACGTGTGGTCTATTTTAGATAATGTACCATGAGCACTTGAAAAGAATGTATATTCTGTTGATTTAGGGTGAAAGGTTCTGAAAATATCTATTAAATCCAGTTGATCTAGTGTGTCCTTTAAGGCTGCTGTTTCTTTGTTAATTTTATTTCTTGAGGATTTCTCCAGTGCTGTTAGTGGGGTATTGAAATCCCCTACTATTATAGTACAGTGTGTCCGTAAAGTCATGGTGCACTTTTGACCGGTCACAGGAGAGCAACAAAAGATGATAGAAATGTGAAATCTTCCCCAAATAAAAGAAAAACTTTCCCAGTTTCATACCTATTCAGTGCAGTTCGATGTGGGTTCATGCACAGATTTTTTTAGGGCTCCTTAGGTAGCTATCCCGTATAGCCTCTACAGACTCGTCACTGATGATGGCCTATTAGAACGGGGTTTCTCCACCAAACTGCCAGTTTCCTTCAACTGCTTATCTCACCAAGTAATGTTATTCCTATATGGTGGCGCTTCATTATGAACATGCCTATATTCACGTTGCACTTCTGTCATGGATTCAAATTTAGCGAGCCACAGAACACACTGAACTTTCCTCTGTACCATCCACATCTCGACTGGCATGGCCATGGGCAGCTCTGCTGTATACACGGTGTTACATCATCGTCTGCACATGCACACATGCTGCCACATCATCCTACAGAAACTAGGAGGGTTTTCTTTTTATTTGGTGCAGATTTCACATTTCTATCATCTTTTGTTGCTTTCCCGTAACCGGTCAAAAGTGCACCTTAACTTTATGGACACACTGTATTGCTGTTGATGTTGCCTTTTATGTCCTCAAAATTTGCTTTATATATTTAGGTGCTCCTATATTAGGTGCATAGATATTTATAATGGTTATCTCTTCCTGTTGGATTGCTCCCTTTATCATTATGTAGTGAGCTTTTTTATCCCTTACTATAGCCTTTGTTTTAAAGTCTATTTTGTCAGAAATAAGTATTGCTACCCCAGCTTCCTTTTCTTTTCCATTTGCATGAAATATATTTTCCCATGCTTTTACAGTTAGTTTATGTGTATCTTTTGATTTAAGGTGTGTCTCTTGTAGATAGCATATGTTCAGGTCTTGTTTTCTTATCCATGCATCTACCCTATGTTTTTTTATTGGAGCATATAATCCATTTACATTTAAGGTTATTGTTGATATGTAGTTGTTTATTGCCATTTTATTCTTTACATTTCTCTTTTACTAGATTTTTCCCCCTTTGTTTTGTTTAAAACAGGCTCCTTAACATTCTTGAAGCATTGGTTTGGTTGTAATGAATTCCTTGAATTATTTTTGTCTGGGAAGCTTTTTATTTCTCCTTCAATTTTTTTTTTTGTATTTTTTTTCTGAAGCTGGAAATGGGGAGAGACAGTCAGACAGACTCCTGCATGCGCCCGACCGGGATCCACCCGGCACGCCCACCAGGGGCAACGCTCTGCCCACCAGGGGGCGATGCTCTGCCCCTCCGGGGCATCACTCTGTCGCAACCAGAGCCACTTTAGTGCCTGGGGCAGAGGCCCAGGAGCCATCCCCAGCACCTGGGCCATCTTTACTCCAATGGAGCCTTGGCTACGGGAGGGGAAGAGAGAGACAGAGAGGAAGGGGGGGTGGAGAAGCAAATGGGCACCTCTCCTATGTGCCCTGGCCGGGACTCAAACCCGGGTCCCCTGCTCACCAGGCTGACGCTCTACTGCTGAGCCAACCGGCCAGGGCCTTTCCTTCAATTTTAAATGATAATCTTGCTGGATAAAGAAATCTTGGTTGTAGGATCTTGTTTTGCATTACTTTGAATATTTCTGGCATTCTTTTCTGGCTTCAAGTGTTTCTGTTGAGCAGTTGAACGTCATCTTTATGGGGGCTCCTTTGTAAGTGATTGACCTTCTTTCTCTATCAGTGTTTAATATTTTTTCGTTATGTCTTAGCTTTGGTATTTTAATTATGATGTGTCTTGGTGTATATTTTTTTGGGTTTCTCTTTCATGGAATTCTCTGTGCTTCTTGAATTTATGTAACTTTTTTCTGCATCAATTTAGGGACGTTTTTAGCTATGATTCTCTAATCAGGTTCTCTATCCCTTGTTCTCCCCTTCTCCTTCATGTTCTCTATCCCTTGTTGTTTCTCTTCTCCTTCAGGAACCTCTATGATGTGGATGTTGTTTCTCTTTATGTTGTCACAGAGCTCTCTTAGAGTTTCCTGACTTTTTGAGCCTCTTTTCTTTTTGCTGTTCTGCTTCTGTGCTTTCGTTTTTCTTGTTCTCTAAATTGCTGATTCCATCCTCTGCTTCGTCCATCCTGATGTTGATTCCTTCTAGTGTAGTCTTCATTTCTGATACTGTATTTGTCATTTCTGTCTGATTATTTTTATGATTTTAGTGTCCTTTTTGATGCCAGCTATCTCTTTGTTTAGGTGCTCATTTTGTCCATCTATTTTTTCTCTAAGATCCTTGAGCATCCTAAAAATTATTATTCTAAACTCTGCAATCAGTATCTTGTTTATTTTCATTTCATTGTGTTCTTTTTCTGGGGATTTCTCTTGTTGATTAATTTCATTTGCATTTCTTTGTCTTTTCATTTAGTCTCTGTATAGACTAGATACTACCTAACTATGGTTGTTAGGTCCTAAGCTGATACTCTTTGTGTCTAGCCACTAGATGTACCGGTCCTGGACCTCCCTGGCTGGAACCTGGCACAGATTAGTGGGGGTGACTGCTTTTGACTGACCCTTAGCAACCTTCTTGAAGCTACAGGCGATCCAGAATTTGTGGCTGCCTGTGTTGGGCCCTGATGCTGTTGTAACTATCAGCTGCACTGCTAGGCTGGCTTTTATCTACTCTTGGCCAGTTTGTGTGGCCTCTCTCTATTCCTGATGTGAGGTCTTTTTGCCAGCCCCCCTCTGCTTCTACCTCCTGAGGCACTTGGGCACCAGCATGAGCTCACAGGCCGCAGCTCAGGCTTCTTCGCTGGTGCAGGAGACTCCTTGCCTTTTTGGGCTCTGCCCCCACGGGCATGTGGGACACCTCTTCGGATTCTTAGCACTTCTGGATGCAGGACTCTGCCCTTTGCAGGTGCTTGGGCTGCCTCTCTGGGCTCTGCCCCCCACAGGCATGCGTGAAGCCTCTTTGGGATCCGCCACTCACCATCTCTGCGTGGGGCATCTGGCTCCATCCCCCACGGGAACACAGCACCTCTCACTGGGCTCCACCTCCTGTGGGTGTGTTGGATGCCTCACCCAGCTGGGGTCTGCCCTGTGCCGGCACAGGGGATGCCTCGCCCCACAGTGTTTTGCCCTTGTGGGCATGCGGGAAGCCTCTCTGGGCTCTGATCTCCACTGCATGGGCTGCCTTGCTGGGCTCTGTGCCTGGCTGCCATGTGGGCCAAGTGCCTTGGCCGCTGCCACAGCCAGGGCTCCCCACCTTTCAGAGGGCACTCAGCAGGTTGAGGGGGTTGTGTAGCCCAGACCTCTGCACTCAAATCCTGTGTCCCTGATGTACCCCCTGCTTC
The DNA here is from genome assembly GCF_036850765.1 of Saccopteryx bilineata. Lineage (NCBI taxonomy): Eukaryota > Metazoa > Chordata > Mammalia > Chiroptera > Emballonuridae > Saccopteryx > Saccopteryx bilineata. Next base: position 207,385,510 of record NC_089493.1, read on the forward strand.
TAAGCATCTCTCTGTATTGAATGGAACAGGAGAGCCTCTGTTGGGTGGGGATAATTGCTTCCCTTTGCTGGCTTGGTTCTCCCAGGAAGAATGGGTACTTTAGGTTTGGGGAGTGAGCCAGTACAGGGGTCAGTGTGGCTGTCCCTCACAATCTTTCCCTGTGTCCCCATGGCTACACTCTCTCTCACAACTTCAGTCCTCTCAGGGCTCCCCACTCCTGAAGTCCCAAGTAAGTGGCTGTGAATGAGGTTTTCTGCATGGTCCCTTTAAGATGGTGCCTGGGTCTGAGAATTCTGTCTCTATCTTGCAAACAGTAACCTGGCTCTTCTTTCAGCTAACTACTGTCTGTATGCCTCCTCTAGTCTCTGGGGCTCCAGGCTGGGGCTCTGGACCTAGGGCTGAGGGTCCACAACTCTCTTGGAAACCCACCCTGCCTTGAGAGACCCTCTGGGCTGCCTCTTGCTCCTGGGATCAGGGCAGCCCATTCAGCATCTCCACCCTTCCTACCAACTCAGTGTGGTTCCTTTGGTGATGCTTGGTTACAGATTTCTCTTAATTTAGTCCAAAGTTGGTTTTTCAAGATGATTGTTTCTAAGTTAAGTTGTAATCCACCTTGGTTCTGAAAGGTGGGTGTTATAATATCCGCCTACTCCATTGCCATTTTTTCTCTTCTTTGGGGTTTTCTATATACAGGATCATATCATCTGCAAAAAGTGAAACCTTTACTTCTTTCCCAATAGGAAAGCCTTTTATTTCTTTCTCTTGTCTGATTGCTATGGCTAGAACTTCCCGCACTATGTTGAATAGGAGTGGAGAGAGTGGGCAACTTTGTTTGTTCCTGATTTTAGAGGAAAAGTTTTCAGATTTTTGCCATTTAATATGTTATTATCTGATGGTTTGCCATAAATGGCCTTTATTATGTTGAGGTATTTTCCTTCTATACCCATTTTGTTGATTGTTTTAAACATAAATGATGTATTTTATTGAATGCCTTTTCTGCAACTATTGATACAATCAAATGGTTTTTGTTCTTTGTTTTATTGATATAGTGTATTAATTAATTGTTTTATGTATGTTGAACCATCCTTGTGATTCTGGGGTGAATCCCACTTGATCATGGTGAATTATTTTTTTAATGTGTTGTTGTATTTGGTTTGCTAGTATTTTGTTTAGGATTTTTGCATCTGTATTCATTAGAGATATTGGTCTGTAGTTTTTTTTTTTTGTGTTGTCCTTACCAGGTTTTGGTATGAGGGTTATGTTGACCTCATAAAATGTGTTTGGAAGTATTGCTTCTTCTTTAATTTTTTGGAAGACTTTGAGTAGAATAGGAACCAAATCTTTGAATGTTTGATAGAATTAACTAGTATAGCCATTTGGCCCTGGACTTTTATTTTGGGGGAGGTTTTTGATAGTTTTTTTCTATTTCCTCCCTGCTTATGGGTCTATTTAGGCCTGTCATGGTGAACCTTTTTATAAAAACTGCACACTTTTGCAATGCTGGTCAACCTGGTCTCTCCTGCCCACTAGTGGGCGTTCCAGCTTTCATGGTGGGCAGTAGTGGAACAACCAAACAGCGCTGCAATTGGCCCATCTATTTCTTCTAGATGGTTAAATTTGGTGGCATATAGTTTTTCATAGTATTCTATAATAATCCTTTGTATATCAATAATATGTTTGTAATTTTTTCTCTTTCATTTTTTGTTTTGTTTATGAGTTCTTTCTCTTAGTGAGTCTTGCCAAGGGTTTGTCAATTTTGTTGATCTTTTCAAAGACCAGCTCCTTGTTTTATTAATTTTTGTATAGTTTTTCTGTTCTCTATTTTATTTATTTCTACTCTAATTTTTATTTCTTTTCTGCTGCTGCTTTTGGGTTGCCTCTGTTCTCTTTTTCTAGTTCTTTAAGATGTGATGTTAAGTTGTTTACTTAGGCTGTCTCTTGTTTGTTCATATAAGCCTATATTGATATGAACTTCTGTCTTATTACTACTTTTGCTGCATCCCAGAGATTGTGATATGTTGTGTTAACATTTTCATTTGTCTGTATATATCTTTTGATCTCTACTTTTATTTCTTCTTTGACTATGTTGTTTTTTAGAAGTATATTGATTAATTTTCACATTTTTGTGGATTTGTTTACTTCTATTTTGCAGTTGAATTCTAGTCTCAAAGTTTTATGGTCAAAGAATATGCTTGGTATAATTTCAGTCTTTGTGAATTTGTTGATGGTAGTTTTGTGTCTCAACATATGGTTAATTCCTGAGAATGAACCATGTAAACTGGAGAAAAATGTATATGCTGACATTTTGGAATGAAATGTCCTGTAGATGTCTATCAAATCCAATTGTTCTAGTGTTTCATTTAAAGCCATTATTTCTTTATTGATGTTCTATTTGGATGAACTTATCTAGAGCCATCAGCGGTATATTGAGGTCTCCAAGTATGATTATGTTTTTGTTAGTTTTTATTTTTAGATCAGTTAGTAGCTGTCTTATATACTTTGATGCTCCTTGGTTTGGTGCATATATATTAAGAAAAGTGTTATGTCTTCTTGATTCAATGTTCCCTTTATCATTATGAAATGACCATCTTCGTCTCTGATTACCTTTGTTGTCTTGCAATAAGCATTGTTAGATATGAATATGGCTACACAGGGTTTTTTGGGGGGGATATTATTTGCTTGGAGAATTGTTTTCCAACCTTTCACTTTGAGTCTATGTTTATCCTTGTAGCTTAGATGTCTTTCTTGAAGGCAGCATACAGTTGGATTTTCTTTTTTGATCCATTCTGCTAATTTTTTTATTGGTGAGTTCAATCCATTTATATTTAATGTAATTATTAACACTTGAGTGTTTCCTATTGCCATTTTATATAATGCTTTCTAATAGCTGTATTTTTTGTTTGGTTCTTCTCTTTATTTTTCTGTCATTTGTTTTTATTTGGTTGTATTCCATACTTCTTCCCTCTGTTTCTTCTTTTTCTAAGCATGTGTTTTAGTAGTGGTATTTTCAAGCGTGATAATCATTAAGTAATTAAAAGAATATATATCATATTCATTGTAGTCCTTTATCTCATGAGTGCTTCTGCATTTCATCCTCTTTTGTTACTGTTAATTTTTGTCTTCTCCCCTTTTTTGTTTTTGTTGTCACAGATTACTCCTGTTTTTTTTTTTCTGAAGTTGGAAATGGGGAGGCAGTCAGACAGACTCCCACATGCGCCCGACTGGGATCCAGCCGGCATGCCCACCAGGGGGCAATGCTCTGCCATTCTGGGGCATTGCTCTGTTGCAACCAGTGCCATTCTAGCTCCTGAGCAGAGGCCATGGAGCCATCCTCAGCGCCCAGGCCAACCTTGCTCCAATGGAGCCCAGGCTGCGGGAGGGGAAGAGAGAGACAGAGAGGAAGGAGGGGGGAGGGTTGGAGAAGCAGATGGGCGCTTCTCCTGTGTGCCCTGGCCGGGAATCTTACCCGGGACTCCTGCATGCCAGGCCGATGCTCTACCACTGAGCCAATCGGCCAGGGCCAGATTATTCCTGTTTTTATTATGCTCTTTTTGGATGTTTCACTTGTGGTTTTTGTTTTTGTTTTGTTCTTTGTATCTGGTTGGATAACCCCCTTTAGTATTTCCTGAAGTGGGTATTTTCTGGTGATAAAATCTCTCATCTTCTCTGTATCTATGAATGTTTTTATTTCCCTTTCTTATTTGAAGGAAAGCTTTGATGGATATAGTATTCTTCTTGGAAATTCCTCTCTTTCAGTACTTTTAATATTGGTGTCCACTCTCTTCTGGCTTGCAGAATTTCTGCTGAGAAATGTAATGATAACCTAATGGGCCTTCCTTTATATGTAGTAGTCTTCATTTCCCTGGCTGCCTTGAGGATTTTTTCTTTGTCATTGATTTGTGATAATTTTATTATGATGTGCCCTGGAGTAGGGCTGTTTGTGTTAAGGTAACTCAGTGTTCTATTTGCTTCTTGGATTTGAGGTTCTAATTCTTTCTACAGGCTTGGGAATTTCTTGATTATTTGTTTGAATATGTTCTCCATTCCTTTTTTCTCTCTCTTCTCCTTCTGATATACCCATTATTCTTATATTGCTCTTTATGATGGAGTCATTCAATTCTTGCAGGGCTTTCTTATTTTTTTAAATTTGTGAGTTTTTCTCTTCTTCTCTCTGTAGTATTTCTAGTTGCCTGTCTTCTATGTCAGTAATTCTCTCTTCTGTCTGGCTTGTTTTATTAGCTAAGCTTATCACCTCATTTTTCAGTTCATGTATTGAGTTTTTCATCTCTAGTTGGTTCCTTTTTGAAGTTTCAATTTCCTTGACAAAGTATTCTTTCTGTTCATTAAATTGTTTTTTGAGCTCACTATATTGCCTTTTAGAGTTTTCTTGTATTTCCCTGAGTATTTTTAGAACTTAAATTTTGAATTCCCTGTCATTTAACTTCAAGGTTTCTATGTAATTGAAATTTTTTCTAGAGCTTTTTCATCATCTATCTGATGTATGTCTTTGTCTTTTGTGTCCATGATATTTGATTTTTTTTCCTTAATGGCATTTGAGAGTGGTGTCATTAATAACACTAATAGATACTTAAGAAAGTAAAATAAAAGTTGAAAAAATGCAGTGAAAAAATGACAATTCTATGATAAGTGAAACAAAAACTACAGAGAACAAGGAGTAGGCACAGAGGAGAGATGACAAAATAGAGAAAAAATGTAGTAAAAAAAAGCAAAATGTCACAAAACAATATCAGTCCAAAATATAATAACTTGATGAGAAATGATGATCAGATGAGAGAAAAAGAAAAGAAGAAAAAAAAAGATAAAGGAGAAGATGAAAACAGAAAATAAAGAGAAAGGACAAAAAAAACAACAACAACCCCAAAATACAAAACAAAGAGAAAGAAAAAGAAGGAAAAAAATGGAAGTAAACGTTTCTGAAATGAAACCCTCACAAAAAACAAGAATGAAAAATGTAACAACTGTGGATAATGTAGTTCAAAAGGAAAATAATAAAGAAAGAAAAAAGAGCCTGACTGGGCGGTGGCGCAGTGGATAGAGCATCGTACTGGGATGCAGAGACCCAGGTTCGAGACCCCAAGGTCGCCAGCTTGAGTGCGGGCTCATCTAGTTTGAGCAAAACCTCACCAGTTTGAGCCCAAGGTCGCTGGCTTGAGCAAGCGGTTACTCGGTCTGCTGAAGGCCCTCAGTCAGGGCACATATGGGAGAGCAATCAATGAACAATTTAGGTGTGGCAACACGCAATGAATAACTAATGATTGATGCTTCTCATCTCTCTGTTCCTATCTGTCTGTCCCTGTCTATCCCTCTCTCTGACTCTCTCTGTCTCTGTAAAAAAAAAAAGAAAGAAAGAAAGAAAGAAAGAGAGAAAGATAGAAAGAAAAAAGAAATAGGAAAGAAGTAAAAATGACAAAAACCATTTAAAAAAAGTATAATTTTTTTTGGTTTTGAGAGGTAGCTTCTTCCTTTTTTTTTCATCAGGTGGGCACTGTACTACGAGTTTTGCCTCTGTGGGGCTCTTGGGCAGAGTTCTGCTGGTGTGTTGCTATGACAATGACATAGGCTGGGCCTCAGGCCTATTGGCAGATGGGGCTTGTTAGGGCTTTGCAGTTATCTGGCTCTGGTAATGGGGGTCTCAGTTTTCCAGGGGCCTCTCTGCATGTCCGTCCCACTGGAGCTAGCACCCTCGAGACTTAGCTATGGGGTCTGCCTCAGCTACTGTCCTCACAGCAAGGGAATCTGTTCAGGTGCTCAGCCCCGGGCATTCTCAGGCCAAGGGTCTTAGCCCATGTGCATGCTAGTGCTGGAGATCGTAGAGCCGGTAATGCCCAAATATTCTGGTGCCCCCACAGGTGCCCAGTGCTGGGGATCATGGAGCTGGGAGTGCCCAAGAATGCTAGTGCTCACACAGGTGCCCAGCATTGTTAATCTCGGGCAGAGCAGCTCAGTCCAGGCACACACCCACTTGCTCCCATGCTGGTGATGCTAGGTGGAGTCGCTAGTGCTGCTGGGAAATACACAAAGATGCTGGCACCAGCCCACATGGGCACCCTGTGCTGATAATTTTAGGTGGATCCCACAGCCCGTGTGCATGCCCAGTGTCCGCGATCTCAGGCAGAGCTGGTGTGATCTTTCCTTTGTTTGTGCGCCCACCCTACCTCTGCTCCATCCCTTTAGTTCAGCCTCTCATCTCCACCAGCTCCAAACAAGTCTCCCTACTGAGATCAGTGTGGAAAACAAATTCCTCATCCTCCGTCTTACATATTCAGCCACTTTTTCACCCAATCATACCTTTGTCTGGTGTGTGTAAATTTTGGGTGCTCTTAAGGTTTTTTTTGTGGGGGTTTTTTCCTCTGTGTTTAGCTGTGAAATTTGTTGAAATCTCAAGGGGAGAGATTGGGAGAATCTCTCACGCCGCCATTTCTCTGACGTCCCCAATTCAAAGGTCAATGCCATTAAAAAACACCTTCACAGGAAGACAAGATGGCGCTAGAGTAGGCGGACATACCAACATCCACCTCCCTGAACCAAAGTGGATTACAAACTAATTTTAAGAACTATCATCTGGAAAAACCAACTTTGGACTAAACTAAGAGGACTCTTCACCCAAGGAACACTGAAGAAGCCACACGGAGACAGGTAGGAAAAGCGAAAACGCGGAGAGGGCTGCCGAGCTCCCCGGGACGAACGGCAGCCTGGAGAGACTTATGTGGCGGGAAGTGAGTTTAGCAGAGAGGGGAGGGCCTGAGTCCCAGGAACAAAGCCCCAGCCTGCAGCCCCAGAAAAGGTGTAAGGACAGTATTTAGCTGGAAACAAGTCAGGACACTGTTTGTGAGAAAAAGTCTGATTTCTCAGACCCAGGATTCTTCTTAAAGTGACCATGCAGAACACCTCTCTCACTACCACTCACCCAGGGCTCCAGGGGATGGGGAGAGAGGAGAATACCAGAGTAGCAGAAAGAGAGTGTAATCTAGGAAACACAAGAAATATACCCCAAGAACACCATAGCACTGTTTGAAAAGAAGAAATGCACTCCCATGTTTATGGCAGCATTGTTCACAATAGCAAAGATCTGGAAACAGCCCAAGTGTCCATCAGAGGATGAGTGGATTAAAAAGCTTTGGTATATATATACTATGGAATACTACTCAGCCACAAGAAATGATGACATCGGATCTTTTACAACAACATGGATGGACCTTGATAACATTATACTGAGCGAAATAAGTAAATCAAAAAAAAACTAAGGAGTATATGATTCTATACATAGGTGGGACATAAAAATGAGACTCAGAAACATGGACAACAGTGTTGGGGTTACAGGGTGGGAGGAGGGGAGGGAGGGGGTTAGGGGAAGGGAGGGGCACAAAGAAAACCAGTTAGAAGGTGACGGAAGACAATCTTATCAATGTCACCCCATCAAAATTAATAAAAAAAAAGAATGTGTCTTGCGGCTAATTCAGGCAGTTAGAAGAATAGTATAAGGATGTTAATTCTGCTTCTCAGGCCACATCCTGCAAAAGGGGCCCCAAGCAAATTGGTGATCTGGCTCCTCTGATTGTGTCAATTGGATTTTAAAAAAATAGGTCAGGAACACCCTGAAATGGAACTAACAATACATGAGCATAAATTTAAAGGACTTTTAGATACTGGAGCTGATGTATCTGTTATTGCTAAACTACATTGGCCTCCTTCCTGGCCCACTCATGCAGCAGCCACAGAATTACAAGGTATAAGGCAGAGTAAATTCCCTCAACAAAGTTCTAGTTTTTTACATTGGAAAGATTAAGAAGGTCATTCTGGATTTTTTAAGCCTTATGTGCTCCCTGGATGGCCAGTTAATTTGTGGGGTAGAGATGTTTTGAAAAATACGGGAGCATTGCTTGTCAGTCCTTATGGTTCAGTCAGTACTCAGATGCTTGATCGGGGATTTTTGCCTACCAAGGGACTAGGGAAAGAACAACGAGGAATTCTCACCCCCATAGAAGTGGCACCCAATACCAGAAGGTGCAGATTAGGATATCAAAATTTAGCATAGGGACCTTAGTAGCTCCTGCTACCTCAATAATGCATTGTGCAGACCCAATTACTTGGAAATCAGATAATCCTGTATATGTAGACCAATGTCCCGTTTCTTAGGAGAAACTTAGGGCAGCTGCTCAATTGGTACAAGAGCAGCTACAGCTTGGGCACATTGAACCATCTAATAGCCCATGGAATACATTTCCATATTTTGATCTTATTGCCTCCTGGATTATCAAGGGGCATAGGCAACCCTTACAGCTTATAGGTTTTGAGCCTCAAAATTATTGTTGTTCCTTTTTTCAAAGGATCAACAACAATGGCTCTGGGAAACTTGCACTAAATGGCAAATTGCTCTTGCAAATCAAAGGACAACTTTATACTGAAACTGTCAACTTAAAATCAGCTCAAAGTCTAGAATTATATGCCATTATCATGGCTTTTCAGCATTTGCCATATTCCCCCTTTAATCTATATACAGAGAGCAAATATTTAGTTATGGTGTTTCCACTATAAAGACTGCTGTCTTAGGGACAAATGCTGATGAACTATTTCAGCAGTTCCTCCTCCTTCAAAGACCTGTATGTCAACATAGAGCTCCATGGGTTTTTGTTGTTGTTGTTGTTTTGTATTTTTCTGAAGCTGGAAATGGGGAGGCAGTCAGACAGACTCCCGCATGTGCCCGACCAGGATCCACCGGGCACGCCCACCAGGGGGCAATGCTCTGCCCATCCAGGGCATTGCTCTGTCGTGACCAGAGCCACTCTAGCGCCTGGGGCAGAGGCCAGGGAGCCATCCCCAGCACCCGGGACATCTTTTGCTCCAATGGAGCCTTGGCTGCGGGAGGGGAAGAGAGAGACAGAGAGGAAGGAGAGGGGCAGGGGTGGAGAAGCAGATGGGCGCCTCTCCTGTGTGCCCTGGCCGGGAATCGAACCCGGGACTTCCGCATGCCAGGCCGATGCTCCACCACTGAGCCAACCGGCCAGGGCTGCTTCATGTTTTATAGGACATACTTCAGCACACTCCATGCTCCCTGGAGCTTTAGCACAAGGGAATGTCCTTTTTTTTTTTTTTTTTTTTTTTTTGTATTTTTCTGAAGTTGGAAACAGGGAGGCAATCAGACAGACTCCCGCATGTGCCCAACCGGGATCCACCGGGCACGCCTACCAGGGGGGGATGCTCTGCCCATCTGGGGTGTTGCTCTGTTGCAACCAGAGCCATTCCAGCACCTGAGGCAGAGGCCAAGGGGCCATCCTTAGTGCCCGGGCCGGCTTTGCTCTGGTGGAGCCTTGGCTGCAGGAGGGAAAGAGAAAGACAGAGAGGAAAGGGAGGGGGAGGGGTGGAGAGGCAGAGGGGTGCTTCTTCTGTGTGCTCTGGCCGGGAATTGAATCCAGGAATCCTGCACGCCAGGCCAATGCTCTACCACTGAGCCAACCGGCCAGGGCCTAGGAATGCCCTTGTCAATCAAGCTACCCAAAAGAAAATTATTTGGAGCAACCATGACAGATTGAGCAATTCAGTCTCATACTATTCATCACCAGAACACTGCAGCCCTGTGTAAACAGTTTCAACTTTCTTGGGAAGCAGCACGGCAGATTGGGAAATCCTGTCCAAGGGGTCCTATACCACAATCTGCCCCTTCATTTGGAGTTAACCCTCAAGGACCCCTACCAGGACAACTTTGGCAAATGGATGTTACTCATATACCTTCGTTTGGCAAACAGTCCTATGTCCACGTTACAGGGGATACATATTCTGGATTTATAGTAACCTCTGTCAAAACAGGAAAGGCTGCTAAGCATGTTATAGCTCATTGTCTGTATGCATTGTTCTATTATTGGATTTCCTAAACTAGTTAAACTGAAAATGCTCCTACATATGAAGCAAAAGTATTTACTGTATTCTTACAATCTTTAAAGTTAAGGTATTATTAAAGTGTACCCAGCAAATATTTTAAGGTCAATTTAAAAAATTTTAAAGGGGGGGAGTCATATCCTGAAACTCCTACGGGTCTACCATATCATGCTTTTTACTTAAAATTTTAAATTATTTTTGAATGCTGATGAACAGGAGACAAATCTTTTTCTTGTGCAAATTACTACCCTCTTTATTTGATCCAGCTAATAATACTGTTTTGTCTTTTTCCAAATAGCTCCAGATATATGGAAAAGATTTATATAGGTGGATGGGGATCCTGAAACCCCTCAGCGAGATCTTCTGAGCATGGCTTTTAAGATACCTAGAGGCAGAAAAAGCCCAATAGAGATCAGGGGAATTACCAGCTTTTAGGATATGCCCTTAAAGGCTCCAATGCCCCAAAGGGGTCTCAATAGGATTCCATCTGGATCCTGCTTCAATAGTGGAAAGGAAGGTCATTGAGCTAAAGCCTGCCAGACTTACATGCCTCTGCTGTGAGGAAACAGGGACACTGGAAGGTAGGCTTCCCCCTCACTCCTCTAAGGGAGGGTTCAGTCTCTTCCAGCCCTGCTCCAGCCACCTATGACCTAACCTTGCCCAGAATACTGGGGTTTGCCATGGAAGGCTGAAGGTGCCCAGGGCCATCGGCCCCATCTACGACACTGTGGACGAGCCTAGGGTATTTCTTCCAAGAAGCAGGTAAATTGATCTCATTTGCACAAGGGCCACTTAACCACATCTTGCTTGAATAGTCAGGCTTTTTATTCTTCCCTTGAAGATTTCTGTTGTGGGTGTTGATAGTCCTATTTTCTGCTGCTTTGTTTAATATATAGTGTTTCCTTTATTCCTCCTACTTCAATGCCCCATTCATATTTCAGGCTGGGACCTACTCCTAATTTAGAGCTCTCTTTCCCCCTTTTGCCAACTTCTATTATGAATCTACCTTTGACACCCAGCTTAGTGTATCCCAAGGTTTTCTTTACCAAGCCACAGTTGCAGAGCTCCAGGGAAAAGCAACTTGGTCTCATCTCTCCAGGTAGGGGAGAACAGAAGCTCCATATCCACACATGCTACAGGTGGCTTTTCCAGTCTACCTGAATCATTACCAGCTAGAAGCAGCGGTCATTGGGACTTGGATGTGAGCTGCAAAGTATAGAATTGTGACAACAATTCCAGTGCCATGTGGACTTTTCCTGGATGTGGACTTTTCCTGGACTCCTGCTCCTTGTGACGCTCCTAACAGACTGAACTGTGGTTGGGTTCCATTTTTCAGGGATTTGGCATGGTGTTGGGGCCAACTTGGACTTGGTGAACATGTTAAGGACACTATTCTTTTATGGATTCTTGCTGTATTGGCCAAGAGTTTGCTTAAAAGCTTTAATCACTGTAAAAAAAAAAAGAAGACTAGATAAAGAAAATGTGGCACATATACACCATGGTATGCTATTCAGCCATAAGAAATGATGATATTGAATCACTTACAACAAAATGGTGGGATCTTGATAACATTATACGGAGTGAAATAAGTAAATCAGAAAAAAACAAGAACTGCAGTATTCCATACATTGGTGGGACATAAAATGAGACTAAGAGACATGGACAAGAGTGTGGTGGTTATGGGGGGGGGTAGGAGGGAGAGGGGCAGGGGGAGGGAAGGAGGGAGAGGGGGGAAGGGTGGGGGAGGGGCACAAAGAAAGCTAGATAGAAGGTGACAGAGGACAATCTGACTTTGGGTGATGGGTATGCAACATAATTGAATGACAAGATAACCTGGACATATTTTCTTTGAATATATGTAAATATATGTATCCTGATTTATTGATGTCATCCCATTAAAATAAAATTTATTTATAAAAAAATACCTTCACAGACACCCCCTCCCAATTAGTGTATGAGTAAATATCTGGGTACCCTGTTGTCTAGTGTGGTTAACACATAAAATTACCCATCACAACAATATAATATTTAAATAAGGAAAATGGATGGCAGCTTTGATGGAATTAAAAGCAAACTAATCTGTGTCTATAATCTGTAGTGGATAACAGATTAATATGTCATTTTGAACTTGTTCTAGTTCCAATTAAATAATTTATTTTGTTAAAGAAGTCTACTAGACACCAGAGGGGAGCAAGTTTCTTTTCCCAGTCAGTTAACTGATCATCACTATTGATACCTTCAGAGACTCTTTAGAAGTTGGAAGGGAAAGTTTAAAGTATATAATTAGAAGAGTTTCAATCATATGTGGAATCTAATGGACAAAATGAGCAGACTGACAGTTGTCAGGAGGGGAGGTTGGTAGAGGGATTGAGCAAAAAAGAAAAAATAAGAAAAAAACTCATGGACATGGACAACAGTGTATCAATTGCTTGTGGGGGAATGGGGAGAGAGGGAGATGGATGAGGGAATAGGGGAATAAATGGTGATGGATAGAGACTTGACTTGAGGTGGTAAATAACAATACACTGTACAGATGTGTTGTAGAATTGTGTGCCTGAAACCAGTATCACTTCAATAAATTCAATACAAAGGGGGGGGAGAAAAGTTTAGGTTGTAATTATAAGGTTTTTTTTAGTTTTTTTTTTTACAGGGACAGAGAGAGAGTCAGAGAGAGGGATAGATAGGGACAGACAGACAGGAATGGAGAGAGATGAGAAGCATCAGTCATCAGTTTTTTTGTTGTGACACCTTAGTTGTTCATTAATTGCTTTCTCATATGTGCCTTGGCCATGGGCCTTCAGCAGACTGAGTAACCCCTTGCTCGAGCCAGCAACCTTGGGTCCACGCTGGTGAGCTTTGCTCAAACCAGATGAGCCCGCGCTCAAACTGGCAACCTCAGGGTCTTGAACCTGGGTCCTCTGCATCCCAGTCCGATGCTCTATCCACTGTGCCACTGCCTGGTCAGGCTAATTATAAGTCTATGGGCTTTTCTTCCAAAAGCTTCATTTATAAGTGTTTGAAAAGTGCACAGTAAATTTTCAATAAATATTTTTGAATTAGTGGATAACTAAAATAAAAAATGGGACCCAATTGCCTGACCACTGGTGGCACAGTATATAGAGCATTGACTGGGTTTCTGGTTCAAAACTTGAGGACACCAGCTTGAGCATGGGCTTGTCAGCTTGAGTGTAGGATCATTGGTTTGAGTGTGGGATTATTGACAGGATCCCAAGGTCACTGACTTGAGCGCAAAGTCACTGGCTTGAGCAAGCAATCACTGGTTTGGCTAGAGCCTCCAGTCAAGGCATCTATGAAAACTAGTGAACAACTAAAATGAAGCAACTACAAATTGATGTTTCTCATCTCTCTCATCCTTCCCTCTTATCTTTCTGTCTCTCTTTCAAAAAAAAAAAAAAGAAAGAAAGGGGACCCAATTCATGACTTCAGATAATCTTTTATTTAAGGACATTTAGGAAAAGGCAAGAATGTTGAAAGAAAGGGTAGAAAAGAACCTTAAGAGTATGATAGGGGCAATATTTATGAATGTGTGGGTGTTCTCTGCTTCCTAAGGTGAGTACTCTGTTAGCCAGGCTTCAAGATCTGTTGAACTACAGAATTAGAAGAATGGGTAGAAAGAAAGAAGACCCAATATATAGGAAGCAGTAAAGGAGAAGGACATAGCCACAGAGGTTAGGCTGATCTACATAATAAGGACAGTGGAAATGGACAGGACATTTTGTGGACTCTCGTGAAGTGGTGTTTTAGGATTTGGTGAATAGAAGGTTTTACTTCTAAATCAGTAGGGTGTGAGAGATTGTAGAGGGAAGGGAGATCTGAAGACATAGTCTATGAACTGAAAATTAAATCTGCTTTGGAAGATTTAGATTAAAAATAGAAAAAAATGTTCCTTCTGGCATCAGGACTTTAAATGTAACTCAACATAGAGTTGAGCCACATGAAGCTCCAGGACTTATTCAGATGACATGGGTTAAGTCCCTAAATGCTCTCTACAGTACTTTCCCCTCTCTGGAGTCTGTGATGTTGTGATAACACATGATCCTAATTATTTTCCTTCTTAGAGAATGGAATATGCTTATTGCTTGCTTTTCATTTAGGGATGGAAGTTAGGAAGAAACTAGGCTTTCCTGAAAGGTAAATACAGCATCTTTTCTTGTTGGCAGTTCACCTCATTTCAATGTGAGAATTCAAATTAAGAATCCCATTTATTCTTTAAAAAAATGTAGGTGGAAAGAAAGGGCTGAAATTTGAATGTGCACTTGGATTCTGAGTTCTTTTATATATGAATTATCCTCATTGTCTTCTCATAACAGTCATAAGAAGTAGACATCATTTCTTGGTTTACCTAAGTTATACAGCTACGAAGTGGGAGAGCTGGATTCACACTATAACATCTATCCTTTCCATTGTACCCTGCATAATAGGAGCTTTCTCTGCCAGGTTTTTTAAATTCCATATAAGAAGTCATTTTTGATTTATTGGATAGCTACATCCTCAGGCTTTCCTTGCTTTCTTTAGTAAGACCATAAATGAATGGAAGGATATTTGTGAAAACCTTACAAGTCATATTGCTATTTTCCCCACTCCAACCAAATATCAAGTAAGTATATGTTAGTAAACTGTTTTCCAACTCTTTCATTCTGGTCCATTTTGAAAGCAATACCAATTAGTTGGTTGGTTCAAAGAGATGGAACAAGACATGCAGTTTGTAAAGGAAGAGATTATCTCTATTAATAAATGATATGATCGTGTATCTATAAAACCCTAAAGAATCTATAAAATCCTAAGGAGCACACATACACAACTATTAGAACTAATAAAAGAGTTCAGAAACTTTGCAGGATATAAGATCGGTATACAAAAATCAGTTATATTTCTGTATATTAACAATCCAAAAGTGAAATTAAGAAAACAGTTCCATTTACAATATCATCAAGGCAGTGGAGAAAGGTACTGAAAGTGTTCATTCATAAGTTAGTGTTAGGCAGAAGAAATTCTTTACTAGTACCTCACAGATATCAGTCCTTGGTCATGTCCTTGGCTCAGTGCTTTCAGTCAAAAATTTAGGTGAAGACATGATTTGAAGATATCAATTTATGATAAGGTATCAGGAAAATTCATAAAATAAGCTGGAAGAAATGAATAGAGTGAATATTTTGAGTGGAATTTAGCTGATACATGACTATGTCAGCAAGAAATGAAAAAATAATTTTATATTCATTTGAAATTAAAGTGAGAGTTTACATTTATGTAAGTTAAACTTTATGCTTAAAGTCAGCAGTCCTCTCCTTTGGAAAGTAAGAATGTTGCATGGACAGAATGGTTTATACCTTATGAAGATTGACTGCATAAATATTATGAGGTAGGTGGTGAATTAGGCATTGTGGATGGAAAATATGTCAGTCTTCTTTCTTTTTTTCTTAGTCTTGGTCCTTGCCCTTGAGGTTGTCCTAGTTTAGGGACAATCTAATGAGACAGAATATGAATCAGCATCCCAGGAGAAACAATAACTCATTCAAAAGGGTAATGAAGAGAACTTAGCAATGAAACCATTTACAGATGAATGAGTAGGATCAAGAAAAACCACAAGATATGATGAAGCACCCAGAGACTAGCAATAGCAAGAAGCTGTTACTGCCTAACTCTTTCTGGAACCTGATGTAAAGGATATCCATGGGGAGGGGCTGCCAAAAAGGAGCTGTGAAGAGGAGCTGGATTCCATAAGAAGAGAAGAGCAGAACCTGTCAAATTGTGGCCTGATAGAGAGAAAGCTAAGAAAGTAAATACCTTAATATCTCTCCCTTTCCCCCCACCTTTCAATCTCTTGACTTCCACTGTCCAAATCCAACTGGAAGCCAGAAGTCAAAGGACTCTGAAATATGCAATCTGTACAGTCTTCCTTTGCACAGAGCAGAATGGAAAGGGACAGAGAGTGGATTTGGAGAGCCAGAGAGAAGATATATAGCAAAATCAGGTAAAACAGATAGTTATAAGAAAAGATTAACAGCACCAAATGAGTCTTAGATGTTGAGTTAGCGTTTGACAAATTGAGATACTGATGCTGGAAGGAATAGCATGTATAAATAGGCACATGCTTGAGCCCCTTGCTTGGGAAAAGGCATGAAGTTCCATATGAGTAGAAAGTTGAGTGTGAAAGGTGTAAGGAAGAAATTGTAAACCACGGATGGAAAACTGTGTTTTGTGGGCAGGTGTGAAGAACAGCACAAGTCAGGCTAGAGATTTGGGTGCTGTAGTAGATATCCAAAATAACAGTGGCTTACATACAATAAGTTATTTCTCTCACATATGATGCTGAGCTGGTAGGCATCTCTGTTCTGAGAAGTTATCAGAGGCCAATGCTCCCTTGGTTGCTTTGTCCTCATCCACATGATTCAGAACTACTCACTACGATGTCCACATTCTAGTTTGCAAATGATACGCTCTTTCCCTTCAGAGTAACAACTTAGAAATTGCACATGCCACTTCTATGCCCACCCTGATTGCCACATCTTAGATACAAGGCCATACCTTGTTGCAAAGAAAGCAAGGAAATGTAGTCTTTAATGTGAGCTGCTGGGGCCCTGATGTTATTTGGGGCTTCTATTAGGAGGAAGGAGGGAATACTGGAGAATAACTGGCATTCTTTCCCAAACATCTTACTGTTTCTCCGTGGTGAGGTGCTGGAGGCCCTGAAGAGGATGGATTCAACAGGAGGGAAGGAAGAGTAAAAGAGAAAAAAAATGGAACTCTGGTTAGAACTTTTCAGTGTTTGATGTATTGGTGTAGGAGTTGGGCAGGAATTGATTTGGGTGAGTCCAGTGGTGATAGATGAGATTCCTAGAATGAAGGAGGTGCAGGGGCCCTAGGCTACAAGTCTCACATGCGGGAACCACTAGTACAAAGGCTTAGTCACCTGATCCTGCACTGTGAATGCCATTGCTTTTCCCATCCACACATTTAATAAATAAAATGGGGGCTCTATATGCTAGGTCTTATTCTGATCCCTGGGTTGGGCTTAGAAAGAAGTGTTTTTTACAAGTATAAGATTGCCAAATTTAGTGCTGGAAGAGGGGTTTCCACTTTCTTTCAAGCACAGGCCACTGCTCATGCACAGGAATGCTGGGGGTGTTGATTGCCAACATGATTTATGGCAGTCCCTGTGTATTCAGCTGCATTCTGTGGTCTTTCTTCCACAGTGTCCTCTGCCTTGATAAAATCGCTCTATTTTATATCAACTTCTTTTAATCCTGTTTTGGAATCAAGTATGAAACAATTTCCAATGCATTCAACTCTAACTTTTGTTGCTCGTTGTTTATTCCCTGAAGACTAAATAATACATTTAGAAGTTGAAAAGTTGCAAGCTGCTGCTTTGTGCAAAGTGCCTTTAACGTTTTTTATCCATGTTTTCAGCATGGCCTCAGATGAACCTTTTTTTGCTCTTTTACATGTAAACTTTAGCTCCCCCAAATTAAAAACTTGGGTATGCAGTTAATTATTTACAGCCCCCAAATATGTGGAATTATCTAATTGGGAATATGAGGGGATAATTGTACACACAATAAAAAGTGGTAATGAAGCAGTTATGAACAAAAGTACTACTGCCAAAAAGGAGAGGGCTTAGGAAAGGACCTGGAACTTGGCCCTCTGGTGGTCCATTTGTCTGTCAGTCCATCCATCCATCCATCCATCCATCCATCCATCCATCCATCCATTAAAAAATATTGCAAAGTGTCAATCTCTTTAGAATTCACTAGGATTCAAAGATGATTATTTTTCAAAACCTTGAAATGTTTATATGTCATAACTTGAGCAGACTCAGTTTTGAGGCATGGTTGGGAAGAGAGGAAAGAAGTCATATTATACACCAACTGTGTCTTTAGTGTGCCATCTTTTCAGATATAACCTCATTGATGATTGGAATTACAGATGACAAAAACTAGTATCCACAGTTCAGTAGAAAAGCACAAATGTATGAATAACCATAACCCCATGTCATTGATGCTCTAATAAAAGTAGGAGTCCAGACAAAAGACGGGCTGATTCTGCTTGGGATAGCTGAGGGAAACTTTCCAGAGGAGCATAGCCTTCAACTGGATCCCGATGGTTGACCAGGAGTAGCCCAGGTAGAAAAGTGGGAAGGGCACTGTAAGTGAAAATATAATGTTCACAAAAGCATGGAGATGTGAGGAGCAGGGCCGGTTTGGAACATGTCAGGTGTTTCAATGCTAAGATTTAAAAGTAAAGGTTGGAGAGGTGGGTTAAGATTCTGTATGCCAAGCTAAGATATATGAATTGTATTCTGTAAACAATAGGCAGCTAATAAAAGTTTATAAGCCTGGATTAACATGATCAGATTTGTTTTGTAAAGATGACTAGGGAAAATAAAGGAGGAAAATGGCTAAATTTACTTATTTTCACCTATCAAACATTGAGTACTTACGCTGTGCTGGGCATCTATTGGGAGCTGAAGAGACAGCATTGAATCAATAGTCAAGAATTCTTGCCCTCTTGCAGCTTCAAGTGGTAGAAGGAGGCAGGCTAAAAACAAAATATACACATGTAATCATTCAGGTGGTGATAAATGCTGCTGAGAAAATAAAACAGGAAAAGAGTATAGATGCAAGCTTTGACATTGGATGACCACTTTGCAAGCCCTGCATAATATAACCAACCCCCAATGAGAAGGAAGGGAACATTTGAATAAAGGCCTGAAGGAGATAAGAGAGCAACCATGTGCATATATGTGGAAAGAGCATGTTAGTCATAAGGAATGGCAAGTGCAAAGCCCTCTGTCTCATATGAGAGCTTTGGAAACCCAAGACAACAAAAGAGAGGAATTGAAGGCTTAAATTCCCATGTTTATATGAAGGGTACATTGAGCCAAAGAAATACTGATCAACCTCTTATATGTCATTCAGAACTCTAGTCATTTGTCTTTAAATATTCGGGTTTGACAAGTTGGAACAAGATCTCCTATTGTAGATGTGTGAGACCAGAATGTTGGACAGAAGCAACTAAGCTATTTTCTGCTATCACTCAAGATCAGTAATTTTGTATTTAAGCAGTGAAGCCCAGTTGTCATGACAAAGACAACAGAATACAGTTCTTTGTCTCCTTTTTAGTTTTAAACCACTCCTTTTATTTTCAGATGCTCAAAGTCTATATATGATGTTCACATTTAAGGGATCTTGCCCCCAAACCTAAGAGATACGAAACTGACTTGATGGACCATGTGGAAACCCTTCAACAAACAAGCAAGATGAGTGAAATTGCAAATGTGTCAGGGTGTGCTTTAGCTGAGTGCATTGCACACACAAGAATAAAAATGAAGCCAAAATCAAGTATGAGATCATGAGTGTATACTCTCTTGGCATTGAAGTCAGACTATACACATATTTAATGCACTGGACCTACTTTGAAATGCCCCTCAGCCCCAAGAGAATGAAGCACTAGAAAAAAAAATAAGGGGCATGGGAAAATGCTGAATGATCCATAATGCTGTCAATGTTGTAATCCATCCTGAACAGCAGAATAAAGTTCATAGAGAAGGTTCTTTAGTGCTTATTCAACTGCCTGCCACTGTGGCAGAAAAGCAAGGAGGAAATGGAGAAATCATTATTGAATGTATCAATAATAAATTATAGGAATGTCTTATATATAAGGAGTAATTTGCTATATTATCTGAAGTATAGATTATTAGGACTGTGTATTTGATCACTCAATGCCAAAAAATAATGTAGACAGTCTTAACTTATTTGTTTCTTAAGTCCATTGATATTTTAATAATTAATTTACTTAATAACAATTAATATTAAAGATAAGAATTTCAAAGTGTCAAAAAGTAGAAGGGTAGTAATATTTTTCTTAGTGTTTAATAAATAAAAATTGCCATGGAATAAACACTAAACCTACTTATAGCATACAAAAAGAAATATCTCTGAAAGTCAAATGTTCTCTCTGAATTCTAAGCATTATCTTTTAGCTCAAAAGATTTCATGGTTTAGAGTAAAGTATTTTTATTCTAAATCTATGTACCTTTTAACTTCTAAAAATAGTCCCTAAACTCTTGCACCATTGCACTACTTGGTCACAGCATCAAGAACATACAATGCAACTAATAACCATCAAACATTTGTTCAGAGGTTAAATACCTTTTATGTGCAGGCGCCAACTGGGCAAGGTACACTTCAGGTAAACTGAGTAAAACATAAGAGGTAGAGTAAAAAATAATAGTACAATCATCATACTATGTTCTGTGCCCTAAGAGTTGAAAGGAGAAGTGACCGTGGGCTAGAGAAATCCAGAAAGGCTACGGGAAAACACGAGATTGTGATGGGTGAGTAGGTTTTCAATAGGCAGAAATGCGGTTGATTTGAATATGATGGAAGGAAGTTCAGGTGAAGACTTATTTGAGAAGAGAGATTCCTGTTCTGTTGGAGCGTGGTGCAGATACATCGGAGTAGTAGAACTGAGTTGGGAAGGTGGGCTGCTGTCATAGAGTCTTTGGGCTTAGGTGTCAGTCAGCCCAAAGAGCCTGGACTAGATTTAGCCAGCAGTGGGGCTCTATCTGAGTCAATGTGACATGATGTGACATGACACAGCTTTGTTTATGCTCTGATGCCCATGATTTTGTATTCATTCCCATTCGCCTGCTGAAAGGGTGAGGCTGGTGCTCCAGACTCTGGGAGACAGATTGGTTCTGTACTGCAGATCTACTTGGAGGTCAAAGCATAGTAGGGGTCATTTGGGTATGTTCCCTCCACCCTCCCAGGGACAATCTAGCTGCTTAGCGTGGCCTCTGTGTCCTGGCTACTTAGGTGTCATCTGAGCTCCTGAATATTTTTGTGTGAACAAAAACAAGTCACCATCCACAAATATTTCAATGCCTCTTAGAAGAACAGTGGCAGTGTTGTCCTGCTCTAGGTTTGTGGTAAAGAAGCAACCCAGTCAGAAGCCAAATAAAAGCTTGAACTCATATCAGAATAGGAAAGAGCTGAGGATAGTACACTCAGTAGATAAGTCATGGAATACTGTATTATTGTATAATGTCTTTTCTACTAATTTTTTTTGAAGTTCTAATTTAGGAAAAGTAGGAACAGTATTAGGTATTTAGGAAGATACCAAAAAAAAAGAAAAAAAAAAGAAAGTAATAGCCATTTTCAAAACAGGAATTCAATAGAAACTTTAATCTATAAATTCTATATACCATATAACATGATATAGAAGTAGTATATAATGTCCCAGGATGTTTTCTGCTGTGTTATGTTCAGTACACATAAACCTTGTTTAAACACCATCTTTTTTTTTTTTTTTTTTTTGTATTTTTCCGAAGTTGGAAACGGGGAGGTATGCGTCTGACCGGGATCCATCTGGCACGCCCACCAGGGGGCGATGCTCTGCCCATCTTGAGGCATCGCTCTGCCACAATCAGAGCCATTCTAGCGCCTGAGGCAGAGGCCACAGAGCCATCCTCAGCGCCCGGGCAAACTTTGCTCCAATTGAGCCTTGGCTGCGGGAGGGGAAGAGAGAGACAGAGAGGAAGGAAAGGGGGAGGAATGGAGAATCAGATGGGTGCTTCTCCTGTGTGCCCTGGCCGGGAATCGAACCTGGGACTCCTGCACGCCAGGCCGACGCTCTACCACTGAGCCAACCAGCCAGGGCCTAGACACCATCTTACTGGATAACTGTATGCTCTGTTTGTCCATTCTGGGCACCAGAAGCTAGGCTGCAGTAGTCAGCTGGGTTTCTGTAGTTCAAATCCAGACTTTTAACAGTACCTGAAATGATTTTTTCACTTGAGACTTTTTAAAGACATAGAAACCTTAATTAAAAATGACTGAAACCCTTGTAGAATGAGAACTTGGTAGAAACTCTTCAACAATATTAAAAGCAGAATGGGTCAATTAACGCAAGAATTTTGTTAAAGCCCCAAATTCTAAAAATTACAATAATAAAACATGCTTTGACAATATTTGTAAAGTCAAGCTCGCCCCCCGCCCCCACCCCATAGATCTTTCTTTTGGAGACTTTGTTGCATTAGTCACATCATATTGCATCTATTTCTAGTTGTGGTTTATTTAAAATAAATCAGACATTTCTGAGGCCATTTGAATCTGGAATATGATAGGACTTTTAGGATTCCTACTTTAGGTTTTTAAACTTTTTTTTCCTCACACCTACTGTAACAGTAATATTTTTAGTGACTTGAGATTATTGAGACTTTCCAAAGCATTCAACTTAATTTTCAGAGTAACAACTACTTTTTTTTTAGCTCTTCTAGTTTGTTGATTTTCATAATAATTAAAATATGATTAATTTAATTGATTAAAATAGTATGGTCACAAGTATAGTAATCCAAACATGCTCAGGAACAGATACAACTGACACTTGCTTAGTAAAACCACAGTGGAAGCAGAAGTCCTTAGGTATATTGGAGAGCAGTTACTGCCCTCAGTGCTCAGTGTGTTGTGCATATCAGAAAACTCAGTTTGCAAAGGAAGTGGAGAGCATCTGTTAATCTAGCCAGTTAGTTAAGTGGAAGTGGTTGAAAGCTTCGACTGTATAGAGTTAGCTAAGCAGTGATTCTGGATTAACATCACTTAAGAACTGGCTAAACACACATAGACATATACATACACCTAAAAGCAAAAATATTTTTATCAGGTATAGGTAAAGAAAGTCTTGGTTCTGACCTTGATGTAAGCTTCCATTTATTTACCGGTGGATATTTAATTTTTATTTTATTTTTTTGACAGAGACAGAGAGAGACAGACAGAAAGGGAGAGATATGGAAGTATCAATTCTTTGTTGTGGCACCTTAGTTATTCATTGATTACTTTCTCATATGTGCCTTGACCAGGGGGTTACAGCAGACCAAGTGATCCCTTGCTCAAGCCAGCAACCTTGGGCTAAAGCTGGCAACCTTGGGATCTCGAACCTGGGTCCTCCATGTCCCAGTCTGATGGTCTATCCATTGTGCCACCACCTGGTCGGGTGCCTGTGAATATTCTTAAGTATTCTACCCTGAATGTCAATTGTGCTATAATATCTATGTATCAGGACTTTTATGTTAATTGTAGAATTTTAAAGTAACTCAATGAAAAACATATATATATAGTGCTTATTTTATAGGCTCTTGAATGAATTAGTGAAATAATGCATGCAGAGTATTTATCACAGAATTGATGAGGTTTAGCCATTTTTATCTCTTTTAATTTTGACTGTAATTGTCCAAAATTCACATTCTGAGTGGAGTCTTCATCAAAAGCATATCAACCAACTTGAAGGAGTTCCCACTGGACAAATTTAGAACAAACCAAGCATCAGAATGAACAATGGCAGGAATTGACTAAACACATTGAATTTTTAAAATATCTATGGATTCATACAGAGAGGAAATAAATTTAAAGGAGACGGGGAGAAGTTCTTTAGTGGAAAATGCCAACTAATAAATGTAAAAGTAATAACATAAATAGAGTATTACCATTTTATAACCACAATAGTAATTACAGTTATTTAGTCAAATTTTCAGTGGATGCTAAAACCACTGGATAAAAGAACACCAGGGAATGGGATTTCAAACAATCTTACCCCATAGATTTCTACTTACTACAAAGAGAGGACATGCCTTTAATAATAAAGAAAGCTGGTGAGTACTACCTTCACTAAGAGAGACCACATTAAGCACCACCAATGAGGTCCAGTCTGGTATTATGAGGCCCCTAAGTGGAAGCACATCATGTCATCTAATAGTATTTCTGCCCCACCTCCCCAAATCCCAGTTTAACCTGAATCTAATTATGAGAAAATAAGTAAACAAATCCAATTTGAGACACATTCTTTAAAACCAAACAACAACATCAGCAACAAAATATGTATATCAATGTTGCAAAAGAGAAAGAAAGGCTGAGAACTCATTTAGGATAAAAGAGACAAAAAAAAAAGAAGAAGAAGACAATTGGAGAAATTTGAATATAGCTTGTATATTACATGAAGTTATCATATCAATATTGAATTTCCAATCTTATGGCTATGTAAGAGAATGTCTTTATTCTTAGGGGTAAAGAATCAGCAAAATAATAAACATAATGTATGTTCATGTGTGTATTCATAAACATACACACACACATATATATACACACACATAAGCAAATATATATGTACTGAGAGAGAGAAAACAAATGTGACAAAATGGTAATAACTGGAGAATCTAGATAAATATTATATAGGTATTCATATGGAAACTTTTCTGTAGGTTTTAAATTTTTCAAAATTAAAGCTGAGGAAAATAAAGATATCTGTAGCTCTTCCTAATTTGCTATTATATAGATCTAAACACGCTGCATGACTATCTTCTGTCATCCAGAGGTAGGTTTGCTTTGTCATGTGCAGTGGCTCCCCCTGCCACCACCTCTAGCAGAAGATACAGAACCAAGAATTTCCTCTTGTGGAGCAAAGTACAAGCAACCTCAATATTTTAAAGTAGGTTTTATGCAGATTTTAAGAAAGCTTGGTAGTGGGAAAAGACATAGAGACGGCAAGGACTTCTGACAGGGCCCTAGGGGTGCTTGCCAGCATGCCCACTGAGTGCACGGCGTATTAAGCTAGGCACTGGGATTCATTATGCCACACTTCAACCTGAAGTGTGCATCACTGAGAAGACTAGGAAAAATAAACATCATAAATTTGACATAAGAATCACAAAAGAAAATAAGGTAGATGGCAGTTATATGATACAAGTCGTCACTGAACAGATTAAGACTCAAAAGTTAAAAGAAGGTAACAAAATAGGCCCAAGGACAAACGGAACAAGAGCCCGCCCTGCTGGAGGCTTCCCACGAGGACTGCAGGAAGCAAGGCCAGTAAGGGTCATCCCTGCAGCTCACCAGCAGACCGCTACATAATGTAACTGCTGTTATGAGAGCAGGATGCTACAGCTGTGGAGATAACATCTCTATAAGGAAAAGGGTAGGTGTTTTCTACTCTCATCTCACCCACGGTTCTGTCAGCAAATCCAAGTATAAGAAAGGGAGTACTCTGAGTAGGGAAAATGACCAAGGTACTGTCCAAACCACAAGATCAGAAAATTCACACTGGTAAGAAGGTGTAACAGTGATTATGGCTGTATACTGCTTTCCCCTCTTCAGCAGAATAATTGAGAACTGACTGTCCTAGAGATTGGCCAAAACTGCGTGTAAGTAACTCTTTCCTTCTTCAAATTAAGAATTTCCTTTGGTTGTAGTAAAAAAGGGAAGATGGAGACAGAAAATCATTTAAAACAATAATCCTCTGCTATGTAGGTTGTATCCTATAATCATAGCATCAAAACAATAACAAATGCATATGACAGTGATAAAGCCTCCTACCTCTGGAGTAAAAGAATGGTTATATTTTCTTGAGACATTGTAGTAGCCTAGAATGGGAAGACAGTTTGAACAACAGCAATAACAAAGTGAGTATCAGGAGAAATGTAAACCAAAGAGCCAAAGTAAGCAGGCCGTGGGGATTA
Organism: Saccopteryx bilineata; assembly: GCF_036850765.1. NCBI lineage: Eukaryota > Metazoa > Chordata > Mammalia > Chiroptera > Emballonuridae > Saccopteryx > Saccopteryx bilineata. Next base: position 207,410,930 of record NC_089493.1, read on the forward strand.
TTAGTGCACATATGAGCTATTGCTCTGTCTACATTATTATACATACATTTTCTGACTCTAGAATCAGATCCCATAGAAATCACAGACATTCTAAAGAATGCAAAACACCAAAAAATATATAAAAGAATGCTTTAAATATGGTAATTCACATGGGATAATAATCTTTAAACTTTTCGAGTACTTAGTATATATAGGCACTGTTCTAAGTATTTATCTCATTACTCCAATTCTATGAGTTAGGTGCTGCTGTTACTAATGGAGAAATGGAGGCACAGGGCAGTTAAACAGTCTACCCCAGGCAGAGACTGGCTTTGAAACCAGGCAGGCTGTCCTATAAGCTCTTAACTGCTGCTCTATGCTGGAATCTTATTAAACCATTTCAGTAATCTTTTTTGAAGACTAATGGCATGGCAAAGTGTAGAAAAATTTTAAACAGTAGAAAACCTGTATGTGCAGTATGTTCCCAGTTTTAACAGTAGGAAGAATATAAAGAAGAGAGAGAGAGCCTCAGAGAGGCTGAAAGAAAGCAAGTATGAGCAAGCCCAAGAGGGAAGGCAAGGAGGCAGTATACAAATGTAAACAGTAATCTCTCAGTGGTGGTTCCTCAGTGATTTTTACTTTCTTCTTCCTATTTTTATGAAATTGTCACATTTTCTTAGTGAAAATGCAGCCTTTTATTTTAAATATAAATACTATATAGAAAGAAACATTTCTGGAAAGTTCAGAATAATCATGTCATAGATGATTGTATAAAGATGATGTGGTATATATATATAGAAAGGAATGCTACTCAGCCGTAAGGAGAGATGAAATACTGCCATTTGCAACAACATGGATGGCTTCTGAGAATACTATGCTAAGGATGCTAAGGTGAAATAAGTCAGAAAAAGTCAAGAGCCATATGATTTCACTGATATGTGAGATGTAAAAACTGAAAACAACAAATGAACAAACAAGACAAACAACAGAAACTGGTAGACCGAGACAATGGTATGGCGGTCACCAGAGGGAAGGAGGGTGAGGGGGCAGTAAAGAGCAAAGGGGTCAAATATTCGGTGGCAGGAGATTTGACTTTGAGTGGTAAATGCACAATGCACTATAGATATTGTGTTATAAAATTATACACATGAAACCTATATAATTTATTAACCAGTGTCACCCATAAATTTATATTTTTTAAAGTCAAATATTCATAGAAACAGTCATAGTCCTTGATACACTATTCCTTCAAATTCATCATGTACCTGCCACTTTCATAATTTTTTCATGAGTTCTACTTCCACTATTATTTACTTAATAATCCTTTAAATTATTAACCCACTATTTTTATTTAGCCTTCTATATAGTGTCTATAAAATCATGCTTAGTTATTCTATGGTTTTTTAAAATGTAAATTAAAGTAAACACATAAGTATTAAAGTCTCCTGGGCCACCACAGCAGGAATGGCCCACTTGGGGAAGGAATCTGCTCCTCCTGTTTCTGGCTGGAGAATCACTTGGGTGTGTGAGAGAAAGAGGCAAATGCCTGGATCTACTGCAGCAGGATTGTGGAGAGGGAGCCTGGACACCTTCCCGTTCAACACACTCTCCAGGACATTCTTGTGCAATGTAAACTTTCACAGTGTAAATCACATTATAGGTTCCCTAAGAGGATGTGTAACAGCCAAGGATTCAGTACAGAATCTACTGAAGTAGTTAAAGAATTTAGCAAGATAATGACCAAAATCCAGAAATGTACCAGACTTCCCCAGGAGATAGCTTGTAGAAACTTTTGTGTGTGTGGGTGTGTGACAGAGATGCATAGAGAGAAACAGAGAGAGGGACAGATAGGGACAGATAGGCAGGAAAGGAAAGAGAGAGATGAGAAGGATCAATTCTTTTTTGCAGCTCCTTAGTCTCCTTAGTTGTTCATTGATTGCTCTCTCATATGTGCCTTGACCAGGGGCTACAGCAGAGCGGTGACCCCTTGCTCAAGCCAGCGACCTTGGGCTCAAGCCAGTGACCATGAGGTCATGTCTATGATCTTGCACTCAAGCCAGCAAACCCACGCTCAAGTTGGTGAGCCCGCACTCAAGCTGGCAACCTTGGGGCTTTGAAACTGGGTTCTCTGCATCTCAGTCTGATGCTCTATCCACTCTACCACTGCCTGGTCAGGCAGCTTGTAGAGACTATTAGCAATAACCTGGATGATGGTCAAGGAAAAGGTTTTTTTTGTTTTTTTGTTTTTTACAGAGACAGAGCGAGAGTCAGAGAGTGGGATAGATAGGGACAGACAGACTGGAACGCAGAGAGATGAGAAGCATTAATCATCAGTTTTTCGTTGTGGCATTTAGTTGTTCATTGGTTGCTTTCTCATATGTGCCTTGACCGTGGGGCTATAAGCAGACTGAGTAACCCCTTGCTCAAGCCAGCGACCTTGGGTCCAAGCTGGTGAGCTTTGCTCAAACCAGATGAGCCCGTGCTCAAGCTGGTGACCTTGGAATCTTGAACCTGGGTCCTCTGCATCCCAGTCTGACGCTCTATCCACTGCACCACCGCTTGGTCAGGCAAAGTTAATTATTTTAAAAATAAATAAAATTTATAGTTTCTTTTGTTTCCAAGAATGACAACCCTGGAGAGCACTGCTTTTTTGTTTGAGTGACAGTTTTAACTGCTGATAAGTCTCACCATAGAATGCGTTAAGGTAGCAGTACATGACAGTTTGGGTTGAGGTTAAGGTAGACTGTAAGGCCAGTAGTCATGATCATCCCGGCCATTCACATGCAGGTTCTCATTGAATTTGGACAAATGGTAAAGAAACAGTGGAGCCAAAAACTGGTAGGCCATTCCTTTATTAAAGTCTTGCACCAGCGATGAGCAACACACACAGGAAAAACATTTCTCTTTCACTCATTCAGAGCTCACAAAGCCCTGACACATTATCCGGTTCCACAACCAGGAGAATCTTCTTCAGTTCCTCCTAGAATCAAAGGCCTCACCAGTCTCAGCAGAGCTCACAAAGCCCCTCACCTCTGGTTCCCCATCTGCACACCTTCTCTCAGCACCCTGCATTCTCCCTGCTCTCCCTGCAAAACATGGCTTCTCTTTCTCTGCACAAACTGGCTTCTCCTTCAGCACTCTTTTTCTTCAAAACTTTCTGACAGAAAAACCTCTCCTCCAGCAAACATTAGGAAGACAATGGCCCTTCCCAAGCAGGAAGGTAATTTGCAATTTTACAGACCTTGACACTGCCCAGCCCCCAATGCAAACTATTTATATAAGCAAGCAAACATAAAAATCATATTTTAAAAACTTATTTGACCAACATAGACCTATCAAGGTAAAGACAGAAACCCAGCAAAACTGAGAAGTCCCCAAAGAAGGCAAGATGCTGAATCAGAGGGAGCAGCAGACCCTGAAGCAAAGGAGCCAGCTAAGAGCTGGACACTGTGGGCAAAGCAAAAATTGGCCAATCAATGGGAAGTCGAGGTATGAGCTGGTCTGATTCAGTTCTGACAGGAACTGAATGAAGAAACTGAATGAAGAAAATGTTTCCTTTTTTTCTTTCTTTTTTTTTTTTTTTTTTTTTTTACTTTTCTGAAGCTGGAAATGGGGAGAGACAGTCAGACTCCCGCATGCGCCCGACCGGTATCCACCCGGCACGCCCACCAGGGGGTGACGCTCTGCCCACCAGGGGGCGATGCTCTGCCCCTCTGGGGCATCGCTCTGCCGGGACCAGAGCCACTCTAGCGCCTGGGGCAGAGGCCAAGGAGCCATCCCCAGCGCCTGGGCCATCTTTGCTCCAATGGAGCCTTGGCTGTGGGAGGGGAAGAGAGAGACAGAGAGGAAGGAGGGGGTGGGGTGGAGAAGCAAATGGGCGCTTCTCCTATGTGCCCTGGCCGGAAATCGAACCCGGGTCCCCCGCACGCCAGGCCGACGCTCTACCGCTGAGCCAACCGGCCAGAGCCAAGAAAATGTTTTCAATCTCCCAAGTGGTTGACAGGAGAGATTTCCATGTAAGAAGAGACCAGCCTTTGTTGAGAAGACGTTCTGATAGTCCACTGCAAGGTGGAAGGGAGCCTTAGGGCCTGGTTTCAAGCCCGAGAAGAAAAGCCCTTCTGTATGACCAGGAGAAAGAGCTGGGAAAGGCCTGGGGATAGAGGGTAGTATCTGAGGAGGGTTCCCTTTGATGGCTTCCAGGATGCCAGGATGTTATGAAGAAGGGGCTGAGAGTAGTATCAGTGTAATCTGTGCTTAGTTAATCCATGCACAGAAAGGGGCTGCTGCTATGGGGTTATACAATGAGTGTAGGTGTGAAAGACCAGGCAGAGAACAGAGATGGCTGTCTGAACATGTCCTAGAGGTATGTGAGGAAATGCAGTCTTATGCGAGTCCCCGAAACACCAGATGAGGTCCAAGGAATCTCATGCAACTAGAGGTGGGCTGCAGGCGTCCCCAAACTACGGTCCGCGGGCCGCAATGCGGCCCCCTGAGGCCACTTATCCAGCCCCCACTGCACTTCTGGAAGGGGTACCTCTTTCATTGGTGGTCAGTGAGAGGACCACTGTATTTGGCAGTCCTCCAATGGTCTGAGGGACAGTGAACTGGCCCCCTGTGTAAAAAGTTTGGAGACCCCTGGGAGAAGTATCATGTGAGGAAACATTTTGGAGGGATTTCTCTTAGGAACACAGGTAAACATTTACCGGGTTACTGCCAGGAGCAATGGGGCTAGGGAATTTGTCATTTGTTGGTCAAAATGATCCAGCTAAAGAAATTTCCCTTAAGACAGACAAATTTCTAAGCGCATAGGAAGAAGACTCTCTGGTAACATGAGAGGAGGAACATGTTATCTCTCTTGGTGCAGTATTGAAATGATGCTGTAATTTGAATACAGTTTGATGATGGGAAAACATGGAAAGAAGAACTTGAACCTTCAAATCAGCACCATTCTCACCTATGACCTGGAAGCTGTCCTCTCTGTCACAGTGTGGCATGGGGCCCTCAGGACTCATTGACGTGGTTATTTCTGGCCTACCAACCTTTGATTTTTGATACAATTGCATATGGCTTTACCAAGTCACTTTATTTTTTCAAAGTCTGTTATTCCTCCTTGGAAATTCTAAAATGTGTAACTTCAATGTATTTCTAACCTCTTTTCTACTGTATATACATCATTTTGAATTTTGATTTCATTCTTAGTATTGGCAATGCTCAAGAAATTTTTGGCTCAACATGTCCTTTGGATTCCCATTTCCCTTAGTTTTCATATTAAACCTTTCAAAAACTGTATTCCCACCTCCCATGTTACATAATCCCCTTCTCCACCAAAAGAAATCCAGGGTAGCTGACCAGCAAGGCAATTAGAAAATGAAAGAGAAGGGAAGTTAGTATTCTGTAGAGGTGGTTACCCCAAATACCAGGTTTCATGATGGTTGCAAGCCATACACTCTATCAATATGCAAATTGATTTTACCCTTCCAAGTTTAAATAATACAGTTGTCATTGTCAACAAAGATATGAGATGACATCAAGTTTGTCATGATTCAATGAATGTGAATCTGTCTTCAAGGAACATGCATTGAGGTGCTGATGAGGGCCAGCTGTCTAGGATGTGAAGTCTACTGGGTGAAGGGAGCACTCTCATTGCATTTCATACCCCCTACCATGTCCTCCTGAGACTCCAACCCAATTACTTTATCTAATGGCAAAACTGCTCTGGGCTAGCTGCATCATCTGGACCTAACATTCAGTTTCAGAAATAGTTTCTTGTATGTTAAAGAACTATGTAGTCAAACCAGCTGGAGATAACAGAATAGCAGCTGGGTATATACATGTACAGCGACACCACAACACTGTGATGACAATCAGTGTGTGGGCACATGCTGTCATAGACTCAGTGGGCCCTCTGGTGGAGGAGGCACTGAGTATAGTAGGTCTGGACTGGCCGCCACTAGTAGCTAAAATGTTTGAAAAAGGTGGGCCCTGGGCTTGCAAATGAACTTTTAGCAGTGAAGAAGAGAGAGGCAGAGGAGCAGGGCAAACTTGGTGGTGTGAAGCTGCTCCAGTTGTCCTTGAGGCACATTGAAAGCATGCCTAATGTTACAAGGAAGTGCATTGGCTTACACACACCTCACCTTATAACTCACAGCCAGAAAGCTTCTCTCCACACCACCATGCACTTCTGCACTACCAGTTAGATTCTATACTTATTCCTCTATATTCATTCCAAACTGGTCATCATTATTAATAAGTTAAACTCAATATTATCTAAACATACCAAATGTGAATACAAAAAGAAAGTTGTTTCTATGAAAACTTAGTTGACTATTTGAAAAGGTCCAATAAAAGTAAGTTGCTGGGCAATGGTTAAAATAGAAAAGCAATTATAAAAATCTAAAAGGACTCTGCACTCAGTTTGCCCAACAGGTGTCTCTTAGTTCTAGCTTCCTTTTAAAGAAACTATTATTAAAAATAATAAAGGGGCCCTGGCTGGTTGGCTCAGTGGTAGAGAGTCAGCCTGGTGTGTGGACATCCTGGGTTCGATTCCCAGTCAGGGCACACAGAAGAAGCACCCATCTGCTTCTCCACCCCTCCTCCTCTCTTTTCTCTCTCTGTCTCTCTCTTCTGCTCCTGCAGCCAAGGCTCCATTGGAGCAAGTTGGTCCAGGAGCTGGGGATGGCTCCATGGCTTCCGGCTCAGGTGCTAAGAAGAGCTCAGCTGCTGAGCAACAGAGCAATGCCCCAGATGGGCAGAGCATTGTCCCCTAGTGGGCTTGCAGGGTGGGCCCTGGTTGGGCGCATGCAGGAGTCTGTCTCTTTGCCTCCCCTTCTCTCATGGAATAAAATAAAGTAACATAAAATAAAATAAAATAAAATAAAATAAAATAAAATAAAATAAAATAGGATGCATCATGGATGTGTTATGCTTAAGAAAAACAAAGTGAAACTCTAATCACCTGACTGACTTTCAAAGAAAAAGCCCGAACCTTCTATCAAAACCTTGGCAAAGAATGCAGTTATTTTAATTTAAAATAAAAATTTTATATATATAATTTGTGATTTTAAAAATGATTTACCTCTTTAACCATAACCTCCATTAACCAACCAACTCCCTGTCCTGACTGTATTGGATGAGAGGGTCTATGTAGGATTTCCTCTCTCATCATCATTCCTCATAGATCAGGGTTAGGAAATCCCATGATCAAGCTCTTCTTCAAGAAGAGTAGCATTTCATGAAGGAAGAGCTTTAGAGGAAGAATCTTTCTAAAGATTTTGTGCAGTTCAAATTAATTTTAGCCTAATCATGACAAAAACAGGACAGGTATTCCTACTTAACAGCTAAAAGTGACACCATTATAGTAATGACATACACCCAATTTATAAATCCATGACATACCAGCTTTGAAATTTAAATTGTTGATAAATTTAAAGTTTCAGAATTTGCTTTCTTTCCATTTTGTGCATGAAGACTTTATTATTTTATATCACATAGTTTCAAATTGCTTGATTCTAATTTGCAAATAACAAGATTGTCCTATATCAAGCAACTCTCTCTTTCTGGGACAGTAGCAGTAAGCTTGGCTTTTCCAGTCAACACCTCTCTTTTTTTTAAAAAAAAATTACTGATTGATTTTAGAGAGAGGAGAGAGAGAAAGTGGGGGAGTAGCAGGAAACATCAAGTCATAGTAGTTGCTTCTTGTATGTGCCTTGACTAGGCAAGCCCAGAGTTTCAAACCAGTGACCTTAGCATTCCAGGTCGAATTTTTGTCCACTGTGCTACCAGAGGCTAGGCAATAACTCTCTTCTTCATGAAGCAGATCTCTTCTCTTAAGCTTGGTTTTGGCATAGAAACTTATGCTCGTTATAAGCAATGATTTTTTCTGACTTTTTCTTGAAACGAGTTGCTTCTTTGAGCTTTTCTCTTTCCCCTTATGCTGTATATCTCTAGCATTAACACCTGGCTTCACATTATTCAACTCCTCTATGAGGTTTGTGAATGACTTTGTATGTTGTTTTACTTTTTAAATATGGAACCACGATATTTATCTACAAAAGCATTTAACACTTCTAAACAATTAGATTTCTTCAACACATCTTCATCAGTATGTCTCTTACAAGAATGTTAAACAAGGCAAGATCTTTCCTAATACTATCAGTTGACTATTATAGTCCTTCAGATTAAATAAGAGGTACTGATACACATTATCTTGGCTCTACCAAATGGTTTTGACCAGTGTTTCTCAAACTAAATTCTAGGGCCCAGAACAGGCAGTTCTGATGGCATTCTAGAAATCAGAGGAGTAGAGAAAAAGACTCTGACAAAAGAAACTCTTCTCTCCCCTTGACCCTTCTCTGTGAATTTCTTGCTTTTATTCTGATAGCTCCTTTATGTAGAGCCCTCTTATACAGTTAAATCAATCAATGGACATATTTATTATACCCAGAAGTTGAACAAAAAAAGACCTCTAAACTCCCAAATTTGTCAAAATGGCATGCATGATGTTTAGGCCCATGATTCTTTTTTTTTATTTTATTACAGCTTTACTGAAATATAATTCATATGTCACAAAACTCATTCTTCTAAGTGTACAATTCAGTGGTTTTAAATATGTATACATCGTTGTACAACCATCACCATTATGTAATTTGAGAACATTTTCATCACCCCAAAAAGAAATCCCAAACTCATTAGCAGTCATTCTGCATATTCCTCCACAAATAGCTGTAGACAACAACTAATCTACTTTTAGTCTGTATGGATTTGTTTATTCCGGATATTTCATATAAAAGCAGTCACAAATATGTGACTTTTTTTGTCTGGATTATTTGTTTTCAAGTATAATGTTTCAAAGTTTATTCATGTTATACAATGTATCAGTAGGTCATTTTTTGGGGGGGGGTTTAGTGAGAGAGACAGGGACAGGGAGACAGAGAGAGGGACAGGGACATATAGGGATAGACATGCAGGAAGGGAGAGAGATGAGAAGCATCAATTCTTTGTTGTGGCACCTTAGTTGTTCATTGATTGATTTCTCAAATGTGTCTTGGTGTGGGGGGCCTATAGCAGAATGAGTGACCCCTTGCTCAAGCCAGCAACCTTGGGCTCAAGCCAGTGACCTTCAGCTTCAAGCCAGTGACCTTTGGGCTCAATCCAGCTACCATGGGGTCATGTCTATGATCCCACGCTCAAGCCAGCAACTCTGCACTCAAGCTGGATGAGGCCGCACTCAAGCCAGCCCCCTCGGGGATTTGAACCTGGGTCCTCTGCATCCCAGTCTGACACTTCATCCACTGTGCCACTGCCTGGTCAGGTTCAGTAGGTCATTTTTATAGCTGAATAATATTCCATTGTATGGATTTGTCACGTTATATTTATCCATTCATCTCTTGAGGGACATTTGGACTTTTTCCTACCTATTAGCTATTGTGAATAGAGTGCTATGAATATTTTTGTACAAGTATTTATTTGAACACCTATTTTTAATTCTTTTAGATATATGCCTAAAAGTATAATTTCTAGGCCATATGGTAATTTTATGTGTAACTTATTGAGAAATTGCCAAATAGTTTTTTACAGTGGCTGCACCATTTTACATTCCCATCAGCATTGTCTGAGGGTTCCAATTTATCTGTATTCTCTAAAGTAATTATTATTTTCCTTTGTTATTAAGGCCATTTTAGTGGATATGAAGTGGTAACTCCTTGTGATTTGGATTTGTATTCCCTGATGACTGACAATATTGAGCATTTCTTCATGTTTTATTGGCCATTTGTATACCTTCTTTGGAGAATGTGTAGTCACATTATTTGGCTCTTTTCAAATTGGTTGTTTGTCTTTTTGTTCTTTAAATTGTGTAAAGATGAATTTTATGTGTCAACATGTCAAGGCTATGATGCCCATTTATTTAGTCAAACACTAGTCTACATGTTTCTATGAAGGTATTTTGTAGGTGTGGTTACCATTTACAGTTGACTTTAAGGAAAAGGGATCATGCTTGATAATGTGGGTGAACCTCAATTTTATACAGTTGCCTTAAGAACAAAAACAGAGGTTTCCTGAAGAAAAAACTGTACCTCAAGATTATAAGTTCTGCTTGACCAGGCAGTGGCACAGTGGACAGAGTGTTGGACTGGGCTGCAGAGGACCCAGGTTTGAAACCCTGAGGTTGCTGGTTTGAGCGCAGGCTCATCTGGCTTGAGCACAGGCTCACCAGCTTAAGTGAGGGTTGCTGGCTTGAGCATAAGATTGTAGACATGACCCCCGGTAACTGGCCAGAGCCCAAAGATCTCTGGCTTGAGCAAGGAGTCACTTGCTCTGCTGTAGCCCTCCTTCTCCCCTTACAGTCAAGCACATATGAGAAAGCAATCAATGAACAATTAAGATGCCAGACGAAGAATTGATGCTTCTCATCTTTCTCCCTTCCTGTCTGTCTGCCCCTATCTGTCCCTCCTTCTGTCTCTTTCACTGTCTCTGTCACAGAAAAAAAAAAGACTAGAAATCCCTCTTGAGATTCCAGACTGAAGGCCTGTCCTCATATCGTGTGAGCCACTTCTTTAAAATAAATAAGTAAATCTTGTGTGTATATATGTATGTGTAAGTATGTATATATGTTTGTGTGTATATATATATCACATATTATATGTATAAGTATGCATGTGTATCTAAACACATACACGATACACACAATATACACATATATCTTATTGGTTCAGGTTCTCTGGAAAACTCTATTGATACAAACTGTTAAAGTTCTTTATATATTTGTGTATTCTGGATATTAGACCCTTATCAAATACTATATGAAAATGGAACCTGTGTTTGGTTAAGCACTCCAATTGAGTTTGTTCCATGCTTTTTATAGGGTTTTCTGAGGATCAGATAGGATAATGCATGTGAAACACTTTGAAAAGTTGTTGACACATAACTCAATGTTACTACTATTATTTTCATCACATTTGAATTTGTTCCGAGAAATGAGCCCTACACCACTCCTCGGCCTTAAAGATACTGTTCATTAGTCAGTAAATGCTTATGAATCCCTATTATGAATGAGACACTATGGAGTATGATGCAGGGTTAGCTTCATGCCATGTGGCCTGTGTAGACTTGTGGGGCCAGGTGCTGTTGTCACCATCCTAACAATTTTTATTAAGTCTGGAGCAAGAGGCTCATTTTTATTTTGCACCAGGCTCTGCACATTATGTAGCCAATTCTTCTATGATGTATATAAAGTTCTTTTAGTTCAGAATAATAACTGATTTTCTAAAAATTACCATGTGTTGTTCAGAAATTAAGAAATTCTCCTAACACACATGCTCCATTTAAGAAGACTGAGAAATACACAGTACCTTTTAGAAACGTTTTACTAAACATGTAAATAAGTAAAGTTCTGACAGTTAACGTGGGTTTTAGTTATCTGAAGAATTCACTTATTTAGAACAGTCAAATGCCTGAAAGTTAAATGTCAATATATTTTGCAAGAGCAAGAAATAGAGCCTGATCAATAGCCCCAGGTAAAGGCACATACGAGAAAGCAATCAGTGAACAACTAAGGTGCCACAGTGAAGACTTGCTGCTTCTCAACTCTCTACCTTTCTATCTGTCTGTCCCTATCTGTTTCTCTCTCTGTCTCTGTCAAAAAAAAAAAATAAAGAAGAACAAGATATGGAGAAACTGCAGGCTTTGTCGTGGTGCTAATTATTAGGATTGGGGAATTTACATTGCTAAGGTTTGGGAGATTATGAAATAAAATTTTTCAAGTGGATGTCTTCTGCCCAAGTATTGGTATAACATACAGGCACTTGCTGTGAGATGCTGGACAAGTTGCTTAACTTCTCTAAATCTTATTTTCTCCTTTTGTAAAGCGAGGATGACGTACACCTGTCAAATTTATACAGAGGGTCCTGTTCTTAGCACCATTGCACAAGTTACAGTAAATGTCTTTTTCTCTGCATTTCCCCTTCCAAAGATGTATTGAGCACCTACTATGTCCTATGCTTGATTCTAAGTACTCTGGACATATAGCTGAATAAGGGTCCTTATTCTCAGGGAGATTCTATTCTAGTAAAGAAAGAGATGATAAACATCACAAATATGATTGCTTCAGGCTGCAGTAAGTGCAATTGAAGAGGTTCATGGGTGACATGACTGGTCAGAGACAAGCTCTCTATAAAGTTGACATATCAGTCGAAATCTGAAAGAGGAAAATGAAGAAGTTGGGTGAGTAGCCCCAACAAGCTTTCTCATAGCAAAAAGGCCTGGAGCGTGGAATGAGCTGGGTTTGTAGGGAGACAATGAGAAGTCACTATGACTAGAACACAGCAGCCAGGGAGTAGGGTGGCCTGTGAGAGCAGAAAGACAGACAGGTGCCAGATTGGGTAGGGCTTTGAGGACCAAAGGCAGGAGTTTGGGTTTTATTCTGGTTGTGGGAGAGGTCCTTGGAGGGTTTCAGGCAGGGAAATATATAATCCAGCTGATGTTTCAGGTAGATTCCTCTAGCAGGCTGCTTTGTGGAAAAATCAGATGGACTGAGGGTGCGCAAGAGTGGTGTCAGTGAGCACTTATGAGGGTGCTGCCTCAGTCCAGGAGAAGGAATATAGGGGCTTTGACTATGGTTGTGGTCTTGGGATTTTGTAAGAAGTAGTTGGATTCGGGATATACTTTGGAGGTAAACTGAACAGGACTTATTGCTGGACTGAATATAAGGGTAAAGAAAGAAGAAAATTTTTTGTTTGTCTCTGATAAAAAAATTTAATACATGTTCACTATAGAAAACTTGGAAAATTCAGAAAGTGTTCAGTGGGCTACCTATTTAATATGTAAACCTTGCTGTTTCTTGTACAAGAATAATGCTATTATTATTGCTATCCTTTTGAAGATTTAGTGCACCTTAACTTACTAGAAGCTTGAGGATTACTGAAGTTAAAAAAAAAGAAGAGAGAAAGAAACCTGTTTCACCCTTTTTATAGTACAGTTTGCTAACCTTAGTTGACCTTTTTATTTACTTTTTTGATGGTTGTTTTGTACAATATCTATTACTATCTCTATAAGTTATTATCAGAAAACATGATATAATATTGCACTGGCTCTGTCCCTCATGCCTCTCACTATTTCTCTTCCATACAGAAGTTAGATTTGTAGGTCCTAAGCTCAGTATCATCTACTGAGTGCACCGAGTTCTTCATGAGAACTGGAGACCATTTCACCTCGCTCTGCTTTCTGTTCCTTCTTAACATTCCAGGAAGCACATGTCTGGATTACATTGCTCTATATTGTTTTTAATGTGTCTCTAATCCAGAATTCTTCAATCTACTGGTTAGTTTTATAAAAGAGGTAGGGAACTTGTGTAAAATTGTTCACAACTGACATCATCTTCCAAATATCTTTCTCTTAATATAAAAAGTGACAGCTAGTGGAACATGAACTACATTGATAACATACAACTAGTAAAGATAAATGAAACTGAGTTTTAAACCTGATTTAGTTGTTTATAAATGTATGCAGTCAAAACTCCTTAATTTAAACCTCTATTTAATTTACAATTTGGCAGTAACAACAGTGGGTATTTAGTGAGGCTCCAAATGCCCCAGGGAGACAGGGTGGTTGTAGAACAAAAACACTTTTTCTGTGTCCTTGAATGACTTGGAATTGTCTAAGACGTCAAGAAGAAAAAATATCCCATTTAAAATATACTTTGGATAGATACTTTAATAATAACATTGAATGCTTTCATGCTCCAGCAGGAGTTAGTGCTGTTTATACCATTAATGTAGACATGGTGTGCCTTACACTCAGCTCAATGGTAAGATTTTAATAAAAGAAAAAATCTGTGGGAAGTGTGGTATATATTATCACACCTAACACAGCCAACTAAACTAATCTCCTGATACAGGCTACTTTATAAACTCATTTATCACACAGGTTAGCTTGGTCTGACCTTTCTACCCCTTCTTGTATAAGGATAGTAGCAATTTCTCAGTAGCAAAATTATTGATTTCCTTTTTGACAGAACTTCTTCTTCAGTTTGATTTCCCTTCTTTTCTGCACTTCTGTTCTTGTGTCGTCTTCTCAGAGACTGGAGTCTCATTTACACATTGGCAAGAAAAATGCTGTTTGGAAGGACATGGGAAGCTGTATCTTAATATTCACGCTAATTAGCCACACCTAAACAATTTATGAAGGCATTTTGCTCAATATAGATTATTTCCTTTACTCAGTAAACAGAAGTGTTGGTTATCTACTGAAGCTTGGCATGCTCTCCAAGCAAATGTTAATTCTTCCTTTGTTGAACTATTTAACCTCATGAGCTCTACTACCTTTTCCCTTAAACTTTAATGCTTTTTCTTACATGTTAAATGACAGTCCATTTGTCACATGCAGTAATGACATAGATCATTTGCTCAGCTGATAGAGAATGTTTCCTTCTATCTATAATTTTTCATGGTTCGGGCAAGGTCTCTCTTTCCAAGGGAACAATTAGAAGGTAACTCTGCATAGTTTTTCATCAGACTTGAGAGATTTAAAGAAAATAACTATACAATAAGATATTGCAATAACAAAAATTTTATCTCAAGTCAATCGTTCTAAAAGATAAAGATTTTCCCAGTAAAATAAGGGAAGGGGAAGAAATCATGGATGGAAGGAAACTTACATTTACTGAGTATCCATTATAAGCCAAAAACTGTGCTGGAAGTTTTATATACGTTATTTTCTTTAATACCCTGAGATATTTCTTTGACCTGTGTTCTGTGGTGAAACTGAGGCTCCGAGAGGTCAAGTAACTCATGCAGTAAGTTTATAAATATTTGGTCTGGGATTAACACCAAATCTGTGGGACTAAATTTCACTGTCCTTGTTTTACACTATGCCTTGCTGCTTTGGTTGGCATGACCTGTGGGGGTGCCACATTTTGAGGATGGCAGCAATGTACTGATCACCACTGATTCAGATTCACAGAGTTTTCTTGACTGTTGTCTCAGTAGTATTGATGAAAGGGCAGGAGACTCTTATCCATGTTACTTTGATCTCTCACCCTTGGTCAAAAGTAGACAATCTCCTAATGTAAGGCTAGGATACAGAAAATGTCTGTGTGCTCTTATAGGAAGACACAAGACTATTTCTGATTCCTAACAATGATGGTCTCTGTTTTCTCCTGGTAGCAGGAATTTTGTTCTAAGAAAGGATACTAGTATACATTTTCTTTTTGCTACTCTCACCATGGCTGGTAACCATTCATGAATTACTTGTAAGTTCAATACCCTAGACACTAGACTAGTATTCTTAGTATTTGAAAAGCTATTGGAATGCCTGTTTAACAGAAATTGATAAAGAATCATAAGAGCAGCATTCCTATGCTTATACACACTTTTATTGACATCAATGCTAAGAACAAAATCCTTATTGCTTTGACTTGTGTTAAAGTTTCCTAAACATAGTCCAATTTTCTCAGTCCTTCAAAGGAATATTGAATTCTAAAACAAATGAAAAATATTGTAGATAAGAACTGAACAATAAGAATTGAGCTCAAGGAATTTTTTTTTCAAAACATATTGGCGTTTCATTTATCCCAATACTTATTATTTGCCCAGGTCAAGGTTAAAGTCACCAAGTACATTATTCTAGTAGAAGCAACATGGATTGCACCTGAGTAATCAAGTTAGTTGTTTTCCAACAATTAAACACATCAGATCAAAAGTAATCTCAAATTTTAAAACTTACTTATTCTCTGACTACTATGATAATATCACTTTACTAAAATTTTTAGAAGATGTGCATCAGAGAAAAGAAGAAAATTAAAATGATCTCAGATCTCACACACATAAAGAGAACCATTATTAACATTTGGTTCACATCAAATCTTTTTTTGCATTTTAAAGTACATTGATATACTAGTCAGGATTCTTAGCTGTAAGCAACAGAAAGAACTGCCCCTCCATTAAATAAAAAGGAATTTATTGAAAAGATATTTGGCCCTGGCTGGTTGGCTCAGCGGTAGAGTGTCGGCCTAGCGTGCGGAGGACCCGGGTTCAATTCCCGGCCAGGGCACACAGGAGAAGCGCCCATTTGCTTCTCCACCCCTCCGCCGCGCTTTCCTCTCTGTCTCTCTCTTCCCCTCCCGCAGCCAAGGCTCCATTGGAGCAAAGGTGGCCCGGGCGCTGGGGATGGCTCTGTGGCCTCTGCCTCAGGCGCTAGAGTAGCTCTGGTCGCAACATGGCGACACCCAGGATGGGCAGAGCATCGCCCCCTGGTGGGCAGAGCTTCGGAGCCCCATAGTGGGCATGCCGGGTGGATCCCGGTCAGGCGCATGCGGGAGTCTGTCTGACTGTCTCTCCCTGTTTCCAGCTTCAGAAAAATGAAAAAAAAAAGAAAAGAAAAGATATTTGGCAGCTCATAAATCCACAGGAAAGCTTCAAGAACCAATCTTGGAAAAGAGTAGGAGTAGAAATGTCAAAGGAAGGGTACTAAAGCAGAACCAGAGGCCAGATAACACCATGGAATTAGTTGAGTGAGGCTCCAATGCTAAAAACCATCACCAAAGCTGGTACTTCTTCAGTGCAGGCCAGACTCTGCTGGGCCTGCCGCCCTAGCACTGTGTTGCCCTCGCTGATGGGATGGAGTTTCCACTATCCTGTGGATCACTAGGTCTCTATTCCAAGTCTGGGTGAGTCTGGGTGCTTGATCAAGTCTAGCTCGTTTGCCTTCCCCAGCTGTCAGGAATGAGTGACAGAAACACTCTTAATTCCCTGTCTCTATAAAGGTAGGAGGCCTTCTGCACATAAAGAATCACATGGTGGGGAAGTTCCCAAACTTCAGAAAGGAGTTTAGATGCTGAGCTGAGCAGCCAAAATCCCACATGATGTCTGCCACAATGAGCTCATAAAGCTTTATATAGCTCTGCATTCTGCCTTCCCCTCAAATGTGAAATCATGACTATTTCCCTAAAATATGAAATGTTTTTCAAAATCAAGACTTTCAGTGACTCTGTAATAACAGTCTTAATTTGATTAGTAAGCAGCATATGTGATATTAACTGTCTAGATCCCTTGAAAAGCATGGAGGTTATAAAGGTAGAAGCATTAATCTCAATACAGAACTATCTAAATAATTCTTCTAGCTCCCGTTAGCACACAGGAAGGAGAAGTCAGCCTCACAAGCTCAAGCTTTCCTAATTAGGGGCACAGCCTGAGATGGCCTAGATAGCCTGAGTGAGGCAGGCCAGACTAGAAAGGGCATGTTCTGGAGCTGCCTCTGCACAGGCCCAGCTGCAGGAGGAAAGGAGCCCTGTACCTGACCTGGTTGTAGTCCAGCTGGGAGGCTCTCAGCTTTGGGGCATAATCCAGAAGTTGTCAGGAGCTGAGAGTTCCAGGCCTTGGCCTAAGGTTCAGGAGCCACCTGGAGTTGAAAAAGAGGACCAAGGTGGGTTTGAAGGACTGATTCTAGGACACATAACAGATCAACTACCAAGAGGGGGAGAAGAAATAGCAGGGCTGCATGGGCGGGAGTGTGTCTTATAGGCTGGGGTATCAGAGCTAAAGCAGCCATTGATTTCTGGGCTCAGGTTGCTTAAATTGTTCCGTACTAAGGTTCGGCATGGGGAGCTTGGTTCTAGTGAAGGGGCTGACAGAATAGCAGCCAATGGAGCCCCAGTGAGGACAATGTCAGGGGCTGAGAACAAGGGCATAGGAGACAAGCTCAATTAGCTGGGGTTGTGCATCTCTGTCAGGAAGTCAGACCAGAAAGGGCATAGGTATTCATGTGAGGTCTCCGAGGAAAACCTGCCTTCTCCCCATCCTTGTCAGCTTTCCTGAGCCCGTAGACATCTACCTCGTATGTCCTCCTTGGGACCCCATGAAAGGTTAGCTTCTCTTCCTGTCAATTTTTCTGTGTTGTTCCGATCCCTATTGGTTTCCTGAAAATTCGAATACAAGTTTCAGGTGCCCCAGTAGTAATTTACAGATACCACAGTTCAATGACTTTGTCTTGGAGACTCTTATCTTTCAGAGTCTGAGACATGTTGAATGATGAAAGGTCTGGCACAGCAATAGAGAGCCCCCAAGTACTAGAGTGGAATTAATTGGAGTACCAATTGTCATTCTATTTCATGTAACTTGGTATTCTCATTCCATGGAATTTTAGCCATAAGAATGCTACTTAAGATTGTGTCTGTGGCATGTTTTGCACTGGATAACAAGAAAAAACACTGCATCAACCACGGCATAATTACACTTCCTTCCGCACAACTCCATCCATGCCCGACATGTGGATGCTGCACAGGACTGGCTGTGAACCCTGTGGAACCGTGATATGGTGATCAATTATCGTCATCATGTCACAGAAGGTTGTTTCGTATTTGCCTGCAACCACTGGATGGACCTACCTTTTTAAAATAGATGTGTCTTTGCACTCTTGAAACTACTTATTTTCTTACTTTTTGTCACAGCCAGCCTAGTTTAACCTGATGATAAAAAGAGGTTTTGGAAGTTTTCCACCGCAAGGTTATTTAGAGTTCTTTGAGCTGTCGCCAGGTTTTCATTTAGCATTTTAATAAACTTCCTGGGCCAAGGAGTCGTTTTCCTCTGTCCTCTTTGTCCTCAGCATGAAGTAATAGTACAAAAGAGGGTCATCATTTTTAGGCCAGTCATCTGCATTCATTATAAAATTATCCTTATGAATAACGTCTGGGGGAGAGAAAAAGGGGAGCAGGCTTCTTTCTGCACTTAACATTAGAAAGGGGGGTTATAGGCACATCAAGGATTTAAGAAACTGCCAACAGAAGTATTTTTCACACAGATAGTTAGAAAGGACATTAAAAAGAAACTGCACAGTCAAGTTATAGCAAGATAACCAGAATTAAATTGCCTAAAGCAGGGGTCCCCAAACAGGGGGGACCAGTTCACTGTCCCTCAGACCGTTGGAGGGCCGGACTATAAAAAAAAACTATGAACAAATCCCTATGCACACTGCACATATCTTATTTTAAAGTAAAAAAACAAAACGGGAACAAATACAATATTTAAAATAAAGAACAAGTAAATTTAAATCAACAAACTGACCAGTATTTCAATGGGAACTATGGGCCTCCTTTTGGCTAATGAGATGGTCAATGTCCGGTTCCATATTTGTCACTGCTAGCTGTAACAAGTGATATGACGCGCTCTGGAGCCGTGACGTGTACATCCCGCATCACTGAAAGTAGTACTGTACCTGAGCGACGTTGCGCTTTGCATCTGCATCTTGTGCTCCTCTCACTGACCACCAATGAAAGAGGTGCCCCTTCCAGAAGTGCGGCGGGGGCCAGATAAATGGCCTCAAGGGGCCGCATGCAGTCTGCAGGCCGTAGTTTGGGGACCCCTGGCCTGAAGATTTGCTTACTTGTGTCCTTATCTGGAATCTCTCTAAGAGCAGAGGTACCAGTAGACTCCCATGTTTACATGGTGATATGAAAATTGGCCTCTGAGACAGTTAGTTGTAAGGATTGCAAGAGAATTTTTTGGAACCTGCATTTCTGGGTTCAGTGTGATGTCACTTTTTAGTGTTTCTAGGCATTGGGCCAAAATTCAGTTTCAGGAAAATAATTGCAAAAATGTTTAAATAATTTGCATGAGGTTTGTGAAAGCAGAGGAAAAGCTGCCTGCTCCGCTCCCAAAGGAGATTTCAAGACACAATCTATGTTAGGCCACAAAACTCTGTTTAGACAGAACAATTATCAGCCCTTTGCCTTCTCTTTCATTATTAAACTGAGGCCTAGTTCCTCTGAGGGTTTCACCTGGCGTATGGGAAGACTGTTGTTACTAAGTCCCCTTTATGGATGTTCAAATAGGCTCAGTAAATTCAGAGTTTACTAAATTGGCTCATTCATGGACATTATTTGACATGAAGTTGCTTCTATGTCATGATTAGCTTTTATGTTGCTATTCATGTTATAATCAAATATGACAGAATTATATGGGATGGTTTCACCAGACCTTCATTTTGCATTTTAATAAACTTCCTAGGCCACAAAATAATTTTCCTATAGCCCTCATCATGAAGTAATAATAAAAAGAGGATCGTCATTTTTAGGCCAGTCATCCACATTAATTATAAAATTATTCTTTTGAGTAACCAAATATAAGGTCTGGGATAGAGAAAAAGGGGAGCAGGCGTCTTTTTGTTAACATTTGAATGGGAGTTTTCACATTCCATATAATTCCATCATATGTGATTATAACATGAATAGAAACAGAAAAGCTAATCATGACATAGAAGCAACTTCCTGTCAAATAATGTCCATGGGCCCTGGCCGGTTGGCTTGGTGGTAGAGCGTCGGCCTGGCGTGCAGAAGTCCCGGGTTCGATTCCCGGCCAGGGCACACAGGAGAGGTGCCCATCTGCTTCTCCACCCCTCCCCCTCTCCTTCCTCTCTGTCTCTCTCTTCCTCTCTTGCAGCCGAGGCTCCATTGGAGCAAAGATGGCCGGGGCACTGGGGATGGCTCCTTGGCCTCTGCCCCAGGCGCTAGAGTGGCTCTGGTCGCAACAGAGCCACACCCTGGAGGGGTAGAGCATCGTCCCCTGGTGGGCAGAGCGTCGCCCCCTGGTGGGCGTGCCGGGTGGATCCCGGTCGGGCGCATGTGGGAGTCTGTCTGACTGTCTCTCCCCGTTTCCAACTTCAGAAAAATACAAAAAAAAAAAAAAATGTCCATGAATACTATGTGGAGAATTCTTAAAAAGGTATCCTAGTGCTGAGTTTATTTCATTCATTTTGACTCCTTAAAAGTGAGCTCAAAGAACCCTAAGTGACAGGATCATCAAAACAATGCACAGAAGGATGCAGTGGGTAGAACCCTATTAAGACAAAAAAGTGAAGCTGTGTTTAAATGACGTTACAGCTATCATTGCCCAAATTTCAGCACAGTTATTTCTTTAGGGAACTACTTAAAGTATTATTTGAATTGAATCAAAGTTATTTTTACAGAGATTCTTGAAATGGCATTATCTGATTTAAAGAGAAATGGCTACTTTTATATTGTAGTTTATTGATTTTGATAGTTCAGGAATGAATACGTTGAACAAGCGGCACTGTTAGAGTGTACACAAATACGATTTTATTTCATTTTACTTCTCCCTCTTCCCCCCTTTAACCCTGCCTATTAAAACCCCCATTGAATAATAGTTTTCCCCCGCCTTTGAGAAGGAACTACAAACACACACACAACACACACTTACATAATCTTCTCTTTTTTGACCTCTCTAACTTCCTTTTTCAGGGTAGAGTTGGATACGTTTTCCCAATTCCTTTGTATGTTTTTTTTGGGGGGGTTATTTTTTTGGGTTTTTTTGGACAGAGATAGAGAGAATCAGAGAGAGGGACAGACAGGGACAGACAGACAGGAAGGGAGAGATATGAGAAGCATGAATTCTTTGTTGTGGCATCTTAATTGTTTGTTGGTTGTTTGTTCATTGATTGCTTTCTCATATGTGCCTTGACCCAGGGGGCTACAGCAGAGCAAGTAACCCCTTGCTCAAGCCAGTGACCTTGGGCTCAAGCCAGCCACCTTGGGCTTCAAGCCAGCAACCTTTGGGTTCAAGCCAGCAACCATGGGGTCGTGTCTATGATCCCACGCTCAAGCCAGCAACCCTGAGCTTAAGCTAGTGAGCCTGCACTCAGCTGGGATAAGCATACACTCAAGCCAGATAAGCCCGCACTCAAGCTTGTGACCTCAGGGTTTCAAACCTGCATCCTCTGCATCCTAGTTCAACACTCTATCTGTGGCACCACCACCTGGTCAGGCTGTATGTCTCTTATATGGACCTCGAAACTCTCTTTGGAATGTTGCTGTAGATGGAATCCAAGACTACTGCAAATGATTTTGCAGTTTGCACCTTACACAAAGATGCCAAGCTAAGGAGATGAGCGAGTGCTGAATTCCAGCCCTTGCTCCTCTAGCAACATTAGGTGCTAGAAGGGGCACTCTATTGTAATTCATCTGCCCAGTAAAGTTGCTTTTTTGTTAATTTGCACAGAGGTACCTGGTTGAAATTGAGACAGAGCCCTGGTTGAAACTGAGACAGAGTCCCATCGCAATCAGATAAGTTGCAGGATTAGCAGTTTCTCTATATGAAAACCATCTACAGCTTGACCAGGTGGTGGTGCAGTGGATAGATCTTCAGACTGGGATGCGGAGGGCCCAGGTTCAAGACCCCAAGGTCGCCAGCTTGAGCGCAGGCTCATCTGGTTTGAGCAAAGCTCACCAGCTTGGACCCAGGTCACTGGCTCGAGCAAGGGGATACTCGATCTGCTGTAGCCCCATGGTCAAGGCACATATGAGAAAGCAATCAATGAACAACTAAGGTGTCGCAACAAAAAACTAATAATTGATGCTTCTCATCTCTCTCTGTTCCTGTCTGTCTGTCCCTATCTATCCCTCTCTCTGACTCTCTCTGTCTCTGTAAAAAAAAAAAAAAAAGAAAAGAAAACCATCTACAGATATTAATGATGCCTGTGACAACTATTTACCCTCATGCCAGAAAATTGCCAAGAGGCTGAAGGATATCCATTATCATCCTATCGCTTTTTTATTAGAACAAAATATCAGGTTTCTAAAGTGGAGATTTATTTATTTATTTATTTATTTATTTATTTATTTATTTATGTCAATAAAACTGTGAAGTCACTTCAATGGAGAAAGAACTGTTCTTTCAACAAAAGATGCTTGTATAACTAGATACCCACATGCAAAAAGAAAAAAGGAAAGAGAAAAGACCCCTACTGCACCTAATGTACAAACTTTAACTCTAAATGAGTTCTTAACCTAAAGGTAAGAGTAAAGACTATGAAAGTCCTTGAAGAAAATATAGGAGCATATCTTTTGGCCTTGGATCAAATAATGCTTTCTTAGATGTGACCCCAAAAGCTCAAGCTACCAGAGAAAAATGAGATCAATTGGACTTAATAAAAATGAAAACTTTTTGTGCTTTAAAAATACACCATCAAGAAAGTGAAATGACAACCCATGGAATGGGAGAAAATGTTAGCATAAGAATAAAGAACTCACCATAAAAAAGATAAATAACCTTAAAAATGCACAAAGGATCTGAACAGACATTTCTTCAAAGAAGGTATTCAAATGACCAGTAAGTACATGAAAAGATACTCAACATTATTAGGCATCAGGAAATGTAATGAAAACCACAATGAGATACCAATTTACATTCACTAGGATGGCTATAATAAAATGACAGAATAGCAAGCATTGATACGGATGCAGACAAATGGGAACTCTTGTATACTGCTAGTGAAATTTAAAATGATGCAGCCACTTTGGAAAACAGTTTGGCAGTTCCTTCGTGAAGTTAAATATAAAGTTATATGACCCAGAAATTCCACTTCTAGGTATATACACAAGAGAGTTGAAAGCATATGTCCTCACAAAAACTTGTACATAAATGTTCATAAAGCATTATTCATAATAGCTAAAAAGCAGAAAAAAATCCAAATGCCTATCAGCTGACAAATGAACAAAATGTGGTATATCTATACAATAGAATATTATACAGCAATAAAAAGGAACAGAGAACTGTTTCATGCTACAAGATGGAAGAACGTAAAAAACATTATTCCAAGTCAAAAAAGTTAGTCACAAAAGACCACATACAGCATAATTCCATTTATATGAAATTCCCAGAATAAGCAAATCCATAAAGAGAGAGGTAGGTTAGTGGTTACCAAGGGCAACTTTACTTTTGGATAGTTCATTGATAGTGTAAAGACATAAAATTGATTTTTATATATTGATCTTGTATTCTGCAACATTACTTAACTTTTTGTTTATTAGCCTTTAAGTGAATTCCTTTCCTGTATAAAGAACATCTCATCTGCAACAGAGATGATTTTACTTCTTCCTTTTCAATGGATGCCTTTTAGTTCTTCTGCTTCCCTGACTTCATTGAGCAGAACCTCCAGCACTGTGTTGAATAGAAGAGGTGAAAGTGGGCATCTCTGCCTTGTCTCTGATAATAGGAGAAAACTATTCACTCTTTCACCATAAAAAGGATTTTGCTAGAATGTGTACCTTCCCTTTCCACCAAAGAATGAAGACTGTGTTTCTCTGGCTGAGCTGAAACACAAAGATGTCTTGCCAGAAGAGAGTGAAGCAGGCCTGCGCAGAGTGGAGCAGAGCAGAGCAGACCATCAGGGAGCAGAGTGGTCTCACTGTTGAGCTGTTTTCACTGAATTAAGTTTCCTTCTTTATCTTAAAAAGAAAAAGAAAAGAATAATTTTGCTGTGATGCCTTTTTGTCAGGTTGTGAAAATTTTCTTCTATTCCAAGTTTGTTAATAAGTTTTGTTTAATTATGAATGTGTATTGAGTTTTGTCAAATGTTTTTCTATGTCTATTGAGTTGAATATATAGTTTTTGTTTTTTATTCTATTAATATGGTGTAGGCACTGAATAATTTTCATACATTAAACCACTCTTGTACTCCTATGGTAAATTTCACTTGGTCATGGTGTATAATGCTTTTACATATTGCTGGATTTGGTTTTCTCATATTTTGCTGAGGATTTTTGCATCTACATTTATAAGGTCCTTTATAGTTTATATACTTTCAGTCTGTTTTTCATTTAATTTTGCCTGTTGAGACTTTAGCTGTGCAAAGTTTTCCAGATTTTAGGCAAACAAACGGGTCAGTACTTTTCTTTATGGCTTCTTAGTATTTATATATTTTCTTATTGAGAAAGATCATTCCTACTGCTCCAAGACCATAAGACTATTTGCCTGTGTTTTTTTAAATCTGATTATTATTTTATTTTTTATGTTTAGAGAGTTGATCAATCAGGAATTTACCTTTATATAAGTTATAAGGTTAAAATTCAATGGCCTTTTAAAAGAATCCATTTAATAATTCACCAATTTACTGAAATTCACTTAGAAGCCCTCTGCTCTCTACAGGTGTCTAGAGGCTGCACTGTAGCTTGGCCAATGGAGGCTTCAGCAGCATGGCTGCTAGCCCCTCTGGCCAGCCTCGCACAGAACTCCCAGGCTAGCCCCACACAGATGGGCGCCTGATTCTTCAGTGGAAGACCAGCTTCGAAGAAAAGCCCAAAGGGAGAAATTTGCAAGATGAGCTGTACTGCCATTACAGAAAATGGATTCTGGATTACAGGTATGGCAGTTCAGGCAGTAGGAGAAGTTGCAGGAAGTAAAAAGAAAGTAGAAAAATGCTCTTAAACCTAAAGGGGCTGCTCTGCAGAGCCCACTACCAAGTCAATAAAAAGCAATTGCTTTCTCAGCCTCTCTCTTGTTTTCTTTCCTATCACTTAGATGCCTCATCCCAGCCATTTTTTTTTTGTTCCCCATCTATCTTCCGAGCAAAGGAGCTTGGACGCTACAAAGAACAGGCTGTAAAGGCCCTACCTGGGAGGGTTGGTTTGGTGTGCTCGCCCTGGCTCCCTTCTAGTTCAGGGAACTCTTGCTCTGGCATATTTACCCCTCCTTTGCAGGTCATAGGACTGGCCCAACTACACTGCTCACAAAAATTAGGGGATATTTTATTGCTTCATATTAATTTTGAAACATCTTCTAATTTATGAGCAGTTATTGCAGCCATTTTCTTGGTCTTAGCCACCATGTAAGCCTTGAAAAGACTATACCTTCGGTATTTGTGCAGTAACACATTTAATAAATGCTTTGATGAAAATTTATTTAGCCTGACCTGTGGTGGCACAATGAATAAATTGTCAACCTGGAATGCTGAGGTCACTGACTTGAAACCCCAGGCTTGCCTGGTTAAGGCACATGTGGGAGTTGATGCTTCCTGCTCCTCCACCTGCTCTTGTCTCTCTCTCTCTTTCTTCCTGCCTTTCTAAAATTAATAAATTAAAATTTTATTTAAAAAAATAAAATAAAGTTTATTTAACAAAATTATTCACATCTGAGAAGTGCTAAACCCATTCTAAGCATTATAAATACAACTATAAAAAAACAAGCAGTCCCTGTTCTCATATAGCTTACATGGAGGAGAGATTCACAATTAAACATGTAAACAAGGTAATTTCAGATAGCTAATAAGTGCAATGAAGAAAATAAAACAGGATGATATGATGGAAAATATTAGAGCTTTGTTAGACACTATAGCCAGGGAAAAACTCCTCTAAGATGATATATTTGTGTTGATATCATAGTGATAAGAACACAGCCATTGAAAGGGCCAATAAAAAAATGTTCTAGGCCCTGGCCGGTTGGCTCAGCGGTAGAGCATCAGCCTGGTGTGCAGGGGACCCGGGTTCGATTCCCGGCCAGGGCACATAGGAGAAGCGCCCATTTGCTTCTCCACCCCACCCCCTCCTTCCTCTCTGTCTCTCTCTTCCCTTCCTGCAGCCAAGGCTCCATTGAAGCGAAGATGGCCCAGGCGCTGGGTATGGCTCCTTGGCCTCTGCCCCAGGCGCTAGAGTGGCTCTGGTCGCGGCAGAGCGACACCCCGGAGGGGCAGAGCATCGCCCCCTGGTGGGCGTGCTGGGTGGATCCCGGTCGGGCGCATGCGAGAGTCTGTCTGACTGTCTCTCCCCGTTTCCAGCTTCAGAAAAAGTACAAAAAAAAAGTTCTAGGTGGTTCTGTCTATGGAGCATGTCTGTACCTTTCCCTACCCCTTCCCCTGGTGCATTTTCTTTCTCTCTCTCTCTCCTAAGCTCCAAGGGCCCTTCTTTTGCCTCTGGGACTGTTTTTCTGAGCTCATTTCTTCTAAAGCTCACTTCTACCTCTGTGACTTTCTAAATAAAATTTCTCTTATAATTTGAAAATAAAAAGAAAATACCTTAAGTGGAGGGGCAAGCACAAAGGGTCTGAGGCTGAAGCAGGCTTAGTGTATTCAAGCAACAGCATGAAATGCCTGTGGATGGAGTGAAATTAATGAGATGGAGACAATAACCAAGTGAGACAGAGTGGAGACAGGGCTAGTCCATGCAGAAACTTTTAAGTCATATTAAAGAAGGTAGTAGAGGGAGACCTGAAGATGGCAGCAGAGTAGGCAGATGCAAGACTCCCAGCTCACACCACCAAACTGTATTACAAATTAATTTAGGAACAATCAGCATGAAATCCAACTCTGGACTACAAGAACAGCTCTCAAAAACCAAGGAGCAAAGAAGAAGCCACACCAAGCCTGGTAGGTAGTCTCCCCTGCCTACAAGAACAAAGGGGTGTGAGGCGGAGAGCCCAGAAGGGCTCTCATTCCAAGGAAAAGAATAATAAATATCACTCACAGCCACTTGCCTGGGAACCTGGTAACAAGGTGTGTTGAAAGGGCTGGCTTATCTTCCAAAAGGAAAGGGGGGACAGAGAGACAGATGGTGACTGGCAGAGGAATGCATGGGAGGACCTGAGAAGCTGACTCATCCAGTTCTGGAGGCGGCCATAGCTGGGGGAGGGGTTGATCCTTCCATATAACACAAGACAAGTTGTTCCGGGTCACCAATTTCAAGATATCTCTCCAGCTCCAATCAATGCAAGAAGACACAGTTGAAAAGAAGAAGTGGGGAAGAGGGGCAGTAACTCAGGTCTCCATGGAGATCTGAGATACACCTCCCCCTACTGAAGCTGGGAAAGCACCCCGCCCCCATAGAGAGTAACTGGCAGATCAGGCCTCCAGAGTCTCAGGTTACATCCACCACATTCCTGGATACAGTTTTAAATAAGCCCCCTGCTGAGATCAGTAAACAAGACTACCACCGAAATAATTGAGAAGAAAAAAACCAATCAAGACTTCAAAGCAGCTCTACTAGAAAAGCCAAACAGTGGATTAAAAACAACAGCTGATGCCAACCCAAGAAGACCTAGAAATAACACAACTGAAAATTGGAGGCAGACAACACCAAACCTAGACTCAACCAGCCCTACAAACAACACACCTAAACACACAGACATAATGAGAAGATGGAAAAGTGCAATCCAAATGAAACCACAAGAGAAATCTCCAGAAAAGGAACTGAATGATATGGAAATAACCAAACTGCTGGATGCAGAGTTTAGAATAATGACTGTTAGGATGCTTATGGATCTTAGAACAACAATGGATGGTCATTACGAACACTTAAATTAAGAGATAGCAAGTATAAAAAAGGACATTGAAATATTAAAAAAGAATCAGTTGAAGGTGACAAATACAATATCAGAAATGAAGCCTGCAATGGAAGGAATTAAAAGCAGGATGGATGAAGCTGAGGACTGAATCAGCGAGTTGGAAGACAAGATGAACAAAGGCATTGAAGCAGAGTAGAAAAAAGAAAAAGTCTGAGGAAACTCTGAGAGAGCTCTGTGACAACATGAAGAGAAATAACATCCACATCATAGAGGTTCCTGAAGAAGAAGAGAAAGAACAAGGAATAGAAACTTTATTCAATCAAATCATAGCTGAAAACTTCCCTAAATTGATGCAAGGAAGGTTCTCACAAGTTCAAGAAGTACAGAGAACTCCATTAAAGAAAAACCCAAAGAAACCTACACCAAGATACATCATAATTAAAATACCAAAGCTAAGTGATAAAGAGAAAATATTAAAAACTGCTAGAGAAAAGAAGGCTATCACCTACAAAGGAGCCCCCATAAAGATGACATCCGACTTCTCAATAAAAACACCTGAGGCCAGAAGGGAATGGCAAGAAATATTCAAAGTAATGCAGAACAAGAACCTACAACCAAGACTACTTTATCCAGCAAGACTATGATTTAAAATTGAAGGAGAAATAAAAAGCTTCCCAGACAAAAAAAAAACCTCAACGAATTCCTTACAACCAAACCAATGGTGCAGGAAATGTTAAGGGGCCTGTTGTAAACAGATCAAAGTGGGAAAAGAATATAGCAAAAGAGGAATACCTCTTTAAAGAATAAAATGGCAATAAACAACTACATATCAATAATAACCTTAAATGTAAATGGATTAAATGATCCAATCAAAAGACATACAGTAGCTGCTTTGATAAGAAAACAGGATCCGTACATATGCTGTCTACAAGAGACACACCTTAAAACAAAAGATGCACATAGACTAAAGGTAAAAGGATGGAAAAAAATATTTCATGCAAATGGGAATAAAATAAAAGCTGGGGTAGCAATACTTATATCAGACAAAATGGACTTTAAAACAAAGACTATAGTAAGAGATAAAGAAGGTCACTACATAGTGATAAAGGGAGCAATCCAACAGGAAGATATAACCATCATAAATATCTACGCACCTAACATAGGAACACCTAAATAAATAAAGCAGACTTTGATGGATATAAAGGGCAAGATCAACAGCAATACTATATAGTAGGAGATTTCAATATCCCACTAACATCACTAGATAGATCCTCAAGAAAGAAAATTAACAAAGAAATAGCAGTCTTAAAGGACACACTAAATAAACTTGATTTAAAAGATATCTTTAGAACTAGATAGAGGGTGGCGGAGGACAATCTGACTTTGGGCGAGGGGTACGCAACATAATTTAATGACAAAATAACCTAGACATGTTTTCTTTGAATATATGTACCCTGATTTATTAATGTCATCCCATTACCATTAATAAAAATTTATTTAAAAAAAAAAAAAGATATCTTTAGAACCTTTCACCCTAAGGCAGCAGAATATACATTCTTTTTTTTTTTTTCAGAGACAGAGAGAGGGGATAGATAGAGACAGACAGACAGGAACAAAGAGAGATGAGAAGCATCAATCATCAGTTTTTTGTTCCGACACCTTAGTTGTTCATTGATTGCTTTCTCATATGTGCCTTGACCATGGGCCTTCAGCAGGCTCAAGCCAACAACCCTGAGTCCAAGCTGGTGAGCTTTTTGCTCAAACCAGATGAGCCCGTGCTCAAGCTGGTGACCTCGGAGTCTCGAACCTGGGTCCTCCGAATCCCAGTCCAACGCTCTATCCACTCCACCACTGCCTTGTCAGGCATACATTCTTTTCAAGTGCTCATGGTACATTCTCTAGGATAGACCACATGTTAGGACACAAAAGTGGTCTCAACAAATTTAAGAAGATTGAAATCATATCAAGCATTTTCTCTGATCACAATGGCATGAAACTAGAAATCAACCACAACAGAAAAACTAAAAAATACTCAAACACATGGAAACTAAATAGCATGTTATTAAATAACAAATGGGTTAACAATGAAATCAAAGAAGAAATTAAAAAATTCCTAGAAACAAATGATAATGAGCAAACAACAACTCAAAATTTATGGGACACAGCAAAAGCAGTCATGAGAGGGAAGTTCATAGCACTACAGGCATTCCTTTCTTTTTCTTTTTTTTTTCTGAAGTTGGAAATGGGGAGACAGTCAGACAGACTCCCGCATGCACCCAACTGGGATCCACCTGACATGCCCACCAGGGGGAGATGCTCTGCCCATCTGGGGTGTTGCTCTGTTGCAACCAGAGCCATTCTAGCACCTGAGGCAGAGGCCATAGATCCATCCTCAGCACCCGGGCCAACTTTGCTCCAATGGAGCCTTGGCTACAGGAGGGAAAGAGAGAGACAGAAAGGAAGGAGAGGGGGAGGGGTGGAGAAGCAGATGGGTGCTTCTCCTGTGTGCCCTGGCCAGTAATCGAAGCCAGGGCTCCTGCATGCCAGGACGACACTCTACCACTGAGCCAACCAGCCAGGGCACTACAGGCATTCCTTAAGTTTGAACAAGCTCAAGTAAACAATCTAACCCTTCATCTAAAAGAACTAGAAAAAGAACAGCAAGTTAGACCCAGAGGTAGTAGAAGGAAGGAAATAATAAAGATCAGAGTGGAAATAAATGACATAGAAGTTAAAGAAACAATACAGAGGATCAAAGAAACCAAGAGCTGGTTCTTTGGAAGGGTAAACAAGATTGACGAACCTTTAACAAGACTCACCAAGAAAAGAAGAGAGAGAACTCAAATAAATAAAATTAGAAATGAGAGTGGAGAAATAACAACTGACCCAAAAGAAATACAAAATATTGTAAGAAAATACTATGAAGAACTGTATGCTAAAAAATTAAACAACCTAGGTGAAATGGACAAATTCCTTAAAACATATAATCTTCCAAAAATCAATCTGGAAGAATTGGAAAACCTAAACAGACCAATTACAACAAAAGAGATAGAAACAGTTATCAAAAAGCTCCCAAAAAACAAAACCCCTGGGCCTGATGGCTTCACTGGTGAATTCTACCAAATATTCAAAGAAAAACTATCTTTCTACCAAATATTCAAAGAAGAACTCCTATCTTTCTCAAGCTATTTCAAAAAATTCAAGAGGAAAGAACACTTACAAGTTCTTTTTATGAGGCTAGCATAATTCTGATTCCAAAACCAGGCAAAGACAACACAAAGAAAGAAAATTATAGGCCAATATTCCTGATGAATTTAGATGCTAAAATCCTCAACAAAATATTATCAAACTGGATCCAGCAATACATGAAAAAAATTATACATCATGATCTAGTGGGATTTATTCTGGGGAGGCAAGGATGGTACAATATTTGCAAATCAATGAATGTGATTCACCACATAAACAAAAGGAAGGAGAAAAACCACATGATAATTTCAATACATGCAGAAAAAGCATTTGATAAAATTCAGCACCCATTCATGATCAAAACTCTTAGCAAAGTGGGAATACAGGGAACATACCTCAACATGATAAAGGCCATCTATGACAAACCCACAGCCAACATCATACTCAATGGGCAAAAATTAAAAGCAAATCAGGAACAAGGCAGGGGTGCCCCCTTTCACCACTCTTATTCAACATAGTCCTGGAAGTCCTAGCTACAGCAATCAGACAAAAAGAAAAAATAAAAGTCATGCAAATTGGAAACGAAGAAGTAAAACTATCATTATTTACAGATGATGTGATACTGTAAAAAAAAACCCTTAAAATCTCAGTCAAAAAACTACTGGACCTAATGAATGAATTCAGCAAGGTGGCAAGATATAAAATTAATACACATAAATCAGAGGCATTTTTATACACGAACAATGAACTGTCAGAAAGAGATATTAAGGAAAAAATCCCCTTCACAATTGCAACAACAACAAAAAATGAAGTACCTAGGAGTAAATTTAACCAAGGAGGTTAAAGACTTGTACTCAGAAAATTATAAAACATTGATAAAAGAAATCAAGGAAGACACAAACAAGTGGAAGCATATACCGTGCTCATGGTTAGGAAAAATAAACATCATTAAAATGTCTATATTACCCAAAACAATTTATAAATTTAATGCAATACCAATTAAAATACCAATGACATACTTCAAAGCTACAGAACACATATTTCAAAAATTTATATGGAATGAACCAAAAAAGAACACGAATAGCCTCAGCAATCTTGAAAAAGAAGAATAAAATGGGAGGTATCACACTTCCTGATATCTTTATACTACAAAACCATTGTACTCAAAACAGCTTGGTACTGGCATAAGAACAGGTATATAGATCAATGAAACAGAACAGGGAACCCAGAAATAAACCCACATCTTTATGGACAATTGATATTTGACAAAGGAGGTAAGAGCATACTGAGGAGTAAAGACAGTCTCTTTAACAAATGGTGTTGGGAAAACTGGACAGCTACCTGCAAAAAATGAAACTAGACCACCAACTTACATGCACAAAAAAACTCAAAATGGATAAAGGACTTAAATGTAAATCGTGAAACCATAAGTATCCTAGAAGAAAGCATAGGCAGTAAGCTCACCGGCATCTATCGCAGCAATATCTTTGCTGATTTATCTCCACCGGCAAATGAAATAAAAGTCAGGATAAACAAATGGGACTATATCAAACTAAAAAGCTTTTGCACAGGTAAAGACAATATGAACAGAATAAAAAGATAAACCATACAATGGGAGAATATATTTGACAATACATCTGATAAAGGATTAATAAACAAAATTTATAAAGTACTTGTAAAACTCAACACCAGAAAGACAAACAATCCAATCAAAAATGAACACAAGAAATGAATAGACACTTCTCCAAAGAGGACATACAGATAGCCAATAGACAAATGAAAAAATGCTTAACATCACTAATCATTAGAGAAATGCAAATTAAAACCACAATGAAGGCCCTGGCCGGTTGGCTCAGCGGTAGAGCGTCGGCCTAGCGTGCGGAGGACCCGGGTTCGATTCCCGGCCAGGGCACATAGGAGAAGCGCCCATTTGCTTCTCCACCCCTCCGCCGCGCCTTCCTCTCTGTCTCTCTCTTCCCCTCCCGCAGCCAAGGCTCCATTGGAGCAAAGATGGCCCGGGCGCTGGGGATGGCTCTGTGGCCTCTGCCCCAGGTGCTAGAGTGGCTCTGGTCGCAACATGGCGACGCCCAGGAGGGTCGCAACATGGCGACGCCCAGGATGGGCAGAGCATCGCCCCCTGGTGGGCAGAGCGTCGCCCCCTGGTGGGCGTGCTGGGTGGATCCCGGTCGGGCGCATGCGGGAGTCTGTCTGACTGTCTCTCCCTGTTTCCAGCTTCAGAAAAATGCAAAAAAAAAAAAAAAAAAAAAAAAAAAAAAACCACAATGAGATACCACCTTACACCAGTCAGAATGGCGCTCATTAACAAAAGAACACAGAATAGGTGCTGACGAGGATGTGATGAAAGGGGAACCCTCTTGCACTGCTGGTGGAAAGGCAGATTGGTGCAGCCACTGTGGAAAACAGTATGGAGATTCCTCAAAAAATTAGAAATGGAACTGCCCTTTGACCCAGCCATCCCACTTATAGGAATATATTGCAAGGACACAATATCACCGACTGAAAAAAAGAAATGCACCCCCATGTTTATGGCAGCATTGTTCACAATAGCAATAATCTGGAAACAGCCCAAGTGTCCATCAGTGGAAGAGTAGATTAAAAAGCAGTGGTACATATACACAATGAAATACTATGGGGTTATGAAAAAGAAGGAAATATTACCTTTTGCAACAATATGGAGGGACCTGGAAACTATTATGTTGAATGAAATAAGCCAGGCAGAGAAAGAAAAATATCATATGACCTCACTCATTTGAGGAACCCAAGGAATAATGAGAACTGAGGAACAGAATTGAGACAGAGGAGGGATCAAAGGGACCAGAGGAAAAGAGGACAGAGGGAAAGGGGATGATAGGATGGGATAAACCTGAAGGGAAGGGGGAGGGCACTGTAGGGAGTGGAGAGCAAGAGGGCAAGGGAGATGTTGAGGGGAATAGGGGAGAGGGGGAATGCATTTGGGGTGACCCTAGAATCTATGTAAACACAATTAATTAAATTAAAAGAAATTAAAAAAAAGAAGGTAGTAGAAGTTACTGAAATAATGCTTATATTTTTGAGTGATTCCTTGACTAACTATATGGAGAATAAATTGTGGTGGGGCAATAGAGAAATTGGGAAGATTGGTTAGAAGGGACGAGGGTGGCTTGAACTAGAGAGGTGCCCATGAATATGGAGAGAATTTGACGAATTTGAGATATATTTTCGAAACAATAATAACTGACATTGAGCACTTAATATGCATCAGCTACTATTTTAACTTAACAACTTATTAATTTCCACTATTATCTTATAAATTAGATGATGTCAACATCCTTGTTTTATAGATGACAACTTGATCAAGTGTAGGTAGATTGCTCAAGGTTATAGCATTCGTCAATGGTAGAGTCAGGATCTGAATCTACATACATACATGCAAGTTCCAGAACTTGCATTCTTTTTGTTTTTCCTTTTTATTGAATTCATTTGGGTGGCACTGGTTAACAAAGCTATACAGGTTTCAGCTGTGCAATTCCACAACAATCATCTCTACACTGTATTATGTGTTCACCACCCAAAGTCAAAAATCCTTCCTTCACCATTTATACCCCCTACACCCAAAGGTGGATTTAACGGCAGGCGCACCAGGTGCACGCCCTGGGCCCCAACTTCTGAAGGTCTCCAAAAAACCTCAACTTTACACTTTTTCTAATGACAAGGGGCCCAATATTTTTTTTCTGTACCTGGGGCCTCAACCGACCTTAATCTGTACCCCACTCTGCCACCCCAGGAATCATGTTATTAAGCACCCATTTTTACTCTTTCTTTAGAAGAGCCCATGGATGTATTGGTAGAGTGAACATTGGAGGTTGAAGGAAAAAGCAGAAATTAGAGATGACTTAGGTTTTTGGATGGAGCATCTTGGTGGATATTTATGGTTGTTTACTAAGATTAGAAATATTAGGAAAGCTATACACTGGTGTACATATTTGATGGGGTAGAGAGGGTGATAATGAAAGGAGAATTTCTTCTCTCTGAATTAAAAAATATTAAGTTTTAGATATCTTCAATGGAATGTCAAGTAGGCAGGTTAATGCATGACTTTCGGGTTTAGGAGTCAGGTTAGGGCTAGAAAGAGTAATTTAGGACTCATTGAGAGTTGGTATTTAAAACCAGATTCCTAGACAAGGTAGATCTAAAAATTAAAATAATATTGTCCATGTTCAAGTTGTGGTGCACTTAAATAGAGGAGAGGAAGTCAATAAAAGAGACAGAAAATGAGCAACCATAAGATAGGGGGAAAGCTTATAGAATGTGGTATCTTAGAAGTCATGGAGCAACTATTCCAAAATACAATGATTAAACAGCCATCCCTTTCCTCATTGATCTGCAATGCCATTTTAATCACACTTCTTTTCCATAGTTACCCAGATTTATCTCCAGACTCTTCTTCTCTCTTATTCATTCTGCTTTAAGCACAAAGTGCTGTCTGTACTAATCATGGCCTTACATTAGGTTGTCATTTTCAAAAATTTTCTGCCTGCTCTTACATTATTTTTTCTAGATTTGCACCAATTTGCTACATTCTAAGTAATTGCATAGGAATGGCGTTGAATTTACACAACAATTTAGGGGAATAGTGACATTTTCATAACAGTCAGTCCTTTTTTCCAGGAAAAGAATATGCTGCTGTTCCATTCAGGTTTTTTCCCTCTATCTTCAGCAAAGATTTATGGTTTTCTCCCTGAAGGTCTAGCATGCTTGCTAATAAGTTCATTCCTAGATATTTTATGTTTCTGGTTGCTAACATATATCAGCCTCTTTTTATTGCACTCCTTAATTGATTATTGCTGGGTTAGAGTTCTTTGTTGTAACCCATAGATACCAAATCTGACCAATTTAAGCCAGAAGATAACCGAATAGAAGCAAGTGGGGAGTTCATGTGATTAAAGGGAGATTGAAGAACTAGGGTCATAACATATACATATTATGTTTTATAATAAGAAGAAAACTATTTTCTTTAATAAATTTTATAAAATTAGTAAAGTTTAAATAGTAGTTAAAAGGTTTAAATTGGGAACATATTTATATCTTTACTATAGAAATAACTCTTAAAACTGTAAAATGTTAGGAATCCAAAAGATAACAGTACAAAAGACAAAAATAAATACTTTAGAAAGTAAAAAACCATTAGCAATATACAATAAACCTATTCAGCCTGACTTCTCTAGTAAAATAAATGTTGCATACTAAAGTAATGTCTTTTCATATATCAAACTAACAAAGATTTTTTTTTTTAAATAAATTTTTATTAATGGTAATGGGATGACATTAATAAATCAGGGTACATATATTCAAAGAAAACATGTCTAGGTTATTTTGTCATCAAATTATGTTGCACACCCCTCGCCCAAAGTCAGATTGTCCTCCGTCACCCTCTATCTAGTTCTCTGTGCCCCTCCCCCTCCCCCTAACTCTCTCCCTCCCTCCCTCCCATGTCCTCCCTCCCCCCCCACCCTTGGTAACCACCACACTCTTGTCCATGTCTCTTAGTCTCATTTTTATGTTCCACCAATGTATGGAATCATGTATTTCTTGTTTTTTCTGATTTGCTTATTTCACTCCTTATAATGTTATCAAGATCCCACCATTTTGCTGTAAATGATCTGATGTCATCATTTCTTATGGCTGAGTAGTATTCCATAGTGTATATGTGCCACATCTTCTTTATCCAGTCTTCTATTGAAGGGCTTTTTGGTTGTTTCCATGTCTTGGCCACTGTGAACAGTGCTGCAATGAACATGGGGCTACATGTGTCTTCACGTATCAATGTTTCTGAGGTTTTGGGGTATATACCCAGTAGAGGGATTGCTGGGTCATAAGGTAGTTCTATTTGCAGTTTTTTGAGGAACCACCATACTTTCCTCCATAATGGTTGTACTACTTTACAGTCCCACCAACAGTGAATGAGGGTTCCTTTTTCTCCACAGCCTCTCCAACATTTGCTATTACCCGTCTTGTTGATAATAGCTAATCTAACAGGAGTGAGGTGGTATCTCATTGTAGTTTTGATTTGCATTTCTCTAATAACTAATGAAGCTGAGCATCTTTTCATATATCTGTTGACCATTTGTATCTCTTCCTGGGAGAAGTGTCTGTTCATGTCCTCTTCCCATTTTTTTATTGGATTGTTTGTTTGTTTGTTGTTGAGTTTTATGAGTTCTTTGTAAATTTTGGATATTAGGCCCTTATCTGAGCTGTCGTTTGAAAATATCAGTTCCCATATAGTTGGCTGTCTGTTTATTTTGATATCAGTTTCTCTTGCTGAGCAAAAACTTTTAATTCTGATGTAGTCCCATTCATTTATCTTTGCCTTCACTTCTCTTGCCATTGGAGTCAAGTTCATAAAATACTAACAAAGATTTTTAAAAATGATTAATTCTGGCAAAGATTTAGGAAAATTGTATTCCTATCCATTGCTGATAAAATGTAAAATAGCATAAAAAGTGTCAAAGGCCTTAAAGGTGTTTGCAACTATTCTAAATTGTTGACTTCGGAGTTATACTTTTATGCTTCTATGTTTTGAATGATTCGAAATATAGAATACATTTTATGTGCAAAGATGTTCAGTGCAGCTTTATTTATGAAATAGTAAAAAATTGGAAGCAGCTCAAATGTGGGAAATGGCTAAGGGTATTAGAGCACGTACACTTGGTAGAATACTAAATGAACTTTAAATATGAGCATTATGAAAATGAAATA
This sequence comes from Saccopteryx bilineata, assembly GCF_036850765.1. NCBI lineage: Eukaryota > Metazoa > Chordata > Mammalia > Chiroptera > Emballonuridae > Saccopteryx > Saccopteryx bilineata. The sequence continues at coordinate 207,448,906 of NC_089493.1, forward strand.
ACTAGAATTGTAAATATTGATATGTGGAGGGAAATAAAAACACCTAATTGTCTTAAAGGTAATTCACTGTTGAGTTATCCTTGTTTGCTAGGACTTCGATGATGCTTTTTCCCATTTTTCTGCAATTTCCCCAAATTTTCTCTGTGAACATTTATAATATAATATAATATATTATATCTCTATAATATAATAAAAATATGAAAAAATTTCCAGCTGACTTTATGTCTATTTTAAGCTGATTGCTCTTTTAATTCTTATTTCTTAAAAGTAAGGAACTCGGGAATGAACTTTTCCATTTTACCTACTCTCTGCCTAAATGTCTGTCTGTCTGTGCCATCTTGGGTGTTTTCCCCCTTTTCAAGGCTAACTCGTTCTCTCTACAATCCTGCTCTGTCAATTTTCCTCCGTCTCCAGCATCCCCAATCTCTTCCTCTCCACTGGCCCCTTCGCCTCAAACAACACTTTACACAGGTGTCATCTATCTTGGTTACCTGACCATCTTATTTTAATGCTCACAATCCTGTCTCTCTCCCTTTTACTGCCACACTTCCTTTCTTGCATTGTCATCGTATTTTTCTCTCTCTTTTACTTCTTTCTGAAACTTACCCTGAAAGGTCACTGGAACCTTCTAGTTTGTAGATATTAAAATGACAGAGCTAGAGCACCTACGCCAAGCCAAGCCATCTCATCTGATGGATTCCAGCACTTGCTGTTTACTGGCTGAGTCACTGTAGGCTCCCCTTTGGTGCTCTCTGTATATCAGCTTCTTTACTTATATCATGAAAGTATTGTGGGGAATGAATGTGTTAATACATCTAGTGCTTATAACAGGACTTGAAACATGGAAAACATTCAATGAAAGATATTTTTTTTTTAAATCTGTAACAATCCACAGACAAGAAAAGTTTTCACCGATACAAGGAGCCTTGCCTAAGGTGTGGTCATACCAAGACTGATTCCTTTCTTCCAAGTCAATTCTCCTTTCACCACATTTTACTTCCTTTTAAATTCCTTTCTTGGTCCCCTCTTCTATGATCATTCTGTGGTATGTGAAAGATTATTTCCTTCTTGAAATCCTATTTAACTCATTATACTACTTAGTTCCTCTATATTATTTGATATAGAAATTCTCTTTTGCCCAGACCTTTTCCCCAAAGTGCAGTCCTAGCCCTGTGCGCTCTCTTTCCTTAGTCTTATGTCCTAGCTTCATCTATTTCCTCCATGTGGCAATTCCTTGCCTTGCCCAAGATTGTAGCTTTGTACAGTTGCACAAAGTCTGTGTGAATGCCACTCCCCTGGGTGATGCAGTGCACAGCCTGTGTGTGTGTGCTGTGACTCTGGTCCTGACCGCTCTCTTTAGTTGCTACCTACCATATCAGGCTGCACGTTAGACATTTTCATTCGAATGTCCCATTGCCACCTTTAATTTGTGTGTAAAAGTGATTACTTCACCTTACCTCCCAGATTAGTGACTTTTCCACCTCTCTATAGAGAAATTCAATAGAACCAGTCCTCAACCCCATATTCTAAACCCCAAGACCATATCCCTCCTAATTTCTGATCACTCATGCTAACCAACCTTCCAGGCAACCAAGTTCTGGTTTTAAAACCAGCACAAACCTAGAGAGAATGCTGATCTCAGTGGCCTGAGCTCAGGCTGATTCTGGAGAAGACACTTGGCTGGGTGAGGCAGGGGACCAATGTGAATTGTGGTGGCAGAAAGAGTCAGAGTTTGAAACCAGATCAGTCATGTCAGGGCCAAATTCAAACTGTGAGTGAGAGGTGTAAAGGCAGTGAAGAAATGGATTGGAGCTGAATACATCAGGAAAAAGTGAGAATACAGAGTTAAGGCTGATTGAAAATTCAGGCTGGGAGAGGGTTGGGGACAAACCCTGAAAGGTGCTGCTCCTTTTTCAAAGTAGCTAGCTCCCCATTTCCATCTTTAATTCCCTGTTTCTGTGCTTTCCCCTCCATTTAATCTCCTTACTTCTTTTTTTTTTATTATAATTTTATTTTTTTAATGGGGCGACATCAATAAATCAGGTTACATATATTCAAAGATCAACAAGTCCAGGTTATCTTGTCTTTCAATTATGTTGCATACCCATCACCCAAAGTCAGATTGTCCTCTGTCACCTTCTATCTAGTTTTCTTTGTGCCCCTCCCCCTCCCCCTTTCCCTCTCCCTTTCCCCCCTCCCCCCGTAACTACCACACTCTTATCAATGTCTCTTAGTTTTGCTTTTATGTCCCACCTACGTATGGAATAATGCAGTTCCTGGTTTTTTCTGATTTACTTATTTCACTTCGTATAATGTTATCAAGATCCCACCATTTTGCTGTAAATGATCCAATGTCATCATTTCTTATGGCTGAGTAGTATTCCATAGTGTATATGTGCCACATCTTCTTTATCCAGTCATCTATTGACGGGCTTTTTGGTTGTTTCCATGTCCTGGCCACTGTGAACAATGCTGCAATGAACATGGGGCTGCATGTGTCTTTACGTATCAATGTTTCTGAGTTTTGGGGGTATATACCCAGTAGAGGGATTGCTGGCTCATAAGGTAGTTCTATTTTCAGTTTTTTGAGGAACCACCATACTTTCTTCCATAATGGTTGTACTACTTTACATTCCCACCAACAGTGTATGAGGGTTCCTTTTTCTTCACAGCCTCTCCAACATTTGCTATTACCTGTCTTGTTAATAATAGCTAATCTAACAGGTGTGAGGTGGTATCTCATTGCAGTTTTGATTTGCATTTCTCTAATAACTAAAGAAGATGAAATCTCCTTACTTCTAATTCTACTTCTTCTTCCACATTAGATTAATATTCTGAATTATCTGTTTGGAGCATATGTCTTATTCTGTTCAGATTGCTATAATAACAACACTATAGCCTGGGTGGCTTATAAAGAACATTTATTTCTCATAGTTCTGGAAGCTTGCAAGTCCTAGATCAGATACCAGCAGATTTAGTGTCTAATGAGAGCCCACTTATAGGTTCATAGACAGCATCTGAACAAATACGTCCAGATGAAATGGGGCCTGTAAAGTAAGTGGGGATGGATAGTGTGTGTGTGCACTTAGGACTTTGGGCAGCAGCAGCCTGGGCAAAGGCAGTGGGCCTCTGGGTGGGTGTTCATGCAAGAAGGCCTCATAAGTCATAACAGATGGGAGCAGAGGGTTGAAAGGGGAAACCAAGGAAAGAACCAGAGGATTTATTCAAAGAGAAGCCAGTCCGAAGAACCAGCATCTCAGATGAGAACAGTGTGTGAGCCCAAGTGGGAGGGAAGAGGGCCAGGTGCCCTGCTGAGGGGCTACAATGTGCCACTTCAGCTGTCTTAGCCAGCCCGGCAGGGTTACTGCAAGACTCACAGTGGCCTTCAACACAAATGCACCTAAGTCTGTAACTCCATGTAAAGCAAGACTCAAAAATACCTGTTATGGGCTTTTTATGCTGCTCTTTAGGCCATCCCCCCGCTCCCCAAGCAGGACTTACCAATAGCTGCATGCCAGGATGCAGGCTTGTGGAAATCAGGGTCTGAATCTTTTAAGTGATCATGAGGCATGTGGAAGAAGCAGTATCATCACTGTCCAAATGATGCTTTGCTAGATGCTTCCCTTTTACCAATCCCTGCAGTGCAGTTTCCTGCCTTGGATGATCTGGGCCCAATTGTGGACTGGGATGGAAGCTAAGCAGCTGAGGGTGAGTCTAGATAAGATGGAAGGTGATGTTACTCAGGGAAAACAGCTGGCTAATGTTATTCAATTCATCTTGGCTCTTCTATCTCAGTAATTTTCCATTTTTATCAAATTTCAATATCTGATATTTCAATACCTGAGATTGCTTTTGAGGTAAAAATTATAGCTTTGAAAGTCAAGAAAGCGATGTCATGATGAAAAGTGATAGTAGAAGCCACACACGCATGATCTTATGCTTGTGAGAAGCTTCGGTGTATGTGTATATACAGAGAACTGTGCAGAGTGGTCTCTCCTTACCCAGGGCATAGTTCCAAGGCAGGGGTGCCTAAAGCTGCACACAGTGCCACACCCAACACATACTATTTTTTCCATACACACATATTTATGATAAAGTTTAATGTATAAATTAGGCACAGTAAGAGATTAACAACAATAACTAATAATAAAAAAGAACAATTATATTGTAATATACTGTAATAAAGTTACATGAATGTGGTTTTTCTCACTCTCTGAAAATGTCTTGTACTGTACTCACCTTTCTTGTGATGTGAAATGGTAAAATGCTTGTGTGATAAGAAGTGAGATGGATGATGTAGGCATTTTATCATAGCATTAAATAGTAATTGACCTTCTGATGATATGTAATAAGAACTTTACTGCGTATCTTTGGCAGAGTCAAATTCCCAGCGTGGCTACTCTTGTGCTTTGAGGTCATTACTAAGCAAAATAAGATTAACTTCAACACAAGCACTGCGGTACTGCAATAGCTGATCTGATAACCCAGACGCCTATTAAGTGACTGATGAGAGGGGAATGTATACAGTGTGGGGCAATTCACATCTTGCAAGGGGTGGAGAGGTATGTGAGAGTTTCATCACACTACTTAGAATAGCACACAATTTAAAACTTATTAATTGTTCATTTCTGGAATTTTCTATAGAAAGCGAAACTGCTAATAAAGTGGGACTACTGTATATTTCAGGTCACCAAACCTTATAAAAGATAACATGGATTTGTAAGGTATATATTGTTACAGAGACAACTAAAAGGACTAAAGGTTAATGTCAATTTTTATTATGAGATATTAAAGAGATTGGGGCTCTTCATCGTGCAAGAGGCTTGGACAGCAGCCTATAAATCAGGAAGGAACAGGAAATTAGGGCAAACACCACTTCGTCCATCAGATCCACTGTACAGCCACTGAGACAATTAAAGCTGAACAAAGCTCCTTTCAGGACTCAAAAAGGTAGGTGAAAATTTGCACATTAGGTAATAAATAAGAGCTATATTATTTCATGGGTTGTACAGACTGAAATATAAATATGCTTGATGAGAGTTTGTAAACATTGATCCATGATCCATAATGGGCAAGTTAGAGATGTCTGAAAACTGCTCCTGGTGGAGACTGAGGTCATAGGGAGAGATAAATATGACATGTTGAGTTGGGACAGACCTGGTATGGCATTTCCTATATTATTTTGGACACCTCTTTGTACCTCTGACATTGAAGTTGTAAGCTAACTTCTCCCCATCGATTTTTAAAAAAATTTTATTCCCACATTTTTATTCTACAAGATAAGGGCATTTAGGGACTGGTGTGTTGTCTCTTTTGTTTTACAGTAAAATGGTTTAAAATATATATACTTCTCTGTGCCACTATAATTGATTAAGGGGAGATGAAGTCATCTTCCCTTAAGTAATTGAACAGTTGTATTTAAATAGAATGTGAGAATTGCTTGATGGGAGTTTGTTAAAAATGCAAATTCCAAGGCTCACCACAGTAGTCTGATATGAGATACAAAATCTATATTTTTAAAACACTTCCCAAAGGATTCTGATGTAGTTAATCCCAAGACTTTGGTCTGAGAAACAATGGAAACAGGAGACTTCCTTCAGCATGCGGCTAGCCCATGCAGTGCCTTAGTGAGAATCGAAAAAAGTCACCCTTCCCTCCAACGCTTCATTTCCATCCGCCAGAAATGGAATATACAAACCTCCAGAAGTGAACAGCACTCCAGAGCTGTGCAGTGCGCAGCCTGCACACATGTATGTGGCCTTGTCTTCTTTCAAGCTTTCCGTGGAAAGCTTAAGCATCCTTTGTACATAGGAAGCACCAGAGAGTTGGGGCATCTGTCCCTGGCAGGAGGCCCTGGCAAAAGGCCCCTTATTCCCTTTTTACCCATGTTATCATCATTGACTGCTGGCCAAAGCATGCACGCAAAGAGAGACACTTCGACAAAGCAAGGGGTAGGGAAACAGAGAGGTAATTTGAGTTTTTTAATGGAAAAAATGGTAATATAATGTGTAGTATAAATAGTAATAATTTATATTAATAACTTAAGAATAAAATAATAGTAGGTATGGTATTTATTTTAAAATAATACCAATAATAAACCTCAAGTCTGAGTCACAAGTTGCCACTTTTACTTGACATTTGGGAGTATTTGCCATTTTATGCTTCAGTTTTTCCATCTACAAAATAGTAACTTTCAGTGCAATTTCAAAATCCTCATTTTCTATGCAAACAAGTAGCAGTTGTTTCTAGACACAGCTATCACTTCTTACAACCAAGTTTCATCATTATCTCATCCACTTCCTTTCTCTCCTGCTCTATCCCCATCCCACTTCTTTTTTGTTTTTCTCCTTCCTCATTAGTGACACACGTTACAAACCACGTGGCAGTTTTCTAACACTGTCACTCGGTTTCATTTACTTTTCTGCATCCCCTCAGCCATCACCTTGGCCATCTGTCCAAACACTATGCTTAGATTACTGTGTCCAGCTCCTGTTGGTAACTCTGGCTCCAGCTTCTTCTAATCTATTTTGGCCATCACAGACAAAATCGTTTCCTAAAATAATTTTTTTCAAAGTGTCTTCCTTGTTCAAAAATTAAGCAGAGCTAGGTTGCCATGTGGATAGAGCGTCGTTCCATTGCTCTGAGGTGGCAGGTTCAATCCCCAGTCAGGGAGCACACAAGAAGCAACCAATAGGTGCTCTACTAAATGAAACAATTAAGTGGAACAACAAGTCAATGCTTCTTTCTCTCTCTCTCTCTCTCTTCTTCCATCTCTCTCTCAAATCAATGGGAAAAAATAAAAGAACTAAGCAACCTTATCAATTGACATGCACCTCATCCATCCTGCTTTTCTGTTACTGCTTCCTTATTATTTGAGTGATTTTATCACTAGCTTGGTTCCTTTGCTTAAATGTTCTTAGGCAAGAGTTTTTTATATATATATTTAGTACATTCTTCAATAATGGTTGCCTAACTTTGCTGTACATCAGAATCACTGGGAGGGATTTTGTTTGTGACAGAGACAGAGAGAGGGAAAGACAGACAGGAAGGGAAAGAGATGATAAGTATCAACTCTTCGTTGCCAGAGGACTATAGCAGAGCGAGTGACCCCTTGTTCAAGCCAGTGACCTTGGGCTCAAGCTGGTGAGCCTTGCTCAAACCAGATGAGTCCACACTCAAGCTTGAGCGCTCAGGGCTTCGAACCTGAATGTTTCCTCCTCTAAAATTTGTACTTTGTATGGTGTAGTGCTTTTTACCTTCTGTGTTATTGTTTGTGGTTATGCCTTACCTGTCCTATTGGACTGTAAGCCTCTTGAGGACAGATCTCTCTCAATGCATCTTTCTCTTTCCCGTGGTGCTAGCACAATATCTTTGCTTGCAAGTGAATAGATTTCATTAATGTTGTCACTAATATAAACTTGTATGAATAAATACATTTTCCTTTTTCTTTCATTGCTTATTTTAGATCAAAACTTATTGTAAATGCAAATGTTCTTTACATCTTTTTTAAAATGCCCCTTCAGGTGTAGTGTCGACATTGACTCTTAGTGCATAGTTTGTGTGTGAAGCAGTAAGTGAATTAAAACACATAAACTTTTCCTTAAAATTGCCATTCTTGAGGATATAACAGAGTTAAAAAATGAGGGCCCACATACATTTCAAAGTATAATTACATTAATGGTAAGCATGTGGACAACATTAACTGTTTCCATTTAAGTTCAGGAAAACTTGTTTTTCAAATATGCTTGAACCTAGACTAATGTTTCTCAACATGTGGCCTATGTACTGCCTAGGTCAGGACCCCCAAGGTATATTTTATTATTGTTATTAATTATTAATATTATTATTGAATTAAACAAAAGAAATTTATTTTCTCCTAGTTCTGGAGGCTAGACATCCACAATCAAGTTGTCGGCTGGTATGGTTTCTTCTGAGGCCTTTCCCCTTGGCTTGCACATGGTTGCCTCCTTGCTGTGTTCTCACGTGGCCTTTTCTTTGTGCTTTGTCATTCCTGGTGTCCTGGGGTACATTTTAAAATTTTTATTTATTTATTTTAGAGAGATGGTGGGGAGAGAGAGAAAAGAAGGGCAGGAGCAGGAAGTATCAACTCATAGCAGTAGTAGTTGCATCTCATTTGTGCCTTGAACAGGCAAGCCAGGGGTTTTGAACTGGCGACCTCAGCATTTAGGTCAATGCTTTATCCACTACGCCACCACAGGCCAGACCTGAGGTATATTTCAGATGTAAAGGTCTGCCCCCCCCCCCCACGCACACCAGATACCTCCCATGTCAAAGTCCCCATGTGACAGAAATCCAGAATTTGAATTTTTAACAAGCTCTACACATGATTTGAAAGGACAGAAAAGTTTGATACCCACTTGTCTAGAATTAAAATAAATGCTCCACAGCATTAATTTAGTATAGATAATGGCCTGATTTTAGAGCATATTCTTTTTAATGAGAACTACGTGGGTGAAAATATATTAAATTAAGGGCAACTTTGAGTACAAGGTAAAAGAACAAGATAAGAATTGTTTTAATATTCATTAAAATGGCATCCCCAGCTAAGATTTTATGTTTCTCTGAAACTTTTGAGGTAGTCTTTCAGCAAGAGAAGTTTTAGGAAGATTCCGTGGAACATGTAGATATATATCACAGCAGTCTTTTTGTAGCAATTCAAAAATTTCAAAATATAACCTTTCAGGGATGGGAAGTTTATCAGTCTTGAGCCTTTGAGTGTGCTGTTGGCTTCTTTATTGTGTACTTCTGGGTTGCTACTAAGACATCAGGACACAGTCTCCATTATGTGGTATCACACCAGCAACAAAGGAAGGCAGTTGAAGATCCATAAGCCTGATTTTATAAATTCTTTCTCCAGAATCCCCCACTTTTTTATTGATTTTAATTTACTGTGTTTACATAGAATCTAGTGTTGCCCCGAATGCATCTCCTCTCCCCCTTATTCCCCTCAACATCTCCCTTGCCCCCCTCCCCATAGCGCCCTCCCCCCTTACCTTCAGGTTTATCCCATCCTATCATCCCCTTTCCCTCTGTCCTCTTTTCCTCTGGTCCCTTTGATCCCTCCTCTGTCTCAATTTCGTTTCTCAGTTCACATTGTTCACTGGATTCCTCACATGACTGAGGTCATATGATATTTTTCTTAAGGGTTGTATTAGTCTGCTTGGACTGCCATAATAAAATACCACAGATCGGCTTAAAAATGGTTTCTTACAGTTCTGGAGGCTTGAAGTCCATGAACAAAGTGCTGGTAAATTTGGTTTCTGATGTGGCTCTCTTCCTGGCTTGCACACTGCCAGCTGCTTGCTCCATCTTTGCACGGCCTTTTCTCTGTCTCATTTGGGGTCATGGAGGGGAGCTAGAGGTCTGGTCTGCTGCCCCACCCTCTCTTTATATGGACACCAGTCATATTTGATTAGGACCTCTCCTTACGACCTCATTTAACCTTAATTACCCCCTTAAAGCCCTATGTTCAAATACAGTCACACTAGGGGTGACGGCTTCAAACATACTAACTGGTAGACGGGACATAATTTAGTCTATGACAAAGGTGGTTTCAGTGCCATCCATCTTATTCTTCAGTCTTCGGCTCAGGGAGCTTGCAAATGTGTTCTATGCATTTCCATTGACCTTTTCTTTCAAATTGGGCCAAATAATACCAGTTCTTTAGTAACCATAGGATCTTGTTGGGATCATCTCTAGAATGTATCTAATTTAGCTCCTTATGCTAATTTATGCAGTTGAAGACACAGTATGAAAAAGTCTATTGTTAGTGGGCTATACACCTCTCTGTAAGTGGCCTTATTTGGTAGGCTTCTTCATGGTGGGACTTTTTCTGAATTCAGTGCAATGACAGAATGCTGTCCTTACCTGTGGTACAAACTACTATTTGTCTGCTCCATAGAACACTAAAAACAATGACATAAGCTCCCAGCAGCCCCGCCTGGGCTCACTTCTTTCCCATAATGCTTCTAGAGAGCCGAAGCAGTCCTGCCTAGTCTCTCTCCTGTTGCTTCTTCTATCCTAAGGTCTTCTTCGTTTCACTGTCTTCAGCTGTAAAAGAAGGAAAAAAGAAAAAAAAAAAAGAAATTTTAGGACTGTATTCCTGAGCAAGTAAGCTGGTAGCTATTGAATTCTAAAAGGAATTCAATTTTAGCACTAATGCTATAATGAGCTGCTTGAATAAGAAAGTTGCATAATATTCATCAGAAGAGCTATATCTTACATCAATAACCCCCCCACACACACACACATGCACAGACATATTAATATTTTTTGTGGTAGAAGTGAATATGGCACAGTCTGAATTGAAGGTGCATTTTTCTAGTGAGGATTCTCTTTGCTTCTGCCAGAGGCCCTGGGGCATTATTGAACCAGAAGCATTAGGCATGAACTTCCGCAGACTACACAAATTAATGTGAATACCAAACCCATGTGTGAGCTAGTTTGTGCTTATGAATTCACCAGATAAATTTTTTTCTCCCTTACCCCTAAATAAGACCTGAGAGACAGTTTTCCATTAATGGTTCTTTTTTCTGGCAGGGACTTTTCTTCTCTCTTGTCTTCTCACTGTAAGCTATCCAAGATCTTGGCTAATAAATGCCCCTATTCTGTCTCTTCATTCCATGGGTTCAAGTCATCTCCTGTCTCCTACATTGCCATTATATCATTAGGCCCTAGGTTCCTGCTACTGGCAAATCCCTCCAGTACCCTGTGATATTTCCTTACCACTCTGGCTTAAGCTCTTTGCTCCGCTCTGGTAGCTGTGGATTTCTCTTTGTTGTACAGAGAGACACAAGGTGAATGCCAGTAATAGCACTTGACAAAGGCAGTCAGCAGGTGCTGTGTCTCACTATCTAGTGAAGAAGCAAGCTCAGTCTGGGATGGCCTTATCGTGGGCCACAGGCAGGGGTGCTGCCTCCCTTTAGAGCAGTGAGTTTGAGAATAGCCTTTCATTAAGAGGGAGTGGGTGTTGCCTTAACTTGTAAATAATTTTTAGAGTACAGAATTCTTGATGGCAGGTTATTTCATCTCTGGCCTTTACAATTATCATTATATTGACTTTCGTATCCTATTTGTATTATCTCCTGCCACCCTTCATTTTATTTCTTTGTAGATAATCTGTTTTCTTTCTATGGCAACCCTGAATAGTTACCCTTTGTGTTTGATGTTCTGCAATTTCACTGTGATGTGTCTGGGTATGTATTTTTTAGTTATCTTTCTAGTACATATCTGTGATCCCTGAATCTTAAGATTCTTATTCTGTTATTTTTAGAATTCATATTCATCAATTCTGGAAAACACAGTTGTTATCATTTCAAGTGTCTTCTCCCTCCCTTTCTTAACATTCTCTCATCTTGGAAATATTATGTAGGCCCTTCTCATTCTATTCTTTGTATCTGTTAACCAGGGTGACCAATCATCACCCAGCTTGCATAGGACTGAAGAGTTTCCCAAGAAGTGAGATTTTCAGTAAAACCAGGAGAATCCCTGGCAAAACAGATGGACTGTCATTCACTGCTAAATTATATTTTCTATGTCTATAGTTGCTGTATTCTCTGTAATTGTTTTAAATCTATCTTCCATTTCATTACTTGTCTCTTTAGCTATGACTATTGAAATTTTTAATAATTTTGAGGGATAGTGAACACACAATGCAGTGTACAGATGATGTTTTGTAGAATTGTGCACCTGAAACCTATATAATTTTGTGTCATCCCAATAAATTCAATAAAAAGGAAAAAATTAGTATGTTTTTACTTCTTGAAGTTCTATTTTCAGATCAAACTTTTCTTTTTTTCTTTTCTTCTTTTTTTTTTTTTTTGTATTTTTCTGAAGCTAGAAACAGGGAGGCAGTCAGACAGACTCCCACATGCGCCCGACCGGGATCCACTGGGCACGCCCAACAGGGGGCGATGCTCTGCCCATCTGGGGCGTCCCTCTGTCGCGACCAGAGCCACTCTAGCGTCTGGGGCAGAAGCCAAGGAGCCATCCCCAGCGCCTGGGCCATCTTTTGCTCCAATGGAGCCTTGGCTGCTGGAGGGGAAGAGAGAGACAGAGAGGAAGGAGAGGGGAAGCGGTGGAGAAACAGATAGGCGCCTCTCCTGTGTGCCCTGGCCAGGAATCGAATCCGGGTCTCCTGCACGCCAGGCCGACGCTCTACCACCGAGCCACCGGCCAGGGCCAAACTTTCTTTTTATGGTTTCTCAACTTTAAAAATAGAATTTGGATTTTTACATGACATTTTTTATTTTTATTTTATTTATTCATTTTTAGAAAGGAGACAGAGAGACAGAGAGGAGAGATAGACAGAGAGAGAGAGAAGGGGGGAGGAGCTGGAAGCATCAACTCCCACATGTGCCTTGACCAGGCAAGGCCAGGGTTTCAAACCGGCGACCTCAGCATTTCCAGGTCGACACTTTATCCACTGCGCCACCACAGGTCAGGCTAGAATTTGGATTTTTAAAATATCTTTAATATGATCATATTTTTATACTATAAATTACTATTAGATTATTCTATTATATAAAATTTTTAGGACTAAATTTTACTATTTATTGTCTATTTACTCTTACTAATGGATTATTTCCATATATGTTTTATAATTTTATATTTTGAAGCCAATTTTTAGAGAAGTTTGATGTGTATAATCCTGGGCAGTCTGGTTAAAGTATATCACAGGGGTTTTATATTTTCCTCTTTGATGTGCCTCAGGAATACTAGTAGCTTAGGATTAATTTTTATTTTAATTTTTCAATGTAAAGGGCTTCAAGAGCAGGTAGTAGTATAAATCTGAACTCCATAGTCATGCAGGTGAAAGCTCTATGGTTGGTAAATTTTTGAGGGAGACTTTTGTACCTGAAACTCAGCCCAAAGTAAACAAACTTCTTTATCTGATAAGTGGGAATTTTGTTGGCTCTTTTACTGGGGATATAGCTTTAGGCAGATCTTTCTACTTAAGCATAAAAACTCAAGATATTTATTTATTTATTCATTTCTGTGACAGAGAGAGGAATAGATAGGGACAGACAGACAAGAAGGGAGAGAGATGAGAAGCATCAAGTCTTTGTTGTGGCGCCTTAGTTGTTCATTGACTGCTTTCTCGGATGTGCCTTGACCAGGGGCTATAGCAGACTGAGTAACCCCTTGCTCAAGCCAGCGACCATGGGGTCACAGGGTCATGTCTATGATCCCACACTCAAGCCAGCATACCTGTGCTCAAGCTGGTGAGCCTGCACTCAAGCCAGTGACCTCGAGGTTTTAAACCTGAGTCCTCTGTGTCTGACACTCTATCCACTGCACTACTGCCTGGTCAGACAATAACTCAAGTCTTTAGATTGTTGAGAAAAGCAAGCCACAGTGCCTGGTCTAATATTCTGTTCTACTTTAGTTTGAACACCTGTATGTTTTCCATATTATTTGACAGGTAACAAATAATGTTAACAACAAAAACAATAATAATAAGAGCTAGCACTTGTATAGAATATGTAGAATAAGAATGTAGTACATCCCTTTACACATCTGGGGGTTTTAATTTCTTTAAAGGAGCTCTTGTCATTCAACTTAATGGGAAAGTAAAGAGTTTCAAAATTAACCCTTTTTATGTAAAATATGATAAGAACACCATTTCTCTTCATCTCTTTTGCAATTCTGTTTAGTAAGCTGTAGTGGGATCTCTGGATCTTTTACAGCTGATCAAAGATATAACTCTAGTTTTATAACTTTACTATCACAAGTACCAACTAAAAATAAGCTATATACAAGTTGTCTGTGGAATTTGACAGTATTTTAACTGTCAGAATTTTTTCTCCAACAATTATTTATTGCCCGTGGGTAAATTGTTTTGGTGTTGTTCTTTCCTTTAGCAAACATTTATTTATCACTCTGTGCCAGGCATGGTGTTAGATGGTGAGAATGCCACTATGACCAGGGCTGACATGGTCCCTCTCCCCACAAAGCATAAAGGTTGGTGGAGAAATAGACAAGAGCACAGGTGAATGTAATAAAGCATGTTCAATGCTATGATAGGTGAAATAAAGGGTGCTATTGGAACTGTTCTCTAAAAATGCTGCATAATTGCTGTCTGAGTGATTTATTGCTCTTGATTGTAAAATATGCTCAAAAGATAGAAGCTAATTCTATTCATCCTTCAGAAGACAGCTCAGGTTGCTCTGTCCTCACATCCTCCAGTGAGTGTCCCTGCCACTCACCACCCTGCCCACCACATTTGAGATTAAGGTCCTTCCTACATGCTTCCATAAAGCTCGACATATATTTTCATTACAGCACTTCTCACACTACGTTCAAATGGTCTATTTAAAAGTCTGTTACTCTGCTTTGCTCTAAGCTTTTGGAGGGCAACAGTTCTATTTTATTTGTCTTTGCAATTCTAACACGATGCCAGCATAAGTACCCTTCTGTAATCTTTTTATTGCATAATTTAGGCTTGACTTTCCACTGTAGATCCCTATTATATTCTTTATCACCTTGAAAAGAAAGTGTGCTTTTTAAATTGATCTCTTCACTGCTAGGAACATGACATCATTATAATACCCTCTCCCAATATTGATACTTCTACAGAAGATGTACCTTAATATTACCTCAAAATCAGGATCTGCAGCACTTGTCTCTATAGGGAACAAAGTACTATCATGCCAACCTCCCTTTAAAAAATACAGCATGCTGACAAGCTGCAGCAGTGATGACCAAGGACCATAGCATCTCTTTGGGGAAGTATGGGGAAAGAGTGGATTGGGAAAAGTTGTGGACTGAAGCAGACATTTATGACTTTTTTGACCATTGAACATATAACTCTCTAAGGGGAATGTTACATTATGTTCTTGGTGAATATTAGGGCTAACCCCCTCTCTAAAAGCCTAATTAGCCAGCTATCCTCTCTTCCCCACCTCCACAGTGAGGGCATGAGCAAGAAACCCAGGTTTGCCCAATCAGAATTGGGAATTTAAATCTGAAGTGAATCATTTAAATGAGTAAGGATGGTTAAAATATATTCCCAGCAGCTAGTGAGTCCAGCATGGCATTTAGCAGTATCCTGCCTCTTTTTTAGCATGGTTCTTCAGTTTTCCTGTTGATTCTATGAGGGACTTGATATTCTGCCAATAAATATTTTTCCTGTTAAAATTAGCCTGGCAGTTTCTACTGCTTATGACCAAGAACGTCATCTTTATGTTTCTTTTTTCTGAGGGCTTTGCACATGCTGCATAAGTAGTTGTTAATGACCACTAGCTATCATTTTTTATACCTTGCCCAAGTATGTTTTCTGTGGGACCATAGCCTTGATTTAATTTAATATAAGACAGAAGAACATTTATATTATGAAATGTTAGTGAACATTTTCTGGAATACATATGTTCTGTAAGACAAGTGATACCAATGAAAATTTGCAGTGCAGCAGGAAGATCGGGGGACCTCTGGCAAAGTTACCTGAAGGTTGGGAAAGCAAACATAAGATTGAAATCCCTAAACCCACTTTAAGCCAAATCACTCTACTTGAGGTAAGGAGAGCTTGTGTTTCAGCCTGGTATTTGCTCACTGAGCCTTACCTACAGTGAAATGGGGGATAGTAAGCCTCCCAAAGACTTTACTTGGCCCTAAAAGATTATGCTCAAGCCTCAGGTTTGTGAGGATGTGCTAAGGCTAAAGGGAACAGTTGGCTTTAGAATTTGAGGCTTGAACATTTTTGTTCTGGAATATGGATGTACAGTATTGTGAAAAGTTCTTGTTGCTTCATGTTCTTGCTTCTTTCTTTTATTTTCTTCCTTCTTCCATAGCACATTACAATCTAATTGGAAGGTTTTGATTTTTTTTTGTTTTAAGCTTTATATCTTATTTTAATACATTTCTTATGAATAGTTTTATTTCTGATAACTTGGACATTGTTAGTTTACATTATATTTTCCTGATATTATTTTTTATAGAAAATTGTTAATATATTGATTGCATCTGCATATATGGTGATGTAAGAAAACATTTTTCAAGTGGATCTAAAATGATTGAATGTTTCTCTCTGAAATGTATTGATTGTAATTGAAAATATGATTATTGGGTAGAGCTTGTGAAAGGAATAATGATCTTATATATAACTTACATATAAGTCACATATTATCTATTTATAATTTATTTGTAGTTCTCTTCACTGCTCTTATCATTTGGTACTCAGAATAGCAATCTATAATAGTGTTTCTAAAAGCATCTTGGAAATTTCCATCTTGCATGCATATAACATTTAAATTTAACTTTCATGTGGTTCTTAGGTTTTAAAATAACATTTTACATAGAGTTCTGTGGTTGTTTTGCGGCGGAAGCTATCATAACTGATTCCATATCAATTGATTTTATGCCGTGTTGTACTATAAATAACCCCTAAAGACACTGTAAACTAATGTTTGCTCTTTAGTGACTTTTTCAAAGGGTGAGAAGACTTATCAACATCATCAATATCAATATCTGCCAGATTGTGTACCTATCTTTTTTCTTGGGAAAACTTTGATTTAGTCTTAATTTTCCTCCAACAACCATATCTACACAGCTTCTCAGGCTGAAAAGTTTTTTCTGAATATTTGTCTGAGATCTTGCTGACTAAAGACTTCAAACTCCATTAACACAGAGGCAATGCTTGTCTTGGCCATTGTATTTCTAGCATCTAGCACAGTGTAAATGCTTGATAAGTTTATTAGAAGAATGGATGAATGTTAATAGGTTTACCAGTTTCAATTTTCCAGAGAAAGCCAGCATGATGTAGACTCACCATGATGGTTATTTTTCTATGTCTTGTTTATTGGGCTAAGAGATATCCAGATAGTTGATAAAACATTATTGCTGGATATGTCTGTGAGGGTGTTTCCAGAAGAGATTAGCATCTGAATTCATAGACTAAGTAAAGAAGATCACCCTCACCAATGTGGTAAGAATCATTTAATTTATTAAGGGCCCCAAAAGAACAAAACTATAGAGGAAGGGCAAATTTGCTTTTTCTGTTTGTGCTGGGACATTCATCTTCTCCTTGGCCATCAGCCCCCTCATTTTTCACTCAGCCTTTGGACTTGAACTGGGACTTACACCATTGTCTCCCCTGGTGCTCAGGCTTTAGATCTGAACTGAAACTATATCCCACTAGCTTCCAGAGCCTCCAATTTGCATATCATGGGACTTCCATAATTATGTGAGCCAATCACTCATCATAAATCTCTTTCTACATATCTCTATATATCCTATTGATTCTCTTTCTCTGGGAAGCCCTGACTAATACATCCACCAATTTGAAACACAGGCTTCCTTGAAGTCCTCATTTTACTTTAGCCTGGTTCCTTTCCTTATAGCTTAGATATTACTAGCATTCTCCCAGTTTCAAGGGGCCAATTCCAGATTATTTTACTTCCCTATAAAGCAAAATTTCTCTTGAGTTGGTTTTGTACCAACCTGTTTGTATCATTTCCTACCTTTCTCACTATCTTTTATTTATTTTATTTATTTATTTTTTTTGTGACACAGACAAAGGAAGGGACAGATAGGGACAGACAGATAGGAAAGGAAAGAGATGAGAAGCATCAAGTCTTTTTGTGGCACCTTAGTTGTTCATGGATTGCTTTCTCATATGTGCCTTGACAGGGAGTGGGTGGGGGGCTACAGTAGATGAGTTAAACCTTGCTCAAGCCAGTGACCTTGAGCTTAAGCCAGTGACCTTGGACTTCAAACCAGTGACCTTTGGACTTAAACCAGCGACCATGGGGTCATGTCTATGATCCCATGCTCAAGCCAGCAACCCTGAGCTCAAGCTTGTGAGTCCATGCTCAAGCTGGATGAGCCTGTGCTCAAGCCAGCACCCTTGGGGTTTCAAACCTGGATCATCTCTGTTCCAGTCCAATGCTCTATCCACTGCGCCACCACCTAGTCAGGCTCACCATCCTTTTCTTTTTTTTTTTCTTTTTTTGTATTTTTCTGAAGTTGGAAACGGGGAGGCAGTCAGACAGACTCCCGCATGCACCCCACCGGGATCCACCGGGCATGCCCACCAGGGGGCGATGCTCTGCCCATCTAGGGCGTCACTCTGTTGCAACTAGAGCCATTCTAGCACCTGAGGCAGAGGCCACAGAGCCATCCTCAGTGCCCAGGCCAACTTTGCTCCAATGGAGCCTTGGCTGTGGGAGGGGAAGAGAGAGACAGAGAGGAAGGAGAGGGGGAGGGGTGGAGAAGCAGATGGGCACTTCTCCTGTGTGCCCTGGCCGGGAATCGAATCTGGGTCTCCTGCATACCAGGCCGATGCTCTACCACTGAGCCACTGGCCAGGGCTACCATTCTTTTCTTAATCCTCCACATTCATCTAGGGTTTTGGTACCAAGCTGTTTTCCTTTCCCACTGAATTCCTGTGGAATTTTTAATGCCTTCATGAATGAGCCCATTGACTCCTACAGGGTAGACCTAAAAAAGGATTCTATAGAAAGTAACCTCACAAAATGATCTGATTATAAATTCCTAACAGAGTAGGTCATGGTGGATAGTCAAAGCCCAAGCATATAACTTTTCAGTAAAAGGTTATTCTTTGCCTTAAGCAAGTCCTGTCCATTGTTTCTGTCCATCTAGGTCCGTGATGGCAAGCCTTTCTATAAAAACTGCCCACTTTTGCAGTGCTGGTCAACCTGGTCCCTCCCGCCCACTAGTGGGCGTTCCAGTTTTCATGGTGGGTGGTAGTGAAACAACCAAAGTATAAATAAAAAGATAGATTTAACTATAGTAATTTGTTTTATAAAGATTTATTCTGCCAAACTTAGTGAAAATCCGACATAAAGTACTTGGTAAGTAATTATTATTTTATGCTTTAACTTGCTGTAACTCTGCTTTATACATTTTATAAAGTAAAGTTACTTCCCTACTTTATAAATCACTATGACTGTGGAACCGGTAGGCAGTTAGAAAATTTTACTACTAACAGAGATACAAAAGTGGGTGGTAGGTGTAAAAAGGTTGACTACCCCTGGTCTAGTCAAAGTTATGGCCTCACTTCAAATCTACTTCAGCAACCCACCTTGGATTGACCTCTTGAGCCCTATCCTCACCTAGAATTAACTGATACACTTGAAATCTCACATGTTAATCTTCTTCTCTCCAGACATACCCTCCTATTCTGCTAGTCCTCTCCTGTTTCTATAAGCCGTTTCTCTTACCGACCATAATTTAGTTCCTCGATTCCTGTCCTTTCTCCCAATTCTGTTGGTCCCCTCCTAAAATCACTTCCTTATCATTCATTCCAGACCCCATGAATCTCCTATCACTCTCCTAGCAACCTGAATTTACCCTACTCATCCAATTCTCCTCAGCACCTGCAAGCCTGTAATTCTGGACTCATTTACTCATCTATGTTTTATATTTCTTAACACAAGCAAGGTGAGTGGTACTGAAAAGAAAATCACACAGTATGTAGGAATTGGTACCTCCACAAATATAGGAATCCAGTTTTAACTATACCCTCCAATCCTATGTACTGTTTCTCAGCCTCTCATACTTTTTTTTGAAAACAGTTACAAACTTTTGTATGTTTTTTAAGCCCTTCTCTCACTTTTAGAAAATGACCCTGCTAATTTGTTACTTCACAGAGAAAGTAGGAGTTATTGGAAACAACTTTCCTTAATTCCTCCAACACAGCATTTCTTCCCTCCGAAATGCAAAGACATTTGTTTTACTTTTACCGCTACATCTTTCTTCTTTGCCTTCCTTCCAATTCAGGCAAATTTGTATTTAAGACTCAACCCTTTGTTTTTCTCCTCAGGGATCATCTCCTCTTTCCTTTTAGTTCAGGTGTTTGGTTTATAAACTGGAGTGAGTCACAGCCACTTAAAAAAAATGAAACAACATAGCCTCCCTTGGCTCTGATTCTGTGTTAACTGCCACTCTATCTTCTCTCCAGAGAAAAGTTTGAGGGCTCCACTTTCTTGCTGCTTCCCTTTTCTGTTGCTTTCATTTATTGTTTCAAAACCCATCCACTTTGTAATTCCTCAGATACTGACTTCGACCACCACCATATCATCAAAACTACTTTTGCTAAGTCTCCAATGTCTTATTTACTTATTTAATTGTTTTATTTTTACCAGTGTCTTAATCTCCAAATCCAGTAGTCACTTTTGAGTATTTATCTTACTTGATGTCTTTGCTTTATTTTTGATACTGTTATTCACTTTCTGCAAACCCACCTCTTTTTTTTTAATTTAGGAATTAAATTTAATGGGGTGACATTGATCAATAAGAACACATAGGTTTCAGGTAAACATTTCTATAGCATTTGAACTTTTGATTGTGTTGTGTTCTCATCACCCAAAGTCAAATCATTTGCCATCATCATAGATTTGTCCCTCTTTACTCCCCTCCCTCCCAGCCCCCTCTCCCCAACCCCCTCCCTCTGGTAACCACTTCACTTTTATATATGTCCATGAGTCTCAGTTTTATTACCCACCTATGTGTGAAATCATATAGTTCTTATCTCTTTTCTGATTTACTTATTACACTTAGTATAATGCTCTCAAGTTTCATCCATGTTGAGGTAAATGGCAATCTGTCAACATTTCTTATGGCTGAGTAGTATTCCATTGTATATATATACCATATCCTTTTTTATCTAATCCTCTATCGAGGGACACTTTGATTATTTCCATGTCTTGGCCACTGTGAATAATGCTGTGATGAACACGAGGATGCATATGTCTTTATGTACCACTATTTTCAAGTTTTGGGGGTGTATACCCAGTAGAGGGATTGCTGGGTCATATGGAAGTTCTATTCTTAATTTTTTGAGGAGCCACCGTACTTCCTTCCATCCTGTCCCTCTCCCAATTCTCTTAGAATCCTTATGGGGTTTTCTACCATGTTTTTGTTTTGTTTTGTTTTGTTTTGTTGTGGGGTTTTTATTTTTGCCAGCTCTTTTACTCTTCAAATTATACTTGACATACACTTTTATGTTAGTTTCAGGTGTACAACATAGTCATTCAACATTTAAAAATCTTATAAAGTATTCACCATAATAAATCTAGTAACCATCTGTTACCATACAAAGTTATTATGATATTATCTACTATATTCCCTATGCTGTACATTATATCTCTATGACTTACTTTATAACTGGAAATTTGTACTTTTTAATCCCCTTTTAAATTGTTGATGTTTTCTAAGATTTCGCCCTCAGACCTCTTCTTTTCTCATTCTATATGCTATCCTTGAATAGTATCTACTGTGACCATAGCTTTAACTATCACCTGTATGTCAGTGGCACTCAAATACAGGGGAGTGGCTTTTTCTAAGGGGACTTAGGATCTAGTGTCAGTGTGAAAGGAAAAAACTCAAGTTAAAATTACCTTTGAAAGATCTCCTCTAAATACTATATACATGATTTTGAATATATATACTATCTATCAAGAAATTCTACACAGCCAGCTTTCCTCTGCTATTGAAATAGAAGGCTGTTTCTTGAGTTGAATACCAGATGAAGTAGTTGGCTTGCATTTAAGTGCCATGCTATAAGAAAAATATGTTTTTGTTTTTTTGCCAAGCACATATAGTGAAGTGAATATAAGTTAAGTAAGTGTAGGAGATATCTTCACTGTGCATATTTTCAGTGTGATCTCTTCTGTGAGTTCTGACCTTATACACTAAACTGCTGAATAGATATTTCCTTTTGGATATGCCAGTCCAGACTGATTTAGTTAGATTTCAGAAAGCAGAAGAAATGGGATAATTTACATCCTGCCTAGCAAGGGCATTTTTTGAAAGCCCATAGCGATGTTAACAAGAATACAGCTCACATGGGGAATGTTTTCATATCCTTTGGATTGATGTTCTCATTCTAGAGGGATGTCCTCTAGTACTATACAGCTGCCCACACGGCTGTCTGCCTGGCTGGAACCCTGGCAGCTTTAAATGGGTGGAATATCTAGGCCAAGCATCACATAAGCCATTAACCTTTGGCTGAACAGCTTTACTGGGATTAGTGAAACTCGTAAGAATTTAAGGAAGCATTGAAATTCTTTTTTTTTTTTGTATTTTTCTGAAGCTGGAAATGTTAGATTCAGGGAGTACTGGAGCTGCCAAAGAGTGTAACTATTGCAGGAACAGTAAGTGCTGATATGGCTCCTGTGAGGCTGGGAACAAAGAAGGTCAGATACCCTTATCAGAAGTTTAGGTTTGAAATTCGCCACTAAGCTAAAACCGGCCCCTGTTGCTATGCCGGCCCCTGTTGCTATGCTGCGTGTGACCTCCCTAGCCAATAGCTAAACTGCCACATCTGCTTCTGTCCTATGCTTGCTCACTTAGGATATATAAGGGCTTGGCTGTAAGCTCCAGGCGCGGCTCCCATTTGCAGCTCCTTGTGGGCACGGTGTCTCCGGACATCTCGGGAGTTTGCCCCTGCGCAGGTTAAACTGGCCAATAAAGTAACATCTTAACTCCTGAAAGTCTCCGACATTTGATCTCGTACCCGGTGGATGCTACATTTTGGGGGCTCGTCCGGGATTCTCCCTTGGCGGAGTTTTGGGTTGGAGACCGGAAGGACAGCTCGAGCTGAGTAAGTATTCACGGAGGATCCTCATTTAGTTTGGTTTTGGGCTCCGGAGCATATAAACCTGAGGTAGTAGGTGGGACGCCGCTGGTAACCTACCCAGGGCTTTCAGAAGTGGGACGCCGCTCTCTGAAATTTGGATATTTGGATTTGTTAACTTTAGGAGTGACCGGTCACATTAGGAATCCGTTTTGCGCTGCGCTGCATTTTGTCTGAGCTCAAATGACTGAGTTGAGTGTGTGAGAGACAAGTGTGTTCCTTGTGTTAATAGTGTGTGTTGCCTGTATCCTACCCTTTCTCATTATTCCTGAGTCATCTAGGATGGGACAACAGGAGCCTGTGCCGGGATCCCCACTCGAGTGCCTGTTGAAGAATTTTTCTGATTTCCAGAAGAGGGGTCAGGGGTACGGAGGTCCGCAGCCAAGTCCAGGTTTCCTCCGGACCTTGAGCCAGCTGGAATAGCCTGCATTTAATGTAGGATGGCCCACAGAGGGCACTTTTGACCTTCCAATTTTGTTTGCTGTCAGAGCCATGGTCTATAGGGCTCCCCACCCAGACCAATACCTGTATATGGATGTGTGGGTAGATGCAGCCATTTTGCCTCCTCCTCCGGGAGGGCAGCCATTTTGCCTCCTCCTCTGGGAGGGCAGCCATTTTGCCTCCTCCTCTGGGAGGTGCAGCCATTTTGCCTCCTCCTCCGGGAGGCGCTGCTGGCACCAGATGCTGGCCCATGGGCACCTCCTTGCCTCATCTATGTGCCTTTTTCCACTAGTGATTTATACAATTGGAAACATCAGAATCCCCCATTTTCCGAGAAACCTCAGGGACTAATATCTCTCCTTGAGACCATTTTTAGGACCCATCAGCCCACATGGGATGATTGTCAGCAGATTTTACAAACCTCTTCACTTCTGAAGAAAGGGACAGAATAATGAGAGAAGCAGCTAAGGCAGTATTAGGAGAAGAAAGGGAAACTTAGGAGGGAAGAAGGGAAATAGAAGACGTTCTCCCATCTCAACCTCCTACCTGGGACCCTAATACCGCTGGGGGAAGGGACGTGCTCCTCCAGTATCGCCGGGCTCTGTTGAGAGGGCTCAAGGCAGCAGCTAGAAAGTCAACCAACTTTAGTAAAGTAAGTGAAGTCATCCAGGGAAGAGAGGAATTCCCAGCAGCCTTTCTAGAGAGACTCATAGGGGCTTATAGAGTATATACCCCTCTAGATCCTGAGGCAGAAGAGAACAGGAGACTAGTAAATATAGCCTTTGTGACTCAGGCCACTTCAGATATTAGGAAAAAGCTTCAGAAGATTGAGGGGTTCGAGGGAGAGAATAGAAGCAAGCTATTAGAGATAGCCCAGAAGATGTATGTCAATAGGGATGATCCGGAGGTTGGCAGGGCGAAGGAAGTTGCCAAAATTCTGATTGCTGCCACTGCCCAAAAACCTCCTCCCAAAGGGAAAAGGGGACAGCAAAAGGGCCAGGGCTCCATTTCCGCCAGCTCCCAGGAGCCCATGGTCACCTTAACAGTCGAAGGAAAACTAATAGACTTCCTAGTCGACATGGGAGCCACCTACTCAGTTCTAAAGAAACCACAGGGCCAGATGCAGAAGACAACTACTAAGATAAGAGGGGCAACAGACAAAGCAGAAGCCTACCCATGGGCCACCACAAGAATTACTGACTTAGGTCGAGGCACCATCACCCACTCTTTCCTAGTCATTCCAGACTGCCCTTACCCACTGCTTGGAAGGGACTTATTGCAGAAACTTCAGGCCACCATAACCTTCTGACAGGAGGAAAGCCCTATAGGGAACAAAGAGGCAGAGGTCAGCATAGAAGTAATTGTCCTACTGTCTGAAGAACACTTACTTGCCACCGTCCTAGAAGGTAAGGAGGCTGAGGAAAGGGTTCCAGACGCCCTGCGTGCCCGGGTACCTGAGGTTTGGGCGGAAACCAACCCCCCAGGTTTGGCTGCTCACCAACCGCCTGTCCTGGTGTAACTGCTTAGCACTGCTAGACCGGTTAAGATCAGGCAGTACCCGGTCCCAGCCCGAGCTAAACAGGGAATCACCTGGCACTTGCAACGCCTGCTGGAGGCAGGCATCCTTCGAAGGTGCCAATCAGCCTGGAACACCCCGCTGCTTCCTGTCCAGAAACCGGGGAGCCAAGACTATCGTCCGGTCCAGGACTTGTGGGAGGTGAATGCACAGGTAGAGACTATTCATCCCACGGTGCCCAACCCGTATACCTTACTGAGCTCATTGCCCCCAACCCATACCTATTATTCTGTCCTGGATTTGAAGGATGCCTTCTTTTGTATTCCCTTGGCACCTCAGAGCCAAGGGATCTTTGCCTTTGAACAGAATGACCCAGATAATAGACTGGTGGGGCAGTTCACTTGGACCAGACTACCACAAAGGTTTAAGAATTCCCCCACCATTTTTAATAAAGCCCTCAGCAAAGATCTGCAGGCTTTCTGCTTCTCCCATCTGTCAATCGTACTGCTCCAGTATGTAGATGACATCCTCATAGCTGCCAAGGATGAAGGAGAGTGTAAGGTAGCCACCTCGGACCTGCTACAAGATCTCAGGCGAATGGAGTATTGAGTCTCCGCCAAGAAGGCCGAGATTGTGATGCAAACTGTAAGTTATTTGGGTTATAACTTACAGGGAGGGCAAAGGACATTATCCAGCCAGCGAATTCAGATAGTCTTGCAGATTCCTGAGCCTACTAACAAGAGACAGGTACGAGAATTCCTGGGTGCAGTAGGATACTGCCGATTGTGGATATTAGGCTTTGCAGAACTAGCTGAACCCCTGCACGAACTGACCAGGGGTAAGGAAGAGCAGTTCACATGGACAGATAAGAAGAAGCAAGCGTTCCAAGCACTGAAAGAGGCCCTGGCGGCTGCCCTAGCTTTGGCCCTGCCAGATCTGGCCAAACCCTTTCAGCTATTTATAGCAGAAAAGGGAGGGGTAGCCTTAGGAACTGAGCCAGGAACTTGGGCCGTAGAAGAGGCCTGTCGCCTATCTGTCCAAGAGACTTGATCCTGTAGCCTCGGGATGGCCAACATGTCTGAGGGCACTTGCTGCCACCTCCATACTAGTCAAGGAGGCTAGTAAATTAACTTTAGGGCAGGACATCAAAGTCATTGAGGAACACTACATAGAGCAAGTGCTGCGAGCACCTCCTGACAGGTGGCTATCTAATGTGCGGCTAATGCAGTATCAGGCTCAGCTGCTGAACCCTCCATCTGTTCAGTTCCTCAAAACTCCTGCCCTGAACCCAGCGACTCCACTTTGGTCCACAGTTGCAAACAAATCCTTGACACAGTAACTGGCTCCCGCCCGGACTTAAGGGATCAAGCATATGGGAAGGCAGACCTGACCCTCTTTACAGACGGGAGCAGTTTTATTAAGGATGGACAGCGACATGCAGGGGCAGCAGTGGCCATGGAAAATAAGGTCCTGTGGCAGAAAGCACTGCCTGCAGGAACATCTGCACAAAGGGCAGAGCTAATAGGACTAACCCGAGCCTTACAGATAGCAGAGGGAAAAGTTGCCAACATCTACACTGACAGCCGATATGCATTCGCCACTGCCCATGTCCACGGAGCCATATACAAGGAGAGGGGCTTACTGACAGCAGGGGGGAAAGACATTAAAAATCGCAATGAAATTCTTGCCCTCCTAAATGCCATTTGGCTACCTACCAAAGTTGCCATCATCCACTGCAAAGGACACCAGAGAGGGGCAGCCACTAGGCCACAAGAAAGCCTTCTGCCATTGCTGCCTAAGCCAACCCTACCTCCGGATCCTAGTTATTCCCCAGAAGAAGAGCAGGAAGGGATGCAGTTGAAAGGGAAGAAAAATCAGCAGGGAGAGATAGAGCTTCCAGACTCCCGGCTCTATTTACCCCAGGGAATAGTAAGAGAAATAGTAGGAAGTATTCATACTAGTACCCATCTAGGACAAAACAAGCTAGAACAACTTATTAGGAAGTATTATATAGGGCCCAACATCAGAGATATTGTCCACTCCATTGTCTCAAGGTGCAGCATCTGTGCCAGAGTAAATGTACAGAATAAGAAGCTACCCCCCTTTATGAGGTATCGGGGAAAGCTCCAGGAGAACTGTAGGAAATAGATTTCACAGATATGACCCCTGGGAAGTCAGGTTATAAGTATCTAGTAGTATTATTAGACACCTCAGGATAGGTGGAAGCATTCCCCACGTGAGGAGAGGCTGCTTCCACAGTCTGCAAAGTCTTACTAAGGGAAATCATACCTAGACATGGCATTCCCCTAGCCCTAGGATCAGACAATAGACCTGCATTCATATCCAGGATATCTCAAGAATTAGCCACGAAGTTAGGTATTAATTGGAAATTACATTGCATTTATAGGCCCCAAAGTTCAGCACAGGTAGAAAGAATGAACAGGATTCTGAAGGAAACTATAATTAAGCTGAGAGGGGAGACCGGCGAAAACTAGGTTGAGCTCCTCCCTTTCGCCCTTTTAGAACCAGATGTACCCCCTATCTCAATAAATAGACCCCTTATGAAATCTTATTTGGGCAACCTATGCCCCTTGTACCTCGATTGACCAGAGGGGAACTAGAGATTTCTAATCATAATTTCCTCAAGTCCTTGCAGGCCCTGCTTCAGAGTAGAAAGAAAGGTCATTGAACTGAAAGCCTGCCAGGCTTCCTGGCCCCATCAAGGGACACGTCTGTACTGTAGAAAGTAGGACATAAGAAGGTTTTACAGGTTACTCAGCGGACTTTTCGAAGACTGTCCAAGAGGCACTTCTAGAAGTACACCACCCGAGGACTGACTCCCACGTAGACAGGTCCACACGCCGTGATCCTGAGCACCCCCACTATTGCCAAGGTAGAAGGCATACCCACCTGGGTCCACTGCAGCCGGCTGAAGCTTGCAGTCCCAGCAGAGACACCTTTGTGGACAGCGAAGACTGACCCTGCCAACCCTTGTAAGCTGACCCTGAGAAGAACAGCATGCCCTGCTTCAGCCACAAACCAGAAGTTAACTGGTCCACGCATGGCTAATGCCTAGAGGAACTAACTAAGGACTCTTTTAATCAGGCTTTGGGAAAAGGGAAACTAGGATAAAAAGAAAGTCAACTTAATTGTTACTAAAGGTTAAAGATTTTTAAATCAAGAGTTTTGACTAGAAAGGAATTGTATAGTTTTAATAATAGAAAGTATGAAGTATAGAGGTACTTTTAAAAAGAAAAGGGAAAAGCAAGTTGTTATAAAGGCCAGTTATTTCTAGATAAGAAAGTGCATAAAAGTTGAAGGTTTATGTAAGTTGCAGAAGGTTTGTGCAAGTTGTAAGAAGTTAGTACAAAGAAGAAAAATACAAGGCAGGACAAGTTCCTTGTGTATCAGCCCTGCAGATATTGCAGAAAAGCAGTTTATTATCTTAAAACAGTGTGTGCTTGTGTACTTTTGCAAAGATATTGTACAAATGTACTGAAAACATTGTAACCTTATAGGTTTCGCCTATAAATACCCCTCTCCCCCTGAGCTCATCGCTGACCATTGTGAGAGGCGTAGTAGGCTAATCACTAGCCAGTGTATAAGACCCAATTAGCTTATAG
Source organism: Saccopteryx bilineata (assembly GCF_036850765.1). Lineage (NCBI taxonomy): Eukaryota > Metazoa > Chordata > Mammalia > Chiroptera > Emballonuridae > Saccopteryx > Saccopteryx bilineata. The sequence goes on from NC_089493.1 coordinate 207,477,101, forward strand.
CTACGGCTAAAGTAGAAAATTCTCATGAGCCCCAGCCTTATACCATTCTCCCCAATGATGAAGAATCAAGGGTTTGATTTATGCCCAAAAGAGATGGGGGAATGTTAGATTCAGGGAGTACTGGAGCTGCCAAAGAGTGTAACTATTGCAGGAACAGTAAGTGCTGATATTGCTCCTGTGAGGCTGGGAACAAAGAAGGTCAGAGACCCTTATCAGAAGTTTAGGTTTGAAATTCGCCACTAAGCTAAAACTGGCCCCTGTTGCTATGCCGGCCCCTGTTGCTATGCTGCGTGTGACCTCCCTAGCCAATAGCTAAACTGCCACATCTGCTTCTGTCTATACTTGCTCACTTAGGATATATAAGGGCTTGGCTGTAAGCTCCAGGCGCGGCTCCCATTTGCAGCTCCTTGTGGGCACGGTGTCTCCGGACATCTCGGGAGTTTGCCCCTGCGCAGGTTAAACTGGCCAATAAAGTAACATCTTAACTCCTGAAAGTCTCCGACATTTGATCTCGTACCCGGTGGATGCTACAGAAACGGGGAGGCAGTCAGACAGACTCCCACATGCGCCCAAATGGGATCCACTGGGCACGCCCACCAGGGGGCGATGCTCTGCCCCTCCAGGGTGTTGCTCTGCTGCGACCAGAGCCACTCTAGCACCTGGGGCAGAGGCCACAGAGCCATCCCCAGCGCCCGGGCCATCTTTTGCTCCAATGGAGCCTTGGCTGTGGGAGGGGAAGAGAGAGACAGAGAGGAAGGAGAGGGGGAGGGGTGGAGAAGCAGATGGGTGCCTCTCCTGTGTGCTGTGGCTGGGAATTGAACCCAGGGCCTTCCGCACACCAGGCCAATGCTCTACCACTGAGCCAACCAGCCAGGGCCTGCAGTTCTTTACTGATCCTTTTGAGTGCTATACTTCACCCATTGGCTATTATTTCATCCTATAGACCAGGGGTCCCCAAACTTTTTACACAGGGGGCCAGTTCACTGTCCCTCAGACTGTTGGAGGGCCAGAGTATAAAAAAAAACTATGAACAAATCCCTTTGCACACTGCACATATCTTATTTTAAAGTAAAAAAAAAAAAAAAAAGGGAACAAATACAATATTTAAAATAAAGAACAAGTAAATTTAAATTAACAAACTGGCCAGTATTTCAATGGGAACTATGGGCCTGCTTTTGGCTAATGAGCTGGTCAATGTTCAGTTCCGTATTTGTCACTGCTAGCTGTAACAAGTGATATGACGCACTTCCAGAGCCGTGAGGCGCGTGTCCCGCGTCACCAGAAGTAGTACTGTATGTGAGCGATGCTGCGCTTTGCGGTGGTCTCACTGACTACCAATGAAAGAGGTGCCCCTTCTGCAATGCGGCGGGGGCCGGATAAATGGCCTCAGGGGGCCGCATGTGGCCCGCGGGCCGTAGTTTGGGGACCCCTGCTATAGACCATACCTACGAGGCCATCATGACAAATCAGTGAAGCAAAATCCCAGCAATTCCTTATTGACCAGACTGAACATCTGACTAATACATGTAGAGTGTGGTGTGTATATTAAGAGCCAATATTGGAGACGAGTCTGTGTGGCAATAAGCTTTACCTCCTCTTTATTACACACACCAAACAGCATAAATAATTAAAAGCATCATCATACAAAGCAGTCAAACATTACATAAAAAATGTAGCAATACTACTCAGATGTGGCCTGTTTTATTCCACACTTAGCATTTTAACAACATTACAATTATAATGGGACTGGACAGCTTTCATGGTGTTGTCTTTCTTCTGTCATTACATATTTATGTTTCATAATGTGCCTTTTATTGTGCCTTCATTATATATAGAATCAGGATATCTCTTCACATCCTTCTACAATCTATGCCTACGTATTTACACTATCAACCCTTAATGTGACGAAGACTGACCCATGCAGAGGCATTCTCCATGGCCAACTCTGGTTTGCAGAAGGTAGAAAATGACACATTTGGAAAGTCTCATAATCATATTTTGCTGGCCATCACATTTTGGCCATTCTCCCTTTGAAGTTGACTTCTTTACCTCCATTGTTACTTCATTTATAGATCAACAGGATATAATTTGTATCCAGATAACATTCTTTTCTTTTTATCAAATACATATTTAGTAACGTTAAGGTCATAGTTTGCTCTCATTTACAGTCACAGATATCAATATTAATTTTTAAAATTGAAAATAGCATTCTTTATTTTTATTATAAAAGGAACACATTGTGATAAAATATTATTTTTCCTTAAATCTGAAATACAAAAAATATAAAAATTAAAAAAAAATAATTTATAATCCCCTTACCTTGGGATAGCCATTATTGATTTTTGTTTATAACCTTTATCATTTATCAAAAGGACCATAAGTGTGCTTGTCTTATTACCCTTCTGTACCTTCTTCTTTGGTCAATGAGAGAAAAGTCTTTCAGGGGTGGACATCTTGCTGCATGGTTCTAAGTAATCAAACTTGGGGCCTCTAATACAGGGAGTGTTTGAATGAAAAACTTTGAAGCACTTATGATATTCTGTAGTTTCTTCTCTATTTCCTACCCATTGCTTTCCAAGTCAATAGATTCTGGATATAGGATTCTGCAAATATCCTGTTGGACTTTTTCTTCCCCACATAGGCCAAAGGTATTGCAACTGCTATTATCACAGATAGTTTGCTACTGATCTACTCTTTAACTTCTTCTTGGGCCTCACACAACTTGATCAAGATTTTTATTTGCCTGGCAACTGTCCTCTTATGCCTCCAAAGAGCCTGGACTGCCTTTCCTTTCAGAAATCCTGGACATTTCAGTGAGTCATAGGACTAAAAGTTCACAGTGAGAATTTATTTCTTTGGGCTTCTCAGGTACAAATTGCCAGGCCTCTATTAAAAAGTGCTTTTTAGCCTGACCAGGTGGTGGCGCAGTGGATAGAGCGTCGGACTGGGATGCGGAAGGACCCAGGTTCGAGACCCCGAGGTCGCCAGCTTGAGCACGGGCTCATCTGGCTTGAGCAAAGAGCTCACCAGCTTAGACCCAAGGTCGCTGGCTCCAGCAGGGGGTTACTCGGTCCGCTGAAGGCCCGCGGTCAAGGCACATGTGAGAAAGCAATCAATGAACAACTAAGAAGTCGCAACGCGCAACGAGAAACTGATGATTGATGCTTCTCATCTCTCTCCATTCCTGTCTGTCTGTCCCTGTCTATCTCTGCCTCTGTAAAAAAAAAAAAAAAAAGTGCTTTTTAAAAAAAGATAATGATTTTTGTAAAATATAAAAATGAACACATTAAATACTTCATTTTGTTCATTTAATATTATAATTATAATTACTATATTTATCATTATAACTGTAATTACTACCAGATGGGACAGAAGTTACATATCTATTACCTACAACTTATGAAGATCAACAAAATAGCTCAAAGGCAATGCACATGGCCATAATCTAGTAACCCAGAAGGATATGCTATAGACATGCATAGTTTTGTCTATACCTTCCCGGTCCTCCCAAACAAGCATTCTGAGTAATATCAGGTCACTGGCAGAGTGATCCTCTTGAAACACTGAATTGTCCTGACAAATTTAGAACACAAGTTATAGTTCCCAAATGTTCTCAAATGCTAAAAAGAAAGAAAGAAAGAAGGAAAGAAGAAAGAAAGAAAGAAAGAAAGAAAGAAAGAAAGAAAGAAAGAAAAAGTGTCCAATCAAGAATATTGGAAAACAAAGCCAGAGTAAACACCAAAATTTACTAAAGTATTTCAGGCAGTTCAAATAGATTATTTCCTGAAACATGCTCTACGTTTCATAGCACAAACTAGACCTTTAGGAATAGGATCCTGAAAATTGCAGCATAGCTATACAATCCCACTGCTATACAGTTAGGTACAGCACCACATTGTAGAGTTTCTACATGAATTTTATAATTTGCTATTGACTTTTACAACTAATTTTCAGTAACTGTCGAAAATATCTAAATTTTTTTCTTAGAAAACACAGATAATTATAGAATTATAGATTGTTGTTAAAAATGGACAGTCCTCTATTATTACTTTTTTTTAATATGAATATTTGAATCCCTGTGTGTCATGGCAAAGTTCCTAGCTTTACATATGGTTAGTAGTATGCCTCCTACTAAAAATCAAATGAAACAGGTGTCCTGGCCGGTTGGCTCAGGCCTGGCATGCAGGAGTCCTGGGTTCAATTCCTGGCCAGGGCACACAGTAGAAGCGCCCATCTGCTTCTCCACCCCTCCCCCTCTCCTTCCTCTCTGTCTCTCTCTTCCCCTCCTGCAGCCAAGGCTCCACTGGAGCAAGGTTGGCCCGGGCGCTGAGGATGGCTCTATGGCCTCTGCCTCCAGCGCTGGAATGGCTCTGGTTGCAGCTGAGCAATGCCCCAGATGGGCACAGCATTGCTCCTTGGTGGGCATGCTGGGTGGATCCCGGTCGGGTGCATGTGGGAGTCTGACTGCCTCCCTGTTTCTAACTTCAGAAAAATACAAAAAAAAAAAAAAAAAAAAAATCAAATGAAACACAGTAATTTCTAAAAATGTTTAATTCCATATGTTAAAGAACAAAATTCAACTGAGTAAATTTGAAGATCTAATTGCTTTTATTAAGTGACTCATGAATTGGGCAGCATCCCATCTAGCACACTAGTAGGGTTCTTTGAGGAGTTGTACAAAATGAAAGGTTTTTATAGCTAGGAAGAGGGTGGGACAAGAAAGTTAGAAGAGTGGTTTTTGTTTGTTTGTTTATTTGTTTTACAGAGACAGAGTCAGAGAGAGGGATAGACAAGGACATACAGACAGGAACAGAGAGAGATGAGAAGCATCAATCATCAGTTTTTCGTTGAGACACCTTAGTTGTTCACTGACTGCTTTCTCATATGTGCCTTGACTGTGGGCCTTCAGCAGACCGAGTAACCCCTTGCTCAAGCCAGCGACCTTGGTCCAGGCTGGTGAGCCTTGCTCAAACCAGATGGGCCCACACTCAAGCTGGTGACCTCGGGGTCTTGAACCTGGGTCCACCACATCCCAGTCCAACGCTCTATCTACTGCGCCACCACCTGGTCAGGTGAAGAGTGGATTTTTTGAGCAAGGTTGCTTAGTACTGACCAGAAAATTCCAGACCGATTGATTTAAAACTACAGTTAGGTATTAAGTCTTGCTGGGGCTTAGCAAAAGTGACTCCATTTTGGGTCTATTGTTTCTTTTTTTTAAAATCTTTTTTCTTTTTTACAGAGACAGAGAGTCAGAGAGAAGGATAGATAGGGACAGATAGGAACGGAGAGAGATGAGAAGCATCAGTCATCAGTTTTTCGTGGCGACACCTTAGTTGTTCATTGATTACTTTCTCATATGTGCCTTGACCATGGGCCTTCAGCAGACTGAGTAACCCCTTGCTCATGCCAGTGACCTTGGTCCAAGCTGGTGAGCCTTGCTCAAATCAGATGAGCCCGCGCTCAAGCTGGTGACCTCAGGGTCTCGAACCTGTGTCCTCCGCATCCCAGTCCAATGCTCTATCCACTGCGCCACCACCTGGTCAGGCTGTTGTTTCTTTTTATGAGAAACAACATGTCTAATTTATATCCATAGTTGCTACAACATGTTAAGAAATTAATCTTTATGAAGGAAATGTTTACCTCATGTTCTTTTCTTCAACCAAGGCTCAACCCCCCTCATCTGGATTTCTCTGATAGGGGTGGAAGAGGAAACAACTAATTTGTTTACCATCCCCTAATCTCCTTATCTAATAAACTATATCCCCATTTCTCCCTCCCCCCCTTGGCGTGGCTATTTAAACTAGCCAATTGAGAGAGAATAAGATTGTATGGTTAACACTGCAGCCAATGGAGCAAGACCCAGCAGCCTAGGGCCTACCTTTGGTATAAAAACAGAACTTGCCCTCTGCCCAGTTGCTGGCTGGCTGGCTTTCACTAGTGGCAGCACGCCCTTCTGCAGCAGTTATTCAAGTTGCCTTGCCCAGGTATTTTGTCACCTTGAGTCTTGCTTAATTCCACCTCTAACAGTTACTAGCATTATCTTTTTTAAAATTGAGTTTAAAACTATTTTACATGAAGTAAAATATATTATTTTTATAAATTTTGGTAAATAAATTAGTGGTGTAACATTAACATAATTAAGTTATAGAACAGTTCCATTATCCAGTCTTCCCCATGGAATTCCCTCAAGCTTCTTTTTGGTCAGCCCTTTCCCCTGGTCACCACTGATTGGTGTTCTGCCTCGTTTTAAGGCCTTTGCTTATTTACTTATTTATGTTAAATATAGACTCACAGGAAATTGCAAAAATAGTGTATTAGAGTTCCATATACGTATTACCTACTTTTCTCTAATGGTGAGTTTTACATAACTGTAGTAACACCATGCCCGGTAAATTTGAAGGCAGGTTTCTCTTTCACTTCCTTGACTGTGTTGACTCTTTACTCTTCACACAAGTTTAATTCGCTTGTTAAAATGACCAGATGCTAGTTCTCTCTCAGATGTCTGTTACTGCATTTTCCGTATTTCAGCTCGATCACCTTTAATTCTCCTACACCATTCGCTAGTTTTTTCTTTATCCCACTGTTTCCCCCCAATTAAATTGTGCTGCTAGATTTTTATTTTTTACTTTTGAGATTTGTGCCGCAGATGGTATTATTGCCAATTCTCGTTTTCCTAACTTACACCTCGGTGCTTCTGTTTGTAAAGTGCGTGCAGGGGTGAGGGGGCCTGCCGGGACCTTCCCCACGGTGTGACTCGTGCGGTGCGCGTGTATTATCAGCTGGCACGGTTCTCCAGCCTTACCTGCTGGTGGCGCTCAAGAGTTCAGCCCTGTCCTATCTCTACCCTTGCTCAACTGGTCGCTCTTTTATTTTTCCAGTATTCCGGCTACTTTCGGAAGAGTGTTGAAGGCGCTGGGACCCCTCCCCCTGGTTTTGGCTGGCTTTTCCGTCTCTGTTAGCGGGCCGCTCTCTGTTCCCTGCCGGCAGGCGAGGTGCGGGCAGGACTGGGCTGTGGTTGCCGCGGGCTGCTGGGGCGGAGGAGACACTCCCAGCCTCCCGCCCAGTGCCGGGAGCCCACCGCGTCCGCCGCCCGCGCGAGGCAGCCCCGTGGGCGCGGAGGACTCAGCGCGCATGCTCCGCTCCGTCAGCGGCGGCCGGGGGAGGGGCGGCGGCGTCTCCCGTAGTGAGGCTCCCTCGGCCGAAGCTCTGCTCCGCCGCCGCCACCCTGCGGCTTCCGGCCCGGCTCTCTGCGCCGTGAGGCTGCTGGCCGGGCGCTAGCTCGCCTCGCCGCCATGGGGCCTCGCCCCGCCGCCGCCCCAGCCCCGTCGCCCCGCCCCCGTGGGCCGGGCAGCGGGGTCAGGGCGGGCCGAGCGGAGCGGGGTGAGTACCGCAGCCTTTGCTGCCGCCTTTCCCGGCTCTGCGTCCCGCGCGCTCCTCACCCCAGTGCCGGGACGGGAGAGGGGGCGGGAGCCGGAGCGCGGCCCTGAGCACAGGCCGGGGCAGGGGCTCCCGCGGTGCAGCGCTGGCCTGTCTCCGCAGGCGCTGGGGAGCCGCAGCCGGGGCGGCGGGGCCGGGCCGGCTTCCCGGGCGGAGCTGGCCTGCTGCTGAGGCCCCAGCTGCGACGTGGCCGTTACTGCCCTGCACGCAGCCTGCAAGCCAGGGCGGGTCTATCCGTGGAACTCTGAAACAAAGGATATTCCATTACTGGTGATTGCACTGGCCAAATCCCACTTAAATTGAAGGGGTTTTAGATAAAGTCAACATTTCTGTTTCTTCTCTCAAGTAACCTATCTACTTAAAATATCTGAAATGACGAGTGGGGTATACAGGAAGAGTTAACTGATTTTTAGAAACATTTATTATGGTAAAAATTAAAAACATTTTAGAAAAAAGAAAGGGATAGTTACGTCTTTTTCAAAGTTAAAATGGATCCTTGTCTAATTGGCCCACCTGAATTAGTTATCTAGGAGACTGTACTTTTGTTTGTTGTAATATTGATTAGAGCCTAGACTGTGGTGTTACACTTATTTATTTAGGCTAACTGGGGTGCAAGTTATTTTTGGGAGAGAAAAATACTCCTGAGGTTGTAATTTTATTGCCCTGTTTCCAAGGTTTTTATAATTTTTACCATTCAGCTTGTTCCTTCACTGTAGGTTCAGTAAATAAACTGCTCACAAACATTAGGGGATGTTTTATCATTGAATATCTGTAAAGCCAGTATCCACGGCCACCATCACAGCCGCCTGGCCCATGCAAGTTCGCATTGGATTCTGTCAGATGGTAAGGAAACAACAGAGCCAAGAACTGGTGGGCCATTAGCTTTAATCTTAGCTTGTACCGGGCAGGCAAGTAAAAATACACACTGGGCTCCAAAACCCACTTGTTGGGCAGATAAAATGTATTATGCTCACTTTGTTAAAGGTAACACGAGGAGGCCGTCGCCCAGGTGATATTAATGTGTGTTGGGGTGGGCTAAAGGCAGGCAGAATCCTTGTAGCCTGGGGCTTGGTTTTGGGATTAAGTCTTTCCTACCCTTTTTGATGTGGGGTGGTACAATCCAATCATGCCTCAGAAGTGTCTTTGTATTAGAGACTTCCCTATTTTGTATATTGGATTAAGGGTTTGGATTTCTACACTATAAAATGGGGACAAAGCAGGAGCACAATTGTGCTCTTGGCTCCTGAGATTATCATTAGAGGAGAGAGCAGAGCGGAGAGCAGAAGGAGGCCACGTGGAGGAGGCCAGGAGAAGCAGCCAAGATGGCGGAGTGCTGAGTGAGATGCCAGTTTGTGTAGAGTTTGTATCTGGGATAAGGAAGGAGATGGGGAACTGAGGAGAATAAGGCTGGTGATCTAGAAACCTTTGATTCTAGGAAACTCGGATAAGTCAGTGGCTTTGTGAGCACTGAATGTGAGTGGGTTTTGGAGCCCAGTGTGTATTTTTACTTGCCCGCCAGGTGCAAGCTAGGATTAAAGACTATGGCCCATCAGCTTTTGGCTCCATTGTTTCTTTACCGACTGTCCGAATCCAATGCGAACCTGCATAGGCCAGAAGGCTGCTGTGATAGTGGCTGTGGCCCTGGCTGCTGGCTTTACACCACTCATTCAGTGCTCACAAAGCTACTGACTTATCCGAGTTTCCTAGAATCAAAGGTTTCTAGCTCACCAGACTTATTCACCTCTGTTCCCCATCTTCTTCCTCCTCCCTGCACAACTGGCTTTTCCTTCATCACTCCACCATCTTGGCTGCCTCTCCTCTCCTCCACGTGGCCTTACTCTGCTCTCTTCTCTCTCCTCTAATGCTAATCTCAGGAACGGAGAGAGCAAGCTCCAGGTCTGCCCCACTTTATAGTGCAGAAATCAAAATCTTTAATCCAATATACAAAATAGGGAAGTCTCTAGTACAAAGTCACTTATCTGAGGCATGATGGGATTCCTCATGAGAGTGCACCACCCCACATCAAAAGGGTGGGAAAGGCTTAGTCCTAAAACCAATCCCCAGGCTACAAGGATCCTGTCTGCCCACAGCCTGCCCCCAATACACATTAATATCACCTGGGCGATGGGCTTCCAGGTGGTCAGTGCCATCTTTATTTAACAAAGTGAGCTTAATATATTTTATCTGCCCAACAATATCCCCTAATGTTTGTGAGCAGTATATTTGCTACAGGTTCCTTTTGTTTTATGAATCATGTTTCTAAGTTTTAAAAAGTTAAAATTTGAGCTTTGGCTGGATAGTTTCATTGTTTGGAATGTCATCCCAATGCTCCACGGTTGTGGGTTCCATCTTTTCTCCCCTTTCCCCTTCTCTAAAAATCAATAGAGAAAAACTTTTAAGAAATTACAATTTGACGATGGCTTCCTCTCCTTAGTGGCAAAAGCTTAAGTTTGTACATTTTCAGCATTCGAAAATGCAGGCTCTGTCTAGTACTCAATCAACTACATCATAGAACCCTTCTTGCTCCTCGAGGGTCAATGTGGACAAGAGGAAACATTTACAAAATGAAAACCTGACTCCCTCCTTCCCCCAAAATGTTAAGTATTGAGAAATTCAAATTAAAGTCTTGCAATTACAAGATTTAAGAATTATTATTGTTATTTTAATTGAGGAAACAGTTCCCACTAGTTCTGAACTGGAATTGTTTGGGTAAAGAATGTTACAAGATTATTTCCCCTCCCTCCTTCCTCTCCTCCCCACTTGCCTTTGCCCTTTATTTGGGATAAGGTTTACTGAGATTTTGTTACATATGGAGGCAAGTTGGGTCTAATGTCTTGTGACAAATTATAAATTGATAGCAGTCTAATGCTTATACATTTCTGAGAAAGATAAGCAACCCCTTAGGAAAAGCAAGTAAAGTTTATATAAGTAGGTTAAGACTAGACTTGATTTGAAAATTATTATTATCTTTGAAGTCTGGAGATACGTTTTGGGACTCGAGGTAGTAGTGTCTGAATAGTCATGGAACCAGAACAATAAAGTACTATAGAGATTATTTGGTGATCATCCCTTGAAAACAGATGTCTTCAGGTGCCAAGCAGGCTGAGTATAAAGCAATTGGAAAGTAGGGCGTTGGCAGATAAAATATATTATGCTCACTTTGTAAAAGATAGCGCTGCTCACTTGGAAGCCTGTGCCCAGGTGATGGCTTGGGATGGGCGTGATTATATTAATGTGTGTTGGGGGTGGGCTGTGAGCAGGCAGGGTGGTTATAGCCTAAGGCTTAGTTTTAAGACTAAGCTTTCCCCCACACCCTTGACTGATTGCATGATGTGGGGTGGTGCACTCTCATGAGGAATCCCATCATGCCTCAGATAAGTGACTTTGTATCAGAGACTTCCTTGTTTGTATTGTATATTGGATTAAAGGTTTGGATTTCTACACTATAAAATTGGGCAGACCAGGAGCTTGCTCTCTCTTCGGTTCCTGAGATTATCATTAGAGCAGAGAGCAGAGAAAGGCCACGTGGAAGAGAGGAGAAAGGCAGCAAAGATGGTGGAGTGCTGAGTGAGAAGCCAGTTAGTGCAGAGTTTGTGCAGAGAGAAGGAGGTGGGGAACAGAGGTGAATAAGGCTGGTGAGGTAGACGACTTTGATTCTAGGAAACTCGGATAAGTCAGTGGCTTTGTGAGCACTGAGTGAGTGGGTTTTGGAGCCCAATAAGTGTTTTTACTTGCCCGCCGGTGCAAGGTAGGATTAAAGGTAATGGCCCACCAGTTCGTGGCTCCGTTGTTTCATTACTGTCTGTCCGAATCCATTGCGAACCTGCATGGGTCAGGCGGCTATGATGGTGGCCGTGGCTACTGGCTTCACATAGGGGAATGGGAATGGAGAATAAACCCCACCTAAAAGTATCCAGATAAGGAAAATTTGCTAAAACTATGCAGAATCAGTCTCCAATAATGTACCTGGCATCCCAGGCCTTGAAATGCTTAATCTCCTAGGTTTACAGGACCCAGGAAGAGAATTTATTAATATAAATTTAACATTGTCATGTAATAGTTTTCAGAGAAAATGATCTCGTCTGAGCTCAAGAACCTACAATGGTTTCCTATTGCCCAGTGCTTAAATGAAATCTCTTTAGAGTTTTAAGGCTATTTATAAACTGCCTCCCCATTTTCTGGTATTCCTTAATATCTACTTTCCATTTAGACCTGTCTACCTGTTTCATTTCAACCTCATTTCAACCTGTTTCTACATTCACTGCCCATACCCCTCATCCTTTTATGTATTATATCCCTGCCTTTCAGTGTCTTCTTATAATTCAAGGATTATCTGAAGTGTAACTCGTGTAGGGCACAGGCTTTGGTTCCAGACTGCCTTAAGTCAAATTGCTGCATTTAACAGCTGTGTTACCTTGAATAAATTACTTAACCTCTCTGTCCCAGTTTTCTCATTTGTAAAATGGGGAAAATCATAGCGACTACCTCAGGATTGCAGTGAGGTTTTAACAAGTTAATACAGTTTTTTTTTTAAATTTATAAATAAATTTTTATTTTAATGGGGTGACATCAATAAATCAGGGTACATACATTCAAAGAAAACATTTTCAGGTTATCTTGTCATTTAGTTCTGTTGCATACCCATCACCCCAAGAGAGATCATCCTCAGCCACCCTCCATCCAGTTCTCTCTGTACCCCTCCCCCTCCCCCTCTCCCTCCTTCCCTCCCCCCACCCCCATAGCCACCACACTCCTGTCCATGCCTCTTAGTCTCGCTTTTATGTCCCACCAATGTATGGAATCCTGCAGTTCCTGTTTTTTTCTGATTCGCTTATTTCACCCAGCACAATGCTACCAAGACTCCACCATTCCTCGATAAGAGATCCGATGTCACCATTTCTCATAGCTGAATAATATACCATGGTGTATATGTGCCCCATCTTCTTCATCCAGTTCTCTATTTTTTTACAGTGATTAAAAGCCTTTAAGCAAACTCTTGGCCAATACAGCAAGAATCCCTAAAAGCGTAGTGTCCTTAACATGTTCCCCAAGTCCAAGTTGGCCCCATCACCATGCCTAATCCCTGAAAAATGCAACCCAACCACAGTTCAGTCTGTTAGGAGCTGTCACAGGGAGCAGGAGTCCAGGAAATTTCCCCACACGAAAAGTCCGCATGGCACTGGAATTGTTGTCACCATTCTATACTTTGCAGCTCATGTCCAAGTCCCAATGACCGCTGCTTCTAGCTGGTAATGATTCATGTAGACTGGAAAAAGCCATTTGCAGCATGCGTGGATATGGAGCTTCTGTTCTCCTCTGCCTGGAGAGTTGAGACCAGGTTGCTTTTCCCTGGAGCTCTGCGACTGTGGCCTGGTAAAGAGAACCTTGGGATACACTAAGCTGGGTGGCAAAGGTAAATTCATAATACAACTTGGCAAGAGGAGGAAAGAGAGCTCTAAATTAGGAGTAGGTCCCAGCCTGAAATATGAGTGGGGCATTGAGGTAGGAGGGATAAAGGAAACACTATATATTAAGCAAAGCAGCAGAAAATAGGACTATCAACACCCACAACAGAGATCTTTGAGGGAAAAATAAAAAACCTGACTATTCAGGCAACACATAGTTAAGTGGCCCTTGTGCGAATGAGATCAGTTTACCTGCTTCTTGGAAGAAATACCCTAGGCTCATCCACAGTGTCGTAGATGGGGCCGACGTCCCTGGGCACCTTCAGCCTTCAGTGGCAAACCCCAGCTTTCTGGGCAAGGTTAGGTCATAGGTGGCTGGAGCAGGGCTGGAAGAGACTGAACCCTCCCTTAGGGGAGCGAGGGGGAAGCCTACCTTCCAGTGTCCCTGTTTCCTCACAGCAGAGGCATGTAAGCCTGGCAGGCTTTAGCTCAATGACCTTCCTTTCCACTATTGAAGCAGGACCCAGATGGCATCCTATGAGACCCCTTTGGGGTGTTGGAGCCTTTAAGGGTTTATCCTAAAAGCTGGTAGTTCCCCGATCTCTATTGGGCTTTTTCTGCCTCTAGGTATCTTAAAAGCCATTCTCAGAAGATCTCACTGAGGGGTTTGAGGATCCCCATCCGCCTATATAAATCTTTTCCATATATCTGGAGCTATTTGGAAAAGAGACAGAACAGTGTTATTAGCTAGATCTAATAAAGAAGGTAGTAGTTTGCAGGCGAAAAAGATTTGGTGTCTCCTGTTCATCAGCATTCAAAAAAAATGTATTTATTTATTTATTTATTTTAAGTAAAAAGCATGATATGGTAGACCCGTCGGAGTCATTGGCCTGGTGTGCAGGATTCCCGGGTTTGATTCCTGGCCAGAGCACACAGGAGAAGCGCCCATCTACCTCTCCACTCCTCCCCCTCTTCTTCCTCTTCGTCCCTCTCCTCCCGCCCGCAGCCACGGCTCCACCGGAGCAAATCCACCCTGGGCACTAAGGATGGCCCCATGGCCTCCACTCCAGTCGCCAGAATGGCTCCGGTTGCAACAGAGCAACATCCCAGATGGGCAGAGCATTCCCCCCAGTAGGCATGTCAGGTGGATCCCAGTCAGGCGCATGCAGGAGTCTGTCTGACTGCCTCCCCATCCCCATCCTCAGAAATATACAAAAAAATAAATAAATAAAAGAAAAATACTAAAAAGAAAAAGAAAAAAAAAAGGGGGGGGGGCCCTTCCCTTGTGCTAAAGCTCCAGGGAGCATGGAGTGAGCTTGAGTATGTCCTATGAAACATGAAGCTCTATGTTTACATATAAGTCTTTGAATAAGGAGGAACTGCTGAAATAGTTTATCAGCATTTGTCCCTAAGACAGCAGTCTTTATAGTGGGAACACCATACGTAAATATTTGCTGTCTGTCTATAGATTGAGGGGGGAATATGGCAAATGCTGAAAAGCCATGATCTTTGTGCCCCTCCCCTCCCCCAACCTCCTCCCTCTCCTCCCCCCACCCTGTAACCCCAACACTGTTGTTCATGTCTCTGAGTCTCATCTTTATGTCCCACCTCTGTATGGAAACATATAGTTCTTAGTTTTTTCTGATTTACTTCTTTCACTCAGTATAATGTTATCATGGCCCATCCATGTTGTTGTAAAAGATCCTATGTCATCATTTCTTATGGCTGAGTAGTATTCCATAGTATATATATACCAAAGCTTTTTAACCACTCGTCCTCTGATGGACACTTGGGCTGTTTCCAAATCTTTGCTATTGTAAACAATGCTGCCATAAACATGGGGGTGCATTTCTTTTCAAACAGTGCTATGGTGTTCTTGGGGTATATTCCTAACAGTGGTATAGCTGGGTCAAAAGGCAGTTCGATTTTTAATTTCTTGAGGAATCTCCATACTGTTTTCCACAGTGGCTGCACCAGTCTGCATTCCCACCAGCAGTGCAGGAGGGTTCCCTTTTCTCCACATCCTCGCCAGCACTTATTCTGTGTTGTTTTATTGATGAGCGCCATTCTGACTGGTGTGAGGTGATATCTCATTGTGGTTTTAATTTGCATTTCTCTAATGATTAGTGATGTTGAACATTTTTTCATATGCCTATTGGCCATCTGTGTGTCCTCTTTGGAGAAGTGCCTATTCATTTCTTTTGCCCATTTTTGGATTGGATTGTTTGTCTTCCTGGTATTAAGTTTTACAAGTTCTTTATAAATTTTAGTTATTAACCCCTTGTCAGACGCTATGTCAAATATATTCTCCCATTGTGTAGTTTGTCTTTTTATTCTGTTCTTATTGTCTTTAGCTGTGCAGAAGCTTTTTAGTTTGATAAAGTCCCATTTGTTTATCCTATCTTTTATTTCACTTGCCTGTGGAGACAAATCAGCAAATATATTGCTGCGAGAGATGTCAGAGAGCTTACTGCCTATGTTTTCTTCTAAAATGCGTATGGTTTCATGGCTTACATTTAAGTCTTTTATCCATTTTGAGTTTATTTTTGTGAGTGGTGTAAGTTGGTGGTCTAGTTTCATTTTTTTGCAGGTAGCTGTCCAGTTTTCCCAACACCATTTGTTGAAGAGGCTGTCTTTACTCCATTGTATTGTCTTACCTCCTTTGTCAAATATCAGTTGTCCATAGAGCTGTGGGTTTATTTCTGAGTTCTCTGTTCTGTTCCATTGATCTATGTGCCTGTTCTTATGCCAGTACCATGCTGTTTTGAGTACAATGGCCTTATAATATAACTTGATATCTGGAAGTGTGATACCTCCCGCTTTTTTCTTCCTTTTCAGGATTGCTGAGGCTATTCATGTTCTTTTTTGGTTCCATATAAATTTTTAGAATATGTGTTCTATGTCTTTGAAGTAAGTCATTGGTGTTTTCATTGGTATTGCATTGAATTTTAAATTGCTTTGGGTAATATAGAAATTTTAATGATGTTTATTCTTTCTAACCATGAGCACGGTATATGCCTCCACTTATTCGTATCTTCCCTGATTTCTTTTATCAATGTTTTATAATTTTCCGAGTACAAGTCTTTAATCTCCTTGGTTAGATTTATTCCTAGGTACTTTATTTTTTTGGTTGCAATGGTAAAGGGGATTGATTCCCTGATTTCTCTGTCTGACAGTTCATTATTAGTGTATAAAAATGCCTCTGATTTCTGAGTATTGATTTTATATCCTGCCTCCTTGCCAAATTCTTTTATCAGGTCTAGTAGTTTTTTGACTGAGACTTTAGGGTTTTCTATATACAATATCATATCATCCGCAAATAATGATAGTTTTACTTCTTCTTTTCCAATTTGGATGCCTTTTATTTCTTTTTCTTGTCTGATTGCTGTGGCAAGGACTTCCAGAACTATGTTGAATAAGAGTGGTGAAAGGGGGAACCCCTGCCTTGTTCCTGATCTTAAGGGGATTGCTTTTAATTTTTGCCCATTGAGTATGATGTTGGCTGTGGGTTTGTCATAGATGGCCTTTATCATGTTGAGGTATGTTCTCTGTATTCCCACTTTGCTGAGAGTTTTGATCATGAATGGGTGCTGGACTTTATCAAATGCTTTTTCTGCATCTATTGAAATTATCATGTGGTTTTTCTTCTTTCTTTTGTTTATGTGATGAATCACATTGACTGATTTGCGAATATTGTACCAGCCTTGCCTCCCAAGAATAAATCCTACTTGATCATGGTGTATGATTTTTTCCATATATTACTGGATCCGGTTTGCTAATATTTTATTGAGGATTTTTGCATCTAAGTTCATCAGGGATATTGGCCTATAATTTTCTTTTTTTGTGTTGTCTTTGCCTGGTTTTGGAATCAGAATTATGCTCGCCTCATAAAAGGAGTTTGGAAGTCTTCCTTCCTCTTGAATTTTTTGAAATAGCTTGAGAAGGATAGGAGTTAGTTCTTCTTTGAATATTTGGTAGAATTCCGTTGTGAAGCCATCAGGCCCATGACTTTTCTTTTTTGGGAGTTTTTTGATAGCTGTTTCAATCTCATTTGTTGTAATTGGTCTGTTTAGGTTTTCTGATTCTTCCAGATTAATTTTTGGAAGATTATATGATTCAAGGAATTTGTCCATTTCATCTAGGTTGTCTAGTTTTTTGGCATACAGTTCTTCATAGTATTTTCTTACAATATTTTGTATTTCTGTTGTGTCAGTTGTTATTTCTCCACTCTCGTTTCTAATTTTATTTATTTGAGTCCTCTCTCTTTTTTTCTTGGTGAGTCTTGTTAAAGGTTCATTGATCTTGTTTACCTTTTCAAAGAACCAGCTCCTGGTTTCATTGATCCTCTGTATTGTTTCTTTAGCCTCTATGTCATTTATTTCTGCTCTTATCTTTATTATTTCCCTCCTTCTACTAGCTCTGGGCTTTACTTGTTGTTCTTTTTCTAGTTCTTTTAGATGTAGGGTCAACTTGTTTATTTGAGCTTTTTCTATCTTCTTGAGGTATGCCTGTAATGCTATAAACTTCCCTCTCAGGACTGCTTTTGCTGTGTCCCATAAATTTTGAGTTGATGTATGCTCATTATCGTTTGTTTCTAGGAATTTTTTAATTTCTTCTTTGATCTCAATGTTAACCCATTGATTGTTTAATAACGTGCTATTTAGTTTCCAAGTGTTTGAATGTTTTTCAATTTTTCTATTGTGGTTGATTTCTAGTTTGATGCCATTGTGATCAGAGAAAGTGCTCGATATGATTTCAATCTTCTTAAATTTGTTGAGCCCGCTTTTGTGCCCTAACATGTGGTCTATTCTAGAGAATGTACCATGAGCGCTTGAAAAGAATGTATATTCTGCTGCTTTAGGATGAAAGGTTCTGAAGATATCTATTAAGTCGAGTTGATCTAATATGTCCTTTAAGTCTGCTGTTTCTTTGTTAATTTTCTTTCTTGAGGATCTATCTAATGATGTTAATGGGGTATTGAAATCTCCTACTATTATAGTATTGCTGTTGATCTCGCCCTTTAAGTCTATCAAAGTCTGCTTTATATATTTAGGTGCTCCTATATTAGGTGCGTAGATATTTATAATGGTTATATCTTCCTTTTGTATTGCTCCCTTTATCATTATGTAGTGACCTTCTTTATCTCTAACTATGGTCTTTGTTCTAAAGTCCATTTTGTCTGATATAAGTATTGCTACCCCAGCTTTTTTTTCATTTCCATTTGCGTGAAATATTTTTTTCCATCCTTTTATCTTCAGTCTGTGTGCATCTTTTGATTTAAGGTGTGTCTCTTGTAGACAGCATATGTATGGGTCCTATTTTCTTATCCATGCAGCTACCCTATGTCTCTTGATCGGATCATTTAATCCATTAACATTTAAGTTTATTACTGATATGAAATTGTTTATTGCCATTTTTTTTCTTTAAAACTGTTTTTCTCTTTTGCTATATATTTTTTTCCTTTGATCTGTTTACAACAGGTCCCTTAGCATTTCTTGCAGCCTTGGTTTGGTTGCAGTGAAATCCTTGAGTTTTTTTTTGTCTGTAAAGCTTTTTATTTCTCCTTCAATTTTAAATGATAGCCTTGCTGGATAAAGTAGTCTTGGTTGTAGGTTCTTGTTCTGCATTACTTTGAATATTTCTTGCCATTCCCTTCTGGCCTCAAGTGTTTCTGTTGAGAAGTCAGAAGTCATCCTTATGGGGGCTCCTTTGTAAGTGATAGTCTTTTTTTCTCTAGCAGCTTTTAATATTTTCTCTTTATCATTTAGCTTTGGTAATTTAATTATGATGTGTCTTGTTGTTGGTTTCTTTGGGTTTCTCCTTAATGGAGTTCTCTGTGCTTCCTGAACATGTGAAACATTTTCCTGCCTTAATTGGGGGAAGTTTTCCGCTATAATATGTTTGAACAAAGTCTCTATCCCTTGTTCTTTCTCTTCTTCTTCAGGAACCCCTATGATGCGGATGTTATTTCTCTTCATGTTGTCACAGAGCTCTCTTAGAGTTTCCTCAGACTTTTTGAGTCTCTTTTCTTTTTTCTGCTCTGTTTCCATGCCTTTATTTATTGTGTCCTCTAACTCACTGATTCGATTCTCTGCTTCATCCATCCTGCTTTTAATTCCTTCCATTGTATTCTTTATTTCAGATATTGTATTTGTCATTTCTGTCTGATTCTTTTTTATTATTTCAATGTCCTTTTTTATATTTGTTATCTCTTTATTTAGGTTTTCGTAATGGCCATCTATGGTGGTTCTAATATCTTTGAGCATCCTCACAATCGTTATTTTAAACTCTGCATCTGGTAATTTGGTTATATCTGATTCACTTAGGTCCTTTTCTGGGGATTTCTCTTGGTTTATTTGTGTTGTATTTCTCTGCCTCCGCATTTTCTCTTCACGGGAGTGGCTGTGATCACGTGCTCGGGTGCACAAGGGTTGGTGGCCTTGGCCTTTGCCCCGCCCCCGTGTGTGATGTTATGCTCGGTCCTGAGGGCACTGGCGAGCACCTTTGCTCAGCTGCAGGTCTCTGCCTGTTTCCGAGCTTTCGCCCTGCCTTTGCAGGATGATCCCACTCAAGGAACAGCTGCTAGCCATGGCTCTACCACCAGGCAGGGCTGCTTGCCCAAGCTCAGCTCCGTAGTGGAACTCCGCCTCTTCTGGGCTTTTGGCTCCACCCCCGCGGGATGAGCGGGCTACCAAGTCAGACTGCAAGCCTGGGTTGTACGGGCGGGGCAGGGATGTGCTCCTCTGCCCTTGCTCCGGGGCTGGTTTCTACCCTTTCTGGGTTTCCCACCCTTCTCCCGGAGGCTGGATTACAGGCTGCCAGCAGCTGAGCTTGGCCGCTTTTGCACGCCCCCTTCTCCCTAGCCGGGCAAGATTGAGCTCACACCTGACCCCAGTGGTGGCCAGCCGGCTTCCAACCCTGCCAGCAGATCTGTGCTTTTGTCTCCCGCTGCCGCCTGCCCTCCGGCACGCCCTCAGCTGCATGGGTGGGGGTGTTGCAGCTCGGACCCTAAGACTCACTACTGTGGACCCGAAAGCTCCCTTCTTCTATGCGACTCTGCTCTGAATGCTGCGGGGGAGCTTGTTTTGCTGCTCTCCTGCTTCCCTTTGCTGGTATTGCTGTTTCCGGGGGAAATATTCACTTCAGCTTTGGGGAGTGACTCGTCCCAGGGGTTAGGGTGGCTATCTCCCAAAATGTTTCTCCCTATGCCTCCTAGATTGCACGCTCTTCCTGTTACTGTGGTTCTCTCCCCTCTCCCTCCGTCCCCAGGAGCCCCGGGTGAGTGTTTGTGAGAGAGATGTTCTGCGTGGTCCCTTTAAGAAGGATCCTGGGTCTGAGAAATCAGACTCTCTCACAAACAGTATCCTGACTTGTTTCCAGCTAAATACTGTCCTTACGCTTCTTCTGGGCTCTGGGGCTGCAGGCTGGGGCTTTGTTCCTGGGGCTCAGGACCCTTTCCCCTCTGCTAAACTCACTTCCCGCCACGCGAGTCTCTCCCTGCTGCCGTTCGCTCCGAGAAGCTGGGCAGCCCTCTCCGCATTTCCGCGTTTCCGCTTTTCCTACTAGTCTCTGTGTGGCTTCTTCAGCATTCCTGGGTTGAGGAGTCCTTTTAGTTTAGTCCAAAGTTGGTTTTTCCAGCTGATACTTCATAAAATTAGTTTGTAATCCACTTTGGTTCTGGGAGGTAGATGCTGGTACGTCCGCCTACTCCAGCACCATCTTGTCTCTCCGAGAGATAACAATACAGTTTTTGATATATAGTAAAAGCTGAATCCATGCTATAATTATTATTATTTTAATTCATATTAATTCTTTAAACAGTGGTTATAAAATTTATCACTAGTTTTTACTGTCTTTATTCTCTAATGTTCTTTTCAGTTTGAATCTTTTTTTTTTATTTTTATTTTTACAAATTTGATTACAAATTGTTGAGGACAAAGACCATATCTTATATTCTTTTTAAAAAGTCTCAGCCCTGGCTGGTTGGCTCAGTGGTAGAGCATGGGCCTGGGGTGTGTATGTCCCAGCTTTGATTTCTAGTCAGGGCACACAGGAGAAGCACCCATCTGCTTCTCTTCCCCTCACCTTCTCGCTCCCCCCATCTATCTGTCTGTCTATCTTTCCGTCCTGTAGCCAAGGCTACAACAAGTTGGCCCCAGGCACTGAGGATGGCTCCATGGCCTCCATCTCAGGTGCTAAGAAGAGCTCTGTTGCTGAGCAATGGAGCAACACCCCAGAAGGACAGAGCATCCTCTCCTAGTGGGCTTGCTGGGTGGATCTCTGTCAGGGTGCATGTGGGAGTCTGTCTCTGCCTCCCCTCTTCTCATTCAATTAAAAGCAAAAAGAAGTCTCTTAAAGTTCTCCCAGGATGACTCTGGGGACTCAGTATATTTTTTCTATCTTAATATTTAGTTTTTTTTTCTTTCTGTTTTCCATTTTTCTTCTGTTGCTTGTATTTTAAGATTTATACCCTGTTTGGTTTTAAAAGTATTTGAGGTAGCTTATAATCTGTATATAATATAATAACATAAAAAAATAAAGATAAATCAGGTCATGAAAATATGAAGCTTGAATAGAAAGACTGTGGTGTGTTACACTGAAATGAAAAAATTTGTACAGTTATTAAAGATGGACCACACCGTTAAGTCCTGAGCTTCATGATGGTCCCACAGTGGTCTGCAAACTCATTAGTCAACAGAGCCAAATATCAACAGTACAACGATTGGAATTTCTTTTGAGAGCCAAATTTTTTAAACTTAAACTATATAGGTAGGTACATTCCTTATCGAGGTAGCGCCCTCACGTGGTATTTTGTGGAAGAGCCACACTCAAGAGGCCAAAGAGCCGCATGTGGCTCGTGAGGCGCAGCTTGCCGACCACTGGCTCTGAGGGAAGAACACAGCATACCACTTGCTCAAGAAAAACACAGCTTCCTTGGTAGTAAATATTTAGTAAGTGAAATGCAGGTTGTGAAAGCAGATTTCAAAGAGAGGCTAAGAAACCCTAGGGTTAAATTCTCTGGACTTTGTTAAGCGTCAAACTACTTCCTGATGTTTTTCAAAGAGGTCTAATTGACATTTTTATGGACCTGTCTCATACAATACATTGTAAGATGCTTATTGTACCTCATTCCTGAGCGCTAACTGGCAGTAACAAACTACAACCCCTTCTCTTTGTGATAACCCAGTATGACCCCACTCATTTCCAAATACCCTCTTTGAAACAGGTCCCTCCTGATGCCAGAAATATTATCTGCTCATACATTACCCAACCTGTGTTCCATCTACTGCCACATTTTTTTTTTTTTAACTTAGCACACTATTTTCAGGCCTTGTCTTGCAGGACCTCTTCCATCTTTTGGGTATGCCTTGCTTTGTCTCCACTTTGTAGGCCCTTATTCAAATTTCAAGATCAGTTCTTCAAGAACGGAACACAAGTCTCCCAGACTCCCTTTTTATTGGAGTCTTTGGTTTCACCAGGAAAATTTTGCTACTCCTTCCTATAGTAGGAACACACAAGTGCTAGGATATTATGGATGCTGAGTGAATGAATGAAAAGTTTGAGGAAATAAAAAGGCACATTAATCTGGTCTTCAATGAAGAATTTGCAAGAAGAAATTTAAAGGGAACATTGGGTCCTGGCCAGGGAGTTCAGTTGATTAAAGCATTGTCCCCATATAGCAAGGTTGTAAATTCGATCTCTGGTCAGAGCACATAGAAGAATCAACCAAAAGATGCATAAATAAGTGGAACAACAAACTGATGTTTCTTTCCCTTCTTCTCTAAAACCACTAAATAAAAAATTTAAAAATACTTATAAAGGAAATGTTGATTATATTGTAAAAATGTCCAACCACTTATTTTTTCCCCAAAAATATGATAGTTGGTAGTATATTTAAAAAAACCACATAGTTCTATTATGTTTCTTTAGACTAAGAGCAAGTCTGTAGCTTCTAATATAGTGTTGATCATTTTCTTTATCTTTTTATTTGTTGAACATGCTGTTAGTTCCTGGTTCTGACTAGAGTTATGGTATGTCCTACTATTCAAAGACAGCGAGAGAGTTTGAGCTGGTGGATCAGCTCATATAGACCCCTATGGTGAGACTTCTTATGTGCTTTCAGAGAAGTCTTGTTTGATATAAAGAAATGATCTTCTTATACAAGTCATGACACTGGTATCAGAAAGATTGCATGTCATAAATCTGTTGTTTAAATGGAAAGAGGTGCACTTATCTGTAGGCTTGAAAGTTGATTTGGATAATGGTACTGTAAACGGGTAGAGATATGTAGAATAAATTCCTTTAAATTTTTGAGTTTCTCTTTGATTCAGTACAACTTTTATTTGATGTTTACTGTGTGCCTCGCTCTGTGAAATACAGGTGCTAAAATACAAAATTGTATGTCAGAAGTCCTCAGATGATTAGACATTGATTGCCTATTGGTGTGCCTTGCTGTGGAGCAGATGGACAAGGTGTCCCTGATTTTTCTGTCTTTATTTTTGGTTTTGACTTTTAATGTTTTTTAAGATATTCCATTGGTTTACCTCACGCTTAGGTCTCTTTCCAATGGTTTTCTCGAAAACATAGTATAAACCAGGGGTCCCCAAACTTCTTACACAGGGGGCCAATTCACTGTCCCTCAGACCGTTGGAGGGCTGGACTATAAAAAAAACTATGAACAAATCCCTATGCACACTGCACAAATCTTATTTTAAAGTAAAAAAAAAACAAAATGGGAACAAATACAATATTTAAAATAAAGAATAAGTAAATTTAAATCAACAAACTGACCAGTATTTCAATGGGAACTATGCTCCTCTCACTGACCACCAATGAAAGAGGTGCGCCCCTTCTGGAAGTGCGGTGGGGGCCGGATAAATGGACTCAGGGGGCCGCATTTGGCCCGCAGGCCGTAGTTTAGGGACCCCTGGTGTAAACTTTCTGTTAATAGGAGTACATCTTTTTGTTGCTTTTTTTTTCTTTTTATTCCTTTTGCTGGGAGTAAATCTTTTTAATTCTTTTTTTTTCCAGTTTAGGAATATTTTTTTTTTATAGAGACAGAGAGAGAGAGTCAGAGAGAGGGATAGATAGGGATAGACAGACAGGAACGGAGAGAGATGAGAGGCATCAATTATCAGTTTTTTGTTGCGACACCTTAGTTCAGGGTTTTGGGAACCTTTTTGGCTGAGAGAGCCATGAACACCACATATTTTAAAATGTAATTCCGTGAGAGCCATACAATATGTTTAACAATAAATACAAGTAAATGTGTGCATTTTATGTAAGACCAACACTTTTAAAGTACAATAAGTCTCTGAATTCTTTTTAATAACATTGTTATGCTGTCGTTAACCAGTGATGAATAAAGTACTTCTTACCACTAATGTGACTTCTGGTGCTGCATGGTTTTGCTGATGACTTTGTAGTCTGGTTGATATGTGGTGAGGTTAAGCTTCATGCAGGTGTTGAGACTTCCATCTGTTAAACGTGATCGTAGGTTGGTCTTAACGTTCTTTAGATGTGAGAAAGACTGTTCACATGCATACGTAGAGCCAAACATTGTCAGTACAGCAATACTCACACGCTGCATTGTGTGGTATGGGAAGTGTGTTCCAAGTTTTGACAATCAGCTGGTCCACGGGTTGAAGTTTTTTCATTTCTCCCCACTTGTGTTTGCTCGCCAACTCTGCTTGCTGTTGTGCAAGTCTTTCCAAATCTTCATTCAGTGACTTGAATTTATTCACCCACATGTCTGAGGCCTTCAGGTCAGCAGCTTGTAGCTCAAAATCTCTGACGGAGACACCGGGGATGTAACTCAGGTTGGCGCTGTCCACTGCACACTCGTGTGGATGGGTTATGAACTTAAAAAGACGAGTGCGCTCACGAAATTCTCCAAAGCGTGCTTTGAATGACTGCAGGAGATTAGATGTGAAGCCTGCCTGCTGCTGGAGATCAAGATGTTGAGCAGGGTCACTTGCTGTGCATGCATCTCTCCCAGTTTTTCAAAGTGTAGTAAACGACCTGTTTCAATGTTGGTGATGAAGAGTTCCAGCTTGTTTTCAAATGCAAACACTGCTTGTTGAAGGGATAAGACTGTATTTCCAATGCCTTGCATTTTCACATTGAGCTGGTTTAGATGTTTAGTCATGTCCACGAGATAGTAGAACTTCAGGAGCCACTCAGTGTTAGCTAACTCAGGATGCTTGACATTTTTCATTTCAAGAAAAGTCCATATTTCTCTCAGACAAGCCACGGAACAGCTGAGCACCTTCCCTCTTGACAACCAACGCACATTGCTGTGCGGAAGCAGACCAGGATAATTACTCCCAACTTCATCCAGCAGTGTTTTAAACTGGCGATCATTTAAACCTCGGGCAACAATAAAGTTTACTACCCGAATGACCAGCGACGTCACCTCACCAAGCTGCTTGCCACACATCTGAGCACCAAGCACCTCCTGATGTAGGATGCAGTGAAAACTTAGGATGGGTCTCTTTTCATGTTCACAAAAAGTGCTACGAATCCTCTGTTTTTCCCCACCGTGCACGGAGCACCATCAGTACGCACCGAAATAAGTTTATCCATTGGTAGATTTTTTTCTGTAGTGAACTCAGTGAAGGACTTGAATAAATCCTCCCCTCTTGTTGTCTCTTTCATAGGCAAAACAGTAAGACTTTCCTCACGTAGTGTGTCACCGACAGCATACCTTGCAATCATGCTGAACTGGGATAAATGGCTTACGTCTGTTGACTCATCCAAAGCAAGAGAAAAGAATGGTGCTGCATTTATGTCCTTCACTTGTGTTGCCTCAATTTGATTTGCCTTCATGATGGTACCATCGTGAACAGTTCTTGCCAACAGAGGCAAGCCTTTTATTCGTTTGATTGTCTTGTCTTTATCTGAAAAGTCGTAAAAAAGTTCATTGGCAACATCAAGCATGAATGTTTTGGCATACTCCCCATCTGTGAATGGCTTTCCGTTTCTTTCAATTGCTAAAGCACCTGCAAAGCTAGCCAAATTCCAGTCACCTTGTTGGGTCCAAACACAGAGTTGCTGCTGACTAGCTTGCACTCTGCACAGTAACTCTTGACGTGCTTTCTTCCTGCTGTCCCCTGCTGGATATTTCGATGTAAATGTAGTATGACGTGTGTCGAAGTGCTGTTTTATATTTGGCCATTTCATTGATGCAATTTTATCATTGCATATTAGACACACTGCAGAATCTACTCTCCCACAAAGGCAAATTCCTCTGTCCATTCCTGCTGAAAAGTATGATACTCCTCATCTTTTTTTCTTTTAGCCGTCTTCTTCGTCAAAAGGGTTTCTGCAATTAGCTGACTACTTGACTAAAAGGAGGGAAGTTTACTTCCTGACCTCACAACGACCCTGTACGTTACGCATTATCCAATAAAAATTTGGTGTTGTCCCGGAGTACCGTTGTGATTGGCTCCAGCCACCTGCAACCATGAATATGAGCAGTAGGAAACGAATAGATTGTAATACATGAGAATGTTTTATATTTTTAACATTATAATTTTTTTTTTTTTGCATTTTTCTGAAGCTGGAAACAGGGAGAGACAGTCAGACAGACTCCCGCATGCGCCCTACCGGGATCCACCCGGCACGCCCACCATGGGGCGATGCTCTGCCCATCCTGGACGTCGCCATGTTGTGACCAGAGCCACTCTAGCGCCTGAGGCAGAGGCCACAGAGCCATCCCCAGCGCCCGGGCCATCTTTGCTCCAATGGAGCCTCGGCTGCGGGAGGGGAAGAGAGAGACAGAGAGGAAGGCGCGGCGGAGGGGTGGAGAAGCAAATGGGCGCTTCTCCTGTGTGCCCTGGCTGGGAATCGAACCCTGGTCCTTCGCACGCTAGGCCGACGCTCTACCGCTGAGCCAACCGGCCAGGGCCAACATTATTTTTATTTTATTTTATTTTTTTTCATTTTTCTGAAGCTGGAAACAGGGAGAGACAGTCAGACAGACTCCCACATGCGCCTGACCGGGATCCACCCGGCACGCCCACCAGGGGCGGTGCTCTGCCCCCCAGGGGGCGATGCTCTGCCCATCCTGGGCGTCGCCATATTGCGACCAGAGCCACTCTAGCGCCTGAGGCAGAGGCCACAGAGCCATGCCCAGCGCCCGGGCCATCTTTGCTCCAATGGAGCCTTGGCTGCGGGAGGGAAAGAGAGAGACAGAGAGGAAAGCGCGGCGGAGGGGTGGAGAAGCAAATGGGTGCTTCTCCTATGTGCCCTGGCCGGGAATCGAACCCGGGTCCTCCGCACGCTAGGCCGACGCTCTACCGCTGAGCCAACCGGCCAGGGCCCATTATTTTTTTTTATTAAAGATTTTTCTGTGAGCCAGATGCAGCCATCAAAAGAGCCACATCTGGCTCATGAGCCATAGATTCCCAACTTCTGCCTTAGTTGTTCAATGATTGCTTTCTCATGTGGGCCTTCAGAAGACCGAGTAACCCCTTGCTCAAGCCAGCGACCTTGGGTCCAAGCTGGTGAGCTTTGCTCAAACCAGATGAATCCACGCTCAAACTGGCATCATTGGGGTCTCAAACCCGGGTCCCTCGTGTCCCAATCCGATGCTCTATCCAGTGCACCACCGCCTGGTTAGGCTAGGAATAATTTTTCAAATTCATATTGCTTATATTTTCAGGTCCGAAATGCCAGGTGTAAGTTAGATCTGTGTTCTTTGTCCTTCCTGTCAGTCAGTATGCATAGTTTTCTTTTTGGTCTTTTTTTTTTTTTCTGTGTTTTTGGAGATCGTCTCACTTGTAAATGCTAAAATACCACTTGAATTTTCCCCCAGCTTCTACACTTCCATTTATTGCCTTTAATGAATTTGTCTCTGTTGTTATTACATGGTTGAATTCCCTTCCAGTTTTTCCTTGTCCAGTTTTCTTTTTAATCTCAGCTGTTGTGCCCCTACCCTGTCTTTTGCTTTTGGAATCTAGGATTTACTTGTCTTTTTCCTTTTCATTTGGGAATGTAGAGTAGATAATGTCTCAGTTTTTCTCCTGCTTCCCAGTGTAAGCCTACTTAAGAAGCAATCTCTTCCTTTTCCTCTTTATCACAGTATTCCTCTTTGTTATGGTGCAAGAGCTTCTTATTGGCCCAGGACTGTAATTGATGTTTTTGGTTTTCTTATCTTGACAGAAGAGGGACTTGTATAAGGATGGTGTTGACGTGGTCAGAGTACGCAGTCTTCCTTTATTTCTTTGACTATACTTGGATGCTGGAGGAATCTTGTGCTTGGTGTTGGGTTGGAGAGCAGGTTGATGGGTACAATCAAATATATGAAGGATAGATCTTTTCTGTACTTAGGAAAGGTCCGTCCATTCCTATTGTTTAATCTTTTGCTCCGATGTTTATAATGAAGGGAGTATTTTTTTGTGATTTGAAATAATTTATATTTTGGGTTGTTTTTGGGGAAGGAATAGTGATGAAACTATTCTGAGCCTCATTCTATTTTCACAATCCCCTATTGCTGACTTTATATCACTTTACATCACAGTATGCAGTGTCCTACTTGGCTTCACCTTCCATTTCTGACCACTAACATTGTATTATTGGGAGACAACTGCCTTGAAAGAGAATTATCAGTGGGCACTGAAACCAGGAGCGGAGGGTAGAACTCGAATTCTTTTTTCTGAAGGAAATATAGAATGCGGAACAGTAAGATGTCTTCTTTCCCTCTTCCTAACTGGGGTTCTGGCTGCAGAGTTCATAACAACCTCAGCTACCAATCAAAATCCCTTAATTCTAGTTCAGGTACAATGTGGTATCTTGTTTAAACTTTGATTTGGGATTGTGTTTCAGTGGGGAAGTAAAGAGGGAACACTAGCCTGCCGTTCAGCTGCTGTCAGGACTACCAGGCACCCTCTCTTGCTGCTTCCCTACTTGGATGACCTGGGCACTCCTGCTGTGCCTTATCGAGGCTGCTGCATGCCTTGAAATCCAGGCCTTTAGCTGCATCAAAATAATACATTTTTGGTCTCAGTTTTCTAGCATTGTTTCTCCTCAAAAGTATTTTTGGTGCTAATTATAAATGATTATTTGGGGCCTTCAAAATCAGGTAATCTTTTTGGTCCAGGCCATGGACCCCACATTTAATCTGTGCCTGAGGTGCCCCTTTCCTCTCTCCAATTGAGCACCATTGCCCGAGGGCTGTGCCAAGTAAGTTGTTAGATAATTAAATGAATTCAAGTTAAATTCTCATAAAGATAATGGGGTGAGTTTACCTTTCTAGCTAGTAATTGTGTGCTTTGTTAGGAGAAAACCCAAATCTAAAGTTATAATAGTGTAAAATTTTGTAGGGAGGGACAAGTACAGCGAAAGTTGCTTACTTTTATTAATTAAAAATTATCTTTAATGTGTAAAGGTATACAGAGTATGTCCTGTGATAATACACATTTTTATAAATGACCTGATGTTCTGGGGGAAGTTTAGTTATATTTCTTAAAGTGTTTTAGTCTCATTATGACTCTGATACACATTGATTTATAGATTCATCAAAAGAAATGTCTCGACCAAAAAAAAAAAAAAGTATCAGTTCTCCACACATTAGATTAAAAAATCACATAAAAATGTGGAGCATGGTAGTGAAAAAATTGTTTTTAATTAAAGGGATTATTTGAACAATGATGATACACGGCATTAGATTCACTGGGCTGCTTTTCTGAAAAGCTCTATTTAATAGCAGCAGAATAAGCTTCTCCACACTGTCTAGTCTTAGGGATAACCTGTAGTTTAGAAAGACTGCATTCAGTTGGTGGGGAAGAAATTATTCTACCTTTCCAATGTCTAGCCTCTTCTGAACAGTTAAAGAAGGGTTTTGATTGTGTGAGTTTAAAAGTTAAAGAATCAAACAGCTGTTCAGCAAGACTGAGACAAGAAAGATTTACTAACAACTTATACTTTATGACATGAAACAGCTCTAATTTCTAACTTTTACTTACTGTAAGAAGTGAGAGGTTCATTGTTTAGAATGAGATGAGAATTAGAATTTGCCTTTTTACTGACTGTTCATCTGTGTTCCTTTGTCACCTCTAATCTAAATTTAAGATAGTTCAGGTATGGAAACATAGGCAGTTCACATCTAAGGTTTTGTATTTGCAAATTAAGGATTATTTTTGCTGTTATTGCCTAACAAGCTGCAGTGTGTTTATTTTCAGTTTGACCATAATTTAAAGCCATCTCACAATAGGAAGTTTTAAGATTCTACCTCTATTAGTCTATGAACTTGGTAGAGGATCAGAGTATTACAAGTTGAAAAATACATATAAAATATTGATTGTATTATATTTTTTATTTCTTATGAGGTAAGATATTCTTGAGCAAAGAGACAATAATTATTCAGTAATATTTCATTATGGCACATTACAATGATTTGAATTTAGATAGATAATCATTTTAATGTAGTATAGTTGCTAATTTTATAATCAAGCCATTGTTTGTATTATTGTTCAGTTCTTAGATAATTTAAAATGTATTCAACCAAATATTAATTAGTGCTTTGATGTTCACTCAACTTGCTAGTGGCACAGTGCTACTAATTAGATAAACTATGGCTATTGAGTTAAATTTTATGTTTCAACTAACATTTTGAAGAGTTCACTAAACCTCAGGTAACTAACTGGAGGGCTAGGGGAGTGTTTTTATTTAGTTTAATTTTGTTATTGAGGGTTTGTTTGCAATTCATTAATATTCTAAGGTGTATCAGCGTTCTTTATGATTAAGTTCAGTTGTTTCTTTTAATATCTTTCAGTATATGTCAGGGTTATCATATACTTGAAAAAACTATTTCTCTCTACCATTTTATTTTTCTGATTCTGGTTCTGTATCCTCTCAGTGATTGAATGTGATCTGTTTCCATTTGTGAACTATTGACTGACAATATTTGCAACCCAGATTTATTATTTTTTTTCTGAGTTCCAGATCCATGTCAAAATGCCGCTAGATATCATCACTTAGGTATTCCACAGACTATTTATTTATTTACTTATTTTTATTATTGTGAAATATTTTCTCTAAAATTTATTTTTCAATTACAGTTAACATTCAATATTATTTTATATTAGTTTCTGATGTGCAGCATGGTGGTTAGACAATTATATGATTTACAAAGTGATCACCATACATAGTTATTACAATATTATTTACTATATTCCTTAGAGTGAACTTTACATCCTGTGACTATATTTTAACTACCAATTTGTACTTTTTAATTCCTTTACCATTTTCACTCATCTCTCCAACTCCCCTTCCCTCTGGTAATCATAAGTTTGTTAACGTTATCTATTTTCTTTATTTATTTTGTTTTTTAAATTCCACATGTCAGTGAGATCATATGGTATTTGTCTTACTCTGACTTATTTTACTTAATGTCTTACCTTCTAGGTCCATCCATGTTGTCACAGATGGTAAGATTTCATTCTTTTTTATGGCCAAGTAATATTCCATTGTATATACTTCTTCTTTATCCACTCCTCTATTGATAATCACTGGGTTGCTTTCATAGATCAACTCTTGTAAATAATACTGCAATGAACACAGGAGTGCATATATTCTTTCAGATTACTGTGCTGAGTTTCTTTGGATATATAGCCAGAAGTGGGATTGCTAGGTTATAAAGCAGTTCCATTTTTAATTTTTCGAGGAAACTCCATACTGCTTTCCACAGTGGCTGCACCAGGCTGCATTCCCACCAGCAGTGCACAAGAGTTCTCTTTCTCCACATTTTCATCACAATGTTGATGAAAATTGGTTGATTTATTGATGACAGCTATTCTGACAGGTGTGAGGTGATGTCTCATTGTGATTTCAATTTGCATTTTTCTGATGATTAGTGTCGTTGAGCAACTTTTCATACGTCTATTGGTCATCTGTATGTCTTTACTGGAGAAGTAACTATTCAGGCCTCTGCCCACTTTTTAGTTGGATTTTTTTTTTTTTTTTTTTTTTTGGTATTGAGAAGTTTGAGTTCTTTATAAATTTTGGATATTAACCCCTTATCAGATATACCATTGATGAATATATTTTCTTATTCATTAGATTGTCTTTTTATTTTTTTGATGGCTTCCTATGTTGTACAAAACCTCTTTCATTTGATGTAGTCCCATTTGCTTATTTTTTCTTCCATTGCCCTTGCCCAAGGAGATATATCGGAAAAAATATTGCTAAGAGAAATGTCAGAAATTTTATTACCTATGTTTTCTTCTAGGACTTTCATGGTTTTGGATCTAACATTTAAGTTTCTAATCCATTTTGAGGTTATTCTTGTGTGTGGTGTAAGAAGGTGGTCTAGTTTTATTTATTTTTTTGTATGTAACTGTCCAGTTTTCACAACACCATTTATTGAATAGACTTTCTTTACCCTAATATATGTTCTTGCCTCCTTTGTTATATATCAATTGACCAGATAGGCAGGGGTTTACTTCTGGGCTCTCTTTTCTATTCCATTGATCTATATATGTGTTTTATTTGTTTTTTGTTTTTTGCTAATAACATGCTGTTTTGATTACTATAGTCTTGTATAATTTGATATCAGGTAATGTAATATCTCCAACTTTGCTTCTTCTCAAGATTGTTTTGGCTATTTGGGTCCTTTGTAGTTACATATAAATTTTTGGATTATTTGTTCTGTGTAAAATGCCATTGGTATCTTGATAGGCATTACATGCATAATAATGTTGAAAGTGGACACTTCTGTTTTGTTCCTGATCTTAAGGGAAAACACTTTTAGTTTTTCTTTGTTGAGTATGATGTTAGCTGTGGGTTTATTATATGTGGCCTTTATTGCATTGTGCTTTGTTCCCTTTGTCCCTACTTTACTGAGAATTTTTTTTTAAACATAAATGGGTATTGATTTTGTCAAATGCTTTTTCTATATCTGTTGGTAAGATCATATAATTTTTCCTTCATTTTGTTTATGTGGTGTATCATGTTAATTGATTTGCAGACATTGAACCAACCATGAATCCCAAGAATAAATTTTTTGTGATTATGACATATGATATTTTTTGATGTATTAGTTAATTTGGTTTGTTAAAATTTTGTTGGGAATTTTTGCATCTATGTTCATCAGGGATATTGACTTACAGTTTTTCTTCTCTGTAGTGTCTGTATGTGGTTTTGGAATCAGGATATTGCTGCCTTGTAAAATGGACTTGGGAGCCTTCCCTTTTCTTAAACTTTTTGTAATAGTTTGAGAAGGATAAGTGTTAATTTTTCTTTGAATGTTTGCTAAAATTCACTTGTGAAGTACTGTTTAGGACTTTTGTTTGTTGGGAGTTATTTTTATTACCGAATTGATTTTGTTGCAATTGGTTTGTTTAGAGTTTCTATTTCTTTTTTATTTAGTTTGGGAGATTGTTTCTAGCAATTTATTTGTTTATTAATTTCTTCCATATTGTCCAGCTTGTTGGCATATAATCGTTTGTAGTACTTTTTATAATCCTTTGTTTTTGTGGTGTCATTTGCCACTACTCTTCTTTCATTTCTGACTTTATTTGGATCCTCTCTCTATATTTTTCCTGATAAATTTCTTTGGTGTAAAAGGTTTATCAATCTTGTTTATCCTTCCAAAGAACCAGCTCTTGGGTTCATTGATCTTTTGCATTTTTACAGTTTATTTATTTATTAATTTTAGAGAGAAAGGAAGGGAGAGAGGCAGAAAAAGAGAAAGAGAGAAACACTAATTTGTTGTTCCACTTATTTATGCACTCATTGGTTGATTTTTGCATGTGACCTGACTGGGGATCAAATTTGCAACCTTGGTGCACCAGGACAACAGTTTATCCATTGACTCACCTGGCCAGGGCTCAGACACTCTTCTTTTGTCACTATTCTCTCACTCTCTGCAGCCCATCTTGCCTGCCTGCACATCAAAAAATCTTGTAACCATCATACTTTGTCTTTCTTAACAGTTTGTCTCCTTGGAAAACCTTTAAATTTTATATTCACTATTTATCCTCCAATGCCTTCCCTTTCGTCATATTGTTCAAATCCATCTCTGGTGCTGTTAACCGCATCTCCTTCCAGCCCCTTTAGGATATTGCTTCATCAGTCACTTTCGCTCTTTACTATTTTTAACTTTTCCCTTTCTACCCATCTCTTTGCTCAGGTTAAACATACCCTTAGATATCTATATCTATAGCTGTATATATCTATCTATATCTATAGCTCTATCTATCTATGTATCTATCTATCTATCATCTATTGATCTTATCTATATCTGTCTATCAATCTATCATCTATTTATCTATCATGTCTATCTATATTTCTTTATTAGGAAAAGCAAAATCCTCTCTTATGCCTATGTACCACTTCTATCACTAATTTATATGTACTTTCAACCAAGCTTTTTGAAAAAGGAGTCTACAAAGTTTTCACTAGGTTCTTTAGTTTTCTCCTTAGCCACCACATCCTGTCTTCTCCCTACTGCTGCTGAAACTGCTCAGTGACTGCTTCACTGCCAGGTTCTATGAATGTTCTCAGTCCCTATATTAATGGGCCTTTCTTCTGTTTTAGCATTGTTGGTTATTTTTTATTTATTCTCTACTTCCTTAAAACCATCCCTGGGTTTTGTGGCATTGCCCTTGCTAAGATCTCCTCCTAATACCTAACTCTATTCTCAAACTCTTTTGTTGGTTTCCCTTCTGTAGGTTCTTAAAATGTTGGTGTTCTGAAGGTTTCTTTCTCAGTTCACTGCTCTTTTCACTGTACATTAAGATAACTAACTTTTTGGTTAAGACCCTTTAAACAATCTATTAAAAATTGTGGACTCTTTCTCCACTAATATATAGATAAGCCACATACATACAAAATTTATTATAAACTTTCATGATCCACCTGAAGCCATATTAAAAATCTGCTATATTTATTCTCACTGGATGATATTCATCCACCTAGTGTCATTTATCTCTTTTATACAACTTCCAAATTCCTTAAAGAGATGTGGGATTCTCTCCATAATTTAAGATGCATGTTTTTCCTGCATTCTTTCATTACCTGGGTTCAGATCCTATGGTCTCTCACCCAGACCATTTCAACAGCTTCTAACTCTTCTCCCTGCTTTCAGGCTTGTATCCCTGAGGTCAACCTCCACAGAGCCCCCACTGACTTATTATTCTGACCTTTTTAGCTCTAAGATCTGATTTCTATTTCCTATGGAAATAATCCAAACTCTTGCATGACATACACCCTCCTACACTGTCCCTTTATGAGGAATCCTTCTTGTGCCACTATAATCTCTGCATATCTTCATTATTGCATAGACTTTAAACAGAAGTCCTGTTTTCCAGTGCTATTAGGATTGAGAGTTGAGCAGTTAATTGAAGAAGTTGATTAAAAGTCAAGTTAAAAAATAATATATGCAAAAAATAGTTGTGGATAATCAAGGAATTTGATGTAAAGGACAATGCTAAGGGACATTTAAGTTACTTTCTCCTTAAGTTTATATGCTATGGAGGAATAGAATTTGCAAACATCTGTAAAGATTCATTTATCCCTTTAAAACAATGTTTGATTTTTTATCCTGATGAATCTTTATTTAATTTAAAAATATATTACTTTTATGTTACAAATATGTGCATATTTGAAACATTTTATTTCAACTTAAATCATGTAAAAACATTCATTTGCCGATTTTTTCATAAGACCAAGTAATGCTCTTGGTTGAAATTTACTGTTCATTCTCTATTTTTTTTAAAATTAATTTTAATAGGGTGACATTGGTAAATCAGGGTACATATGTTCAGAGGAAACATCTCTAGGTTATTTTGACATTTGATTATGCTGCATTCCCATCACCAAAAGTCCAAATGCCTTCCCTCACCTAACCGGTTTTCTTTGTGCCCCTCCCCTCCCCAACACCCTCCTTCTCCTCCCCACCCCGTAACCTCCACACTCTTGTCCATGTCTCTGAGTCTCATTTTTATGTCCACCTATGTATGGAATCATATAGTTCTTAGTTTTTTATGATTTACTTATTTCGCTCAGTATAATAATGTTTTCAAGGTCCATCCATGTTATTGTAAATGATCCAATGTCATAATTTCTTATGGCTGAGTAGTATTCCATAGTATATATGTACCAAAGCTTTTTAATATACTCATCCACTGACGGACACTTGGGGCTGTTTCCAGATCTTTGCTATTGTGAACAATGCTGCCATAAACATGGGGGTGCATTTCTTCTTTTCAAACAGTGCTATGGTGTTTTTGGGGTATATTCCTAAAAGTAGTATAGCTGGGTCAAAAGGCAGTTCAATTTTTAATTTCTTGAGGAATCTCCATACTGTTTTCCACAGTGGCTGCACCAGTCTGCATTCCCACCAGCAGTGCAGGAGGGTTCCCTTTTCTTCACATCCTCGCCAGCACTTAATCTGTGTTGTTTTGTTGATGAGCGCCATTCTGACTGGTGTGAGGTGATATCTCATTGTGGTTTTAATTTGCATTTCTCTAATGATTAGTGATGTTGAGCATTTTTTCATATGCCTATTGGCCATCTGTATGTCCTCTTTGGAGAAGTGTCTATTCATTTCTTTTGCCCATTTTTGGATTGGATTGTTTGTCTTCCTGGTATTGAGTTTTATAAGTTCTTTATAAATTTTAGTTATTAACCTCTTATCAGACGTATTGTCAAATATATTCTCCCATAGTGTAGTTTGTCTTTTTATTCTGTTCTTGTCTGTGTTTATTTATTTATTTTTATTTTTTATAAATAAAATTTTATTTTAATGGGGTGACATCAATACATCAGGGTACATATATTCAAAGAAAACATTTCCTGGTTATCTTGTCATTTAGTTTTGTTGCATACCCATCACCCAAAGAGAGATCGTCCTCCGTCACCCTCTATTCAGTTTTCTTTGTACCCCTCCACCTCCCTCTCTCCCTCATTCCCTTCCCCCCACCCCCCGTAACCACCACACTCCTGTCCATGTCTCTTAGTTTCGCCTTTATGTTCCACCAATATATGGAATTCTGCAGTTCTTGTTTTTTTCTGATTCACTTATTTCACTCCACATAATGTTATCAAGATTCCACCATTCTGCTGTAAGTAGTCTGATGTCATCATTTCTTCTAGCTGAATATAGTACACCATGGTGTATATGTGCCCCATTATCTTAATCCAGTCTTCTATTTTTTTTTACAGTGATTAAAAGCCTTTAAGCAAACTCTTGGCCAATACAGCAAGAATCCATAAAAGAGTAGTGTCCTTAACATGTTCACCAAGTCCAAGTTGGCCCCATCACCATGCCAAATCTCTGAAAAATGCAACCCAACCACAGTTCAGTCTGTTAGGAGCTGTCACAGGGAGCTGTCCAGGAAAAGTCCACACAAGAAAAGTCCGCATGGCACTGGAATTGTTGTCACCATTCTATACTTTGCAGCTCATGTCCAAGTCCCAATGACCGCTGCTTCTAGCTGGTAATGATTCAGGTAGACTGGAAAAGCCATTTGTAGCATGCATGGATATGGAGCTTCTGTTCTCCTCTGCCTAGAGAGATGAGAGCAGGTTGCTTTTCCCTGGAGCTCTGTGACTGTGGCTTGGTAAAGAGAACCTTGGGATACACTAAGCTGGGTGGCAAAGGTAGATTCATAATAGAAGTTGGCAAAAGGGGGAAAGAGAGCTCTAAATTAGGAGTAGGTCCCAGCCTGAAATATGAGTGGGGCATTGAGGTAGGAGGGATAAAGGAAACACTATATATTAAGCAAAGCAGCAGAAAATAGGACTATCAACACCCACAACAGAGATCTTTGAGGGAACAATAAAAAACCTGACTCTTCAGGCAAAACATAGTTAAGTGGCCCTTGTGCAAATGAGATCAGTTTACCTGCTTCTTGGAAGAAATACCCTAGGCTCATCCACAGTGTCGTAGATGGGGCCGACGTCCCTGGGCACCTTCAGCCTTCAGTGGCAAACCCCAGCTTTCTGGGCAAGGTTAGGTCATAGGTGGCTGGAGCAGGGCTGGAAGAGACTGAACCCTCCCTTAGAGGAGCGAGGGGGAAGCCTACCTTCCAGTGTCCCTGTTTCCTCACAGCAGAGGCATGTAAGCCTGGCAGTTTTTAGCTCAATGACCTTCCTTTCCACTATTGAAGCAGGACCCAGATGGCATCCTATGAGACCCCTTTGGGGTGTTGGAGCCTTTAAGGGTTTATCCTAAAAGCTGGTAGTTCCCCTGATCTCTATTGGGCTTTTTCTGCCTCTAGGTATCTTAAAAGCCATTCTCAGAAGATCTCGCTGAGGGGTTTGAGGATCCCCATCTGCCTATATAAATCTTTTCCATATATCTGGAGCTATTTGGAAAAAGACAAAACAGTGTTATTAGCTGGATCTAACAAAGAAGGTAGTAGTTTGCAGGCGAAAAAGATTTGGTGTCTCCTGTTCATCAGCCTTCAAAAGAAATGCAATTTTTTTTAAAGTAAAAAGCATGATATGGTAGACCCGTAGGAATTCCAGGATATAACTACCCCCTTTAAAATTTTTTTTTTTAAATTGACCTTAAAATGTTTGCTGAGTACACTTTAATAATACCTTAACTTTAAAGATTGTAAGCATGACAAAATACAGTAAATGCTTTTGCTCCATATGCAGGAGCATTTTCAGTTTAGCCAGTTTAGGAAATCCAATAATAGAACAGTGCATACAGACAAGGAGCTATAACATGCTTAGCAGCCTCTCCTGTTCTGACAGAGGTTACTATATATCCGGAATATGTATCCACTGTAATGTGGACATACAACTGTTTGCCAAATGAAGGTATATGAGTAACATTCATCTGCCAAAGTTGTCCTGGTAGGGGTCCTTGAGGGTTAACTCCAAATGAAGGGGCAGTATAGGACCCCTTGGACAGGATTTCCCAATCTGCCGTGCTGCTTCCCGAGAAAGTTGAAACTGTTTACACCGGGCTGCAGCGTTCTGGTGATGAATAGTATGAGACTGACTTGCTCAGTCTGTCATGGTTGCTCCATATAATTTTCTTTTGGGTAGCTTGCTCAACAAGGGCATTCCTAGGCCCTGGCCGGTTGGCTCAGGGGTAGAGCTTGGCCTGGTGTGCAGGATTCCCGGGTTCGATTCCCAGTCAGAGCACACAGAAGAAGCGCCCATCTACTTCTCCACCCCTCCCCCTCTCTTCCCTCTCTGTCTCTCTCTTCCCCTCCCGCAGCCAAGGCTCCACTGGAGCAAAGCCACCCCGGGCACTAAGGATGGCCCCATGGCCTCTGCCTCAGTCGCTAGAATGGCTCTGGTTGCAACAGAGCAACACCCCAGATGGGCAGAGCATTCCCCCCTGGTAGGCATGCCAGGTTGATCCCGGTCAGGCACATGCAGGAGTCTGTCTGACTGCCTCCCCATTTCATCTTCAGAAAAATACAAAAAATAAATAAATAAAAGAAAAAAATACATCAACAAAAAAAAAAAAAAAAAGAGAGAGAGAGAGAAAAAAAGAAAAGAAAGAAAAAAAAGGGGGGGGCATTCCCTTGTGCTAAAGCTCCAGGGAGCATGGAGTGAGCTTGAGTATGTCCTTTGAAACATGGAGCTCTATGTTGACATATAAGTCTTTGAAGAAGGAGGAACTGCTGAGAAATAGTTCATCAGCATTTGTCCCTAAGACAGCAGTCTTTATAGTGGAAACACCATAAGTAAATATTTGCTGTCTATTCCTTAAAGAGGGAATATGGCAAATGCTGAAAAGCCATGATCTTTGTGCCCATCCCCTCCCCTAGCGCCCTCCCTCTCCTCCCCCCACCCTGTAACCCCAACACTGTTATCCATGTCTCTGAGTCTCATCTTTATGTCCCACCTATGTATGGAATCATATAGTTCTTAGTTTTTTCTGATTTACTTCTTTCGCTCAGTATAATGTTATTAAGGCCCATCCATGTTGTTCTAAAAGATTCTATGTCATCATTTCTTATGGCTGAGTAGTATTCCATAGTATATATATACCAAAGCTTTTTAATCCACTCGTCCTCTAATGGACAATTGGGCTGTTTCCAAATCTTTGCTATTGTGAACAATGCTGCCATAAACATGGGGGTGCATTTCTTCTTTTCAAATAGTGCTATGGTGTTCTTGGGGTATATTCCTAACAGTGGTATAGCTGGGTCAAAAGGCAGTTTGATTTTTATTTTCTTGAGGAATCTCCATACTGTTTTCCACAGTGGCTGCACCAGTCTGCATTCCCACCAGCAGTGCAGGAGGGTTCCCTTTTCTCCACATCCTCGCCAGCACTTATTCTGTGTTGTTTTATTGATGAGCGCCATTCTGACTGGTGTGAGGTGATATCTCATTGTGATTTTAATTTGCATTTCTCTAATGATTAGTGATGTTGAACATTTTTTCATATGCCTATTGGCCATCTGTGTGTCCTCTTTGGAGAAGTGCCTATTCATTTCTTTTGCCCATTTTTGGATTGGATTGTTTGTCTTCCTGGTATTAAGTTTTACAAGTTCTTTATAAATTTTGGTTATTAACCTCTTATCATACGCAATGGCAAATATATTCTTCCATAGTGTAGTTTGTCTTTTTATTCTGTTCTTATTGTCTTTAGCTGTGCAGAAGCTTTTTAGTTTGATAAAGTCCCATTTGTTTACCTTGTCTTTTATTTCACTTGCCTGTGGAGACAAATCAGCAAATATATTGCTGCGAGAGATGTGAGAGAGCTTACTGCCTATGTTTTCTTCTAAGATGCTTATGGTTTCACGGCTTACATTTAAGTCTTTTATCCATTTTGAGTTTATTTTTTGTGAGTGGTGTAAGTTGGTGGTCTAGTTTCATTTTTTGCAGGTAGCTGTCCAATTTTCCCAACACCATTTGTTGAAGAGGCTGTCTTTACTCCATTGTATTTCCTTACCTCCTTTGTCAAATATCAGTTGTCCATAGAGCTGTGGGTTTATTTCTGGGTTCTCTGTTCTGTTCCATTGATCTATGTGCCTGTTCTTATGCTAGTACCATGCTGTTTAGAGTACAATGGCCTTGTAGTATAAGTTGATATCCGGAAGTGTGATACCTCCCGCTTTATTCTTCCTTTTCAAGATTGCTGAGGCTATTTGTGTTCTCTTTTGGTTTCATATAAATTTTTGGAACATGTGTTCTATATCTTTGAAGTAAGTCATTGGTACTTTAATCGGTATTGCATTGAATTTATAAATTGCTTTGGGTAATATAGAAATTTTAATGATGTTTATTCTTTCTAACCATGAGCACGGTATATGCCTCCACTTATTCATATCTTTCCTGATTTCTTTTATCAATGTTTTATAATTTTCCGAGTACAAGTCTTTAATCTCCTTGGTTAGATTTATTCCTAGGTACTTTATTTTTTTTTATTTTTGTATTTTTCTGAAGCTGGAAATGGGGAGAGACAGTCAGAGAGACTCCCGCATGCGCCCGACCAGGATCCACCCGGCACGCCAACCAAGGGGGCGCTCTGCCCACCAGGGGGCGATGCTCTGCCCCTCTGGGGCGTCGCTCTGCCATGACCAGAGCCACTCTAGCGCCTGGGGCAGAGGCCAAGGAGCCATCCCCAGCGCCCGGGCCATCTTTGCTCCAATGGAGCCTTGGCTGCGGGAGGGGAAGAGAGAGACAGAGAGGAAGGAGGGGGGGTGGAGAAGCAAATGGGCGCTTCTCCTATGTGCCCTGGCCGGGAATAGAACCCAGGTGCCCCGCATGCCAGGCCGATGCTCTACCACTGAGCCAACCGTCCAGGGCCAGGTACTTTATTTTTTTGGTTGCAATTGTAAAGGGGATTGATTCCTTGACTTCTCTTTCTGACAGTTTATTATTAGTGTATAAAAATGCCTCTGATTTCTGAATATTGATTTTGTATCCTGCCACCTTGCCGAATTCATTTATCAGTTCTAGTAGTTTTTTGACTGAGACTTTAGGGTTTTCTATATATAATATCATATCATCTGCAAATAATGATAGTTTTACTTCTTCTTTTCCAATTTGGATGCCTTTTATTTCTTTTCCTAGTCTGATTGCTGTGGCTAGTATTTCCAGAACTATTTTGAATAAGAGTGGTGAAAGGGGGAACCCCTGCCTTGTTCCTGATCTTAAGGGGATTGCTTTTAATTTTGCCCCTTGAGTATGATGATGGCTGTGGGTTTCTCATAGATGGCCTTTATCATGTTGAGGTATGTTCCCTGTATTCCCACTTTGCTGAGAGTTTTGATCATGAATGGGTGCTGGATTTTATCAAATGCTTTTTTCTGCATGAATTGAAATTATCATGTGGTTTTTCTCCTTTCTTTTGTTTATGTGATGAATCACATTGATTGATTTGCGAATATTGTACCAGCCTTGCCTCCCAAGATAAATCCCACTTGATCATGGTGTATGATTTTTTTCATATATACCTGGATCCGGCTTGCTAATATTTTGTTGAGGATTTTTGCATTTAAGTTCATCAGGGATATTGGCCTATAATTTTCTTTTTTTGTGTTGTCTTTGCCTGGTTTTGGAATCAGAATTATGCTCGCCTTATAAAAGGAGTTTGGAAGTCTTCCTTCCTCTTGAATTTTTTGAAATAGCTTGAGAAGGATAGGAGTTAGTTCTTCTTTGAATATTTGGTAGAATTCACTTGTGAAGCCATCAGGCCCAGGACTTTTTTTAGGGGGGAGTTTTTGTTTTTTTGTTTTGTTTTGTTTTGTTTTTATTAAATTTTTTTTTAAAATAAATTTTTATTAATGGTAATGGGATGACATTAATAAATCAGGGTACATATATTCAAAGAAAACATGTCTAGGTTATTTTGTCATTAAATTATGTTGCGTACCCCTCGCCCAAAGTCAGATTGTCCTCTGCCACCCTCTATCTAGTTCTCTGTGCCCCTCTCCCTCTCCCTAACTCTCTCCCTCCCTCCCTCCCATGTCCTCCCTCCCCCCACCTCTGGTAACCACCACAATCTTGTCCATGTCTCTTAGTCTCATTTTTATGTTCCACCAATGTATGGAATCATGTAGTTCTTGTTTTTTTCTGATTTGCTTATTTCACTCCTTATAATGTTATCAAGATCCCACCATTTTGCTGTAAATGATCTGATGTCATCATTTCTTATGGCTGAGTAGTATTCCGTAGTGTATATGTGCCACATCTTCTTTATCCAGTCTTCTATTGAAGGGCTTTTTGGTTGTTTCCATGTCTTGGCCACTGTGAACAGTGCTGCAATGAACATGGGGCTACATGTGTCGTCACGTATCAATGTTTCTGAGGTTTTGGGGTATATACCCAGTAGAGGGATTGCTGGGTCTTAAGGTAGTTCTATTTTCAGTTTTTTGAGGAACCACCATACTTTCCTCCATAATGGTTGTACTACTTTACAGTCCCACCAACAGTGAATGAGGGTTCCTTTTTCTCCACAGCCTCTCCAACATTTGCTATTACCTGTCTTGTTGATAATAGCTAATCTAACAGGGGTGAGGTGGTATCTCATTGTAGTTTTGATTTGCATTTCTCTAATAACTAATGAAGCTGAGCATCTTTTCATATATCTGTTGGCCATTTGTATCTCTTCCTGGGAGAAGTGTCTGTTCATGTCCTCTTCCCAGTTTTTTATTGGATTGTTTGTTTGTTTGTTGTTGAGTTTTATGAGTTCTTTGTAAATTTTGGATATTAGGCCCATATCTGAGCTGTTGTTTGAAAATATCATTTCCCATTTAGTTGGCTGTCTGTTTATTTTGATATCAGTTTCTCTTGCTGAGCAAAAACTTTTTATTCTGATGTAGTCCCATTCATTTATCTTTGCCTTCACTTCTCTTGCCATTGGAGTCAAGTTCATAAAATGTTCTTTAAAACCCAGGTCCATGATTTTAGTACCTATGTCTTCTTCTATGTACTTTATTGTTTCAGGTCTTATATGTAGGTCTTTGATCCATTTTGAATTAATTTTAGTACACGGGGACAGGCTGTAGTCGAGTTTCATTCTTTTGCATGTGGCTTTCCAGTTTTCCCAACACCATTTGTTGAAGAGGCTTTCTTTTCTCCATTGTGTGTTGTTGGCCCCTTTATCAAAGATTATTTGACCATATATATGTGGTTTTATTTCTGGGCTTTCTATTCTGTTCCATTGGTCTGAGTGTCTATTTTTCTGCCAATACCATGCTGTTTTGATTATCGTGGCCCTATAATATAGTTTAAAGTCAGGTATTGTAATGCCCCCAGCTTCATTTTTTTTCCTTAGGATTGTTTTGGCTATTCGGGATTTTTTATACTTCCATATAAATCTGATGATTTTTTGTTCCATTTCTTTAAAAAATCTCATAGGGATTTTGATGGGAATTGCATTAAATTTGTACATTGCTTTGGGTAATATGGCCATTTTGATTATATTTATTCTTCCTATCCAAGAACAAGGAATATTTTTCCATCTCATTGTATCTTTTTCAATTTCCCTTAACAATGCTTTGTAATTTTCATTATATAGGTCCTTTACATTCTTTGTTATGTTTATTCCTAGTTATTTTATTTTTTTTGTTGCAATCGTGAAGGGGATTATTTTTTTGAGTTCGTTTTCTAATATTTCATTGTTGGCATATAGAAAGGCTATGGACTTTTGTATGTTAATTTTGTATCCTGCGACCTTACTGTATTGGTTT
The DNA here is from genome assembly GCF_036850765.1 of Saccopteryx bilineata. Classification (NCBI taxonomy): domain Eukaryota; kingdom Metazoa; phylum Chordata; class Mammalia; order Chiroptera; family Emballonuridae; genus Saccopteryx; species Saccopteryx bilineata. The sequence goes on from NC_089493.1 coordinate 207,521,559, forward strand.
ATTGTTTCTAATAATCTTTGTGGAGTTCTTCGGGTTTTCGATGTATAGGATCATATCATCAGCAAAAAGTGATACTTTTACTTCTTCTTTTCCGATTTGGATGCCTTTTATTTCTTTGTCTTGTCTGATTGCTCTGGCCAGAACTTCTAGCACCACGTTAAATAAGAGTGAAGAGAGTGGACAACCCTGTCTTGTTCCTGATTTAAGGTAGAAAGTCCTCAGTTTTATGCCGTTTAATATGATGTTGGCTGATGGTTCATCATATATGGCCTTTATCATGTTGAGATATTTTCCTTCTATACCCATTTTGTTGAGAGTCTTAAACATGAAATTGTGTTGTATTTTATCAAAAGCCTTTTCTGCTTCTATTGATAAGATCATGTGGTTTTTGTTCTTTGTTTTGTTGATGTCGTGTATTACGTTAACCGTTTTGCGTATGTTGAACCATCCTTGAGATTCTGGGATGAATCCCACTTGATCATGATGTATTATTTTTTTATTATGTTGTTGTATTCAGTTTGCGAGTATTTCGCTTAGTATTTTAGCATCTGTATTCATTAGAGATATTGGTCTGTAGTTTTCTTTCTTTGTGCCATCCTTGCCAGGTTTTGGTATGAGGATCATGTTGGCCTCATAAAATGTGTTTGGAAGTATTGCTTCTTCTTCCATTATTTGGAAGACTTTGAGTAGAATAGGAACCAAGTCTTCTTTGAATGTTTGATAGAATTCACTAGTATAACCGTCTGGGCCTGGACTTTTATTTTTGGGGAGGTTTTTAATAGTTTTTTCTATTTCCTCCCTGCTGATTGGTCTGTTTAGGCTTTCTGCTTCTTCATGACTCAGTCTAGGAAGGTTGTATTGTTCTAGGAATTTATCCATTTCTTCTAGATTGTTGTATTTGGTGGCATATAATTTTTCATAGTATTCTACAATAATTCTTTGTATATCTATGATATCTGTGGTGATCTCTCCTCTTTCATTTTGGATTTTATTTATTTGAGTCCTGTGTCTTTTTTCCTTGGTGAGTCTTGCCAAGGGTTTGTCAATTTTGTTGATCTTTTCAAAGAACCAGCTCCTAGTTTTATTGATTTTTTCTATAGTTTTTCTGTTCTCTATTTCATTTATTTCTGCTCTGATTTTTATTATCTCCTTTCTTCGGCTGGTTTTGGGTTGTCTTTGTTCTTCTTTTTCTAGTTCCTTAAGGTGTGAAGTTAAGTGGTTTACTTTGGCTCTCTCTTGTTTGTTCATATAGGCCTGAAGTGATATGAACTTTCCTCTTATTACTGCTTTTGCTGCATCCCAGAGATTCTGATATGTCGTATTTTCATTTTCATTTGTCTGTATATATCTTTTGATCTCTGCACTTATTTCTTCTTTGACCCATTCATGTTTTAGAAGTATGTTGTTTATTTTCCACATTTTTGTGGGTTTTTCCCCCTCTTTTTTGCAGTTGAATTCTAGTTTCAAGGCTTTATGATCAGAAAATATGCTTGGTACAATTTCAATTTTTCTAAATTTGCTGATATTGTCTTTGTGGCCCAACATATGGTCAATTCTTGAGAATGTTCCATATACACTAGAGAAAAATGTATACTCTGTCGCTTTGGGATGAAGTGTCCTGTAGATGTCTATCATATCCAGGTGTTCTAGTATTTTGTTTAAGGCCACTATATCTTTATTGATTCTCTGTTTGGATGACCGATCTAGAGCCGTCAGTGGTGTATTGAGGTCTCCAAGTATGATTGTATTTTTGTCAGTTTTTGTTTTAACGTCAATAAGTAGCTGTCTTATATATTTTGGTTCTCCTTGGTTTGGTGCATATATATTAAGGATTGTTATGTCTTCTTGATTCAACTTCCCCTTAATCATTATGAAATGACCATTTTTGTTTCTGAGTACTTTTTCTGTCTTATAGTCAGCATTATTAGATATGAGTATTGCTATGCCTGCTTTTTTTTGGGTGTTGTTTGCTTGGAGTATTGTTTTCCAGCCTTTCACTTTGAATTTGTTTTTATTCTTGTTGCTTAGATGTGTTTCTTGTAGGCAGCATATAGTTGGATTTTCTTTTTTAATCCATTCTGCTACTCTGTGTCTTTTTACTTTTAAGTTTAATCCATTTACATTTGTGTAATTATTGACACTTGTGGGTTCCCTACTGCCATTTTATAAATTGCTTTCTGTTAGTTTTGTATCTAGTTTGATTCTTCTCTTTTGTTTTTCTACCATTTGTTTTTGTTTGTTTGTGTTCCATACTTCTTTCCTCTGTTGCTACCTTTTTTAAGTCAAGTGTTTTTGTGGTGGTTTTTTCAAGGGTGGTTACCATTAAGTAATGAAAAGGGTACCTACCATATTCATTGTAGTACCCTATCTTATAAGTATTTCTGCACTTCATCGTCCTTTGCTACTGTTAATCTCCATCCTCTCCCCCCTTTTTTTCCTTTGTTGTCACAGTTTAAGTTTGGTTTTATTGTGTTCTTGGTGGATCTGTTACTTGTGGTGTTGTTTTCTTTTGTTCTTTGAATCTGGTTGGAAAACCCCCTTTAGTATTTCCTGGAGTGGGGGCTTTCTGTTGATAAATTCTCTCATCTTTTCTGTATTTGTGAATGTTTTTATATTTCCTTTATACTTGAAGGATAGCTTTGATGGGTATAGTATTCTTGGCTGAAAGTTCCTCTCTTTCAGGGCTTTAAATATTGGGGTCCACTCTCTTCTAGCTTGTAGAGTTTCTGCTGAGAAATCTGATGATAATCTAATAGGCCTTCCTTTATATGTTGTACTCTTCTTTTCCCTGGCTGCCTTGAGAATTTTTTCTTTGTCATTGGTTTGTGTCATCTTTATTATGATGTGCCTTGGAATGGGTTTGTTGGGGTTAAGAAAACTCGGTTTTCTGTTTGCTTCTTGAATTTGAGGCTTTAGTTCTTTCCACAGGCTTGGGAAGTTCTCGTCTATTATTTGTTTGAGTATATTCTCCATTCCATTTTCTTTCTCTTCTCCCTCTGATATACCTATTATTCTTATGTTATTCTTTCTGATGGAGTCAGACAATTCCTGTAGGGCTTTCTCGTTTTTTATTATTTTTGAGTCTCTTTCTTCTTCTCTCTGTTGTGCCTCAAGTTGCTTGTCTTCTATTTCACTAATCCTATCCTCAATCTGGGCTGTTCTGTTAGCTAAGCTTGTTACCTCGTTTTTCAGCTCGTGAATTGAGTTTTTCATTTCTGTTTGATTTGTTTTAATAGTTTCAATTTCCTTGGTAATATATTCTTTGTGTTCATTGAGTTGTTTTCTGATCTCCCTATATTGCCTTTCTGTGTTTTCTTGTATATCTCTGAGTATTTTTAAGATTTCTATTTTAAATTCTCTGTCATTTAGCTCCAAGTCTTCCAATATGTTAAGTCTTTTCTCCATAGATTCTTCCACATCTATTTGTGTTACCTCTTTTTCTTTTGTATCCATAATATTCGATTTCCTCTTTCTTATTGGCATCTGAGGGTGGTCTTGTTGATAGCACTAATTAGAATTAATAAAGTGTAAAAAGTAAAAAAAAAAAAAAGTAAAACACCTCACAAAAAAAAAACAGTAATAATTTATTATTTCCCCCTTTTTTTCTTTCTTCTCTTTCCCTCTTCTCCCCTCCTCAGGGAAATATCGTGCCTATAATGGAGGGCCTGATTTGGGGTGAAGAGTTCAAGGGGCAAAAAAATGGAGTAGGGACCTACTAAATGCAAAAAAAAAAAAAAAGGAAGAAAATTTTAGACAAGCATAAGATGATTTGCTTGTAAGTGATGGTCATCTAAGAGATATAATGAGAGGTATAAGAGGGAACCAGAAAAAAGGACCAAAAAAAGAATAATAAAGAAGAAAAAAATAAAAATAATAAGTAAAAATCTGTTGTATTAAGTGGAGCGAAGACTAAATACAATGGAGACCTTGGGTTGGGAGGACCCAAAATGCCACAAAAATAAACAAACAAGAAAAAAACAAAAGCAAAAGCAAAAAAGAAAAATAAAGTCAAAAAAAGCCTTGAGTCCCAAATTAACTAATTTGTTTGTGATTGAGGATTAAATGGGAGGAAAGTAAAACGAGAAAAGAAAAAACGAATAGAAAGGAAAAAATAAGAAAAAGAGAAAAACGAAGGAAGAAATAAAAAAGGAAGAGAGGAGATGACGTCAGAGTAATGGCGGAGTAGGAAGCGATACCGATAAATCTCCCCCAAAACTCAACAAGATCTTCAACCAGAAACAGAAAAACCTATACTTGGAGCTTCCAGATTCTTCGCAATACACCCAAAGGTATGATTGAGTGAAAAATTGGCTAAATATATAACCAAACCCCGAAGGAAATAGGGAATAAGAAATGCTCCGCCTTCCTCACTAACCTAAACAGGGCGGCTTTTTCTGGTAACTGTGAATATAGAAACTGAGGCGGGCAAAGGGGGTGAATAGATCCAGGCCGCCGCAGCAAAAACGGCCGAACCAGGCTGTGGCTCAGAGATCCAAGCCGAGGAAAATCTGATCCTATGGCAAGCCGGGCAATACAAGCTAACACTCGCGCCAAACCCAAACAAAGAAAGACAAGCAGAGTGGCCATTTTACCCGGTCTCCTGGTCGGTGCGCAGTTAGTGGAAGAGAGATTTCTTCCTAAGCCGCGGAAGTGGGTGTCCGTGTTGCCCCACGGAGAGGCAGGGTGAGAGGCCTTTCTGTGGGCTGAGGGCAGAGTCTCTGGGCAGCCCCAGCGCCCTGGGAAAGCCACGCACGGGAGGGAGTGAGAACTAATCCCAACGGTGGAGATTTTCCGTGCTGGAGGCTGTTTCACTCAGAGGGAACCGCGGCCGGCCTCATATCCTGGTTTGCGCGCGCAGATAAGGAGTGAGCGATTCCTCCGAGTGCCTCGGCAGTGCGCGCCCGTGTTATCGCACAGAGGGGCAGAGTCAGGGGCCTTTGTGTGGGCCAAAGCGGAATCTCGGGCCGCCCCAGCGCCTTGCAAAAGCCGCACACGGGGACGGAGCGAGACTCAATTCCAACGCTGCAACTTTTCCCTGCGGTTGGGGGTTTCACTCAGAGCGTGAGACTGCTGGCCGGATATCCTGGTTGCAGACAGTGAGTGAGAGTTTCCTCCAAGCGCCCCGGAAGTGGGCGCCCGCTTGTGTTACCGGATAGAGTGGCAGAGCCAGAGGTCTTCGAGTGGGCGGAAAGCCCGCCTGATTATGCTAGCAGCTCTGACTGACTGAGCCTTACCCAGAGCCCTGTGCTGAGTGGAAATAGAGTGGGGAGTTGCCAGCAATTTGAGCCTCTTACTATCCAGGCAGAGGCAGCAGCAACCCCATACCTGGACTATCAGGCTACTAATTGAGGAAGGAAAGACTAGGAGAAAGGCTCCAGGAACACGGACTCTCTCACTGTCGGAGCCTATAAATGCTAATGTGCCTCGACTCCCAACGAGAATAAAGCACAATACATGACATTGCCATAGAGACTTATCAACTGCACACCTCTACCTGAGCGTGCCAAAGGGGCAGAACCCAGGGTACAGAGTCACCGACCAGGAAGAGGGAGAGAAAAGAAAAAGCAAGAAGATAACCTCTCAAAATCAAGAATAATCTGCAGAATTTATAACCTATCCCATTTTATTATATTTGTTCGTTTGTTTCTCTTATCTTCATTCTTGATACTTTTTTTTCCTCCTCCAATTTGGCCGATTAACTCTCTACCGGTCTTACTCTCTCCTCTCCCTGAACTACACTACCCATAAGTGTTACATCTCCCATTATCACTTCTCTTCTCTTCCTTTCTCTCTATGAGGGTTGCACTCCAAAACCCTTAACTCTCTGTCTCTCTCTCCTTTCTTTTTTCTTCTTTTAGTGGTTCCCTCTTTTTTCTCTCTCTCTCTTTCTTTTCTCCCACTATATTAGTTTCTTCCTTTCTCCTTTATATCTCCTCTCATTCAAACCTCAATAACAAATTATCTTATCTGGGACTCAAACCTATGTTTGTGGCATTTTGGGGGGTTTTTACTTCACCTTTTTAACGCACTAGCAGTGCTCCCATCCCTGGCTCTCCATATTATCTAGTTCTTGTTCCACTAAATACAATAGTAAGTTTTTAATTTGTCCCCCCATTTTTCCATTTTCCTCTTATTCCTCTCATCATAACTCTTAGAAAACCAACACCTAAAAGCAAATCATTTTATTCTTGACCCAAATTTTTTCCTTATTTGCTTTTTGTGGGTCCATACGCTCTTTTTTTTTTCTTTTTTCTTTTTTTTTGTTTTTCCTTTTTTTTTTTTTTTTCTTTCTCTCTTTTTTGCCCCTTTATTACTTTTCCCCAATTCAGGCCCTCCATCACAGGCATTGTTTGTTATAACTCACAGTCCACCACAAGATTTTCTCAAGAAAGAGGGGAGAGGAGAGGAGAGGAAAAAAAGAGGGGGGGAATAATTTCCTTTTTTTAAAAAATTTTTATTTTATTTTATTTTTCTTTATTTCATTATTAATTTTTTTTAAAAAAAACAACTCTTTTCGATTTGTTATTTTTTTATTTTTTTAACTTTTTATTCTTTATTAAATCTCATTAATACTATCAACAAAACCACCCTCAGATGCCATTAAGAAAGAGAAAATCGAATATCATGGATACAAAAGAAAGAGAGGTAACACAGCTAGATGAGGAAAAATCTATGGAGAAAAAATTTAATATATTGGAAACCTTGGAGCTAAATGACAGAGAATTCAAGATAGAAATCCTAAAAATCCTCCGAGATATACAAGAAAACACAGAAAGGCAATATAGGGAGCTCAGAAAACAACTCCATGAACACAAAGAATATATGTCCAAGGAAATTGAAACTATAAAAACAAATCAAACAGAGATGAAAAACTCAATTCACGAGCTGAAAAACGAAGTAACAAGCTTAGCTAATAGAACAGGTCAGATAGAAGAGAGGATTAGTGAAATAGAAGACAAGCAACTTGAGGCACAACAGAGAGAAGAAGAAAGAGACTCAAAAATTAAAAAAAATGAGATAGCCCTACAAGAATTATCTGACTCTATCAAAAAGAATAACATAAGAATAATAGGTATATCAGAGGGAGAAGAGAGAGAAAATGGAATGGAGAACATACTTAAACAAATAATTGATGAGAACTTCCCAAGCCTGTGGAAAGAACTAAAGCCTCAAGTTCAAGAAGCAAACAGAACTCCAAGTTTTCTTAACCCCAACAAACCTTCTCCAAGGCATATCATAATGAAATTGACACAAACCAACAGCAAAGAAAAAATTCTCAAGGCAGCCAGGGAAAAGAAGAATACAACATATAAAGGAAGGCCCATTAGATTATCATCAGATTTCTCAGCAGAAACTCTACAAGCTAGAAGAGAGTGGACCCCAATATTTAAAGTCCTGAAAGAGAGGAACTTTCAGCCACGAATACTATACCCATCAAAGCTATCCTTCAAATACGAAGGAGAAATAAAAACATTCACAGATACAGAAAAGATGAGGGAATTTATCATCAGAAAACCCCCACTCCAGGAATCACTAAAGGGGGTTCTCCAATCAGATACAAAGAACAAAAAAAACAGAGCCACAAGTAAAAGCTCCAAGAAGAACACAATAAAACCAAATTTAAACTGTGACAACAACAAAAAGAAAGAGGGGGAGAAGACGGAGATTAACAGTAGCAAAGGACGATGGAGTGCAAAAGTACTCACAAAATAGTTCGCTACAATGAACAGGGTAGGGACCCTTTTCATTACTCAAAGGTAACCACCATTGAAAAAACCACCACAGAAGCACATGAGATAAAAAAGATAGCAACAGAGGAAAGATATATGGAATACAACCAAATAAAAACAAAAGATAGAAAAACGAAAGAGAAGGATCAAACAAGACACAAAACTAACAGAAAGCAAGATATAAAATGGCAATAGGGAACTCACAAGTATCAATAATTACACTAAATGTAAATGGATTAAACTCACCAATAAAAAGGCACAGAGTAGCAGAATGGATTAAAAAAGAAAATCCAACTGTATGCTGCCTACAGGAAACTCATCTAAGTAACAAGGATAAAAACAAATTCAAAGTGAAAGGCTGGAAAACAATACTCCAAGCAAATAACATCCAAAAAAAAGCAGGTGTAGCAATACTCATATCGGATAATGCTGACTACAAGACAGGAAAAGTACTTAGAGACAAAAATGGCCATTTCATAATGGCTAAGGGGACACTGAATCAAGAAGACATAACAATTCTTAATATATATGCACCAAACCAAGGAGCACCAAAATATATAAGACAGCTACTTATTGATCTTAAAACAAAAACTGACAAAAATACAATCATACTTGGAGACCTCAATACACCGCTGACGGCTCTAGATCGGTCATCCAAACAGAGAATCAACAAGGACATAATGGCCTTAAACAAAACACTAGAGTACCTGGATATGATAGACATCTACAGGACATTTCATCCCAAAGTGACTGAGTATACATTTTTCTCCAGTGTACATGGATCATTCTTAAGAATTGACCATATGTTGGGCCACAAAAACAATATCAGCAAATTCAGAAAAATTGAAGTTGTACCAAGCATATTTTCTGATCATAAAGCCTTGAAACTAGAATTCAACTGCAAAAAAGAGGAAAAAAATCCCACAAAAATGTGGAAACTAAACAACATACTTTTAAAAAATGAATGGGTCAAAGAAGAAATAAGTGCAGAGATCAAAAGATATATACAGACTAATGAAAATGACAATACGACATATCAGAATCTATGGGATGCAGCAAAAGCAGTGATAAGAGGGAAGTTCATATCGCTTCAGGCATACATGAACAAACAAGAGAGAGCCCAAGTGAACCACTTAACTTCCCACCTTAAGGAACTAGAAAAAGAAGAACAAAGACAACCCAAAACCAGCCGAAGAAAGGAGATAATAAAAATCAGAGCAGAAATAAATGAATTAGAGAACAGAAAAACTATAGAAAAAATTAATAGAACAAGGAGCTGGTTCTTTGAAAAGATCAACAAAATTGACAAACCCTTGGCAAGACTTACCAAGGAAAAAAGAGAAAGAACTCATATAAACAAAATACAAAATGAAAGAGGAGAAATCACCACGGACACCGTAGATATACAAAGAATTATTGTAGAATACTATGAAAAACTTTATGCCACTAAATTCAACAACCTAGAAGAAATGGATAAATTCCTAGAACAATACAACCTTCCTAGACTGAGTCAAGAAGAAGCAGAAAGCCTAAACAGACCTATCAGTAGAGAAGAAATAGAAAAAACCATTAAAAACCTCCCCAAAAATAAAAGTCCAGGCCCTGACGGCTATACCAGCGAATTTTATCAAACATTCAAAGAAGACTTGGTTCCTATTCTACTCAAAGTCTTCCAAAAAATTGAAGAAGAAGCAATACTTCCAAACACATTTTATGAGGCCAACATAACCCTCATACCAAAAGCAGGCAAGGATGGCACAAAAAAAGAAAACTACAGACCAATATCTCTAATGAATACAGATGCTAAAATACTAAACAAAATACTAGCAAATCGAATACAACAACATATTAAAAAAATAATACATCATGATCAAGTAGGATTCATCCCAGAATCTCAAGGATGGTTCAACATACGTAAAATGGTTAATGTAATACACCATATCAACAAAACAAAGAACAAAACCCACATGATCTTATCAATAGACGCAGAAAAGGCTTTTGATAAAATACAACACAATTTTATGTTTAAGACTCTCAACAAAATGGGTATAGAAGGAAAATATCTCAACATGATAAAGGCCATATATGATAAACCATCAGCTAACATCATATTAAATGGCACAAAACTGAAGGCTTTCCCCCTTAAATCAGGAACAAGACAGGGTTGTCCACTCTCTCCACTCTTATTTAATGTGGTACTAGAGGTTCTAGCCAGAGCAATCAGACAAGACAAAGAAATAAAAGGCATCCATATCGGAAAAGAAGAAGTAAAGGTATCACTTTTTGCAGATGATATGATCCTATACATCGAAAACCCCAAAGAATCCACAAAAAGACTACTAGAAACAATAAGCCAATACAGTAAGGTCGCAGGATACAAAATTAACATACAGAAGTCAATAGCCTTTCTATATGCCAACAATGAAACAACTGAGAAGGAACTCAAAAGAATAATCCCCTTCACGATTGCAACAAAAAAAAATAAAATACTTAGGAATAAACATAATAAAGAATGTAAAGGACTTATATAATGAAAACTATAAACCATTGTTAAGGGAAATCGAAAAAGATATAATGAGATGGAAGAATATACCTTGTTCTTGGCTAGGAAGAATAAATATAATCAAGATGGCTATATTACCCAAAGCAATATACAAATTTAATGCAATTCCCATCAAAATTCCAATGACATTTTTTAAAGAAACAGAGCAAAAAATCATCAGATTTATATGGAACTATAAAAAACCCCGAATAGCCAAAGCAATCCTAAAGAAAAAGAATGAAGCTGGGGGCATAACCATACCTGACTTCAAACTCTATTATAGGGCCAGGACAATCAAAACAGCATGGTATTGGCAGAAAAATAGACACTCAGACCAATGGAACAGAATAGAAAGTCCAGAAATAAAACCACATATATATAGTCAAATAATTTTTGATAAAGGGGCCAACAACACACAATGGAGAAAAGAAAGCCTCTTCAATAAATGGTGCTGGGAAAACTGGAAAGCCACATGCAAAAGAATGAAACTGGACTACAGTCTCTCCCCCTGTACAAAAATTAACTCAAAATGGATCAAAGATCTAAACATAAGACCTGAAACAATTAAGTACATAGAAGAAGACATAGGTACTCAACTCATGGACCTGGGTTTTAAAGAGCATTTTATGAATTTGACTCCAATGGCAAGAGAAGTGAAGGCAAAAATTAATGAATGGGACTACATCAGACTAAGAAGTTTTTGCTCAGCAAGGGAAACTGATAACAAAATAAACAGAAAGCCAACTAAATGGGAAATGATATTTTCAAACAACAGCTCAGATAAGGGCCTAATATCCAAAATATACAAAGAACTCATAAAACTCAACAACAAACAAACAAACAATCCAATAAAAAAATGGGAAGAGGATATGAATAGACACTTCTCCCAGGAAGAAATACAAATGGCCAACAGATATATGAAAAGATGCTCATCTTCTTTAGCTATTAGAGAAATGCAAATCAAAACGGCAATGAGATACCACCTCACACCTGTTCGATTAGCTGTTATTAGTAAGTCAGGTAATAGCAAATGTTGGAGAGGCTGTGGAGAAAAAGGAACCCTCATCCACTGTTGGTGGGAATATAAAGTAGTACAACCATTATGGAAGAAAGTATGGTCGTTCCTCAAAAAACTGAAAATAGAACTACCTTATGACCCAGCAATCCCTCTACTGGGTATATATCCCCAAAACTCAGAAACATTGATACGTAAAGACACATGCAGCCCCATGTTTATTGCAGCATTGTTCACAGTGGCCAGGACATGGAAACAACCAAAAAGCCCATCAATAGATGACTGGATAAAGAAGATGTGGCACATATACACTATGGAATACTACTCAGCCATAAGAAATGATGACATCGGAACATTTACAGCAAAATGGTGGGATCTTGATAACATGATACGAAGCGAAATAAGTAAATCAGAAAAAAACAGGAACTGTATTATTCCATTCGTAGGTGGAACATAATAGTGAAACTAAGAGACATTGATAAGAGTGTGGTGGTTACGGGGGGGAGCGGGGAATGGGAGAGGGATAGGGGGTGGGAGGGGCACAAAGAAAACAAGATAGAAGGTGACAGAGGACAATCTGACTTTGGGTGGTGGGTATGCAACATAATTGAACGACAAGATAACCTGGACTTGTTATCTTTGAATATATGTATCCTGATTTATTGATGTCACCCCATTAAAATAATAAAATTATAAAATAAAAAAAAATAAAAAAAAAATAAAATAAAAAAAAAAAAGGAAGAGAAAAAAACAAAATAAAGCAAATCAAAAAAAACAAAACAAAAGAGGAGAGAGTGAGAGTTAAGTGTTTTGGAGTATAACCTTAAAGGTGGGTGAGGATGAAGAAGAGAAATAAAATGTAACAGTTATGGGTAGTGTAGTTCAAGAAAAGGGAAGCATAAGATGGGCAGAGAATAGAAGGACCGAGGTGGAGGAAATAAAGGCAATAAGATAGAAGAAACAAACAACAACAACAAAAAAATTAGTGGAACAAGTTGTAAAGTCTGTGGGTTTTTCTTGATTTTGAGAGGTTAACTTCTTCCTTTTTCTTTTCTCTCCCTCTTCCTAGTCGGTGACTCTGTGCCCCAGCCTCTGCCCCTGTGTGACACTTAGGTAGGGATTTGCAGTTAATGGGATTCTATGGCAATGTCATATAATTGGCTTTAGTCTTGCTGGTAGTCAAGGCTTGTTGGCGTTTATAGGGTCCAACGATGAGAGAGTTTGCTTTCCTGGATTCTCTCTCCTAGTCCCCCCTTCCTGAATTAGCAGCCTGGTGATCCAGCTATAAGGCTGCAACTGCTTCTGCCTGGGGAGTAAGAGGCTCAAAGAGCTGGGAAATCCCCACTCTATCCCCACTCAGTGCAAGGCTTTGGGAAAGGCTCTGGCAGTCAGGGCCTCCAGTGTAATCAGGTGAGGGTGGGAGTCAATTGTTGTCAAGGTGACTGTTCAGCACCTAGCATTCAGTTGGACCACTCAACCCAGGCTTTCCACACTTTGTAGCCTGTTTTGGCTGGGAAGAAGAGGCACTAGTCTCTGCTTGCGACTAGTGTAGTATAGATCTTATTATCTGCCAAGTCCCTCTTGTTAGCGTTTATCCCTGAATATGGAGGCTCTATCAATCAGAAGTTGCCCCTGCCCCTTTAGCGAGAGGCACTAAAAAATATCACGCCTCTTGTCTTGGGTCGCTGAACTGAGAGAGATCTTATCAATTAGAACCGAGGGTGCGCAGATTTCATGGGTTAAGCTAATTTCAGTGATGGAGTCGCAGCTGTGCTCCCGAAGGTATTTTAGGCTGCCTGCGCTCGCCCCTCCCCCAACGCTTGATTGTTAGCTTGAATGGCTGGGTGAGGTGCCCCACCCATGGAGAGAATCTCCCAAGTAGAAGACCACCCTGGTGCCTCTCCCGCTCGCCCTGCCGCTGGCGACTGGATCGCACCAGGCGCAGGATAACGGGCCACCCTGGGTGTGCGGGCCAGTAGGGTGCTCTGGGCGTGTGGAATGCCCAGGGCACGCGCGCAAATGTGGTGCTCTGGGCACCGGTGGCTGGCGACTTTCACTCACAGTGCGCGGGCCGCTGGGAACGTTAGCGGTGCTCGCTCTGCAACCGGACCGGGTGCGCGCCAGCGGCTGCTCGCCGCTCCGGAGTGTGGGCGGTGCTCGCTCTGCAACCGGACCGGGCACGCCGGTGGCTGCTCACGCTCCGGAGTGGGCGGTGCTCGCTCTGCAACCGTACCGGGCGCGCGCCCGCAGCTGCTCGCGGCTCCCGAGTGTGGGCTGACTCACCACAGGCGCACTCCCTCGCGGCTTGAATGAACGTCGCTGCGGTAGCTTCCTCCACACCCTCGTCTCAGATTCAAGTGATAACAGTCCTTTCGCTTTCAGTTTGTGTGGAACTCTGGAATGCTCCAAGGATAAATTTTTCTGTTTCTAGTTGATAAATTTGTTGTGATTTAGGGGAGATCTGTCGGATGCGCTGCTCATGGCGCCATTTCCATGACGTCACTCTGGGGGAGTTTTTTGATAGCTGTTTCAATCTCATTTGTTGTAATTGGTCTGTTTAGGTTTTCTGATTCTTCCAGATTAATTTTTGGAAGATTATATGATTCAAGGAATTTGTCCATTTCATCTAGGTTGCCTAGTTTTTTGGCATACAGTTCTTCATAGTATTTTCTTAAAATATTTTGTATTTCTTTTGTGTCAATTGTTATTTCTCCACTCTCATTTCTAATTTTACTTATTTGAATCCTCTCTCTTTTTTTCTTGGTGAGTCTGGTTAAAGGTTCATCGATCTTGTTTACCTTTTCATAGAACCAGCTCCTGGTTTCATTGATCCTCTGTATTGTTTCTTTAGGCTCTATGTCATTTATTTCTGCTCTGATCTTTTTATTTCCCTCCTTCTACTAGCTCTGGGCTTTTCTTGCTGTACTTTTTCTAGTTCTTTTAGATGCAGGGTTAAGTTGTTTATTTGAACTTTTTCTATCTTCTTGAGGAATGCCTGTAATGCTATAAACTTTTTTCTCAGGACTGCTTTTGCTGTGTTTCATAAATTTTGAGTTGATATATGCTCATTATCGTTTGTTTCTAGGAATTTTTAAATTTCTTCTTTGATCTCAATGTTAACCCATTCGTTATTTAATAACATGCTATTTAGTTTCCAAGTATTTGAGTATTTTTCAGTTTTTCTGTTTTGGTTGATTTCTAGTTTCATGTCATTGTGATCAGAGAAAATGTTCGATATGATTTCAATCTTCTTAAATTAATTGAGACTGCTTTTGTGCCATAACATGTTTTCTATCTTAGAGAATGTACCATGAGCACTTGAAAAAGAATGTATATTTTGCTGCTTTAGGTAAAAAGTTCTGAAGATATCTATTAAATCGAGTTGATCTAATATGTCCTTTGAGTCTGCTGTTTCTTTGTTAATTTTTTTTCTTGAGGATCTATGTAGTGATGTTAGTGAGGTATTGAAATCTCCTACTATTATAGTATTGCTGTTGATCTTGCCCTTTAAATCCATCAAAATCTGGTTTATATATTTTGGTGCTCCTACAGTAGGTGCATAGATATTTATAATGGTTATATCTTTCTGTTGGATTGCTCCCTTTATCATTATGTAGTGACCTTTATTATCTCTTACTATAGCCCTTGTTTTAAAGTCCATTTTGTTTGATAAAAGTATTGCTACCCCAGCTTTTTTTTCATATCCATTTGCGTGAAATATTTTTTTCCATCCTTTTATCTACAGTCTATGTGCATCTTTTGTTTTAAGGTGTGCCTCTTATAGACAGTGTATATATGGGTCCTGTTTTCTTATCCACGCAGCTACCCTATGTCTTTTGATCGGAGCATTTAATCCATTTACATTTAAAGTTAATATCGATATGTAGTTGTTTATTGCCATTTTATTCTTAAAACTGTATTCCTCCTTTGCTATATTCTTTTTTCTCCTTTGATCTGTTAAAACAGGCCCCTTAGCATTTCTTGCAGCATTGGTTTGGTTTTAGTGAATTCCTTGAGTTTTTTTTTTGGTCTGGAAAGCTTTTTCTTTCTCCTTCAATTTTAAACAATAGCCTTGCTGAATAAAGTAGTCTTGGTTGTAGGCTCTTGTTCTGCAGTACTTTGAATATTTCTTGCCATTCCCTTCTGGTCTTAAGTGTTTCTGTTGAGAAGTCAGAAGTCATCTTTATGGGGGCTCCTTTGTAGGTGATAGTGTTTTTTTCTCTAGCAGCTTTTAATATTTTTTCTTTATCACTTAGCTTTGGCATTTTAATTATGATGTGTCTTTTTTTTTTTTTTTGTATTTTTCTGAAGCTGTAAACGGGGAGAGACAGACTCCCGCATGCGCCCGACCGGGATCCACCCGGCACGCCCACCAGGGGCGACGCTCTGCCCACCAGGGGGCGATTCTCTGCCCCTCCGGGCGTCGATCTGCCACGACCAGAGCCACTCTAGCGCCTGCGGCAGTGGCCAAGGAGCCATCCCCAGCACCCGGGCCATCCCTGCTCCAATGGAGCCTTGGCTGCGGGAGGGGAAGAGAGAGACAGAGAGGAAGGAGGGGGGCGGGGGGGGAAAATCAAATGGGCGCTTCTCCTATGTGCCCTGGCCGGGAATCAAACCCGGGTCCCCCGCACGCCAGGCCGACACTCTACCACTGAGCTAACCGGCCAGGGCCATGATGTGTCTTGATATAGATTTTTTTGGGTTTCTCTTTAATGGAGTTCTCTGTGCTTCGTGAACTTGTGAAATGGTTTCCTGCCTTAATTGAGGGAAGTTTTCAGCTATGATATGTTTGAACAAAGTCTCTATCCATTGTTCTTTCTCTTCTTCTTCAGGAACCTCTATGATGTGGGTGTTATTTTACTTCATGTTGTCACAGAGCTCTCTTAGAGTTTCCTCAGACTTTTTGAATTTCTTTTCTTTTTTCTGCTCTACTTTTGTGCCTTCATTTATCTTTTCCTCCCACTCGCTGATTTGATTCTCAGCCTCATCCATCTTGCTTTTAATTCCTTCTATTATGTTCTTCAATTCTAATATTGTACTTCTTATTTCTGACCATTTTTTATTATTTCAATGTCCTTTTTTATATTTGCTATCTCTTTATTTAAGTTTTCGTAATGACCATCTATTGTTCTAATATCTTTGAGCATCCTAACAATCGTTATTTTACACTCTGCATCCAGTAATTTGGTTATATCTGATTCATTCAGGTCCTTTTCTGGGGATTTCTCTTGACTCATTTGTGTTGTATTTTTCTGCCTTCTCATTTTATCTGTGTAAAAGAAGGTTTTGGCCACTGGAGTCCACTGGGTGTGGCCTCTGTGTTCCCTAGGTGTCGTCTTTCTGCAGGCCCGCCACCCCCTCTGCTGTTGCTGCCTAGGGCATTCGGTTATGGTGTTGCAGGTGCCTGCCCACTGGCGCTGTTGCTGTGGTTTTTGCCTCTCCTTCATGAGAGTGGCTGTGATCACATGCTCGGGTGTACAAGCCTCGGCGGCCTTGGCCTTCGCCCTGCCCCCACAGGTGGCATTATGCTCAGGTCTGAGGGCAGGGTTGTGCACCTTTGCTCAGCTGCGGGTCTCTGCCTGATTCTGGGCTTTTGCCCCACCCCTGCATGAGGAGCCTGCTCATGGGGCAGCTGCAATCCTTGGTTTCATAGGCCAGGGGGACTGCATGTCCACACTCAGTAGCGGGACTTCACCTGTTCTAGGCTTTTGGCTCCACCCTTGTGGGAGGAGCCTGCTCCCAGTTCAGGCCACAAGCCTTTGTTCCACGGGCGGGACAAGGCTGTGCTCCTGTGCCTTGCTCAAGGGCGGGTCTCTGCCCCTTCCAGGGCTCTTGCCCTTCCTCTGCAGGCTGGATTGCAGGTGGCCTGCAGCTGGTCTTGACCACTTTCGCTCATCCCCTCCTCCCCAGCTGGGCAAGACTGAGCTCACACCTGGGCCTCAATGGTGGCCAGCTGTCTTCCGCCCTTGCTGACAGAACCTTGCTTCTGCGTCCTGCCGCCACCCACTCTCTGGCAAGCCCTTAGCTGTGTGATTGGGGACACTGTAGCTCAGACCCTAAGACTCACTACTGTAGTCCCGAAAGCTCCTTCCTTCTGAGCGACTGCTCTGAGTGCTGCAGGAGAGCTTGTTTTGCTGGTGTCCTGCTTCCCTTTGTTGGTATTGCTGTTTCCAGGGGAAATATTCACTTCAGATTTGGGGAGTGACTTGTCCCAGGGGTTAGGTTGGCTGTCTTTCAAAATGTTTCTCCCTGTGCCTCCTAGATACACTCTCTTCCTGCTACTCCACTCCTCTCCTCTCTCCCTGTCCCCCGGAATCCCGGGTGAGTAGTTGTGAGAGAGGTTTTCTGCGCAGTCCCTTTAAGAAGAATCCTGGGTCTGAGAAATCAGACTATTTCTCACAAACAGTATCCTGTCTTGTTTCCAGCTAAATACTATCCATATGCCTCTTCTAGGCTCTGGGGCTGCAGGCTGGGGCTTTGTTCCTGGTGCTAAGGATCCTCCCCTCTCTGCTAAACTCACTTCCTGCCATACAAGTCTCTCCCAGGTGCTGTTCGCTCAGGGGAGCTGGATAGCCCTCTCCACGTTTTCGCTTTTCCTACCAGTCTCAGTGTGCCTTCTTCAGTGTTCCTTGTTTGAAGAGTCCTCTTAGTTTTGTCCAAAGTTGGTTTTTCCAGATGATGGTTCTTAAAATTAGTTTATAATCCACTTTTGTTCTGGGAGGTGGAAGTTGGTACGTCTGCCTACTCCATCGCCATCTTGTCTCATCTCCGAGTTCATTCTCTTTTTTTTGTATTTAAAAAATTTTTTTTTGAAGTTAGAAGTTTGGAAACAGTCAGACAGACTCCCACATGCACCTGACTGGGATCCGCCTGACATGTCCACCAGGGAACGATACTCTGCCCATCTGGGCCGTTGCTGCATTGTTGACCAGAGCTATTCTAGTGCCTGAGGCGGAAGCCATGGAGCTGTCCTCAGCACCAGGGCCAACTTTGCTCCAATGGAACCTTGGCTGTGGGAGTGGAAGAAAGAGATAGAGAGGAAGGAGAGGGATAAGGGTGGAGAAGCAGATGGGTGCATCTTCTGTGTGCCCTGACTGGGGTGTTGAACCCGGGACTTACTGTTCATTCTTGATGAAATTGAATTCAGAATGCATTGCTCAGATAGATTTTTGGTTTAAATTCAAGTTGTGGTTTAAATGAAAGAACTTAAGCTACTTGTGCAGCAATCTGAATCCAAAGTCCTAAATTTATAAGATTCCCCCCACCAATTTTCAGTTGCATTGTCCATATTAAATAGTATTTTGTTTTTCTAATGGAGACTTTTTATAAAGTTTTTCCAAGGCATTAAACCTTAGATATAACAATTGTCTCTGTTTCTAAATTACATTTCATTGATTTTGTTAGTGTAGCATTTCATTAAAGTATTCTTATAATACCAGAATGTGGTTTGTGAACATGCCCTCTGAGGGGAGTAGAGGTTGCTTCATGTTAAGAATGCTGTATATGTTGTCATTTTATAGAAGGAATGGACATTGTGTTGATTGATATGGCAAAGTCAGTTGAATGGAGGTTGGTTAAGAGTGTTTCTACTATAATCAATTTTATTGCTCATCTCCCTTTTAAACAATGTGATTTCTTATAAGACAAAGACTATATATTTTTTTCATTTTTTACATCTAACCTTTATCTATACACAGTGCTTACACTTAGTAAATATTGTATTTTTTGGATGAGTGAACAAATTCTTTTTTTATATATAAATTTTTATTAATTTTAATGGGGTAACATCAATAAAGCAGGGTACATATGATCAAAGAAAACATGTCCAGGATATCTTGTCATTCAATTATGTTGCATACTCATCACCCAAAGTCAAATTGTCCTCCGTCACCTTCTATCTAGTTTTGTGTCCCTCCCCCTTTCCCTTCTCCTCTCCCTTCCTCTCATCCCTGCACCCCTCCATAACCACCACACTCTTGCCCATGTATCTTAGTCTCGTTTTTATGTCCCATATATGTATGGAATCATGCAGTTCTTGGTTTTTTCTGATTTACTTATTTCATTCCATATAATGTTATCCAGATCCAACCATTTTGTTGTAAATGATCCGATGTCATCATTTCTTTTGGCTGAGTAGTATTCCATAGTGTATATGTGCCACATCTTCTTTATTCAGTCATCTATTGGAGGGCTTTTTGGTTGTTCCCATGTCTTGGCCACTGTGAACAATATTGCAATGAACATGTGGCTGCATGTGTCTTTACGTATCAATGTTTCTGAGTTTTTGGGGTATATACCCAGTAGAGGGATTGCTGGGTCATGAGGTTGTTCTGTTTTCAGTTTTTTGAGGAACCACCATACTTTCTTCCATAATGGTTGTACTACTTTACATTCCCACCAACAGTGAATGAGGGTTCCTTTTTCTCTACAGCCTCTCCAACATTACCTGTCTTGTTGATAAAAGCTAATCTAACAGGTGTGAGGTAGTATCTCATTGTAGTTTTGATTTGAATTTCTCTAATTACTAATGAAGCATCTTTTCATTTATCTGTTGGCCATTTGTATTTCTTCCTGGGAGAAGTGTCTGTTCATGTCTTCTTCCCATTTTTTTTATGGGGTTGTTTGTTTGTTGTTGAGTTTTATGAGTTTTTTGTAAATTTTGGATATTAGGCCCTTATCTGAGCTGTTGTTTGAAAATATCATCTCTCATTTAGTTGGCTGTCTGTTTATTTTGTTGTCAGTTTCTCTTGCTGAGCAAAAGCTTTTTAGTCTGATGTAGTCCCATTCATTATCTTTGCCTTCACATCTCTTGCCTTTGGAGTCAAAATCATAAAATGTTCTTTAAAACCAAGGTCCATGAGTTTAGTACCTATGTGTTCTTCTATGTACTTTATTGTTTCAGGTCTTATATTTAGGTTTTTGATCCATTTTGGATTAATTTTAGTACAAAGGGACGAACTGTAGTCGAGTTTCATTCTTTTGCATGTGCCTCTCCAGTTTTCCCAGCACCATTTGTAGAAGAGGCTTTCTTTTCTCCATTGTGTGTTATTGGCCCCTTTATTGAAAATTATTTGACTATATATATGTGATTTTATTTTTGGACTTTCTATTCTGTTCCATTGGTCTGTCTATTTTCTGGCAATTTCATGCTGTTTTGATTGTCGTGGCCCTATAATATAGTTTGAAGTCAGGTATTGTAATGCCCCCAGATTCGTTCTTTTTTTTTAGGATTGCTTTGGCTATTCAGGGTTTTTTATAGTTCCATATAAATCTGATGATTTTTTGTTCCATTTCTTTAAAAAATGTCATTGGAATTTTGATGGGAATTGCATTGAATTTGTATATTGCTTTGGGTAGTATGGCCATTTTGATTATATTTATTCTTCCTATCCAAAAACAAGGAATATTTTTCCATCTCGTATCATTTTCGATTTGCCTTAACAATTCGATTTTCCTGTAATAATTTCGATTTGCCTTTGTAGTTTTTGTTATATAGGTCCTTTACATTCTCTGTTATGTTTATTCCTAGGTATTTTATTTTTTTTTGTTGCAATTGTGGAGAGTATTATTTTTTTGAATTCCGTTTGTAATGTTTCATTGTTGACATATAGAAAGGCTATTGACTTTTGTATATTAATTTTGTATCCTGCAACCTTACTGTATTGGTTTATTGTTTCTAATAATCTTTTTATGGAGTCTTTGGGGTTTTTTTTGTATAGGATTATATCATCTGCTAAAAGTGATACCTTTACTTCTTCTTTTCCGAAATGGATGCCTTTTATTTCTTTATCATGTCTGATTACTCTGGCTAGAACTTCTAACACCACGTTAAATAAGAGTGTAGAGAGTGGACAACCCTGTCTTGTTCCTGATTTAAGGGGGAAGTGCTCAGTTTTATGCCATTTAATATGATGTTAGCTGATAGTTTGTCATATATGGCATTTATCATGTTGAGATATTTTTCTTCTATACACATTTTGTTGAGTGTCTTAAACATAAAGTTGTGTTGTATTTTATTGAATGCCTCTTCTGCATCTATTGATAAGATCATGTGGTTTTTGTTCTTTGTTTTGTTGATATGGTGTATTACGTTAACCATTTTTCGTATGTTGAACCATCCTTAAGATTCTTGGATGAATCCCAATTATCATAATAATATTATTTTTTTAATATATTGTTGTATTCGATTTGCCAGTATTTTGTTTATTATTTTAGCATCTGTATTCATTAGAAATATTGGTCTGTTGTTTCCTTTTTTTGTGCCAGGTTTTGGTATGAGGGTTATGTTGGCCTCATAAAATGTGTTTGGAAGTATTGCTTCTTCTTCAATTTTTTGGAAGACTTTGAGTAGAATAGGAACCAAGTCTTCTTTGAATGTTTGATAGAATTCACTAGTATAACCGTCTGGGCCTGGACTTTTATTTTTGGGGAGGTTTTTAATAGTTTTTTCTATTTCCTCCCTGCTGATTGGTCTGTTTAGGCTTTCTGCTTCTTCATGACTCAGTCTAGGAAGGTTGTATTGTTCTAGGAATTTATCCATTTCTTCTAGATTGTTGTATTTGGTGGCATATAGTTTTTCGTAGTATTCTACAATAATTCTTTATATCTATGATGTCTGTGGTGATTTCTCCTCTTTTATTTTGGATTTTGTTTATATGAGTCCTTTCTCTTTTCCTTGGTGAGTCTTGCCAAGGGTTTGTCAATTTTGTTGATCTTTTCAAAGAAGCAGCTCCTTGTTTTATTAATTTTTTCTACAGTTTTTCTGTTCTCTATTTCATTTATTTCTGCTCTGATTTTTATTATTTCCTTTCTTCGGCTGGTTTTGGGTTGTCTTTGTTCTTATTTTTCCAGTTCCTTAAGGTGTGAAGTTAAGTGGTTTACTTGGGCTCTATCCTGTTTGTTCATATAGGCCTGAACTGATATGTACTTCCTTCTTAATACTGCTTTTGCTGCATCCCAGAGATTCTGATATGTTGTATTGTCATTTTCGTTTGTCTGTATATATCTTTTGATCTCTGTGCTTATTTTTTCTTTGACTCATTCATTTTTTAGAAGTATGTTGTTTAGTTTCCACAGTTTAGTGGGCTTTTTTCACTCTTTTTTGAAGTTAAATTCTAGTTTTAAGGCTTCATCATCAGAAAATGTGCTTGGTACAATTTTGATTTTTCTGAATTTGCTGATGTTATTTTTGTGGCTCAACATATGATCCATTTTTGAGAATGTTCCATGTACACTAGAGAAAAATGTATACTCTGTCACTTTGGGATGAAATGTTCTGTAGATGTCTATTATATCCAGGTGCTTTAGTGTTTTGTTTAAGGCCAATATATCTTTATTGATTTTCTGTTTGGATGAATGATGTAGAGCTGTCAGTGGTGTATTGAGGTCTCCAAGTATGATTGTATTTTTGTCAGTTTTTGTTTTTAGGTCAATAAGTAACTGTCATATATTTTGGTGCTCTTTGGTTTGATGCATATATATTAAGAATTGTTATGTCTTCTTGGTTCAGCATCCCCTTAATCATTATGAAATATCCATTTTTGTCTCTGAGTACTTTTGTTGTCTTGAGGTCATCATTATTAGATATGAGTATTGCTACACCTGCTTTTTTTTGGATGTTATTTGCTTGTAGTATTGCTTTCTAGCATTTCACTTTGAATTTCTTTTTTCCTTGTTGTTTAGATGTGTTTATTGTAGGCAGCATACAGTTGGATTTTCTATTTTAATCCATTCTGCTACTCTGTGTCTTTTTATTGGTCAGTTTAATCTATTTACATTTAGTGTAATTATTGACACTTGTGGGTTCCCTATATTCATTTTATAAATTGCTTTCTGTTAGTTTTGTACCTTGTTTGATTCTTATCTTTTGTTTTTCCATCATTTGTTTTTCTTTGGTTGTATTCCATACTTCTTTCCTCTGTTGCTACCGTTCTTAAGTCATGTGATTGTGTAGTGGTTTTTTCAAGGGTGGTTACCATTAAGTAATGAAAGGGTTACCTTCCATGTTCATTGTAGTACCCTATCTTATGAGTGCTTCTGCACTGCATGGTTCTTTGCTACTGTAAATCTCCGTCCTGTCCCCTATTTTTTTTTTGTTTTTGTTGTCACAGTTTAAATTTGGTTTTATTGTGTTTTTGGTAGAGCTTTTACTTGTGGTTTTGTTTTGTTTTGTTTTTTTGTATCCGGTTGGAAAACCCCCTTTAGTAATTCCTGGAGTGGGGGTTTTTTGATGATAAATTTCCTCATCTTTTTTTATATCTGTGAATATTTTTATTTCTCCTTTGTATTTGCAGTATAGCTTTGATGGGTATAATATTCTTGGTTGAAAGTTCCTCTCTTTCAGGACTTTAAATATTGGGGTCCACTCTCTTCTAGCTTGTAGAGTTTCTGCTTAGAAATCCGATGATAATCTAATGGGCCTTTTTTTATATGTTGTATTCTTCTTTTCCCTGGCTGCCTTGACAATTTTTTCTTTGTCATTGTTTTTGCCAATTTCATTATGATTTGCCTTGTAGTAGGTTTGTTTGGGTTAAGAAAACTTTGTGTTTTGTTTGCTCCTTGAATTTGAGGCTTTAGTTCTTTTCACAGGCTTGAAAAGTTCTCATCTATTATTTGTTTGAATATGTTCTCCATTCCATTTTCTCTCTCTTCTCCCTCTGATATACCTATTATTCTTATGTTAGTCTTTTTGATGGGGTCAGACTGTTCCTGTAGGACTTTCTCATTTTTTTTAAATTTTGGAGTCTCTTTCTTCTTCTCTCTGTTGTGCCTCAAGTTGCTTGTCTTCTGTTTCACTAATCCTACCTTCTATCTGGCCTGTTCTATTAGCTAAGCTTGTTACCTTGTTTTTCAGTTCATGAATTGAGTTTTTATCTCTGTTTGATTTGTTTTTATAGTTTCAGTTTCCTTGGTAATATATTCTTTGTGTTCGTTGTTTTCTGAGCTCCCTAAATTGCCTTTCTGTGTTTTCTTGTATATCTCTGAGTATTTTTAGGATTTCTATTTTAAATTCTCTGTCATTTAGCTCCAAAGTTTTCAATTTATTACATTTTTTTCTCCATAGGTTTTTCCTCATCTATGTGTGCTACATCTCTGTCTTTTGTATGCATGATATTTGATTTTTTTTATAATGCCATCTGAGGGTGGCTTTGTTGATAGCACTAATGAGAATTCTTAAGGAATAAATATAAAAGGAAAAGAATGGAAAAAAAATTTGTTTCCCTCTTTTTTCCTTCTCCTCTCCCCTCCTCCTTGAGAAAATTTTTGATGAAATATGAATTATATTGTGGTAAATGTAACAAAAACTATCTATAATGGAGGGCCTGATTTGGAAGAAGTGATAAAGATGCAAAAACGGAGACAGGAATCCACAAAATGCAAAAAAGGAAAAAATTTTGGTCAAGAATAAAATTATTTACTTGTAAGTGATGGTCAAGTAAGATATAATGAGAGGGATAAGAGGTTAACAGGAAAAGGGAAAAAAATTACTATTTTATTAAGTGTAGTAAAAACTTAGTAGAATGGAGAGCCAGGATTGGGAGGAATGCTAATGAGTTAAAAAGCGAAGTCAAAAGCACCGAAAATGCCACAAGGAAAATAATTTGAATCCCAAATTAAATAATTTGTTCATGATTGAGGATTGAATGAGAGGAAAAGTGAAGGAGAAAAGAAGAAACTAATAGAAAGGAAGAAAAGAGAAAAAGGGGAAACGGAAAAGAAAAAAAAAGATAAAAGAACAAAAAGAGAGAGAGAGAGTTAAGGATTTTGGAGTGCAACCCTCATAGAGAAAAAGGAAGAAGAAAAGAAAGAAAATGGGAGATTTAACACTTATGGGTAGTATAGTTCAAGAAGGGGTAAGAATAAGATGGGCAGAGAATATACGGACCAAGGTGGAGGAAAAAATAATAATAAAGACAAGAAGATGAGGGAAACAAAAAAAAAATGCAAAAAGTTATAAAGTCTGTGGATTCTTTTTGATTTTGAGAGGTTATCTCTTGCTTTTTCTTTTCTTTCTGTCTTTGTGGTTGGTTACTTGGTACCCCAGGCTCTGCCCCTGTGGCACGCTTAGGTAGAGGTTTTCAGTTGATAAGTCTCTATGGCGATATCATATATTAGGCTTCAGTCTCGTTGGTAGTCGGGGCTTGTTAGCATTTGCAGGCTCAGACAGTGAGAGAGTCCGTTTTCCCGGAGCCTCTCTCCTAGTCTCTCCTTCCTGAATTAGCAGCCTGGTGATCCAGCTATGAGGTTGCCGCTGCCTCTGCCTGGAGAGTAAGAGGCTCACAAGGTTCCATTGGAGCAAAGATGGCCCGGGCGCTGGGGATGGCTCTGTGGCCTCTACCTCAGGTGCTAGAGTGGCTCTGGTCGCAACATGACGACGCCCAGGATGGGCAGAGCATCGCCCCCTGGTGGGCAGAACGTCCGCCCCTGGTGAGTGTGCTGGGTGGATCCCGGTCGGGCGCATGCGGGAGTCTGTCTGACTGTCTCTTCCCGTTTCCAGCTTCAGAAAAATGAAAAAAAAAATAATAAAAGAGGCTCAAAGAGCTGGCAAATCCCCGCTCTATTCCCACTCAGCACAGGGCTCTGGGTAAGGCTCTCTCAGTCAGAGCCGCCAGTGTAATCAGGTGGGGCTGGGTGCCAATTGCTCTCAAGGTGACTTTCTTTCTTTTTTTTTTTTTGTATTTTTCTAAAGTTAGAAACAGGGAGGCAGTCAGACAGACTCCTGCATGCGCTTGACCGGGATCCACCTGGCATGCCCACAGGGGGGCGATGCTCTGCCCATCTGGGGCATTGCTCTGCTGCAACCAGAGCCATTCTAGCGCCTGAGGTAGCGGCCATAGAGCCATCCTGAGCGCTTGTCAAGGTGCCTTTCCATGAGCCTCCAGGCATGTCCAGCATGCCTCAGCTCTGTGCGACCACTCTCTGTGCGACCACTCTCCCCAGGCTTTTTGCACTTTGTATCCTGTTTTGGCTGGTAAGAAGATGCCCTAGTCGCTGCCTGCAGAACAGGAGGTCTTAAAAGTTGCTAGGTTCCTCTTTTTAATGTACAGCCCTGAGAATGAAAGCTCAGCCAATCAGAAGATGCCCCTACCCCTACGTGCATAGCAAGAGGCACTCAAACATATCTTGCCTCTTGTCTTAGATCACTGAACAGAGAGAGATTTTGTCAGAGCCACGTAGGTCAGTTGGGAGGTGAGCAGACTGTGGGTTAAGCTAATTTCAGCGATTGGATCCACAGATCTGCTCCCGACACAGACTGCAATCTGCTTGTGTGCCCCTCCCCCTAACACTTTCATATTTCTCCTTCCTGTTGCTGTTAGCTTGAGTGGCTGGGTTAGTTGCCCCGCCCACCTGCCCAGAGAAGTTTGGGCGTGGGGAAGTTCTTTTGTGCACTCCCCGTGCACTGCTGTTCAGGGTGCAGGGACCACACCGAGACTCTGGTCACAACCCACACAAAGGCCTCCGACTCTGCCCCTCTGTCTGGGAACACGGGCACCCACTCCCGGGGCACTAGGAGGAACCTTTCCCACACTATTCGTGCTCGCTTGACCAGGATATCAGGGCTAATCGCGGCTTCTACTAGCCCATCTTTGCTGGGTCCGGTGTGGGCGTTAGCTTCCGTTGGCTGAGTCGCCGCAGGCACACTGTTTCCTCGGCTTGGATGTCTGTGCCGCAGCCTGGCTTCCTCCACACCCTCAGCCTTCACTCTATCTCAATTCCAAGTGAAAGCAGTCCTTGCTTAGGTTAGTGAGGAAGGCAGAGTGTTCCTTTCTCCATCTTATTTCCTACAGGGTTGATTATATATTTAGTCAATTTTTCTCTCGATCATACCTTCGTTTTCAGTGTATGGGACTTTCAGACGCTCCAAGGATAGATTTTTCTGTCTCTGGTTGAAGAACTTGTTGAAATTTTGGGGAGAATTATCAGTAGCACTCCTCACGGCACCATTTCTCTTACGTCACTCGAACAAATTCTTATATACGTCAAACAAAATATGAATAATCAGAAAGAACACTGGACTGAGATTCAGTTAGTATTGACAGATCATTGGCCCAGAGTCAAACTGGGGTTTCAGTCCTTTCTCATTTATATTCTTGAGCTGATTACACTGTCTTTTTTATTTGATGAATGGAGATAACAACAACTTTTGGACTGTGTGAGGATTAAATGGTATATGCAGTGTTTAGGATAGTGCTTCAAGTAACCAGTCAACAAGTACTAATTGTTCTGCTGATGCCTGTCACTAATGAGAATGAGGGAATTCAGTTGGTCTATCTTTTCTTATCAAGAGACTTGAATTTACATAAATTTTGAGTTTTCCTCTAGCTCTAAAATTCTCTTTCTATAAACAATGTTTTATGTTTTGTACTTCACAGATACATGGGTATACCTTGATTTGTCACATTTGTAGACATAATGAAGTAGGTAACTAATGTGATAATCATAACCTTACACCTTAAAAAACAAATATTTTTAGACTTTACAACACGATTTATTAGTGGGTTGAATTGTCTAATAGAGTGTGACGAGTAGCTCAGCTTTACTAATCATTGTCATGCTGTCTACTTAGGAGCTAAATTAGGTAGTAGAAAAGGAAGTTCTGAGGAGGTTGAAAGCTTAGAAGAGAGATAAAATTAAGCTCTTAAAACTGAATTTATGGACATGTTCTTCCTGATTAAAAATGGAGATAGGATGAGAAAGATGGAAACAAACAATATATATATTTTTAGAATGGCTCTGAGGTTGTTTTCTATTTTATGTTCCAAATTTTCATTTGTTTAAATAAATAATCAAATTAGCAGAATTCTTTTTAGTCTTCATTCTATAGCTGATACTTAGTTTTTATATTGCAGTTACCAGTTAGTATGGAAGAAGATGAATTTTTTGGAGAACAAACATTCCAGCATTATTGTTCAGAATTTATCAAACATTCACAGAGGATAGGTGATGGTTGGGAATGGAGAGCTTCAAAGGTAAGAATAAGAAATTTTATTTTTTATTTCGAGTTTTTTTTCTTTTCTTTTTTTGTGTTGTAAACCCTTAGTAATTGAAACTAGTGTTTGAAAGCTAACTTGATTTAGTAAAAGGCTTAAATTGAAGAATGTTTTAAAACATATTTATTTTATTACTTCAACTATATATACTCATTATAATTAGGTAATGAAGTATTATTTAGAAAAGTTTATAGGTGACCTGCTTTAATTTAATAGACAAGAATACTTAGCATATTAATTATCTGAATATAAACAGATGCTTTTGTGGTTCTTCAACATTTGTTTACCCTATTAATTTTCTTAGGAAACTACCTTTGTCCAGAGAGAGAAAAGATGAATCTGAAACCACACCACAGTCAATCACAAATTCTAAAATATTGAGGACTGTGCTAATTGGGAAGTTTTAAATAGTGTAAACACATTTCAAAATGTTTTTTCTTTTGCTTCTATTCATTGATAATAGTGAAAAGGTCTATGCGATCTTTTATTTTCACATATGTATAATATTTAGTAAGGTTCTCTGTTAAAAGCTTTTTAAAAGTTCCTTGAAATTCCTTTCATTTTTTTTTTCTTTTCCTTTTTCTTTCTTTTTTTTATAATCCTCTTGTCATTGTGTTACTGGAAAGGGGACCTGGCGCTTGGTGGGTCTGCCTAGGACCAGTGGGAGTGTGTGGGTTCTTGACTTCATGCAGAAAATATTTCATG
Organism: Saccopteryx bilineata; assembly: GCF_036850765.1. Lineage (NCBI taxonomy): Eukaryota > Metazoa > Chordata > Mammalia > Chiroptera > Emballonuridae > Saccopteryx > Saccopteryx bilineata. The sequence continues at coordinate 207,550,542 of NC_089493.1, forward strand.
ACATGAGTCCAGGTGATTTTGAGAGTACATTTATTAAAGCTAGGGATAGTGAAACAGAAAAGGGCTTAGGATAGAAGAAGCAACAGGAGAGCTAAGTGGAGCTGCTTTGGTTTATTGGGAAGTCATAGAAAAGGGGGCCTTGGAGACAGGTTCAGGTGGATAGCCCAGGATGAACTGCTGCTGCCCATGGCTCCCCTGGTTGCTAGTCTTGTGGGATCCATCAGAGTTTGGGAGATGCATGCTATGGGGGAAAAATAGAAGAAAGAGGAAGGGAAAGGGAAAGGCATGAACTTGCTCCTGGGATAGAGAATATGCTGACATTTCCTTCTAGAGAGTGAATTTTCTCTGCTTGACATCTTATCTGATTCCTGAAAAAGTGATGAATCTCGATTCTCTGCTGATTGGTTCTGTTTCCTATATGGACTCTAAGAAACATGAACAGTTTTGAGCCGATTACTATGATTCAGAACTAGGCCAGAGAAATGTAGGATCTCTTGACTGGGTCTAGTGTCACTGGGGAGAGAAGCCATAATTTCTTCTTGGGTTATATGGCTAGATTTTGACCGCATGGCACATGGGATGGTTCAGAGGTGTGGTAGATTCCAGCTTCATTCTCTCAGTTAGTGACTGACTGGTCAGTCCATAAGGCCCTAGGGCCTCTCTAGCTCCAGGATATTATGACCTTACTTGCATGTTTATTAATTTTAGTTTTATAATTTTGTTTGCTATTGTGTTTGAATTTTTATTAATTCTTCTATGCTTATTATTGAGAGAAAAGAACTGCTAACTTTTGTATGTTAATTTCAACTATTCAATTACTGATTTCTCCTTTTAGTTTTTATAATTTTGCAGTGATTTCCCTGTAGAGTGAGGCCATCTTCAAATGAAGTTTTTTTTATTTGTAATATTTATTGTAATATTCTTCTCTATTCTATTTTATTTTAATTTATTTTATTTTTCTTCTCTTTTCAAGTATGAAGAAGGGAGATAGAGACAGACTCCCACATGCACCCTGACCAGGATCCACCTGGCAACCCCCATCTGGGGCCAATAGTCTGCTCATCTGGGGCCATGCTCGCAACCGAGTTAATTTTTAGTGCCTGAGGTGGAGTCTCCACGGAGCCATCCTCAGTGCCTAGAGTAGATGCACTTGAACCAATCAAGCTGTGGCTGTGGGAGGGGAAGAGAGAGAAAAAGAAAGAGAGAGAGAGAGAGAGAGAGAGAGAGAGAGAGGGGAAGGGGAAGGATGGAGAAGCAGATGGTCACTTCTCCTGTGTGCACTAACTGGGAATCGAACCTGGGATATCCACATGCCAGGCTGATGCTCTACCACTGAGCCAACCAGCCAGGGCTCTATTATATTATGAATTGATTAGAAAAATGTTAAGTAAAGTGATAAAGTTCTCTTGTTTATTTCTTCATCACGATCTTAATATTAACCCCTTGAGAAATAGTACAAATGGTTATGTATGTCCTTGTGCCTCCTGACCAGAGTACTATGTGTAAGGCAACATTAAAAAAAAGGCAAATGTATGTTCTTGTTTCCATAAATGGTTATCAAACAAACATGATTTTAAGTTAATAAAACTGTAACTGTAACTAATTTCATTTTTTGAAAACAATTTCACTCCTGGAGGTCAGCGAGCATGAAAAAGCTCACTACTCAAAGGGTTAATACTCCTGATATGTAGTAATTAAACCAAATCATTGGTTCTTGGTTGTTTATTCATTGAATGAATAAAGGTTTCTGACCTCTTTTGACCTGTAATAATTTGTGTGGCTATTCCTTGGGAACTGTCTTTTCATCAGGTTATATATACTTTTTTAATTTTTGTTTTTTTTCTTTGTTTCTTTTCTTTTTATTTTTCACCAATTTTTAAAAAAATAATTTTTCTTTTAAGCTGGAGGCAGAATGCTCTAGATTCCTGTTACCATTTCTGTGACCTACCAGAATGGGAGAGAAGAGGTTTAGGGAGGGAGCTAGAACTGGACTGCATGTGTGTGTGTGTGTGTATGCTGGGGTGGTGGGGCTATGGGACCATCTCCAGGAGGGAGATTATATCTGTCAGAAGTTTCCTCACTGAATTTGTTGAAACTAGTTCCCCATGAACCAGTTTCCAGGACTTGTTTATATTCTTGCTCTGGCCTCTGCTTCAGGGATTGGTATGGCTAAATCTATCTTCTTGTTTGCTGCCATGGTCTGCTGAGTTAGGAAAGTTTCCTACCCTTTGCAATGAGAATTGCACCTTTAATTAAGAATAGTTCTTTTTTAATGTGCGGGGGCGGGGGGAGCCTATAGATAGTATTAAAGCAAAACAAAACACTGTTAAGAGAAAACCTGTATAGCCTTAGGACAAGGACTGCAAACTCAAAACTGCAGCAGTCAGGCTTGGTAATGTAAATGGGTAAAGCTGCCAGAGACAGGGCAGTATGGACACTGAGTCATGTGGCCTGTGGCTGACCAGAGTGCTTGGCCTGTCATTAGAGTTACCAGATCTTCCAAGAAAAGTAAAAATGGTTTGGCAGGAGAAATATCTAAACTTTTAAATGTTGATAAATAATTTTAAAAGATATATTTAAAATTTTATTTTATTGATTTTATAGAGAGAGAAGGGGAGAGAGAGAGAGAGAGACAGAGACATTGATATGTTGTTCCACTTATCTGTGCATTTATTGGTTGATTCTTGTATGTGCCTTGATGGGGGATTGAATCTGCAATGTTGGCATATCAGGATAATGTTCTAACAAACTGAGCTACCAAGCCAGGGCAAAAAGATATTTTTTAAACACAGTGAGGACCAATCTCAACATGCCAGTGATGCATAATAATGGGAGCTATGTGTGGCTAGTCGATGACTTCTGGGGTTGGGAGTCTTACATGGCGTTACTGTAGTTTCTCACCTGGCCCTGCCTCAGTGCACAGTGTTGATCTGATTTCGTAAAAGGAGCCCCAGGAAAACAGATTCCTGCTTTCTAAGTTTTTGGATCTTAGTCTTCTTACTCAGTAATTTCAGCAGCCCTGTACCACTTTCATGAAGGAAGTTGTGCGTCAGTCACTCGGTTGTTTGCCCCAAACTTCCATCTGTATTAGTATGTCAGCCTTTCTGTTAGAATTTGTAGATAATACCTAAACTGTTGTTTTACTTTTTAGACTCTATACTTTTATTTTTATTTAAAAGAGCTATATAGAAGTACAATTAGCAAACAGTATTTAAAATGTACAATTGGGAAGTTTTGACCTATGTATAGACCTATGAACCTTCAATATAATCAAGAAAGTGAACATTTCCATCAGCCCCAAAAGCTTCCTTGTATACTTTTGTAATACCTCCCTCTGCCCCTTCCTACCCCTGAAAGTTATTTTAAAAAAGAATCTTGTTTATTCTGATATATATATAGTTTCCTTTAAAGAGTACACATACTGTCACTCATACTTTCAGCTTTGTTCATAAATCACTTTGGCACCATTCATTTTACTTTTTAATTTTGAGAATTGTAATAATATTTAGAGAATTTGCATAAATTCAGCTTTATAGATGAGACAAAACATCATCTTTCCCTGCAAAGTTTATAAGAAAAGCAGTATTAATTAACAAAACGTAATAATTTTAAAAAAATTGAAAAGAAAGCAGTTTCTAAATGTAGTCAGAACAGTCCTAATTTTTGTATCTGGTGGTATGCAGAATAGGAACACTACTTCTTAATCATTTTTCAGTGGGGCTGGATGCTGTTGGCATCTGGGAAAGACAGTTCTTGTTCCCTTACCCCAACATTTCCAAACCCTTCAGGTAGGTGGTATGCTCTCACTGAGAGCTACTGTTTAACACGATGGTCTGTCTGAAATGAAAGATTGTGGATAAGAACATGGGCTTCAGAGTTAGGTAGACCTGGACATAAATCCCTGCTTGTTTACTAGTTCTCTATTGGACTAATTACTTAATGTCTCCAAACTTATTTTTTTAATCTATAAAATAACATTAATACCCATCTAATAAGGTTACTGTGTAGATTAAATGAGGTTTTCAAGAGTTTAGTGCAGTTTGTGGCAAGTGGAAAGCATATTATGGTTATAATTTTTAGTTGGTTTGAAATATCCAGTGTCTTTTATAGAATAATGCTATAAATGAAAATGTAGTTAGGTTTTTTTAGAAAACTCTAAGAAAGTCTGTTTAGCACCAAATATACTATACTGGTCTGTGGTGTATTATTACAGGGGTCCCCAAACTTTTTACACAGGGGGTCAGTTCACTGTCCCTCAGACCGTTGGAGGGCCGCTACATACAGTGCTCCTCTCACTGACCACCAGTGAAAGAGGTCCCCCTTCTGGAAGTGCGGTGGGGGACCGGATAAATGGCCTCAGGGGGCCGCATTCAGCCTGCAGACCGTAGTTTGGGGACGCCTGCCTAAGATAAGAAAGGGGAACAAAAGATGGTGAATAACAGTGAATGCAATTCTTTGAAACATATGAACTATCTTAAAAACCCACGAGTTTATAATGTTGAGAAAGAGAGAGAGAGAGAGAGAGAAGAGAGAAAGAACATGAGGGAAAGTGGAGTTGAAAAATCTCCAAACCTAACTCATTTTACATCATTGAGAGTATCTAAGACATCAACTCTTTATTTTGAAAATTGTTAGAAAGAAAGAATAAGCATTTATCTTGTTTTTCCTATATAAACTATATTTCATGGTAACCAAATAACCTAATTGGATAAAGGAATTTTTTTTTTTTAGAATTTTATCTGGTAAACATAGAAAAGATGGTGGAATTTAAAAAAATCACCACTTTTCCTGACTAGGCGGTGGCACAGTGGATAGAGCATCGGACTGGGATGTGGAAAAATCACCACTTTTCAATACCTAATAAAATGAATTAGGAGCAGTAATGAGTGGATGGAACTGTTAGATGAAAGGTATATGGGATATTTACAGATGAAAGCTTGAACTATCATCACCTGAACCTAGTGATCAATCTTGGCATTACTAAAAATAGGGCATCCAGATATTATGTACTTTCTGAAGTTTTTTTTTTTTTTTTTTTTTTTTTTAATATTTACTGATTTGAGAGAAAGAAAAAAAGGGAAGGGGGAGAGAGAGAGACATTGATTTGTTGTTCCACTTATTTATGTATTCATTGGTTGATTTTTGTATGTGCTCTGACTGGGAATGGAACCCACAACCTTGGCGTATGGGGATGATGCTCTAATAAACTGAGTTACCTAGCCAGGGCTAATTCCTGAAGTTTTATAACATGAATAACAGAGCATAATCTATGGAATATTCTTACCCCTCAAACTGAATCTGAATAGGATCAGTTAAGGAAATCAAGTGATAGAGGACTAAGTTAATTGACACCACAAGAAACATATAGAAAAATCTAGAAATCTAACCCAATTTCCTTTAAAAATTAGCAGTAAGATAAAGAAGTGAGGAGAAGGACTGTGTCTTTAAGTATCTAGGATTTAAGACCAGGTTTTTTTTCCTCTTCAGTATTCTTTCTGAGCAGCAGCCAGTAAGTGGTGCCATTGCAGCTCAGGTCAACTCTCCTTGGGAAGGTGGCGAGCATCACCGCGGTGCAGGGAGATGGGCCCACTAACCGTTCTCTTGGATATTTGACAGCGTCAGCTTGCTGTGAACGTTTCTAAGTCCTCACTTTTTCCCCCTCTGAAGTTATCTTACGGACCTATAACAAAGAGTTTGAGGATAAATAACAGTTTTTGGAATGGTAACAATTGGTTCTCAAACTAGTAACAGTTCACATCACACTGAATAGTACTACTCCAGATTGAAAGAAATTCAAAAAACATATCCTAATGTAATGTGTGAAACTTATTTGGATCTTGACTCAAACAAATCAACCTGAAAGGAACTATTTGAAACAATTGGGGTATTTGATTATGGATTAAGGTATAAAATGATACCAAGGAGCTTAGCAAAGAAAAAAACAAACCAGGGATAGTTGAAGCAATGTGGCAAAATCTTATTAAATGAGAAACAGGGAGGCAGGGAGGCAAAGAGACAGACTCCTGCATGCGTCCCCACAGGGATCCACAAGGCCAGCTCCCTACAGGGCGATGCTCTGCCCATCTGGAGCTGCTGCACCATTGCTTGGCAACTGAGCTATTTCAGCACTTGAGGTGAAGCCATGGAGCCATCCTCAGCGCCAGGGACCCAATTGCTTGAACCATTTGAGCCATGGCTGCAGGAAGGGAGGGGAGAGAGAGAGAGAGAGTGAGTGAGTGAGAGAGGAGGATGCTTCTTCTGTGTGCCCTGACCAGGAATTGAACCCCGGACATCCACACACTGGGCCAACACTCTACCACTGAGCTAACTGGCCAGGGCATTTTTCTCTACTTTTATCTATGTTACATATATGCTTCCATTTCTTCTATCTTGTCACAATTTACTCTTTACACTAAACTTTATTCATAATTATAAATGTTCTTAGCCTTATCTTAGATTCAGACCCCGTTAGAGAATTTTGGGTAGCTTAAAGCTTCAAAGCAACTCGTCTTTTAAATTTATGTGTGTATTTGTGTCGGTGTGTTTTTACATAGTAGGTGTGAGAACATTAGTTTAGGACCTCATTAGTTTAGGACTTTCTGTGATTCAACCCATAGGTTTTCAGCTTTCTGCTTTCACTTTTGTATAACAGAAACAGGAAGAGAGAACAAAACAAAATATTATATTAATCTTGAGATTAGATTTTATACAGTTAATAGTATATCATTTTGTGTGTTATTATTGAAGAAATAAGCCCCCATTAATCCTGCCTTTTCAGTTAAACCTACTTGATTATATTTTGAAATTTATATAGCAACTCAGAAATATTTTGATTACTTCCTTTGCAGCTTAGGAACTACTTATTGAAAGGGCTGTTTCCTAAATTTATATAGCGTAAACTTTAAAAATTTTATTTATTCTTAGAAATTTAAACTGATTTTTAAATTCCTCCTTTCAGTGGTCTTTCTCCTCGTTAATTCACATTTATTTTCTTAAAGCCCTTTATCATTATGTTAATTACATCAAATTCATATTATAAGACTAGATTCTAAAATATTTTCATATTTTATTTTATTCCATCTTTTATAACTGTGTTGGTAGAAAACCCATCTTCCTCTTGCCATCGATCTTGCTGCCCTGTTGAATTTCATGTATTGTTTATTTACACGCTGTTTTTAAGATCTTATTATGATAAGCTTTAAGCGTATAAAAGTAAATTCCCATGTACCTATCACCTGGCTCTCACAGCGATCAATTCACAGCCAGGAGCATACTGTTTTAAAGCATCTGTGGCAAATATAAAGTGATGTAATAATCTCAATTTAATTAACTTGGCTTTCTTTTTTTCTGTATGTTTTAAAATTATGGGTTTTTCAAGTGTTGTTTAAATGTATTTATCATATTAATCATTATATAGAAAAGATAATAAATGAGCTCAGGAAAAGACCCTAGAGACATAAAATATTACTTCTAAAATTTTCTATTTATTTTAAAAATTATGGGAAAATACACATAATATAAAATTTACCATATTAACCATTTTTAAGTGTATAGTTCAGTAGAGGTAAGTACATCCACACTGTTGTGAAACCAAGTTCCTGAACAATTTTTATCTTTCGGAATTGGAGCTTTGTACCCATTAAACCCTAGCTCCTCATTCCCTCTTCCCCTCAGCCCCTGACAACCACCAGGCTACTTTCTGTGTGTATGAATTTGACTACTCTAGGCTTCTCATATAAGTGGAATCATACAGAATTCATCTTTTTGTGACTGACTTATTTCACTCAGCATAATGTCTTCCAAGTTCATTATTTCTACAAATTTTGAATTAGAGTTATGGAATAGAGAGCTAAACAGAGAATTGGAAGTGAATCTCTGTTAGATGACAGCATCTTGAGTTACATAGCCTCATTCTGTTAAGCGATTTTATTTATTTCTAAAACACAATATGATTAAAGAGGATTAAATATGACACACACACAAAGATCCTTTAGGAAGGGTGGAAGTTGTACTGGGTCAGGATGTTTGAGCATAGTTTCTGATCAATAGTTGACCACAAAGCTATGTGCATAAATGTAATGTTGAGAGAAAGAATCCAGATTCAAAAGAGTTTATCATTTTTTAAAGTCATAAACTGTGTATGCTTAGCTAAGGATCCTGAACTGTATCCTGAAATAATGAAGAATTACTAAAGAATTTTAATCAAGGAATAATGGATTAGAATTGCATTTTATAAGATCACTTTGGCAGGGTGGAAGGCAAGTTGGCAGAAGGCGAGGTTAGAGACAAAAAGCAGAAATAATGGCCTGAACCAAGAGAGTGGCCTCTGCGAACAGAGGGCAGAGGACGCAGAGGTAAGAAAATTTGAGAGATTTTTTAAAGGTGGAATAAACTGATATAATGATCCATTAGGTCTAAGAATTGAGGAGATGGGAGTATAAGCCTTCAGGTTTATGTACTGAGCCAGGAGGATGGTGAAGCCATCTATTAAAACAAAGAATTCAACTAATAGGAGGTTGAAAGATGATGAACTCAGTATTGATCACATGGAGTCTGAGGTCAACAGAACTCTAATCTATGAGATTGCTTATGTAATTAAATATTGTGTAAAACCTGTTGTTTAGAAAAAGATAGGAGTATATGAAAATATGGGAATCGGCTCTTACTACAGTCCTATGTCAAACTTGGTCAGTTCAGTTGTTGTCATGGTACCTAAGTTTATTCATTGATTCTAATAATCTTGAAAAAGAATGAAGAAAATAAGACCATCCTACATATACTTTTTAAAAATTTTTTTATTGATTTTAATTTATTGTGCTTACATAGATTCAAGTGTCCCAATGAATTTATCTCCATCCCCCCACCTCCATGTTCTCCTTGATACCCCCTTTGACCCCTCCCCCAACACCCTCCCCACTTCCATTCAGGATTTGCTGTCCTGCTCTCTATACTGCTGTGTTATGTGTATATAATTTCACTAATCTCTTTTCCTTCTCTGATCCCATCCTCTCAGATCCCCTTTCCCTCTGGTCCCTTTGATCCGCCTCTGTCTCTATTCCGTTCCTCAGTTCACATTGTTCATTAAATTCCTCATATGAGTGAGATCATATGATATTTTTCTTTCTCTGCCTGGCTTATTTCATTTAGCATAATAATCTCCAGGTCCATCCATGTTGTCGCAAAAGGTAAGATTTCCATCTTTGTCACGGCCGTGTAGTATTCCATTGTGTATATGTACCATTGCTTTTTAATCCACTCGTCCACTGACGGACACTTGGACTGTTTCCAGATCTTGGCTATTGTAAACAATGCTGCAGTAAACATGAGGGTGCATTTCTTATTTTGAATCAATGATTTGGTATTCTTAGGATAATTTACCTAAAAGTGGGATGACTGGATCAAAAAGCAGTTCCATTTTTAATTTTTTTTTTTTTTTTTTGTATTTTTCTGAAGTTGGAAACAGAAAGGCAGTCAGACAAACTCCCGCATGTGCCCGACCGGGATCCACCCAGCATGCCCACCAGGGGGCGATGCTCTGCCCATCTGGGGTGTTGCTCTGTTGCAACCAGGGCCATTCTAGCATCTGAGGCAGAGGCCATGGAGCCGTCCACAGCGCCTGGGCCAACTTTGCTACAATGAAGCCTTGGCTGCAGGAGGGGGAGAGACAGAGAGGAAGGAGATGGGGAGGGGTGGAGAAGCAGATGGGTGCTTCTCCTGTGTGCCCTGGCCGGGAATCAAACCCAGGACTCCTGCACACCAGGCTGATGCTCTACCACTGAGCCAACTGGCCAGGGCCTCATTGTGGTTTTAATTTGCATTTCTCTAATGATTAGTGATGTTGAACATTTTTTCATATGCCTATTGTCCTCTTTGGAAAAGTGTCTATTCAGTTCTTTTGCCCATTTTTTTATTGGGTTATTTACTTTCCTGGTGTTGATTTTTTAAGTTCTTTACAAATTTTGGTTATTAACACCTTATGAGACTTATTGTTGAATATATTCTTCCATTGTGTTGTTTGTCTTTTTATTTTGTTCATATTGTTGTTAGCTGTGCAAAAGCTTTTTAGCTTGATATAGTCCCATTTGTTCATCCTGTCCTTTATTTCACTTGCCTGTGGAGATAAATCAGCAAATATATTGCTGCAAGAGATGTTGGAGAGCTTACTGCCTATGTTTTCTTCCAAGATGTTTATGGTTTCACGACTTACATTTAAATCTTTTATCCATTTTGAGTTTATTTTTATGTATGGTGTAAGTTGGTGGTCTAGTTTCATTTTCTTGCAGGTAGCTGTCCAATTTTCCCAACACCATTTGTTAAAGAAACTGTCTTTATTACATTGTATGCTTTTACCTCCTTTCTTAAATATCAGTTGTCCATATAGGTGTGGGTTTATTTCTGGGTTCTCTGTTTCATTGATCTATATACCTGTTCTGATGCCAGTATCTACCTATTTTGAGTACAATGGCTTTGTAGTATAACTTGATATGAGGAAGTGTGATGCCTCACATTTTATTCTTCTTTTTTAAAATTGCTGAGGCTATTCGGGTTCTTTTTTGGTTCTATATACATTTTTGGAATATGTGTTCTATATCTTTGAAGTATGCCATTGGTATTTTAACAGGAATTGCATTGAATTTATAGATAGCTTTGGATAATATAGACATTTTAATGAAATGTTTATTCTTCCCATTCATAAACACGAAATATGCTTCCACTTGTTTGTATCTTCCTTGATTGCTTTATTCAATGTTTTATTATTTTCTGAGTACAAGTCTTTAACCTTCTTGATTAAATTTATTCTTAGGTACGTTAGGTTTTTTTTGTTGCAATAGTGAAGCGGATTTTTTCCTTAATTTCTTTACTGACAGTTCATATTTGGTGTATAAAAATGCCTCTGATTTCTGAGTATTAATTTTATACCCTGCCATCTTGCTGAATTCACTTATCAGGTCCAATAGTTTTTTGACTGAGACTTTGGGGTTTTCTATGTACAGTATCATATCATCAGCAAATAATGATAGTTTTACTTCTTCTTTTCCAATTTGGATGCCTTTTATTACTTCTTCTTGTCTGATTACTGTGGCTAGGACTTCCAGAACTATGTTGAATAAGAGTGGTAAAAGGGGGCACCCCTGCCTTATTCCTGATCTTAAGGGGATTGCTTTTAAGTTTTGCCCATTTAGTATGATGTTGGCTGTGGGTTTGTCATATATGGCCTTTATCATGTTGAGGTATGTTCCCTGTATTCCCACTTTGCTGAGAGTTTTGATCATGAATGGGTGCTGGATTTTATCAAATGCTTTTTCTGCATTTATTGATATACTCATGTGATTTTTCTTTCATTTTGTTTATGTAATGAATCATATTAATTGTTTTGCAAGTATTGTACTAACCTTGCCTTCCCAGAATAAATCCCACTTGATCATAATGTATGATTTTTTTTTATGTATTGCTGGATCCAGTTTGCTAATAGTTTGTTGAGAATTTTAGCATCTAAGTTCATCAGGGATATTAGCCTTTAGTTTTCTTTCTTGTGTAGTGTCTTTGCCTGTGTTTGGAATGAGAATTATGCTCATTTCAGAAAAGGAGCCTGAAAGTCTTTTCTCCTCTTGAATATTTTGAAATAGCTTGAGAAGGATAGGAGTTAGTTTTTCTTTGAATATTTGATAATATTTGCCTGTGAAGCCATATGACTCTGAACTTTGTTTTTTGGGAGTTTTTTGATAACTGTTTCAATCTCTTTTGATGTAATCAGACTATTTAGGTTTTCAGATTCTGGCAGATTGATTTTTGAAAGATTGTAAGTTTCGAGGAATTTGTCCCTTTCGGCTAGGTTGTCTAATTCTTTGGCATATAGTTCTTCATAGTATTTTCTTGCAATCCTTTGAATTTCTGCTGTGTCAGTTGTTACTTTTCCACTCTCATTTCTAATTTTATTTATTTGAGTCCTCTCTTTTTTTATTGGTGAGTTTGGTTAAAGGTTCATCAATCTTGTTTACCTTTTCAAAGAATCAGCTCTTGGTTTCATTGATCTTCTGTATTGATTTTTTAGCCTCTATGTCATTTATTTCTGCTCTGATTTTTATTATTTCCTTTTTTCTCCTTCCTATGGGATGTTTTTTTTTTTTCTAGTTCTTTTAGATGTAGGTTTAGGTTGTTTATTTGGGCTTTATCTTGCTGCTTAAGGTATGACTGTAGTGCTATAAACTTCCCTCTCAGGACTACTTTTGCTGTGTCCCATAAATTTTGAGTTCTTGTATGTTCATTTTCATTTGTTTCAAGGAAATTTTTTATTTCTTTTTTTTAATCTCATTGTTAACCCATTTGTTATTTAACAACATGCTATTTAGTCACCAGGTTTTTGAATTTTTTTGTTCATCTATTGTAGTTGATTTCTAGTTTCATGACATTGTGATCAGAGAAGATGCTTGATATGATTTCAAGCTTCTTAAATTTATTATATTCGTATTGTGTCCTAACTTGTGGTCTATCCTAGAGAATGTACCATGAGTACTTGAAAAGTATGTGTATTCTGCTGCTTTAGTGTGAATCCTTTAGGGTGAAAGATTCTGAAGATATCTATTAAATCCAGATGATCTAGTGTGTCCTTTAAGATTGTTGTTTCTTTGTTAATTTTCTTTTTTTGAGGATCTATCCAGTGATGTCAGGTGGTATTGAAATCCCCTACTATTATAGTATTGCTATTGATCTCGCCCTTTATGTTCATCAACGTCTGCTTTATAAATTTAAGTGCTCCTATATTAGGCATATAGGTATTTATAATGGTTATATCTTCCTGTTGGATTGCTCCCTTTATCATTATGTAGTGACTTTCTTTATCCCTTACTGTAGCCTTTGTTTTAAAGTCTATTTTGTCAGGTACAAGTATTGCTACCCCAGGTTTTTTTCATTTCCGTTTGCATGAAATATATTTTTTTATCCCTTTACTTTCAGTCTGTGTATCTCTTCTTTTGAGATGGGTCTCTCTTAGACAGCATATATACGGGTCCTGTTTTGTTATATATTCAGCTATCTTATGTATTTTTTTTTTTTGTGGCAGAGACAGAGAGAGAGTCAGAGAGAGGGACAGATAGGGACAGACAGGAAGGGAGTGATGAGAAACATCAATTCTTGTTGTGGTTCCTTAGTTGTTCATTGATTAATTTCTCCTATGTGCCTTGACTGGGGGGCTACAGCAGACCAAGTGACCCCTTGCTCGAGCCAGCGACCTTGGTCTGAAGCTGGTGAGCCTTGCTCAAACCCAATGAGCCCGTGGTCAAGCTAGTGACCTGGGGTCTCGAACCTGGGTCCTCCGCGTCGCAGTCTGACACTCTATCCACTGCACTACCGCCTGGCCAGGCCCTTATGTCTTTTGATAGGGGAATTTAATTCATTTACATTGAAGTTTATTATTGATATGTATTTGATTATTGCCGTTTTATTCTTTAAATCTACATTCTTCCTTTTCTAGATTTTTTTCCCCTTTGTTCTTTTCACAGCAGGCCCCTTAACATTTCTTGCAGCATTGGTTTGGTTGTAATGAATTCCATGAGTTTTTTTTAATCTGTGAAGCTTTTTATTCCTCCTTCAATTTTAAATGATATCCTTGCTGGATAAAGAAATATTGGTTGTAGGCTTTTGTTTTTCATTACCTTGAATATTTTTTGACATTCCCTTCTGGCTTCTAGTGTTTCTGTTGAAATATTCAATGTCATCATTATGGGGGCTCCTCTGTAGGTAATTGAGTGCTTTTCTCTTGCAGCCTTTAGTATTCTTTCTTTATCCTTTAATTTTGGTATTTTGATTATGATGTGTCTTTGGAGTCCTCTTTAATGAGACTCTCTGTGCTTCTTGAACTTGTGTGACATTTTCCTTTATCAATTTAGGGAAGTTTTCTGCTATGATTTCTTCAATCATGTTCTCTATCCCTTGTTCTTTCTCTTCTTCAGGAAACGCTATGATGTGGATGTTGTTTCTCTTCATGTTGTCACAGAGCTCCTTTAGAGTTTCCTCAGACTTTTTGAGCCTTTTTCTTTTTTGCTGCTCTGCTTTGGTGCTTTCATTTATCTTGTCCTCTAACTCGCTGATTCGATCCTCTGCTTCATTCAGCCTGCTTTTAATTCCTTCTAGTGTAGTCTTCATTTCTGATATTGTTATTTGTCATTTCTTACTGGTTCTTTTTTATGATTTCAATGTCCTTTTTGATACTTGCTATCTCTTTATTTAGGTGATCATTATGTCCACCCATTGTTTTTCTAAGCTCTTTGAGCATCCTAACAATCATTATTTTAAACTCTGCCTTCAGTAATTTGGTTATTTGTATCTCATTCAGTTCTTTTTCTGGTTATTTCTCTTGTTGATTCATTTGAATTGCATTTCTGTCTTACCTTTTTGTCTTTGTATAGACTGCTCCTTTGCATGTGTTGTTTGTGTAGCTAGGTGAGTATAGAGTTGGTGTTTTCTGCCTCCAGCTTTCATTTGTATTGTTTCTAGATCTTCTTGGGTTGGCATCAGCTGTTGTTTGTAATCTGCTTTGGGTTACTTGTCTGCTGTCACTGTTCTTTTTGCTATTTGTGTCTGCGTTTTCTGTTTCTTAGCTGGGTCAAGTGTGTGGAGCCCTTCCTTAAGATACCACTCTAACAAGGGTTGTTAGGTCCTGGACTGATGCTCTCCATATCTGGCCACTGGATATGCCCACCCTGGACCTCCCTGGCTGTAGCCTGGCACAGATCAGTGGATTTACTGCCCATGACTGGCCCTTATCAACCTTTTTGGAGCTACAGGTGGTCCAGATCTTGTGGCTCCCTCTGCTGGGCCCAGGTGCCATTGTAAATATCAGCTGCCCTCCTAGGCTAGCTTTTATCTACTCTTGGCCTGGGGGAAGTTTGTTTTAAAGTCCAAATCCCCCTGAACTCCGCTTTCTGCTGCCTCTTATTGCTGGCTACTTGTTGGGCTCAGTACTGTTAATTCAGTGATTATGTATGGTATTGCATATGGCTTGCCTTTAAGCCTCAAGTGTCAATCTATCCAGACCTCTTTTTTTTTTGCATCTTCTTTAGCCCTCTGAAGGGTGTGGCCACAGGAGTCCAGTGGGTGTGTCCTTCTAGGCTCTGGGGTTCTGGGCTTGGGCTCTGGTTCTGGGACTGTGGACCCTCACCTCTCCAGGCAACCCACCCCGCCGTGTGTGGGCTTGCGCACGCTGCTTGGGCTGCAGAGGATGGGCTTGTGCTTACCCTCTGGGGCTGCTTCTGCAGCCGCTTGGGTGTCCGCTGCCATGGGCAGGCTTGTGTACTCACACTCCAGTCACCGCTGTGGCTGCACCTGCTACCATAGCTGTGGGCGTGCTTGTGCACATGCACTTGGGTTGCCGCTGTGGCCTCCCCAGTTTCCTCTGCCATGGGCAGGCTTGCAGTTGTGCACTTGGGTTGTTGCTGAGGCCTCCCTGGTTTCCACCGCCGTGGGCGAGCTTGTGTGTGCGACCGCTGCTGGACCTCCGGCCCTCCTGTGAGTACTCAGCAGCATGGGGGGGGGCAGTGTCGCTCAGACCTCAAGCACTTACTAATTGTGTCCCTGATGTGTTCCCTGCTTCTAAGTGCCACTTTGCTCTGACTGGAGCAGGAGAGCCTCTGGTGGGTGGAGTAATTTCTTCCCTATGCTGGTGTTGCTGCTCCCTGGTAAAATGGTCACTTTAGATTTGGGCAGTAATTCAGCCCAGGGGTTAAGGTGGCTTTCCCTCAAAGTGTTCCTTCCTGTGCCTCAGAGATTACACCCTCACTGGCAACTCCAGTCCTCTCAGTGCTCCCCACTCCTGGAGCCTGGGGTAAATGGCTGTGAAACGAGGTTTTTCTACACGGTCCCTTTAAGACGGAGTCTGGGTCTGAGAGTTCTGTCTCTCACAAACAGTATCCTGGCTCTTTTCTCAGCTCAACACTTTTAGGCTCTGAGGTTCTAGGCTGGGGCTCTGGTTCTGGGGCTGTGGACCCTCACCTTTCCAGGCAGCCACCCCATCGCGAGGGTCCCTCCCAGCCGCCGCTGGCACCTGGCAGCGGGGCAGCCCTTTCCGCATCTCCACCTCTCCTACCAGTCTCAGTGTGGTTTTTTCTGTGGTCCTTGGTTATAGAATCCTCTTTTTTTTTTTTAATTTTTCTTTTATTAATTTTTAGAGAGGAGAGAGAAAGAGAGAGAGAGAGAGAGAGAGAGAGAGAGAGAGAAGGGGGAGGGAGGAGCTGGAAGCAACAACTCCCATATGTGCCTTGACCAGGCAAGCCCAGGGTTTTGAACTGGCGACCTCAGCGTTCCAGGTCGATGCTTTTTATCCACTGCGTCACCACAGGTCAGGCTAGGATCCTCTTAATTTAGTCAAAGTTGGTTTTTCAAGATGGTTGTCCTTAAAATTAAGTTCTAATCCACTTTGGTTCTCCGAGATAGTAGTTGGAACTTCTGCCAGTCTGTTGCCATCTTCCACCCCCTCCTACATATACTTATATGAGTGTCATCAGCATAAAAAGATGCTGTAAAGCAAGAGTGCACGTGATTGTTGCTATAGCACACATTTTTCCTAGAAATTGTAAATAATACAATATGAACAAAATGACTCTGTATTGAAAAGAAAACATGTCTTCATTAGGTCAGATGATATAAAAAGCACCAAAGATTTATTTTAAAAAGTATGATGATTATTAAGACAATTTATTTAGGCAATCAGTTAAAAAATATACCTAGCAAAGTTAATTTTAAAAGTGAACAGGTATTGTGTTCCTAAAAGGGAAAACTGTTTTAGAGATGTCATTTCCCTCCAAATTTATACATTTAAAAGAACAACCATTAAAATCCAAATTGGGAACTTCAGTAACATTTGTTTATTTAAGCGTACCTAAAAGTGAAAACTTACATAGAAAGGAAATTCAGCTAAATAACCTACTAGCAATTGTGTTAGTATGATTTTTGGTGATTTTTTTTCTATTCTTACAAATATTCATGATCACAGTAATGTTGTCTGTAGTTGGAGGCATTCTTTCAGGCTTTAGAAATAACCATCCCCCCCTCTTTTTCTAAAGTGAAAAAAGGGAAGATACTGAGGCAGACTCTCACATGTGCTCATACTGAGATTTATGTGGCAACCCATTGGGGCTGATGCTTGAATTATCCAAGCTATTTTTAGCACCTGAGGCTGATGTGCTCAAAAGAGTTATCTTCAGCGCCTGGAGTCATGCTGAATCCAGTTGAACCAGTGGCTGTGGGAGGGAAAAAGGGAAAGATTGAAGAGAGGGAGGGGCAGAGAAGCAGATGGCTGCTTCTCCTATGTGCCCTGATCTAGAATCAAACCCAGGATGTCCATACACTGGGCCTATGATCTATCCACTGAACCACTAGCTAGGGCCTAGAAATAACCATTTTCTAAGTTTAAACATGAAAGTAACTCATAAAAGATCAAAACAAATAGGCAAACTACCCTAGAGAAAGAGAGAATGGCTTCCCACTCTACAAGATTTAACTGTAATTCAGTGGCAACCAAAAGAAACTATTCAGTTACTAAAACTTATAAAAAATATATTAAAGGAAACACTGAAATTGTCAATTACACTATTCAACAGAGAGAGATTCTTACCCTATGCATTTTAAACAATGTTGCCCAGTAGTAAGACTATCCCTAACTACAGAGCAAGATGTATACTGCCACTATTAGATTATGCCATTAAATAATTCCTTCTTACAACCACTCATGAGAATTTGTACTTATTCTGTACTCACACTATTATGATTTTCCCACTTAGAAAACAAAAAGGATTCATGATGACAGGAGCATTCAAGTTCATTTAACAATTCTGTTTACAGTTATTATAAATTAATAATGGCCTGACCAGGCGGTGGCACAGTGGATAGAGCATCGGCCTGGGAAGCGGAGGACCCAGGTTTGAGACCCCAAGGTTGCCAGCTTGAGCGAGGGCTTATCTGGTTTGAGCAAGGCTTACCAGCTTGGACCCAAGGGCGCTGTCTTGAGCAAGGGGTTACTCAGTCTGCTGTAGCCCCACGGTGAAGGCACATATGAAGAAGCAATCAATGAACAACTAAAGTGCCACGATGAGAAACTGATGATTGATGCTTGTCATCTCTCTCCATTCCTGTCTGTCTTTCCCTATCTGTCCCTCTCTCTGACTCTCTTTCTCTGTAAAAAAAAAATAAAATTAATAATTGGATTCTGATATATATCCTGATATCAATGTAGACATATCCTTTGCTATAGCTTGATGTGAATCTTTCTTTGAAAGACAACTCTATTCCAATCTGTCTGAACCTGAGGGTCAGATTCTGTGCTTTATAATCTCACCAGTGGAAAGACAACTTCCTACAAGGCTTTTTGAAATACAGCCTGCCAGCCTGTTCAATGAACCTAAACATAACTGATAGGCAAGAATGCATTCTAAATTGTTAAAAGTACACAATTCCTATCATTATTTAAATTTTAATTGATAAATTTATAGTGTATTATAGCTTTCCTTTCACTGATGCTCTTGTTAATCTTTGAAAATGGCATTAAAATATTTAATTCACAAGTGGTACAACTTGTTCTTGTGATGATTGCTTAAGATTTGTATATGCATAAGTGAAAAATCATATCATAACACATTAAATTATGAATGTTGTAACTATGATTCAAGGTTTACTACAAAAACATAGCATGCTGGTTTAAGTGCATTTTTTCCTTAATCTCCAAAGATAAACAAAAAAAAACTACTTTAGTCTAATCAAGAGACTATATGAATACAATATATTTAATCTTTAACTAGTGGTATTTGGGGCCAGAAATGATATTTCATTAACTCATAGTAGATGGCTTAAACAACGACAGCATTACATAAAAACTAATAGCAGTAACATGCTCACAACTTCCCTAAATAGGATTATTGGTACAGGGGTATGTAAAACTTTTTAAAATAAGCTAAGGGACAAAGCATAGAAGTTAAAGTAAAATTAAGTATTTCAAACCAACAAATGCATTTTTTTTGTTACTCATATAAAGCAACATCATACCTAAGAAACCTGTGGGAAATGTCTATTTCTTTTAGAAAACCTTAAAATTGTCACTAAATTTTTGCAAAGAATCTATCTAGGCCCTGACTGGTTGGCTTAGTGGTAAAGCATCAGCCTGGTGTGTGGAAGTCCCAGTTTCAATTCCTGGTTAGGGCACACAGGAGAAATGACCATCTGCTTCTCCACTCCTCCCCCTCTTCTCTCTCCCTCTCTTTTTCCCTCCTGCAGCCATGGCTCATTCAAGCAAGTTGGTCCCTGGTGCTAAGGATGGCACCAGGTCCCTGGTGCTAAGGATGGTCTTGCCTCAGGTGCTAAAATAGCTCAGCTGCCGAGCAACGGAGCAGTAGCCCCAGATGGGCAGAGCATGCCAGTAGGGGACATGGCAGGAATCTGTCTCTCTGCCTCCCCACCTCCCAATAAGAAAAAAAAAAAAATCTAAGCATATTGTGTACATAGAGGTAAAAAATTTAAGTAGATATTTATATTTAACCTTTGAAATAAAAATCATTACTTCCATTAATTTTGTATAAATACTGCCAAAGTGAATGGGTAAAGCAATGTAACTGTATTTAACCTATTCATTCCATTATTTACTCTCAACTCCATTGTTTACATTCCGAGTTCAGGCCCGTTTTTTCTAATCAGCTCTGACTTCTTTTTGCCATGTCCTCTGTGCATGTGTTCAGCCCCAGCATTGGCCTAGGACAGGGGTCGGGAACCTTTTTGGCTAAGAGAACCATGAATGCCACATATTTTAAAATGTAATTCCGTTAGAGCCATACAACGTTATTATTATTTTTATTAAAGATTTGTCTGCAAGCCAGATGCAGCCATCAAAAAAGCCACATCTGGCTCGTAAGCCATAGGTTTCTGACCCCTGAGATAGATGATTTGTAAATATTTTATTTTATTTTGAAAGTTACCTTTCATTTTGTTGATGGTTTCCTTACTGTGCAGAAGCTTTTCAGTTTGACGTAGTCCCACTTGCGTATTTCTGCATTTGTTGCTTGTGCTTTTGGTGTCATATCCAAAAATTCATTGCCATATTCAGTGTCAAAAATTTTTTTCTATTTCTTTAGTGCTTTTATGTTTTTTTTCTTTTTAAATTATTGTGTTAACATGTCCCACTCATTATAGCCATCAACCCCCAACAATGTGCCCTCTATTACACTCCTTTTGCCCACTTCACCCTGATTCCCTCCTTCACTTCCCTCATGGATTCGCTGTCCTGTTATCTGTATCTATGTGTTATGTATAATATAATTTCACTAATCCCTTCACCTTCTCTGATCCGATGCTCTCATCATCCCTCCCTCTGAGAGCTGTCCCTCTGCTCCCTGTGACCCTACTTCTGTCTCTATTCCGTTCCTCAGTTCACTGTGTTCATTAGATTCCACATATAAGTGAGATCATATAATATTTGTCTTTCTTTGCCTGGATTATTTGACTAAGCATAATAATCTCCAGGTTCATCCATGCCATTGCAAAACATAAAATTTCCTTCTTTTTCATGGCCACATAGTTTCCACTGTGTATATGTACCATAGTTTTTTATTCACTAATCCACTGATGGATTCTTGGGCTGTTTCCAAATCATGGCTATTGTAAACAATGCTGCCATAAACATGGGGGTGCATATTTTCTTTTGCATCAGTGTTTTGAGATTCAAAACACTTTTAGGATATGTTCCCATAAGTGGGATAACTGGGTCAAAAGGCAGTTCCATTTTTAATTTTTTGAGGAAATGCCATATTGTTTTCCACAGTGGCTGCACCAGTCTGCATTCTTACCAGCAGTGCAGGAGGGTTCCTTTTTCTCCACACCTTCACCAGCACTAGTTGTATGTTGATTAGTTAATAAGAGCCATTCTAATAGGTATGAGGTGCTATTTCACTGTGGTTTTAATTTCCATTTATCTGAGTAGTGACATTGAACATTTTTTCATATGCCTATTGGCCATCTGTATGTCCTCTTTGGAGATGTGTCTATTTGGTTCCTTTGACCATTTTTAACAGGATTTTTTACCTTCCTGGTATTGAGTTTTAGAAGTTTCTTATAAATTTTAGTTATTAACCCCTTATCAGATGTATCAGTGAATGTGTTCTCCCATTGTGTGGGTTGTCTTTCTACTTTGTTAATGTTGTCTTTTGCTGTGCAAAAGCTTTTTAGTTTTATATAATCCCATTTGTTTATTTTGTCCTTTATTTCACTTTCCAATGGAGATATATCCGCAAAAATATTGCTATGAGAGATATCGAAGAATTTACTGCCTATGTTTTCTTCCAAGATGTTTATGTTTATGCAACTTACATTTAAGTCTTTTATCCATTTTGAGTTTATTTTTGTGAATGATGTAAGTTGGTGGTCTAGTTTCAATTTTTTGCATGTACCTAATTTTTTCAACACCATTTATTAAAGAGACTGTCTTTACTCCACTGTATATTCTTCCCTCCTTTGTCAAGTATCAATTGACCATAAAGGCATGGGTTTATTTCTGGATTCTCTGTTCTGTTCTATTGATCTGTATGCCTGTTTCTTATGCCAGTACCAAGCTGTTTTGATTACAATGGCCTTGTAATATAACTTGATATCAGGAAGTGTGATACCTCCCACGTTGTTCTTTATTGTCTAGATTACTGAGACTATTCAAATTCTTTTTAATTCCATATAAATTTTTGGAATATTTGTTTCAGATATGTGAAGTATGCCATATTTTAATAGAAATTTCATTAAAGCTATACATTGCTTTGGGTAGTATAGACATTTTAATGATGTTTATTGTTCCTATCCATGAACATGGTATATGCTTCTACTTGTTTGTATCTCCTTTGATTTCTTTTTACAATGTCTTATAATTTTCCAAGTATGAGTCTTTTACCTCATTGGTTAAATTTACTCCTAGGTACTTTGTGTGGTTTTTTTTTTGTTGTTGTTGTTGTTGTTGCAATAGTGATGGGGATTGTTTCCTTAATTTCTCTTTATGGCAGTTTATTGTTGGTGTATAAAAATGCCACTGAATTCTGAATATTAATTTTATATCCTGACACTTTGTCAAATTTATTTATCAGGTCTAGTAGTTTTTTGACTGAGACTGTAGAGTTTCTATGTACTATATCATGTCATTAGCAAATAATGACAGTTTTACTTCTTTTCCAATTTGGATGCCTTTTATTTCTTCTTCTTGTCTGATTGCTATGGGTAAGACTTCCAGAACTATGTTAAATACGAGTGGTGAAAGGGGGCACCCCTGCCCTGTTCCTGATCTTAAGGAAATAGCTTTTAATTTTTGAACATTAAGTATGATGTTGGCTGTCAGTTTGTCATATATGGCCTTTATTAAGTTGAGGTATGTTTCCTGTATTTCCTCTTTGCTCAGAGTTTTGATCATAAATTGGTGCTAGATTTTATCAAATGCTTTTTCTGCATCTATTGATATGGTCATGTGATTTTTATCCTTCATTTTGTTTATGTCATGAATTACATTTATTGATTTGCAAATAGTGTACCAGCCTTGTCTCCCTGAAATTAATCCTACTTGATCATGATGTATGATCATTTTAATGTATTGCTGGATCTGGTTTGCTAATGTTTTGTTGAGAATTTTAGCATCTATGTCCCTCAGGGATATTGGCCTGTAGTTTTATTTATTTGTAGTGTCATTACCTGGTTATGGAATGAGAATAATGCTTACCTCATAATATAAGCTTGAAAGTCTTCCCTCCTTTGAATTTTTTGAAATAGCTTGAGAAAGATAGGTGTTAGTAGTCCTTTGAATGATTGGTAAAATCGCCTGTGAAGCCATCTGGCCTAGGACTTTTGTTTGTTGGGAGTTCTTTGATAACTCAATTTCATTTTTTGTAATCGGTCTGTTTAGGTTTAATGATTCTTCCAGACTGAGTGTTAAAAGATTATATGTTTCTAGGAATTTATCCATTTTACCTAGATTTTCCAACTTTTTGGCATATAGATCTTAATAATATTTTCTTACATTCCTTTGTATTTCTGCAGTGTCACTTGTTACTTCTCCACTTTTATTTTTAATTTTATTTATTAGGGTCCTCTCTCTCTTTTTCGTGATGAGTCTGGTGAAAGGTTCATCAATCTTATTTACCTTTTTAAAGAACCAGCACTTGGTTTAATTGATCTTCTGTATTATTTTTTTAGCCTCTATGTCATTTATTTCATGCACTGATCTGTATTATTTTCTTCCTTCTACTTCCTTAGACTTTATTTGTAGTTCTTTTTCTATTTCTTTTAGGTACAGGGTTAGGTTGTTTATGAGCTCTTTCTTGCTTCTTAAGGTATGACTGTAGTGCTATGAACTTCCCTTTCAGGACTGCTTTTGCTGTGTCCCATAAATTTTGAGTTGTTGTATGCTCATTTTCATTTGTTTCAAGTAAAATTTTATTTCTTCTTTGATGTCATTGTTAACCCATTCATTATTTAACAACATGCTATTTAGCCTCCAAGTGTTTGAATGTTTTTCAGTTTTTCTATAGTAGTTCATTTCTAGTCTCATGCCATTAGAGAAGTTTAGTCTAGTCTCAAGTGATTAGAGAAGGTGCTTGATATGATTTCAATCTTCTCAAATTTACTGAGATTTGTTTTGTGTTCTACCATGTGGTCTATCCTAGAAAATGTACCATAAGCACTTCAACATGAGCAGTAGGAAATGAATGGATTGTAATACATGAGAATGTTTTATATTTTTAATGTTATTATTTTTTTTAATAAAGATTTGTCTGCAAGCCAGATGCAGCCATCAAAAGAGCCACATCTGGCTTGCGAGCCATAGGTTCCCGAACCCTGGCCTAGGACATGAGGACAGTGTGGTTTCCCTAAAGCATGTGGGTAAAGGCACATGCTTTGAGTTGTTTACAGAGTTCAGGCGTCTCATTGGATCTGTATCTTCCACAATCTCCCTGTTACTTTTCTGGTTCTGTTGCTCATACATTGCTTGGCCCAACAGAGATGGCTTCCTCAAATTTGCTGCTGTCAGAGAGGAAAAGTGACGGTGGAGTAGGTGAATGTTACAACTCCTTCCTCCCAGAACCAAAGTGGATTACAACTTAATTTAGGAACAACTGTCTTGAAAAACCAACTTTGGACTACACTAAGAGGAATCTATAACCAGGCATCACTTAAGGAACCACACTGAGCTGGTAGGAAGGGTGGAAACGCAGAATAGGCTGCCCACTCCCAGGAGCTAGAGGCAGCCTGGAGGGACTCTCATGGCGGATGGGTTGCCTGGAGAGTTGTGGATCCTCAGACTCAGTACCGGAACCCCAGCCTGGAGCCCCAGAGACTAGCGGAGGCATACAGAGAGTATTTAACTGAAAGAAGAGCTGGGTTATATTTTTGGAAAAAAGAGACAGAACTCTCAGACCCGGCTCAATCTTAAAAGGACCATGCAGAAAACCTCATACACAGCCACTTAACTGGGGCCCTGGGAACGGGGAGCACAGAGAGGACAGGAGTCGTGAGAGGAGAGCATAGCCTCAGGGAAACAGGGATAGACTGTGGGAGAGAGCCACCTTGACCCCTATACTGGGTCACTCTCTAAACCTAAAGTGACCATTTTCCCTGTGAGAACCAAGCCAGCAAAGGGAAGCAATTACACCACCCACCAGAGGCTCTCCTGCTTCATTCAGTGCAGAGAGACCCTTATAAGCAGGGGGCACATCAGGGACACAGGTTTGAGTGCTGAGGTCTGAGCTATACTACCCCCTGAAACTGATGAGTGCTCTATGAAGGGCAGGAGAGCCTGGCTGCAGTGGTGGCCGTGGCACTTGGCCAGCACAGTAGCGGGGGTTGGAGCCCAGTGAGGCAGCCAGCAGGATGGTGGTGGGGAGGAGAGCCTAGCAGCCTGCACGGGGGGGGAGGGTGGCGAGGGAAGGAAACTGGAGAGGCCTCCCACATGTCCGTGGTGGTGGAGCCTGGTGGCCAGTGTGGCGATGGCGAAGGGACGGAGCCTGGAGATGCAGCCCATGTGCCCATAGGGCATGGAGCCCAGTGAGGCGAGGAGTACCCAGCACCCAAGGGGCAGCCTGAGCTGTGCCCTGCAAGCCTGTGTGCCTGGCAGTGCTGGTGCCCGAGTGCCTAACAAGGTGGTGGCAGCAGGAGACCTGCGGAAATACCACACCTCAGGAATAGAGAGGCCACACACACTGGCCAATAGTAGATTAAATCATCCTAGGAGTGCAGCTGATATTTATAGTGGCATCAGGGCCCAGCAGAGGCAGCCTCAAATTCTGGATTGCCTGTAGCTCCAAGAAAGTTGCTAAGGGCCAGTCATAAGCAATGACCCCCACAGTGCCAGATTCTGGCCAGGGAAGTCCAGGGTTGGTGCATCCAACAGCCAGATATGGAGAGCATCAGCCCACACCTTACCCAGCTAAGGCATAGAAAACACTACATAAATAACAAAAAGAGCAGTAGCAGCAGACAAGTAGCCCACAGTGGATTACAAAAAACAGCTGATGCCAACTCAAGAAGATCTAGAAACAACACAACTGAAAGCTGGAGGCAGACAACACCAACCCTATACTTAGCTAGCTACAGAAACAACACATCAAAGAGAGCAGTATATACAGAGACAAAATGGGAAGACAGAGAAATGCAATTCAAGTGAATCAACAAGAGAAAACCCCAGAAAAAGAACTGAATGAGATAGAAATAACCAAGATACTAGATGCGGAGTTTAGAATAATGATTATTAGGATGCTTAAAAATCTTAGAGCAACAATAGATGGACATAATGAGCACCTAAACAAAAAGATAACAAGCATCACAATGGACATTAAAATCATAAAACAGAATCAGACAGAAATGACCAACACAATATTAGAAATGAAGACTATACTAGAAGGAATTAAAAGCAGGCTGAATGAAGCAGAGGATCGAATCAGTGATTTAGAGGACGAGATAAGCAAAAGCATGGAAGCAGAACAGCAAAAAGAAAAGAGGCTCAAAAAGTCTGAGGAAACTCTAAGAGAGCTCTGTGACATGAACAGAAACAACATCCACATCATAGGCGTTCTAAAGAGAAGAGAAAGAACAAGTGATAGAGTAGCTGATTGAAGAAATCATAGCAGAAAACTTCCCTAAATTGATGAAGAAAAAAGTCACATAAGTTCAAGAAGCACAGAGAGTCCCATTAAGGAGGAACCCAAAGAGACCTACACCAAGACACATCATAATTAAGATACTAAAGCTAAGAAATAAAGAAAGAGTACTAAAAGCTACAAGAGAAAAGCATTCAATTACCTACAAAGGAGCCCCCATAAGGATGACATCGAACATTTCAACAGAAACGCTGAGGCCAGAAGGGAATGTCAAGAAATATTCAAAGTTATGAAAAACAAAAGCCCACAACCAAGACTTTTTAATTCATCATGCCTATTATTTAAAATAGAAGGAGGATTAAAAATATTCCCAGATAAAAAAAAAAAACTCAAGGAATTCATTACAACCAAACCAGTGCTGCAAGAAATGTTAAGGGGCCTGTTGTATCAGAACAAAGGTAAAAAATCTAGTAAAAGAGGAATGTAGATTTAAAGAGTAAAATGGCAGTAAACAACTACATATTAATAATAACCTTAAATATAAATGAATTAAGTGATCCAATCAAAAGACATAACGTAGCTGAATGGATAACAAAACAGGACCTATACACAAGCTGTCTATAAGAGACACACCTCAGAACAAAAGAGATACACAGACTGAAAGTGAAAGGATGGAAAAAAATATTTCATGCAAATGGAAATGAAAAAACCCCGGGGTAGTAATACTTATATCTGACAAAATAGACTTTAAAACAAAGGCTATAATATGGGATAAAGAAGGTCACTACATAATGATAAAGGGAGCAATCCAACAGGAAGATATAACCATTATAAATATCTATGCACCTAATATAGGAGCACCTAAATATATAAAGCAGATTTTGATGGACATAAAGTGCGTGATCAACAGCAATATGGGATTTCAATACCACCTGACATCACTACATAGGTCCTCAAGAAAGAAAATTATCAAAGAAACAGCAGCCTTAAAGGCACACTAGATCAACTGGATTTAATAAATATCTCCAGAACCTTTCACCTGAAAGCAGCAGATACACAATCTTTTCAAGTACTCATGGTACATTCTCTAGGATAGACCACATGTTAGGACACAAAACGAGTCTCAATTAATTTAAGAAGATTGAAATCATATAAACATCTTCTCTGATCACAATGGCATGAAACTGGATATTAAATACAATAGTAAAAGTGAAAAACATTCAAACACTTGAAAACTAAATAGCATGTTATTAAATAACAAATGGGTTAACAATGAGATCAATGAAGAAATAAAAAATTTCCTCGAGGCACTGGCCGGTTGGCTCAGTAGTAGAGTATCAGCCTGCTGTGCAGGAGTCTCGGGTTCGATTCCCAGCCAGGGCACACAGGAGAAGGGCCCATCTGCTTCTCCACCCCTCCCTCTCTCCTTCCTCTCTTTCTCTCTCATCCCCTCCGCAGCCAAGGCTCCATTGGCACAAAGTTGGCCAGGGCGCTGAGGATGGCTTTGTGGCCTCTGCCTCAGGTGCTAGAATGGCTCTGGTTGCAACAGAGCGACACTCCAGATGGGCAGAGCATCGCCCCCTGGTGGGTGTGCCGAGTGGGTCCCGGTCGGGTGCATGTGGGAGTCTTGTCTGACTGCCTCCCGGTTTCCAACTTCAGAAAAATACAAAAAGAAAATTACTTTGAAACAAATGAAAATGAACATACAGTAACTCAAAATTTATGGGACATAGCAAAAGCAGTCCTGAGAGGGAAGTTCATAGCATTATAGGTATACCTTAAGAAGAAGGAAAAATCTCAAATAAACAACTTAATCCTGCATCTGAAAGAACTAGAAAAAGAACAGGAAGTAAAGCCCAGTGGAAGCAGAAGGAAGGAAATAATAAAGATCAGAGTGAAAATAAATGACATAGAGGCTAAACAAATAATACAGAGGATCAATGAAACCAAGACCTGGTTCTTTGAAAGGGTAAACAAGATTGATGAACATTTAATCAGACTCACCAAGAACAAAAGAGAGAGAATTCAAATAAAATTAGAAATGAGCATGGAGAAGTAACACCTGGCACAGCAGAAATACAAAGCATTGTAAAAAAAATAGTATGCCCCCAAATTATACAACCTAGGTGAAATGGACAAATTTCTTGAAACATATAATCATTCAAAAATTAATCTGAAAGAATCAGAAAACCTAAACAGACTGATTACAACAAATCCGATTGAAACAGTTATCAAAAAGTTACCAACAAACAAAAGTCCAGGGCCAGAGGGCTTCACAGGTGAATTCTACCAAATCTTCAAAGAAGAACTAACTCCTGTCCTTCTCAAGCTATTTCAAAAAAATTCTAGAGGGAAGACTTACAAGCTCCTTTTATCAGGCGAGCATAATTCTGATTCCAAAACCAGGGAAAGATATTACAAAGAAAGAAAACTATAGGTCAGTATCCCTGATGAACTAAGATGCTAAAATTCTCAACAAAATATTAGCAAACCAGATCCAGCAATACATGAAAAAAATTATACATCATGATCAAGTGGGATTTATTCTGGGGAGGCAAGGATGGCACAATATTCGCAAATTAATGTGATTCATCATATAAACAAAAGGAAAGATAAAAATCACATGATAATGTCAATAGGTGCAGAAAAAGCATTTGATAAAATCCAGCACCCATTTATGATCAAAACTCTCAGCAAAGTGGGAATACAGGGAACATACCTCAGCATGATAAAGGCCATCTATGACAAACCCACAGCCAACGTCATTTCAATGGGCAAAAATTAAAAGCAATCTCCTTAAGATGAGGAACAAGGCAGGGGTGGCCCCTTTCACCACTATTATTCAACATAGTTCTCGAAGTCCTAGCCACAGCAATCAGGCAGGAAGAAATAAAAGGCATGCAAATTGGAAAAGAAGTGAAACTATCATTATTTGCTGATGATATGATAGTGTACATAGAAAACCCCAAAGTCTAAGTAAAAAAACTACTGGACTTGATAAATGAATTCAGGAAAGTGGCAGAATATAAAATTAATACTCAAAAATCAGAGGCATTTTTATACACCAACAATGAACTGTCTGAAAGAGAAATTAAGAAAAAAATCCCCTTCACAATTGCAACAAAAAAAATAAAGTACCTAGGAGTAAATTCAACCAAGGAGGTTAAAGACTTATACTTGGAAAATAATAAAACATTAAATAGAGAAATCAAGGAAGATACAAACAAGTGGAAGCATATAACGTGTTCATGGATTGGAAGAATAAACATCGTTAAAATGTCTATATTATCCAAAGCTATCTATAAATTCAATGCAATTCCCATTAAACTACCAGTGGCATAGTTCAAAGATATAGAACAAATATTCCAAAAATGTAAATGAAACCAGAATAGAACACGAATAGCCTTAGCAATCTTGAAAAAGAAGAATAAAGTGGGTGGTATCACACTTCTTGATATCAAGTTATACTACAAGGTCATTGTACTCAAAACAGCTTGGTACTGGCATAAGAACAGGCATATTCAATGTCAATAAACCCACACCTTTATGGACAATTGATATTTGACAAAGGAGGTAAGAACATACAGTGGAGTCAAGACAGTCTCTTTAACAAATGGTGTTGGGAAAATTGGACATCTACCTGCAAAGAAATGAAACTAGACCACCAACTTACATTATTCACAAAATAAACTCAAAATGTATTAAAGACATAAATGTAAGTCGTGAAACCATAAGCATCTTAGAGGAAAACATAGGCAGTAAGCTCTATGACATTTCTCACAGCAATAGATTTGCTGATTTATCTCCAAGGGCAAGTGAAATAATGGACAGGATGAACTAATGGGACCATGTCAAACTAAACAGCTTTTGCACAGCTAAAGACAATATGAAAAATATAAACAGACAACCACACAATGGGAGAACATATTCAATAATGCATCTGATAAGGGGTTAAATCACCAAAATTTATAAAGAACTTGTAAAACTCAACACCAGGAAGAGAAACAATCCAATCAAATAATGGGCAAAAGAAATGAATAGACACTTTTCCAAAGAGGACATACAGATGGCCAATAGGCAGATGAAAAAATGTTCAAAAGCACTAATCATTAGGGAAATGCAAATAAAAAACACAATGAGATATCATCTCACACCAGTCAGAATGGCTCTCTTTAACAAAACAATACATAATAAGTGCTGGCGAGGGTCACTGACCAGGAAGAGGGAGAGAAAAGAAAAAAGAAGAAGTTAACCTCTCAAAATCAAGAAAAATCCACAGACTTTATAACTTGTTCCACTATTTTTTTGTTGTTGTTGTTTGTTTCTTCTATCTTATTGCTTTTATTATTATTACTTCTATTTCCTTCACCTTGGTCCTTTTATTCTCTGCCCATCTTATGCTTCCCTTTTCTTGAACTACACTACCCATGAGTGTTACATTTTATTTCTTTTCTTCATCCTTACTCTCCTTTAGGGTTACATTCTAAAACCCTTAACTCTCACTCTCTCCCCTTTTGTTTTTTTTTTCCTTCCTTTTTTTTTCTCTTTTTCTTATTTTTTCCTTTCTTTTTGTTTCTTCTTTTCTCCTTTTACTTTTCCTCCCGTTCAATCCTCAATCACGAACAAATTATTTAATTTGGGACTCAAGTTTTTTTTTTTCTTTTGTTTTTGGTTTTCTTTTGTTTGTATGTTTTTGTGGCATTTTGGGTATTTTTCACTTTGCTTTTTAACTCATTAGCATTCCTCCCAACCCTAGGTCTCCATTGTATTTAGTCTTTGCTTCACTTAATACAACAGATTTTTACTTATTATTTTTATTTTTTTTCTTCTTTAATTATTATTTTTTAGCTCCTTTTTTTCTGTTTCCCTCTTATCCCTCTCATTATATCTCTTAGTCAACCATCACTTACAAGCAAATCATTTTATACTTGTCTAAGATTCTCCCCTTTGTTTTGGATTTAGTAGGTCCCTACTCCCTTTTTTGCCCCTTGAACTCTTCACCCCAAATCAGGCCCTTCGTTATAGGCCGTTTTTGTTCCATTTAGCATAATATAATTCACAGGTCATCACGATATTTCTCTAAGGAGGAGAGAGGAGGGGAAGAGAAGAAAGAAAAAAGGGGGAAATAATAAGTTATTACTGTTTTTTTTTGTGGGGTGTTTTTCTTTCCATTTTTTAAAAAATTTTTATTCTTTATTAATTCTAATTAGTGCTATCAACAAGACCACCCTCAGATGCCAATAAGAAAAAGGAAATCGAATATTATGGATACAAAAGATAGGTAACACAAATAGATGTGGAAAAACCTATGGAGAAAAGATTTAACATATTGGAAACCTTGAAGCTAAATGACAGAGAATTTAAAATAGAAATCCTAAAAATACTCAGAGATATACAAGAAAACACAGAAAGGCAATTTAGGGAGCTCAGAAAACAACTCAATGATCACAAAGAATATGTTACCAAGGAAATTGAAACTATAAAAACAAATCAAACAGAAATGAAAAACTCAATTCACAAACTGAAAAACGAGGTAACAAGCTTAGCTAATAGAACAGCCCAGATAGAAGATAGGATTAGTGATATAGAAGACAAGCAACTTGAGGCACAACAGAGAGAAGAAGAAAGAGACTCAAAAATAATAAAAAACAAGAAAGCCCTACAGGAATTGTCTGACTCCATCAGAAAGAATAACATAAGAATAATAGGTGTATCAGAGGGAGTAGAGAAAGAAAATGGAATGGAGAATATACTCAAACAGATAATAGACGAGAACTTCCCAAGCCTGTATAAAGAACTAAAGCCTCAAATTCAAGAAGCAAACAGAACACCGAGTTTTCTTAACCCCAACAAACCCACTCCAAGGCACATCATAATGAAGATGACATAAACCAATGACAAAAAATTCTCAAGGCAGCCAGGGAAAAGAAAAGTACATCATATAAAGGAAGGCCTATTAGATTATCATCAGATTTCTCAGCAGAAACTCTACAAGCTAGAAGAGAGTGGACCCCAATATTTAAAGCCCTGAAAGAGAGTAACTTTCAGCCAAGAATACTATACCCATCAAAGCTATCCTTCAAGTACGAAGGAGATATAAAAACATTCACAAATACAGAAAAGATGAGAGAATTTATCATCAGAAAGCCCCCACTCCAGGAAATACTAAAGTGGGTTTTCCAACCAGATTCAAAGAACAAAACAAAACAAAACCACAAGTAGCAGCTCCACCAAGAACACAATAAAACCAAATTTATACTGTGACAACAAAAGAAAAAATGGGGGGAGAGGATGGAGATTAACAGTAGCAAAGGACGATGAAGTGCAGAAATACTCATAAGATAGGGTACTACAATGAATATGGTAGGTACCCTTTTCATTACTTAATGGTAACCACCCTTGAAAAAACCACCACAAAAACACTTGACTTAAAAACGGTAGCAACAGAGGAAAGAAGTATGGAATACAAAAAACAAAAACAAATGATAGAAAAACAAAAGAGAAGAATCAAACAAGATACAAAACTAACAGAAAGCAATTTATAAAATGGCAATAGGGAACCCACAAGTGTCAATAATTACACTAAATATAAATGGATTAAACTTACCAATAAAAAGACACAGAGTAGCAGAATGGATTAAAAAAGAAAATTCAACTGTATGCTGCCTACAAGAAACACATCTTCAGTTTGTGTGTCAGAGTGAAAGGCTGGAAAACAATACTCCAAGCAACCAACACCCAAAAAAAAAGCAGGTGTAGCAATACTCATATCTGATAATGCTGACTACA
Organism: Saccopteryx bilineata; assembly: GCF_036850765.1. Taxonomy (NCBI): domain Eukaryota; kingdom Metazoa; phylum Chordata; class Mammalia; order Chiroptera; family Emballonuridae; genus Saccopteryx; species Saccopteryx bilineata. The sequence continues at coordinate 207,583,427 of NC_089493.1, forward strand.
AGACAGAAAAAGTACTCAGAGACAAAAATGGTCATTTCTTAATGATTAAGGGGACACTGAATCAAGAAGACATAACAATCCTTAATATATATGCACCAAACCAAGGAGGACCAAATTATATAAGACAGCTACTTATTGACGTTAAAACAAAAACTGACAAAAATACAATCATACTTGGAGACCTCAATACACCACTGACGGCTCTAGATCTGTCATCCAAACAGAGAATCAATAAAGATATATTGGCCTTAAACGAAATACTAGAACACCTGGATATGATAGACATCTATAGGACACTTCATCCCAAAGCAAGAGAGTATACATTTTTCTCTAGTGTACATGGAACATTCTCAAGAATTGACCATATGTTGGGCCACAAAGACAATATCAGCAAATTTAGAAAAATTGAAATTGTACCAAGCATATTCTCTGATCATAAAGCCTTGAAACTGAATTCAACTGCAAAAAAGAGGGGGAATAACCCACAAAAATGTGGAAACTAAACAACATACTTCTAAAAAATGAATGGGTCAAAGAAGAAATAAGTGCAGAGATCAAAAGATATATACAGACTAATGAAAATGAAAATACGACATATCAGAATCTCTGGGATGCAGCAAAAGCTGTAATAAGAGGAAACTTCATATCACTTCAGGCCTATATGAACAAACAAGAGAGAGCCCAAGTAAACCACTTAACTTCACACCTTAAGGAACTAGAAAAAGAAGAACAAAGACAACCCAAAACCAGCTGAAGAAAGGAGATAATAAATATCAGAGCAGAAATAAATGAATTAGAGAACAGAAAAACTATAGAAAAAATTAATAGAACAAGGAGCTGGTTCTTTGAAAAGATCAACAAAATTGACAAACCCTTGGCAAGACTCACCAAGGAAAAAAGACACAGGACTCAAATAAATAAAATCCAAAATGAAAGAGGAGAAATCACCACAGACATCATAGATATACAAAGAATTATTGTAGAATACTATGAAAAACTATATGCTACCAAATACAACAATCTAGAAGAAATAGATAAATGTCTAGAACAATACAACCTTCTAGACTGAGTCATGAAGAAGCAGAAAGCCTAAACAGACCAATCAGCAGGGAGGAAATAGAAAAAACTATTAAAAACCTCCCCAAAAATAAAAGTCCAGGCCCAGACGGTTATACTAGTGAATTCTATCAAACATTCAAAGAAGACTTGGTTCCTATTCTACTCAAAGTCTTCCAAAAAATTGAAGAAGAAGCAATACTTCCAAACACATTTTATGAGGCCAACATAACCCTCATACCGAATCCTGGCAAGGATGGCACAAAGAAAGAAAACTACAGACCAATATCTCTAATGAATACAGATGCTAAAATACTTAACAAAATACTGGCAAATCAAATACAACAACATATCAAAAAAATAATACATCATGATCAAGTGGGATTCATCCCAGAATCTCAAGGATGGTTCAACATACGTAAAACGGTTAACGTAATACACCACATCAACAAAACAAAGAACAAAACCCACATGATCTTATCAATAGACGCAGAAAAGGCTTTTGATAAAATACAACACAATTTTATGTTTAAGACTCTCAACGAAATGGGTATAGAAGGAAAATATCTCAACATGATTAAGACCATATATGATAAACCATCAGCCAACATCATATTAAATGGCATAAAACTGAGGACTTTCCACTTTAAATCAGGAACAAGACAGGGTTGTCCACTCTCTGCACTCTTATTTAACGTGGTGCTAGAAGTTCTGGTCAGAGCAATCAGACAAGATAAAGAAATAAAAGGCATCCATATTGGAAAAGAAGAAGTAAAGGTATCACTTTTTTTTTTTTTTTTTTTCTGAAGCTGGAAACAGGGAGAGACAGTCAGACAGACTCCCGCATGCGCCCGACCGGGATCCACCCGGCACGCCCACCATGGGGTGACGCTCTGCCCACCAGGGGGCGATGCTCTGCCCATCCTGGGCGTCGCCATATTGCGACCAGAGCCACTCTAACGCCTGAGGCAGAGGCCACAGAGCCATCCCCAGCGCCCAGGCCATATTTGCTCCAATGGAGCCTTGGCTGCGGGAGGGGAAGAGAGAGACAGAGAGGAAAGCGCGTTGGAGGGGTGGAGAAGCAAATGTGCGCTTCTCCTGTGTGCCCTGGCCGGGAATTGAACCCGGGTCCTCCGCACGCTAGGCTGACGCTCTACCGCTGAGCCAACCGGCCAGGGCTAGGTATCACTTTTTGCTGATGATATGATCCTATACATCGAAAACCCGAAGGACTCCACAAAAAGATTACTAGAAACAATAAACCAATACAGTAAGGTCGCAGGATACAAAATTAACATACAAAAGTCCATAGCCTTTCTATATGCCAACAATGAAATATTAAAAAACAAACTCAAAAAAACAATCCCCTTCACGATTGCAACAAAAAAAATAAAATACCTAGGAATAAATATAACAAAGAATGTAAAGGACCTACATAACGAAAAGTACAAGGCATTGTTAAGAGAAATAGAAAAAGACACAGTGAGATGGAAAAATATTCCTTGTTCTTGGATAAGAAGAATAAATATAATTAAAATGGCCATATTACCCAAAGCAATATATAAATTTAATGCAATTCCCATCAAAATTTCTATGACATTTTTTAAAGAAATGGAACAAAAATTCATCAGATTAATATGGAACTATAAAAACCCCTGAGTAGCCAAAGCAATCCTAAGGAAAAAGAATGAAGCTGGGGGCATTACAATACCTGACTTTAAACTATATTATAGGGCCACGATAATCAAAACAGCATGGTATTGGCAGAAAAATAGACACTCAGACCAATGGAACAGAATAGAAAACCCAGAAATAAAACCACATATATATGGTCAAATAATCTTCGATAAAGGGGCCAACAACACACAATGGAGAAAAGAAAGCCTCTTCAACAAATGATGTTGGGAAAACTGGAAAGCCACATGCAAAAGAATGAAACTCGACTACAACTTTTCCCCGTGTACTAAAATTAATTCAAAATGGATCAAAGACCTAAATATAAGACCTGAAACAATAAAGTACATAGAAGAAGACATAGGTACTAAACTCATGGACCTGGGTTTTAAAGAACATTTTATGAACTTGACTCCAATGGCAAGAGAAGTGAAGGCAAAGATAAATGAATGGGACTACATCAGAATAAAAAGTTTTTGCTCAGCAAGAGAAACTGATATCAAAATAAACAGACAGCCAACTAAATGGGAAATGTTATTTTCAAACAACAGCTCAGCTAAGGGCCTAATATTCAAAATTTACAAAGAACTCATAAAACTCAACAACAAACAAACAAACAATCCAATAAAAAACTGGGAAGAGGACATGAACAGATACTTCTCCCAGGAAGAAATACAAATGGCCAACAGATATATGAAAAGATGCTCAGCTTCATTAGTTATTAGAGAAATGCAAATCAAAACTACAATGAGATACCACCTCACTTGTTAGATTAGCTATTATCAACAAGACGGGTAATAGCAAATGTTGGAGAGGCTGCGGAGAAAAAGGAACTCTCATCCACTCTTGGTGGGACTGTAAAGTAGTACAACCATTATGGAGGAAAGTATGGTGGTTCCTCAAAAAACTGAAAATAGAACTACCTTATGACCCAGCAATCCCTCTACTGGGTATATACCCCAAAACCTCAGAAACATTGATATGTAAAGACACATGTAGCCCCATGTTCATTGCAGCACTGTTCACAGTGGCGAAGACATGGAAACAACCAAAAAGCCCTTCAATAGAAGACAGTATAAAGAAGATGTGGCACATATACACTATGGAATACTACTCAGCCATAAGAAATGATGACATCGGAACATTTACAGCAAAATGGTGGGATCTTGATAGCATTATACGGAGTGAAATAAATAAATCAGAAAAAAAACAAGAACTACATGATTTTATACATTGGTGGAACATGAAAACGAGACTAAGAGACATGGACAAAAGTGTGGTGGTTACCAGGGGTGGGGGGAGGGAGGACGCAGGAGGGAAGGAGGGATAGAGTTAGGGGGAGGGGGAGGGGCACAGAGAAAACTAGATAGAGGGTGACGGAGGACAATCTGACTCTGGGCGAGGGGTATGCAAGATAATTTAATGAGAAGATAATCTAGACATGTTTTCTTTGAATATATGTACCCTGATTTATTAATGTCATCCATTAACATTAATAAAAATTTATTTAAAAAAAAATAAGTGCTGGCGAGGATGTGGAGTAAAGGGAATCCTCCTGCATTGCTCAAGGGAATGCAGACTGGTGCAGTCACTTTTGAAAACAGTATGGAAATTCCTCAAAAAATTTAAAATGGAATTGTCTTTTGACCCAGCCATCCACTTTTAGGGATATATCCTAAGAATACCAAATCATTGATTCAAAAGAAGAAATGTCCACCCATGTTTATGGCAGCATTGTTTACAATAGCTAAGATCTAGAAACTGCCCAAGTGTCTGTCAGTGGATGAGTGGATAAAAAACAGTGGTGCATATACACAATGGAATACTATGCAGCATGAAAAAGAAGGAAATCTTACCTTTTGCGACAACATGGATGGACCTGGAAACTATTATTCTAAGTGAAATAAGCCAGACAGAGAAAGGAAAATATCATATGACCTCACTCATTTGAGGAATCCAATGAACCATGTGAACTGAGGAACTGAATAGTGGCAGAGGCAGGATCAAAGGGACCAGAGAGAAAGAGGACAGAGCAAAAGAGGATGAGAGGATGGGATCAGAGAAGGGAAAGAGATTGTATATACATAACAGAGCATGATAGAGAGCAGGAAAGCAAATCCTGGAAGGAAGAAGGGAGGGCTTTGGGAGGAGGGGGGCAAGGGAGATGTTGAGGGGAACACGGGGATGGGGGATGTATTCTGTGGGATACTTGAATCTATGTAAACACAATAAATAAAAATTAATATATAAAAACAATCAAAAAGAAAAAACAATCTCGATATAAACTTTAAAACAATAAGACTCCATGCCAACTCTTTGGAGTTGTGTTTTGGTTTTTTTTTACAAAAAAAAATTGCTCCTGTGGATGCTGCTGGACAGCATATTTTCACCTGGGGCTTGAGATCAGTTGAGCCTCTCTGGTTGTGAAGCTGTTCCAGCTGGTTATCCAGGGAGAGTTTCTATCCTGACTACCAAGAGGGATCGTGGCAGCCCCAGACAGGAGAGCCACAGACTCACACTGTTCTTACTCACATTTCAACAGTGTTTTATGATTGAGTGCTTCTTAATATGTTATTTGACTTTGGTATATTGCCAGACCCTTGAAATGGTTGTTTTTTGGAGAGGAGGATTTTTAAGTCCTCCCTGTGGAAGCCACATGGTGCTTTTAATTTGCATTTTCCTCAAAACTAGTTTATTTGTATACCTTTTAATTAGTTGGAACCTTCATTTGTGATTTGTATGGTTAAATCTTTTGCCCATAATCACCACAGCTTTTTTCAAGATTAAATTTAAGCATCACGTCCTCCAGATAGGCAACCGTGACCCCAAATTTGGCAAAGCTGATCCTCCAGTGCATGTCTGTAAAATTGCACAATTCTATATGGTGATTATCTGTGTATTTGCCTGGTTCTCCATAGTAGTCTGTAAGCTCCTTTACTCAGGGATTTTTGTTCCTATATCCTTTTTTTTGTATTCTTGGTCCTTTGCAGAATAAGCATTTCTTTAATTGAATTAAAATTATGTAAACTTCAAGAAGTTCTGCCAGGATTTTTTTGTGTAAATACAGTTTATAGTATTTCATTTTATTATATAATATATTGTTTGAAATAACTTGGTCATTGACTAGTGTTTAAAAACCTATTTGTTTTAGAAGAATTTTTATTAAATTGTAAAATTCCTTTTTAGTGGAATAAGTCATTGGGTCCAATGTAATGACATCAGTAACCTCTAAGTTCATTGTTCCTAAATTCACTGGTAAATTCTTTGATCTTTTAGTAGCAGTTGACAGGACTATTCTTTTCTCCTTGATATACTCTCTTCATTTGGCATCCCCGTTCTCTTGGTTTACCTTGTATATTACTCTCCACTTCTTTTCAGTCTCTTTTGCTGTCCCCCCACCCCCTGCAACCTCATAGTATTAGTGCTCAGGCTGTCCTATGTCTTATTATCTTCTCTAGCTATTCTTAGGACTGTGGGTGTCAACATTTAAATTCCATTAAATGCCAATTACTCCCAGTTGTATATTCCCTGCTCAGACTTCTCTCTTAAATTCCAGATTCATAAGGTCAAGTTCTTACTTGACATTTCTACTTTGATGTCCCCACTTAGATCCTGAAATCAATAGTCCAAAATTAAATTGCTAGTCTCCTCCCTCCCAAAGTTGCTCACCAAACTCCATCCAAATTAATTAACCTTCTCCTTTCAATAAATGGCAACTCCATTTTTTCCAGTTGTTCAATTACTGGAGTCATCCTTAACTTCTCTCTTTTTCTCACAGACCACACCCACTTTATTCAGACATCTCATTTCCTCCATTCCTTATTATCTAAAATAAGACCATTTCTCATTATCTTCCTTGCTACCATCCAGGTGCAAACCACCATTGACTCTTATTTCACCTTTAATTTCCCTTCCTTTCATTCACAACTTACCGGGCACACTGATTCCTTGCTGTTCCTTAACATACCAGACAAACACTCCTGGCTGGGGGCCTCTGAATGGGCTGGCCTGTCCGCTGTGTAGAACACTCTTCTTTCAGAGACAACTAACTCCCTTTTCCTCTCCACATCCTACCTGTGTTTGCTCAGATGTCACCTTATAGAGTTCTTCCTGCCTGCCCCCCCTCAGTAATTCACACAACCTGGTCCCTCTATCTTTAGCTTCACTCCTGGCATGCACTTCTGATTCTTTTTTACAAGTCCACCTTTTATCTTTCTCATACTACTATTCATCTCTAAGATGTTCTATAATATACTTATTTATGATACTTATTTGTTAATGTCTCTTTTTTCCTCCTCAATCTATAAGGACAATTATTTTTCTTTGTTGGTATGCCCAAAGCAACTAGAATATCACTTGATATAAAGTAGGTGTACAAATATTTGTTACATGAATGATGAAATATCTTATTTTTCAGAAAAAAATCCACATTTGTCAGAGAACTTTAATAGACAAAGTTTTATTTGAAAATCATATGAGAAAAACATTTAAAAGGCCAATGTTCTTCTTTTATCCCTTAATTGATGAACTAAGATTTGTGAAAACACCATAAAATTTACATAAAAAGGTTAATAAGTATCATTCAAATGACCTCTTCAGGGCATTATTTTTAAAATAAAACTGGTATTTCTGTAAAAATGGAATTTTTCAATTTAAATTTTTAAACAGTTTTATTTATACATAATTGCAATAGAATTAATATGCTAATAATTTAACTTAATATAAGAATTAAAGAAAACATATCTTTAAACAGAGCAATAGAATTTTACTAACAAAAGTCAACTCAGAACAGATTTCTCATGCACTTAATTTAAAGAGCAACTTTTAAATAAGATAAAAAACTATTCCAACAACAATAAATTACATTAATGTAATGAGTTAGCATTTAGCAGACTAACTCATGATCTTGTTCTTTATTAAGCCCTACTATAAAGAAGTAACAGACTTTAAAGCTAAAATATTATTTTATAAGGTACTGAGTTCTAGTTATCCTTCAGGCTTTTTCTCTTTTTATTCTTCTTTAATTATTTTTATTTATTTATTTATTTTTAGATTTTTATTTATTCATTTTAGAGAGAGGAGACAGAGAGAGAGAGAGAGAAGGGAGGGAGGAGCAGGAAGCATCAACTCCCATATGTGCCTTGACCAGGGAAGCCCAGGGTTTCGAATCGGCGACCTCAGTGTTCCAGGTTGATGCTTTTATCCACTGCGCCACTGCAGGTCGGGCTCTTTTTATTCTTCTTTAAAAATGGGATTTTTCTATAATGATATACAGTATAGTAGAATTTTATGCATACTTTAGATTTAAAAATAACCATGTAACAATGTGCTGAGTGGCACCCTTTAACTTGGTCCAGATTTGCAGCTACAGCCCTAAGCTGGAGGAGGAATACTCTAAGTAACTAATTTTCTATATTTGGATTGCTATGAATAATCTAGTAGCCACTGGGGCCAGAAACCTGCCTACAGAGACTGTTCTGAGAAACCTGCCTGAAGGGTTGGGATCTTCCACTCCACCCCAAGACTCAACAGAGAAGTGCAGAGTTAGTAATGAGAAACAATGCCCTCCCTTCCCAAAGCCTCCCTTCCTGCTCCGAAGAACCAATTTTAAAGAGTATGGGGTGCCTTTAAGTCAGCAGGGAGGTCATTTTATTGCTTAATTGAGCATTTGTTTAGTCATGGACTTGCTGATCTGCCCTTTTCTGCTGGTGTAAGGGCTAAACAAAGTTGAGAGTGATAGTGGGGGGCAGAGGACACTATTCAATCTATTTTATATGGTCACTTCAGAGAGTAGCTGGGCTTGACCTATTTTTCCATTGTCCTGCTCAAGAAGGCTGTCAGCCAGGAGGTAAAGGGACCTCAGTAGTGGTAGAGCATAGATGGTGATTACATAGACCAGGTAGATATTCCAGGGGGTGGGCTACCTGCAGGATCCTCTGAAGAGCCCATCATATCACCCCATGAGGGAGCTGGCAGCTGCATACTTGCTAGATGCAGAGATGTTGCTGCCCAGTCAATATCCACCAGAAAAGCAACAGCAAACAGAAGACTGGGGCTGCATGTCTTAGGCAAAGGGACGATCCTCCTTCCTACTTTCAATTCTCAAGCCATAGACTCCTGGAAGAAGTAAGGGCAGGAAGTTTCTCTGAGCAGAACCAGGCTTTGTTTCTCCATTCCAAACTTTAGAGCGTATGGGTTGAATTACAGGGTGAAAAGAGCTTCAAATTGATTTTGAATCTGAAGTCTTCAAAATAACAACAGCAAAAATAAGATTTAGTCTTAATTATCTGAAGGAGAGAGGTCTAATAACACAACATCTAAACAGTTATAGACTGGGATTAAGTTCTTAAAGGATCAGTCAGGTATTGCTGCATAATAGACCATTATAAGACTTCATGGTTTAAAATAACAACCATTTATTATTTCTCAGAAGCCTACAAATTGGCTGGAGCCATTCTGCTGACCTGTAACAGGCTCAGTTGATGTCTGCGGGGCTTGTTTCTGCATCTACAGTCAGCCGAGGGTTGTCTGGAAGCTGGCTGAACTAAGATGACATCAGCGGGAAATGATTTGTCTTGGTTCTGTGTTCCAGTAGGCTAGCCTGAGCTTGTTTTCTTGGTGGTAGTAAGGATCCAAAGGAAAAAAGTAGAAACATCTGAGCACTTATCTGGACCTGTACTTGAATTTCTTTAGGGGCCAAGCTCAGAATCAGTATGGGGCGAGGATACAGCCACAGGGAAAGGGTTTAGGGAAGTATGAAAAATTGGGGTCATTAATGCAGGCGGTCTGTCACACTAACCAGGTGGGAAACCAGGTGGGAAAGGAGATTCCACAGAGGAGAGTTATGTCTAGTTATTGGAAAAAATAAAATCATTTCATATTTCTACAATGAGGAGTGGAGACCCCTGAATCAATAGGTTGCAATTGATTTGAACTATATAGGCTCCTAGAGAGAAACCATTTCTTTTATATGTTCTTTCCAATGTATGAGTTTAATAGACATCATTTTCTAATGATTCTGGTGTTTTACTTTGGGGGGAGATCACAATGAATTTGAATATATCATCTACAGGTGATACCTATATTTGATATGTCAGGAGAAAACTGTATACATAAAATGTATGGATTTGGAGATGAATGCCAGGAGATAAAATCAGGAACCTAGGAAACTAGTTGCAAGTGGCTGCCTCGGGGAGGCTGACCAGAGTGTGGAGCGGAGAGAGGACGTGGCTGCCTCAGATGGGCTGACCAGAGTGTGGAGGGGAGGAAGGACGTGGCTGCCTCAGGTGGGCTGACCAGAGTGTGGAGCGGAGGAAGGACGTGGCTGCCTCGGGGAGGCTGACCAGAGTGTGGAGCGGAGGAAGGACGTGGCTGCCTCGGGTGGGCTGACCAGAGTGTGGAGCAGAGAGAGGACGTGGCTGCCTCGGGTGGGCTGACCAGAGTGTGGAGCGGAGAGAGGACGTGGCTGCCTCGGGTGGGCTGACCAGAGTGTGGAGAGGAGGAAGGACGTGGCTGCCTCGGGGAGGCTGACCAGAGTGTGGAGTGGAGAGAGGACGTGGCTGCCTCGGGTGGGCTGACCAGAGTGTGGAGTGGAGAGAGGACGTGGCTGCCTCGGGTGGGCTGACCAGAGTGTGGAGCGGAGAGAGGACGTGGCTGCCTTGGGTGGGCTGACCAGAGTGTGGAGCGGAGGAAGGACGTGGCTACCTCGGGTGGGCTGACCAGAGTGTGGAGTGGAGAGAGGACGTGGCTGCCTCGGGTGGGCTGACCAGAGTGTGGAGTGGAGAGAGGACGTGGCTGCCTCGGGTGGGCTGACCAGAGTGTGGAGCAGAGGAAGGACGTGGCTGCCTCAGGTGGGCTGACCAGAGTGTGGAGCGGAGAGAAGACGTGGCTGCCTCGGGTGGGCTGACCAGAGTGTGGAGCGGAGAGAGGACGTGGTTGCCTCGGGGAGGCTGACCAGAGTGTGGAGCGGAGAGAGGACGTGGCTGCCTCGGGTGGGCTGACCAGAGTGTGGAGCGGAGGAAGGACGTGGCTGCCTCGGGTGGGCTGACCAGAGTGTGGAGCGGAGAGAGGACGTGGCTGCCTCGGGGAGGCTGACCAGAGTGTGGAGCGGAGAGAGGACGTGGCTGCCTCGGGTGGGCTGACCAGAGTGTGGAGTGGAGGAAGGACGTGGCTGCCTCGGGGAGGCTGACCAGAGTGTGGAGCGGAGGAAGGACGTGGCTGCCTCGGGTGGGCTGACCAGAGTGTGGAGCGGAGAGAGGACGTGGCTGCCTCGGGGAGGCTGACCAGAGTGTGGAGCGGAGAGAGGACGTGGCTGCCTCGGGTGGGCTGACCAGAGTGTGGAGTGGAGGAAGGACGTGGCTGCCTCGGGTGGGCTGACCAGAGTGTGGAGCGGAGAGAGGACGTGGCTGCCTCGGGTGGGCTGACCAGAGTGTAGAGCGGAGGAAGGACGTGGCTGCCTCGGGTGGGCTGACCAGAGTGTGGAGCGGAGGAAGGACGTGGCTGCCTCGGGTGGGCTGACCAGAGTGTGGAGCGGAGAGAGGACGTGGCTGCCTCGGGGAGGCTGACCAGAGTGTGGAGCGGAGAGAGGACGTGGCTGCCTCAGGTGGGCTGACCAGAGTGTGGAGTGGAGGAAGGACGTGGCTGCCTCAGGTGGGCTGACCAGAGTGTGGAGCGGAGGAAGGACGTGGCTGCCTTGGGGAGGCTGACCAGAGTGTGGAGCGGAGGAAGGACGTGGCTGCCTCGGGAAGGCTGACCAGAGTGTGGAGCGGAGAGAGGACGTGGCTGCCTCGGGTGGGCTGACCAGAGTGTGGAGCGGAGGAAGGACGTGGCTGCCTCGGGTGGGCTGACCAGAGTGTGGAGCGGAGGAAGGACGTGGCTGCCTCAGGAAGGCTGACCAGAGTGTGGAGCGGAGAGAGGACGTGGCTGCCTCGGGTGGGCTGACCAGAGTGTGGAGCGGAGAGAGGACGTGGCTGCCTCGGGTGGGCTGACCAGAGTGTGGAGCGGAGGAAGGACGTGGCTGCCTTGGGTGGGCTGACCAGAGTGTGGAGCGGAGGAAGGGCGTGGCTGCCTCGGGGAGGCTGACCAGAGTGTGGAGCGGAGGAAGGACGTGGCTGCCTCGGGTGGGCTGACCAGAGTGTGGAGCGGAGGAAGGACGTGGCTGCCTCAGGAAGGCTGACCAGAGTGTGGAGCGGAGAGAGGACGTGGCTGCCTCGGGTGGGCTGACCAGAGTGTGGAGCGGAGGAAGGACGTGGCTGCCTTGGGTGGGCTGACCAGAGTGTGGAGCGGAGGAAGGGCGTGGCTGCCTCGGGGAGGCTGACCAGAGTGTGGAGCGGAGGAAGGACGTGGCTGCCTCAGGAAGGCTGACCAGAGTGTGGAGCGGAGAGAGGACGTGGCTGCCTCGGGGAGGCTGACCAGAGTGTGGAGCGGAGAGAGGACGTGGCTGCCTCGGGTGGGCTGACCAGAGTGTGGAGCGGAGAGAGGACGTGGCTGCCTCGGGTGGGCTGACCAGAGTGTGGAGCGGAGGAAGGACGTGGCTGCCTTGGGTAGGCTGACCAGAGTGTGGAGCGGAGGAAGGACGTGGCTGCCTTGGGTGGGCTGACCAGAGTGTGGAGCGGAGAGAGGACGTGGCTGCCTCGGGTGGGCTGACCAGAGTGTGGAGCGGAGAGAGGACGTGGCTGCCTCGGGTGGGCTGACCAGAGTGTGGAGCGGAGGAAGGACGTGGCTGCCTTGGGTGGGCTGACCAGAGTGTGGAGCGGAGGAAGGACGTGGCTGCTGAGTTTGGATATATAGATATATTTTAGTGTCATTTGACTTTTTAAACTATGTGCTGTATTACTGTGATTAAAATAAGTAGTATTTTTTTTTTAAGTGGGAGGAGGGGAGATAGAATGTGAGGCAGATTCCCTCATGTGCCCCGACTGGATCCACCTAGCAACCCCATCTAGGTCCAATGCTCGAACCAATTGAGCCACTGGCTGAACCAATTGAGCCACTGGCTGCTGGAGGAGAGGAGAGAGGGAGGGAGGAGAAGTAGATGGTCACTTCTCCTGTGTGCCCTGACCTGGCATCAAACCTGGGGTGTCCATATGCTGGGCTGATGCTCTATCCACTGAGCCACCAGCCAGGGCCAAAAAATATTGTTTTAAGGGAAAGTCTAAATCAGAGTATCATTACTGTGCTTTTATTTACGTATAATATCTCCTATAATTTAGTCTACAGAATATAGTTCAGATGACTTGTCCAAGGTTATAATTTCTGTGTAAGTGGTTGGGTCAAAATTGAAATCAGGGTTTGTCTGCTTCCAAACACTATTGTCTTAACCCTTAACCTGTAGTTTAATATTGAATTTATCTACTTAATTAGAAGCTGAAATTTAATCTGCTCTAATCCAGAGGCTGACATTATTATGTAGCCAACACAATAGAACTGGAGCATATGTATTTTTTCCCCACAAACAAACTTTAGTTGCTCTTACCAGTATCTAGTCTTGAAATGGAAAAAATGGCTATTGAATAAATTCTTCCAGTGGGAGTAGGATGAATACCCAGCATGTCTCAATTTGCTAGAAGGAGAAAAATGTTTACTTTTATTTAATACTTTGCATACTATATTAGATGCTTAGATTTCAGATATTGGATTATAATAGGACATATATTTAGATTTTTCTTAAAAGATATACTTGTAATGTAAGGAAAACATTTACAATTAAACATTTGATTAAAAAGAACTGGCCTGTTTTCATGAATTTTTCAAGTTATCAATATACAGCTGCATTATCTTACTATATTAGGTATTAAATTTGATACAAACTTCATGTACTAATTGCCTTTAACAGTTGCTGTAGATATTTATTGCAAAATGCCCTTGAAAAGACAGATTTAATATATTAGTTTAGTACACATGGTAATTTAAAGATTAGAATATGTTAAGTAAACTGTGTGTCAAAAATAATAAATAAACTAAAATGAGTAAAATTGTCCTTAAATTGCTAGACAAGCCTTCACATTTAATGTTACTTTAATGAGTTTTGTACAGAGACTATTTAGAATAAAATTCTTTTTCATCAGATGTTGCACATATGCTTTCACTGTTTGCTTTTCTTCAAAGTAAAACTTAATGAAACAGCTAATAAAACCCAATTTTACTCTTGATTCTTGAAAGAAACAAGCCCTTGAAGTGCACTCACTGTTTATTCTTTTGCACTGGTTTTTGCTACTTTGCAGCATGTAAATTTTCCAGTAACGAAAAACAGTCAAAGCAATAAACCTTTTTTCCAAGTCTTACAAACCCAGTGTTTATATTTCTTATTTGTAAAGTGATTGCAAAAGGGAGACATGCTTTTGCACACATACAGAGAAGTTAGTTCTCAGCTCTACATGTTCACCTCCTTTTGACTTCAGGAGGGTGTAGTTTGTGTGCATTTAAATAGATCTTTATTATGTAAATAATCAAAAACAAGAATAGGGGTTTTAACTACCCTAAATAATGAGAGGTTTCAAATGAAGGGAATATGAGACTCCCGGACGGACCCTGTTACTCTCATAAACTTGAAGGTGTAGTAGATTGGAGAATAGCTTATGAAAAAGGATCAGCTTCTATGAATTAGAAATCTATAGATGGCAGATGTGTATGTACCCCAAGTGACTTTTTCACTAACCATAGTATCTGCCATTCTATGTCTCCCTGCTTCTTTATGGAGACGATTGACTCTGATGATAGGGTGGGGCTGGGTTTGTGTTAAGACGAGAGAGGCAGTATTACTCAAAGTGTGGTCTCGTCCTAGATTGGTATCAGTGCAGGAAATAAATACAGAAATTGAAAATGAATGCTAAGAAACTTGTAATTTGACAGAGTAATTTTATATCTGTCAACTATAATTTTAAAAATTGATATTGATATTGGGGGAAGCTATGCATTTTGGGGGCAGGAGGTATGTGGAAATCTCTGCACCTTTTCAAATTTGCTGTGAACCTAAAGCTGCTCTAAAAAAGTAAGTTTATATATTTTTTTAAGTTGGGGCTTGTGTTTTGTATGGTTTGAATTTTTTATTTCATTTTTTCTAGTAACTCATTTTTAGTTTTTGGTTTTTTTTAAACAAAAGTATGTGTGTAACAGATTGAAAAGAGAAATCCTGATCTTTCACCACAGATGGTTTGAAAAGCATTTGGTCTAGGATGAGATTTTCAAATGTTGATTTATGTCCCTTTGTCCCCACACATAACATGAGATAGTAAAATTTCAACAAAGAGAAAAGCTCATCATTTATAATTCCAGTACCCTAACAAAACAGTCTGATGGCACTGACTGGTTACTGAACTAAGGGTTTGGATAGTAGAACCTGAAGTGGAGATACTCTGTGTTTGCCATTAAGACAAGCCCATATGCTCTAGTGACCCCTGAGTGGGAGTTGATATTGACATGCTTGTAAGAAAATAAGAAAGCCTGACCAAAATTTGTGTTCAAATGGAGAAGGGCTATTGTCAACTTGAGATTTTTTTAAATTGAGGTAGAGTTTTAGGTGTTGGAAAGAGAGAAAAAGAGAAAGCTGAGCTATATATTACTTTGTGGCAATTTGGAAGGGTTAGGGACTTTGGACCAGCTTGGTGCATTGTGTGAGCCTTGACAACAAGCCGGAGGTAGAAATGGGAGTGTGTCAATGACAAGTTTCATTTACTTCTCAGTATTACCTAGTGTATCTTAAGTGCTACTAAAGTCACTACAATGCATGACTCTTTGGTATGCATTTTATTCATTGCTGATACTTGGGCCAGCAATCAGAATATAAAGTTGAGATTTGTGTGTTATATAACCTTGAGTCATAAAAATGTTCATGAGTCACAGAAATACAGGTTTAGAGTTAGAAGATCATATAATTCACCTTGTTTGGGATACTGCTTTATTAAAATTGCTTATGATGTGTTAGCTTTCTTTGTTATCATGCTTTGAGTTCTGCTGATGAGACTGGAGCATATTGAAAGGGTAGCTAGTGATACTGTACATCGCATTCAAGAAGCAGAGGTCCCAAGCCCTGGTTGAGCTAGGATGAGATTTACCCGGATTGCTCAAGAAGAGTCTATGGTTAGGAGAGGGAAAGATGCTGATCAGGAGAAAGCTAGAAGGTGAATACTAGATTAGAGCTTCCTAAATGCTATGCTGTGTCACATTGTTGTACCATGGACAGTCTAGTGGTTAGTTCAAGATACAGATGGTCATAGTTCATTAACACTGTTCTGAACAGCCATTCAGGAATATTATGGAATTGTAGGGGACATGATATTTTATCACTATTTGAATGGCTCCCTATGTAAACTCTTTCAATTTATTCTTTATTTTGGTCTAAAAAGTTTTATGTGCGGCAGCTCTGGTCAGGAAGTTCTTTGTAGTAGCCATAGCACTTAGCATCTATCCTTGACATTGGGCCTTGAATCATCCCAGTGTGTCTGATTACACACTTGTGATATCTTGTCATCAGTAAGTTTTTTAATATATAAAATTGTGTAAAATATGTATATAACATAAAATGTACCATTTTAATAATTTAAATTAAAAAATAAAATAATGGTAAAAAATACTTGACAAAATTTACCACATTAATTTATTTTCAAGTGGTTTAATTCAGCAGTACAGTTCAGTAGTATTCAGTATATTCACATTATTATGCAACCAGATAATTAATGTTTTGCAATAAAGATGTTGCAAAACATCTTTCTCCAGAATGTTTTCATCTTAGTAAACTGAAACTCTAAGCATAAAACAGTTCCCTTTCCCTCTTCCCCAAGCCCCAGGCAGCCACCATTCCACTGTCTGTTTCTATGAACTTGACTACTTTAGGTACTTCATATAGTGGAATCATACAATATTTGTCCTTTTCACTTAGCATAATGTCTTCAAGGTTTATCCATACTGTAGCATGAACTAATATTTCCTTCCTTTTTAAAGTGAATAATATTCTATTGTATATGTATGATATATTTTACTTAATCTATTCATTTGTTGATGAAATTTGGGTTGCTTTCAGCTTTAAAATGTTTGTTTTTTTAATGCATGTAAAATATTTGTATTTTAATTTTGTTTTCTATTTTTATTATCATCATATTATTATTATTTTACCATTTTTCCTGACTTAGAACTTTTGTATAACTATTTTTAGTACTTTCATTATAATCTTCTGATATTAAGTGTTGTGAAATAAAACATTGATTTTGTTACTTCTTGATTTATGTTCTTACTTTGCTTTTGTGTTAACAATTAGCCAAAGTCATATTATTGATAGGATTTTGCAGTGAACTATTTGTTTTTGACAACTAAAAAAATACATCTTTTTAGGAGTCAAGTAATAATTGAGTATAATTTAATAAAGTTTAGTTATTAAAAGGATTTCTAGTTTCCAAAAATAAATTTGGCAAAATATTTTTAATCATCTACCAGTGTATACATAATATATGTTTTGTGGCCATTTCAAAGTTATGATTTTTGGAATAAACAAAAAAATCAATGGTTAATCGTTTGAATTTTCATGAAACTTGTTTCTAAAATATTTCAATGATCACAGATTCCCCACTCCTGTAAATAGATTTTACGTAGTTTTAAAAGCCTATATAGGCTTTGTTATATTTAAAAAATATTTAAATTTTACAGATATCATACGTATTTTGATCTTAATGGATAACTTTTCATTAAAGCTGGAAAGCCATTTGTTTTATAGACAAACATAGTATCAAGAAAATTGAAGTCACTAGTTAGGTAATAAAATGTGAATCATTTTGAACTTGAGTGTGTGTCCTCAGTAACTTCTCTCTCAGCCTGAAATAGCCTAACTGGCATGAAAAGCTATCAGAAGAAGACAAGGTACCGAGCAAACGGCACTGGCACCTCACCACGAAAACTTATCCTGTGCAGGGAAAAACTGGAACATTTGTGAGTTTTGCAAAAGCAACAGAAATAAACCAAAGCTCTTTTGGAGATTGGTTCCAACAATAAGCTTTTTCAGTTTATTTAGATTAAGCTAAATAGACCAGTTACAAGGTTACAGCATTAAAAGCTGAAGCCAAACTGCCTTACAAGGACTGAAGCCCTCATTTAATAGCCAGTCTAGAAATTGAGGTCAATAAAGCAAAAGAGATGGAAAAGTAGTACTCCCAAATAATCTTTGTAAATGTGTTGATATGTCAGTTGATCCAGATGATTTATTATTTCAAGCAGGTATTTATTTCAGGTTGTTGAATCCAGCAGTTAGAATTCCTCAAGAGAAATACTGGGAAGAATATCAGTTCTTTGTAAAGAAGTACCAAAACAAATTACTGGGGATGAAGTGTTGAAGGTAGTAAATTTATACTTTGAAACAAATCGGTACTATGGTAGCATGCTTGAGTTTGAAGGCTGATGGAGTGACTGAAGTGACAAGAATGGGCAATGGCTGGGCATCAAGAGTTGTGAAAACACTGAGATTCAAATAATACACTGTTTTATTCACAGAGGAACTCTGTTGTGTAAAACTTTGCCTGTGTATGACTTACACATAGTTTGATGTATATAAATAAAGAATCTCGTATAACCGAAGCTGTTTCACTCACATCTGTTTTTCAGCTTCATGTGCAGAAGTAGAATTGGAATACAACTTTCCACTGTTTCATACTGAGGAGCCAGAGAGGTCTAAAGAGAATTTTGTCCAAAAGTTTATGATCTAGTAGGAGAATTAGAAACTTTTTCGTAAACAATTCTTACATTGAAGATTTGTTAAAAGGTAATCATTGGCTTGAAAACATGACATAGTTAGCTGAATGAATGAACCTAATAGAAAATGACCAGGACCTCATGATAATGTATTTACATGCACTGATAAAATTTATGAATTCAAGGCAAGAATCTGGCCCTGGAAATGTGGGGTTACAAATGATTTACTTGGGGTGTTTAGTTTATGTCACTGTTTGAATAGCAAAGAATGATTATTAAGACAAGTAGAGCAACAACTTGTATATTTAAGGAAAAGCTGCCTCATTGATTTGAAGTGCATGATTTCAGTTGTATTTACAATTCATACTCTTATAAGAAATTTTCACATTACATTTGTCAATGAAAGTAAAGGAACATCTATTTGATTTACTGAATTATGGGACTTTTGAAGTATAATTAGATTTGGATTATCCACATTCTGAGAAAGGAGTTTCTGTCATTTGTAGAAAAGTGATAAATACTCTTTTGTATATTGACAGAATGATTAACCTGGGGCTGGGGGTGAGAATTAGGATTGACTGAAATGACAATATAATACTAAGAAAATGTATTTAAGATTTTTTTCACAAAGTTTTGTATAAACACTACCCAGTTCCCCTCCACTGTATTCCATTGTACTGTTCAAATATGGCTTATTATGTGTGGCCTGATGTGAAAAGGGATAAGATGCAGGGGATTAACAATTTGGAAGGCTGAGGCAGGAATGTTAACTGTGACAGGTCTCATTCAATGACTAAGAAACTTCAGAGAATGGAGTAAAAGTGAGAACTGGGAGAGAGTCACGTTTCAGGAAATAAATTTACCAACTGGGCATGTGTGATGGGGAGGAGTCTGCTGTGCCTTATATCCTATGTGGGGGATAAGGATCAGCAGTGGTGGGAGGAGGGGCTGGCAGTGGAGGGGAGGTGGCAGGAGGAGGATGAACCGGAATGAGCTGGATTCAGCCAAGTAGCTATTTAGGTGGTTTCTGAATTACATAGAAGAATAAAGTCCTGGGAGGAAAATTAGATTATCCTAGTCTTCTCTAACTCATTCATGGGGATAGGTTTATTGAGTTGACTATTGATGGAGAAACCTATTTTTTTTTTTTTTTAAGAAACACTCATTAACAATTATTTAGTGTCAGGCTCTATTCTAAGTGTTTTGTATGTATAAATTTCTGTTTATCTTCACACTGGTTGGTGATTGTTGTCATTATTATCCCATCTTACAGATGAGGTAATTGAGGTCCAACATTGTTTTTGGCAGAGCTGGGATATGAACTCAGGCAGTCTGTGTACGTGTCTCTATGTCATACTGCTTTTCAAGTCCCTGGTAATACTAACTACCGATCTCCTTCTGAACTCCTATCCCTGGTCCCAAGGCAGACTGTTCCATGGCTTGAGCCTTCTCCTTTGGAGGATGTGGCCTACAGTGGATGCTACATACAGTAGGGCCTCCTCCTGAACTAGGATTTGAATATTGCTGCACCCTGGTTCAGTTGCTCGTTTGGGGAAAAGCTGAAAATATAGTCTGATTTTCAAATGTTATAAGAACATTTACTCTGTAGCAGCATATCATTTATGTAGCTGTGTGAATATGGTGGCCACTAGCCACATGTAGTTTATTTAGTTTGAAATTTAAATTGAATAAGATGAAAAAAATAACAATTTGGTTCCTTGGTTGCAATAGCCACTTTTCAGGTGGCTGCTGCCTACTGTTTTGTACAGCACAGAGGACATTTCCATCATCGCAGCTGGTTTTATTGTCTGGTAGCATTCTCAGGTCTTCAAGTCTGCTACATCAGAAGTAAGCACTTCTTTCCTGTTGGCTGTTAACTCCTCAGGTTGTGTTACTTCATTGGTTGGCCCCATTTATTTTGTCTTTCCTTATTTGTAAATGACAGCAATATCAAAGATAGTGAGGCAGACTTCTGCATACGCCCCTACTGGGATCCACCTGGCAACCCTGTCTGGAGCTGTTGCTCAAGTTAGGGCCTGAGGCTGACCCATTTCGACCAACCAAGCTATCCTCAGTGCCCTGGGCTATATTCAAACCAATTGAGCCATTGGCTATGGAAGGAGAAGAGGGAGAGAACGGGGGAGGAAAAGCAGATAATTCCCTGTGTGCCTTGACCGGGAATCCAACCTGGGACATCTGTACACTGGGTGGACTGACACTCAATCTACTGAGCCACTGGCCAGGGCCATTAGTTGCTTTCTTAAACAGTTCTTCATTACTGTTGACCTTGCTCTCCTTACCTTATTCTGCTATCACAATTACAAACTGAGTTCTGTAAAATCTCTGTGTAATAGCCTGTCACACTTTGGCTCCTACTGAACTTGAAGGTATCTATAGCTCTTAAGGCTTAAAATTGTGCATTACTGTTAAGCAAAAACTCAAGTATTTGTATAATTGGATTTTTAAGCCTAATTTTTGGATTTTATTTTTATTCATAATGAATATTATTTCATGTTTGCCTGTTGTGACTGAGGTTTTTTTTTAATTAAATCTTGATTTGGTCACCTAATAAACCATTATTATTATTATATCCAACTTTAATAAGCATACCATTACAGATTTGCTAAAAGAAGTTCTGTCAAACTGATCTTTTATTTCCTTTTAAGAAGGTTACCAGATTGGCATGATGGTAGAGAAACTGAGTTTGATCTCAACCAATTTATTTAAAATGTTTGCAGGGAAGGCAATTAGATTTGTAAGGAGTACAGAAATCATATCAAATATAAAAAACCTGAGAATATTAAATCTGTAGAAAAATAGACTATTTTAGATATTCAAAAGACTGTGCTGATTGAGTAGTGTTGACCAGAAGGAGGATTTTGTTATCAGAGGAATTTATCAAGGTTAGTTATGAGAAATACAAGGTATTATTAGTGTTCAGGGGAACAACATAAGTTCCCAAGACCTTGGAGCAGCACCACATAAGAAGGAGTAACTGCAGGATATTTCCATTCTGTGACCACCTAAGTGAAGTGAGCCAAAAAACACAGTGGGAATTAAACGAAGTAGGGTTAAGTTTTCATTAAAGGCTATGCTTTGCATTCACTACTCCTGGTTGCCCTGGAAACAGGGCTTTCTTGAATACTAATGACATTATAATGAGAAAAAAATATGCAGATACAGTAAGTAGTAATTAGAGGTATAGCCATACATGGAGTAGTAAGTTCACCTTGGGAAGGTCTGGGGAGGAGCTGGTGAAAGATTTTTATTGAAGACAAAGGAAGACTAGAAGGAAAGAAAGAAAAAAAAGGAAGGAAGGAAGGGAGGGAGGGAGGGAGGGAGGGAGGGAGGGAGGGAGGAAGGAAGGAGAAAAGAAAAGAAAAGAAAAAAGAAAAAAGAGGGAGGGAGGGAGGGAGGGAGGGAGGGAGAGAAGGGTGATGAAAGGATGACAGAGTTACACATAAAAGGGTTAAGTTGAATCTGTGTAGAGCACATGCTAGCTTTTGTCTCCCACAAATATCTGTTACTTCTTTTTTTTTTTTTTTAATTTTATTTATTCATTTTAGAGAGGAGAGAGAGAGAGAGAGAGAGAGAGAGAAAGAGAGAGAGAAGGGGGGGGAGGAGCTGGAAGCATCAACTCCCATATGTGCCTTGACCAGGCAAGCCCAGGGTTTCGAACCGGCGACCTCAGCATTTCCAGGTCGACGCTTTATCCACTGCACCACCACAGGTCAGGCTCTGTTACTTCTTTAAGCAGAATTTAGTCGAAGTCATGAAGTTATACAACCCCATTGTCTTAAAGAGTCTACCTGTTGGCATCACTGTATGGAAAGAATCTTAGCTGTATTTGCCTTAGGTTTGGAGCGATGTAGCAGCCTGCTACTTGGAACGTTCTCTCTGCCCACACTGGGCAGGGCTGGGCCTGCTCAGACAAAGTAGTAGGGCCAAAATATGTAGCCAAAAGTCAGTCTTGGTATAGAAAGAGACTCAATTCTGTGTTGCTTCAGATGAGACAGGTAGGAACAATGAGAGACTACGTTTGCTTAATATAAAGTGTAACTTATATTAATAGTAATACATTCTTTCTATGTCACTGGAAATGTGTCAGGAGATGCTGGGTGACTGCTTCTCTCAGGTATGATACAATAGATAGGATTTTTGATTTGCACAAATGGTTAGACTCACAGTCAATGAGTCTGTGCTCAGTTTCATTCTTTTCCCTTTATTTTTTTCAGGCTCTTCTTTTCTGTCTCTTCTATTTTTATACCATGTGTCTGTGTAACTTTAATGTTGTATTGCCTGCTTCACATTATCCCAATTCTTTGATTTATTTTCTTGATGTCTACTAAACCATAGATCATTGATTAGAAATCTTCAGAAATAACCATCAAGATTCATAGACTTACTATTCTTTGTCCTTTCTCAATTAAAGAAAAGTTTGAAAATTTCACAAGAAATGCACATATATACTTTTATAAAATTTGCACTAGTATACTATTAAAAATTCAAGTATTATAGATGCGTATATGGTAAAAATGTTTAAGTCCCTTCCAGCTGCATCTTACCCATTCTGCAAACTTCCAGCCCCAACTTCTCTGCAAAGCCAGTGTTAAGAGTTTGGGGAGTAAATGTCAAAATTTCTTGGTAGGCACTTCTGTATTTGGTTATTATATATTATAATCTGGACTATTAAGCCATTATTAATATCTAACGCTTACTGAGTGATTGATATATGCCAGAAATTGACCTTTTTTGTATATTAATTTATTTACTCCTTAGAGCTTCCCTTTGATGGCTTTTATAGCAGGGAAAGGAAGGTCAAGAGAAGTTAAGAAACATGTCCAAGGTTACAGGCCAAATTCATATCCCAGGAAGTCTGATTTGAAACTTATGCTTTCTCTCATCACACAATCCTCAGAGATGACGTCAGAGAAATGGCACCGTAAGGAGCGATACTGATAAATCTTATCAAAAATTCAACAAGATCTTCAACCAGAGACAAAAAAATCTATCCTTGGAGCCTCCAGAAGTTCCACACTAAACGTGAAGGCAGAGGTAGCAGCAACCCCATAGCTGGATCATCAGGAAGCTACTAATTCAGGAAGGAAAGACTAGGAGAGAGGCTCCAGGAAAACAGACTCTCTCATTGTCGGAGCCTGCAAATGCTAATGAGCCTCGACTGCCAACGAGACTGAAGCCCAATATATGAGATCGCCATAGAGACTTAACTGCAAACCTCTACCTAAGCATGCCACAGGGGCAGAACCCGGGATACAGAGTCACCAACCAGGAAGAGGGAGAGAGAAGAAAAAGCAAGAAGATAACCTCTCAAAATCAAGAATAATCCACAGACCCAATCCCAATCCCATTTTATTATATTTGTTTGTTTGTTTCTCTTATCTTCTTGTCTTGATTATTTTCTTCCTCTTCCAATTTGGTCGTTTAATTCTCTGCTGGTCTTACTCTCCCCTCTCCTTGAACTAAACTACCCATAAGTGTTACATCTCCCATTATCTTTCCTTCTTCCTTTCTTTCTATGAGGGTTGCACTCCAAAACCCTCAACTTTCTATCTCTCCTTTTATTCTTTTTTCTTCTTTTTGTGTTTTCCTCTTTCTTTTTCTCTCTCTCTCTCTATTGTAGTTTCTTTTTCTCTCCTTTTCTTTTCCTCTCAAGCAAACCTCAATCACGAACAAATTACTTTATCTGGGACTCAAATTTTTCTTTGTGGCACTTTGGGTTTTTTTTACTTCGCCTTTTTAACTCACTAGCAGTGCTCCCATCCCTGGCTCTCCATTTTATCTAGTTCTTGCTCCACTAAATACAATAGTAATTTTTTAATTTTTGCCCCCTTTTTCTGTTTCCCTCTTATTCCTCTCATCATACCTCTTAGTCAACCATCACCTAAAAGCAAATCATTTCATTCTTGACCCAATTTTTTTCCTTTTTTGCATTTTGTGTGTCCATACCCCCTTTTCTGCCCCTTTATCACTTCTCCCCAACTCAGGTTCTCCATTATAGGTAGTTTTTGTTCTATTTAGCACAATATAATTCACAGTTCACCACAAGATTTTCTCAAGAAGGAGGGGAGAGGAGAGGAGAGGGAAAAAAAGGGGGGTGGAATAATAAATTTATTTATTATTTTTTATTTTTTTAACTTTTTATTCTTTATTGATTCTCATTAATACTATCACAAAACCACCCTCAGATGCCATGAAGGAAAAAAGAAATCGAATATCATGGATACAAAAGACAGAGAGGTAGCACAGATAGATGAGGAAAAATCTATGGAGAAAAAATTTATTATATTGGAAACCTTGGAGCTAAATGACAGAGAATTTAAAACAGAAATCCTAAAAATACTCAGAGATATACAAGAAAAAAAAAAGGCAATTTAGGGAGCTCAGAAAACATCATACGATCCTACCTGCTCTGCGGGTAACATATACATATATGTCTTTCCAAATATATTGGGAATCAATCATTCTTATGATTATTATTTAAATAGTTTTTTTAGACATAGATAGTAGTTGAGGTCATTCCATATCAATAACTTACCACTTTCAGATATTTTTTAATTGCTACATTTTTTTAAATTATAATTTTATTTTTTTAATGGGATGACATCAATAAATCAGGATACATATATTCAAAGATAACATGTCCAGGTTATCTTGTCATTCAATTATGTTGCATACCCATCACCCAAAATCAGATTGTCCTCTGTCACCTTCTATCTAGTTTTCTTTGTGCCCCTCCCCCTCCCCCTTTCCCTTTCCCTCTCCCCCCTACCCCAGTAACCACCACATTCTTATCAATGTCTCTTAGTCTCACTTTTATGTCCCACCTACGTATGGAATAATGCAGTTCCTGTTTTTTTCTGATTTACTTATTTCACTTCGTATAATGATATCAAGTTCCCACCATTTTGCTGTAAATGATCCGATGTCATCATTTCTTATGGCTGATTATCCAGTCATCTATTGACGGGCTCTTTGGTTGTTTCCATGTCCTGGCCACTGTGAACAGTGCTGCAATGAACATGGGGCTGCATGTGTCTTTGTGTATCAATGTTTCTGAGTTTTTGGGGTATATACCCAGTAGAGGGATTGCTGGATCATAAGGTAGTTCTATTCTCAGTTTTTTGAGGAACCACCATACTTTTTTCCATAATGGTTATACTACTTTACATTCCCATCAACAGTGTATGAGGGTTCCTTTTTCTCCACAGCTTCTCCAATATTTGCTATTACCTGTCTTGTTAATAATAGCTAATCTAACAGGTGTGAGGTGGTATCTCATTGCAGTTTTGATTTGCATTTCTCTAATAACTAAAGAAGATGAGCATCTTTTCATATATCTGTTGGCCATTTGTATTTCTTCCTGGGAGAAGTGTCTGTTCATGTCCTCTTCCCATTTTTTTATTGGATTGTTTGTTTGTTGTTGAGTTTTATGAGTTCTTTGTATATTTTGGATATTAGGCCCTTATCTGAGCTGCTGTTTGAAAATATCATTTCCCATTTAGTTGGCTGTCTGTTTATTTTGTTATCAGTTTCTCTTGCTGAGCAAAACCTTCTTAGTCTGATGTAGTCCCATTCATTAATTTTTGCCTTCACTTCTCTTTCCTTTGGAGTCAAATTCATAAAATGTTCTTTAAAACTCAGGTCCATGAGTTTAGTACCTATGTCTTCTTCTATGTACTTAATTGTTTCAGGTCTTATGTTTAGATCTTTGATCCATTTTGAGTTAATTTTAGTACAGGGGGACAAACTGTAGTCCAGTTTCATTCTTTTGCATGTGGCTTTCCAGTTTTCCCAGCACCATTTATTGAAGAGGCTTTCTTTTCTCCATTGTGTGTTGTTGGCCCCTTTATCAAAAATTATTTGACTATATATGTGGTTTTATTTCAGGGTTTTCTATTCTGTTCCATTGGTCTGAGTGTCTATTTTTCTGCCAATACCATGCTGTTATGATTGTTGTGGCCCTATAATATAGTTTGAAGTCAGGTATTGTAATGCCCCCAGCTTTATTCTTTTTCTTTAGGATTGCTTTGGCTATTCGAGGTTTTTTATAGTTGCATATAAATCTGATGACTTTTTGCTCCATTTCTTTAAAAATGTCATTTGAATTTTGATGGGAATTGCATTAAATTTGTATATTGCTTTGGGTAATATGGCCAACTTGATTATATTTATTCTTCCTAACCAAGAACAAGGAATATTCTTCCATCTCATTATATCTTTTTCGATTTCCCTTAACAATGGTTTATAGTTTTCATTATATAAGTCCTTTACATTCTTTGTTATGTTTATTCCTAGGTATTTTATTTTTTTTGTTGCAATCGTGAAGGGGATTATTCTTTTTTGAGTTCGTTCTCAAATGTTTCATTGTTGGCATATAGAAAGGCTATTGACTTCTCTATGTTAATTTTGTATCCTGCGACCTTACTGTATTGGCTTATTGTTTCTAGTAGTCTTTTTGTGGATTCTTTGGGGTTTTCGATGTATAGGATCATATCATCTGCAAAAAGTGATACCTTTACTTCTTCTTTACCGATATGGATGCCTTTTATTTCTTTGTCTTGTCTGATTGCTCTGGCTAGAACCTCTAGTACCCCATTAAATAAGAGTGGAGAGAGTGGACAACCCTGTCTTGTTCCTGATTTAAGGGGGAAAGCCTTCAGTTTTGTGCCATTTAATATGATGTTAGCTGATGGTTTATCATATATGGCCTTTATCATGTTGAGATATTTTCCTTCTATACCCATTTTGTTGAGAGTCTTAAACATAAAATTGTGTTGTATTTTATCAAAAGCCTTTTCTGCGTCTATTGATAAGATCATGTGGTTTTTGTTCTTTGTTTTGTTGATATGGTGTATTACGTTAACCGTTTTACGTATGTTGAACCATCCTTGAGATTCTGGGATGAATCCCACTTGATCATGATGTATTATTTTTTTAATATGTTGTTGTATTCGATTTGCTAGTATTTTGTTTAGTATTTTAGCATCTGTATTCATTAGAGATATTGGTCTGTAGTTTTCTATTCTTGTGCCATCTTTGCCTGGTTTTGGTATGAGGGTTATGTTGGCCTCATGAAATGTGTTTGGAAGTATTGCTTCTTCTTCAATTTTTTGGAGGACTTTGAGTAGAATAGCAACCAAGTCTTCTTTTAATGTTTGATAAAATTCGCTGGTATAGCCGTCAGGGCCTGGACTTTTATTTCGGGGGAGGTTTTTAATGTTTTTTCTATTTCTTCTCTACTAATTGGTCTGTTTAGACTTTCTGCTTCTTCTTGACTCAGTCTAGGAAGGTTGTATTGTTCTAGGATTTTATCCATTTCTTCTAGGTTGTTGAATTTAGTGGCATAAAGTTTTTCATAGTATTCTACAATAATTCTTTGTATATCTACAGTGTCCGTGGTGATTTCTCCTCTTTCATTCTGGATTTTGTTTATATGAGTTCTTTCTCTTTTTTCCTTGGTAAGTCTTGCCAAGGGTTTGTCAATTTTGTTGATCTTTTCAAAGAACCAGCTCCTTGTTCTATTAATTTTTTCTATAGTTTTTCTGTTCTCTAATTCATTTATTTCTGCTCTGATTTTTATTATCTCCTTTGTTCGGCTGGTTTTGGGTTGTCTTTGTTCTTCTTTTTCTAGTTCCTTAAGGTGGGAAGTTAAGTGGTTCACTTGGGCTCTGTCTTGTTTGTTCATATATGCCTGAAATGATATGAACTTCCCTCTTATCACTGCTTTTGCTGCATCCCATAGATTCTGATATATTGTATTGTCATTTTCATTAGTCTGTATATATCTTTTGATCTCTGCACTTATTTCTTCTTTGACCCATTCATTTTTTAAAAGTATGTTGTTTAGTTTCCACATTTTTGTGGGATTTTTTTCCTCTTTTTTGCAGTTGAATTTTAGTTTCCAGGCTTTATGATCAGAAAATATGCTTGGTAGAACTTTGATTTTTCTGAATTTGCTGATGTTGTTTTTGTGGCCCATCATATGGTCAATTCTTGAGAATGATCCATGTACACTGGAGAGAAATGTATACTCAGTCACTTTGGGATGAAATGTCCTGTAGATGTCTATCATATCCAGGTGCTGTAGTGTTTTGCTTAAGGCCACTATATCTTTGTTGATTCTCTCTTTGGATGACCGATCTAGAGCTGTCAGCGGTGTATTGAGGTCTCCAAGTATGATTGTATTTTTGTCAGTTTTTGTTTTAAGGTCAATAAGTAGCTGTCTTATATAATTTGGTCCTCCTTGGTTTGGTGCATATATATTAAAGATTGTTATGTCTTCTTGATTCAGTATCCCCTTAGCCATTATGAAATGGCCATTTTTGTCTCTGAGTACTTTTGCTGTCTTGTAGTCAGCATTATCAGATATGAGTATTGCTACGCCTGCTTTTTTGTGGGTGTTATTTGCTTGGAGTATTGTTTTCCAGCCTTTCACTTTGAATTTGTTTTTATTCTTGTTACTTAGATGAGTTTCTTGTAGGCAGCATACAGTTGGATTTTCTTTTTTAATACATGCTTCTACTCTGTGCCTTTTTATTCTTATGTTATTCTTTTTGATGGAGTCAGATAATTCCTATAGGGCTATCTCATTTTTTTAAATTTTTGAGTCTCTTTCTTCTTCTCTCTGTTGGGCCTCAAGTTGCTTCTCTTTTATGTCACTAATCCTACCTTCTATCTGGCCTGTTCTATTAGCTAAGCTTGTTACCTCGTTTTTCAGCTCATGTATTGAGTTTTTCATCTCTGTTTGATTTGTTTTTATAGTTTCAGTTTCCTTGGAAAAATATATTCTTTGTGTTCATTGAGTTGTTTTCTGAGCTCCCTAAATTGCCTTTCTGTGTTTTCTTGTATATCTCTGAGTGTTTTTAGGATTTCTATTTTAAATTCTCTGTCGTTTAACTCCAAGGTTTCTAATATATTAAATTTTTTTCCATAGATTTTTCCTCATCTCTCTGTGTTACCTCTCTTTCTTTTGTATCCATGATATTTGATTTTCTCTTCCTTAATGGCATCTGAGGGTGGTTTTGTTGATAGTATTAATGAGATTTAATAAAGAATAAAAAGTTAAAAAAATAAAAATAAAAAATAAAATTTTTTTAAAAAAATAATTAAATAAAAATAAAATAAAATAAAAATTTTTTTAAAAAAGGAAAGTATCCCTCCCTCCTTTTTTTCTCTCCTCTCCTCTCCCCTCTTTCTTGAGAAAATCTTGTGGTGAACTGTGAGTTATATTTTACTAAATAGAACAAACAATGCCTGTACTGGAGGGCCTGAATTGGGGAGAAGTAATAAAGGGGCAAAAAAAAAAACAACAGAAAAAAGGGAGTACGTACCCACAAAAAGCAAATAAGGAAAAAATTTGGGTCAAGAAT
Organism: Saccopteryx bilineata; assembly: GCF_036850765.1. Classification (NCBI taxonomy): domain Eukaryota; kingdom Metazoa; phylum Chordata; class Mammalia; order Chiroptera; family Emballonuridae; genus Saccopteryx; species Saccopteryx bilineata. Next base: position 207,613,219 of record NC_089493.1, read on the forward strand.
AAAATGATTTGCTTTTAGGTGTTGGTTGACTAAGAGTTATGATGAGAGGAATAAGAGGGAAACAGGAAAATTGGGGGACAAATTTAAAAGTTACTATTGTATTTAGTGGAACAAGAACTAGATAAAATGTAGAGCCAGGGATGGGAGCACTGCTAGTGAGTTAAAAAGGTGAAGTATAAACCCCCCGAAATCCAGAAACATAAGTTTGAGTCCCAGAGAAGATAGTTTGTTCATTATTCAGGTTTGAATGAGAGGAGACGTAAAGGAGAAAGGAAGAAACTAATATTGAGCGAGAAAATGAGAGAGAGAAAAAAAAAAGAGGGTACCACTAAAAGAGGAAAAAAGAAAAAAGAGGAGAGAGAGAGAGAGTTAAGGGTTTTGGAGTGCAACCCTCATAGAGAGAAAGGAAGAGGAAAGAAAAGATAATGGGAGATGTAACACTTATGGGTAGTGTAGTTCAAGGAGAGGAGAGAGTAAGACGGACAGAGAGTTAAACAACCAAATTGGAGGAGGAAAAAAAGAAAAAAAAATCAAGAATGAAGATAAGAGAAAGAAATGAACAAATATAATAAAATGGGATAGGTTATAATGTCTGCGGATTATTCTTGATTTTGAGAGGTTATCTTCTTGCTTTTTCTTTTCTCTTTCTCTTCCTGGTCAGTGACTCTGTACCCCGGGTTCTTCCCCTTTGGCCCGCTCAGGTAGAGGTTTGCAGTTGATAAGTCTCTATGGCGATGTCATGTATTGTGCTTCAGTCTCGTTGGCAGTCGAGGCTCATTAGCATTTATAGGCTCTCTCTCCGACAGTGACAGAGTCTGTCTTCCTGGAGCCTCTCTCCTAGTCTTTCCTTCCTTAATTAGTAGCCTGATAATCCAGCTATGGGGTTGCTGCTGCCTCTGCCTGGATAGTAAGAGGCTCAAAGAGCTGACCACTCCTCACTCTATTCCCACTCAGCACAGGGCTCTGGGTAAGGCTCAGTCAGTCAGAGCTGCTAGCATAATCAGGCAGGGCTTCTGCCCACTCAAAGACCTCTGGCTCTGCCACTCTGTCCAGTAACATGGGTGGGCACCCACTCCTGGGGCGTTTGGAGGAAACTCTTGCTCACTATTCGTGCGTGCAGACCAGGATATCAGGCCGGAAGTTTCACCCTCTGAGTGAAACCCCCTCCCACATGGAAAAGTTGCAGCGTTGGAATTGGCTCTTGCTCCTTCCCCGTGCGCAGCTCCCTCTGGGCTCTGGGGTGGCTCAAGATTCCGCTTTTGGTCCACACAGATGCCTCTGACTCTGCCCCTCTATGGGATAACATGGGCTCCCACTCCTGAGGTGCTCGAAGGAATCTCTTGTCCTCTCTTCGTGCGCACCAACCAGGATATTAGGCCAGCCGCCTCACCCTCTGAGTTAAACCCCTCCCGCATGGAAAAGTTGCAGCATTGGAATTGGCTCTTGCTTCTTCCCTGTGTGCGGCTCCCTCAAGGCGCTGGGGCGGCCCGGAGATTCCGCTTTCGGCCCACACAGAGTCCTCTGACACTGCCTCTCTGTGGGATAACACGGGCGCCCACTGCTGAGGCAGTCGGAGGAATCTCTCGCCCACTATCTGCGCGCGCCGACCTGGGGATCGGGGAAAATGGCTGCCCCACTTGTCTTTCTTTGTCTGGGTTTGGCACAAGTATTAGCTTGTACTGACCGGGTTGCCACAGGCACAGTTTTTCCCCGGCTTGCATCTCCGTGCCACAGCCTGGTTTGGCCGTTTGTGCTGCGGCCTGGATCTATTCACCCCCTTTGCCCGCCTCAGTTTCTATATTCTCAGTTCCCAGTGAAAGCCGGCCTGTTTAGGTTAATGAGGAAAGCGGAGCATTTCTTACTCCCTATTTCCTTCAGGGTTTGATTATATATTTAGGCAATTTTTCGCTCGATTATTCCTTCGGGTTTATTGCAAAACATCTGGAGGCTTCAAGGATAGGTTTTTCTGTTTCTGGTTGAAGATCTTGTTGAGTTTTGGGGGAGATTTATCGGTATTGCTTCCTACCGCGCCATTACGCTGACGTCATCCTAATTGCTGCATTTTATTCCCTTGTTCAGATGCACCATAATTTAAGCATTTCCCTATTGGTGGGCATTTAATTTCACTACTACAAACACTTTAATACATGTCCATGCAATACAACTTTTATGTGTACTTATATATTTCTGCAGAATAGGTAGTTCAAAATAGAACTGCTGAATGAAAGAGCATGCCCACCTTACATTTTGACGGATCCTGCAAAATTGGCACATTATCACTCCCTTCTTGAAATATTCTTTGCTTGTCTTTGGGGACACTGACCTCTTGATGTCCTTCTACCTTGTGATTGCTTCTTCTTAGCTTCCTCTGCTGTTTCCTCATCATCTCCCAACAGCTCAACACTGAAGTGCCCCAGGCCTTCATCTTTGGACTCTTTTTTTTTACACTAATTAAACTCACTCCCTAGGAGATCTTATCTAGCTCCTTGGCTGTAAATACTATATATTCACCAATGATGCTTGAATTTATATTTTTAGCACCTCTTATGCCCCTAACTTCAGGCTTTTATATCCAGGAACCTAACTGACATGTCATTTGAGTGTCTATGCGATATATTTAACTCATTTTTACTTAACCTTACCCCATCTTCCCCCAACCTCCCCAACCTGCCACATTTCAGTAAATACTGGCTTCCAGTGTCTCAGGACAGGAACTGGGATTCCCCTCAAGTCTTTCTCTTGCATCTCATCTTTAATCCTTAGGACTATTAACCATTTTCAAAATATATTTAAAATCAACCACTTCTCACACCACCAACTGCACCACTTTAGCCTAAGCTGCCATCATTCCTTGCCTGGCTTATTGCTATAGCTTCTTAATCAATGCTTACGTAGAATTTGGTTTCTAAACAGCAGCTAGAGTGATCTCTTAAAAACGTGAGCCCAGTCAAATAACTCTGTGACTCAGAACCCTCCAGTGACTGCCAGTTTTAGTCAGAGGCAGAAAGGCATCTTCCTAATCCTATCACTCTCATTTATATTATTGATAGATTGATGGATTGATTGATTTTAGAGAGAGAGGAAGGGGAGGAGAGGGAGAGAGAGAGAGAGAGAAATAGATCTAGTGTTCTACTTATCCATGCATTTATTGGTTGATTCTTGGATGTACCATGACCAGGGATTGAACCCACAACCTTGGTGTATTTGGACAATGCTCTAACCAACTGGGCTACCTAGCCAGGGCCTAATCCTGTAACTTTCAATCCCTTTTACCCTAATTTATTTTATGCACTTAAAACCACCTGCTCTACATATTTAGTTATTTGCTATCTTTTCTACCTTGCCCCTGGCTCTCCAGAATGCCAGGTTCATGAGGGCAAGAACTTTTGTTCGTTTTGTTCACTGCTGTATTGCTAGGGCCTAGTACAGCACATTGCAGAAGTAGGAGTTATAATATTTATTGGATGAAAGAATGACAACGTGGACAACATTTCTCTCCAGATGGTAGCAATTTATAGTCCTATCAAAAAGTAAATGAGTATGCCCATTTTCTCATACTCTCTATATAATTAGATATTACTGGTCTTCAAAAAAAATTTTTTTTTAAATGATGAAAAATTATATATTGTTTTGTTTTGCATTTTCCTCATTGCAGTGTTGTTAAGCATATTTTCATATGCTTATTGGTCACTGCTGTTTCTTCTAGGAATGTTCTGTTTATGCCCTTTGTTTTACTGTGGTGTTGTTTATCTTTGTAATATTGATTTGTAAGAGTATCTTATATGTTATGACTATCGATCTTTCATTTCCTATGTATATATATTGCAAATATTTTTTTCCAGACTGTCACTTCTCTTTTAACTTTGTTAATAGAGTCATTTATCATACCAGTCTTTTGCTTCATGGGTTTTGAGTTGGTTTTGCTCAGAAAATCCTTCTTAACTTCAAATTGTGAAAATATTCTCTTGTAATTTTCTCTAGACCTTTATTATCTTATTTTTTATATTTTAGAGCTTTAAGCCACCTGGAATTTATTTTGGAGATTTTGTGATGTGGCAATATAGTTTATTTTATTTAATGCTGAGCCAGTTCGCTTTGTATTTATTATTGACTCATCTATTCTTCCATCAATGATACAAGATTCTCTTTTTATCATATATTAAATTTCAACATGAGTCTATTTCTAGACTCCATAGTCTAAACTCTAATCTATTTTTCTTTTCTGTTATAGTAACATCGGTTTAATTATTACTAGTGGTTTTTAGTTGATTTTGGTATCTGATAACACTACCATTCTTTAATCTCTTAAAAAAATTTAACTACCTCTGTGCCTTTTTAAGATAAATTTTAGAATCACTTTATAAGTTTTATAAAAAAATATGGATTTTTTTCATGTCCTACGATAAAGTTGTGGAGTTTTCTTGACATGATAGGTATTTTCCTGGATATTTGACAATTTTTGTTCATACGAAGAATGATCTAGTTTATCTTTATGATTTTAATTAATTATTGCTACATACATTAAATTATTTTTATCTGTTGATCATTTTTTTGGCCATTCTCTAGAATGCTTGTTTTTACTTTTTCTGTTGATTCTTAGATTAAGCAAAAAGATTGAAATCAGCTGCCATTCTATCTTTTCTTTTACAAGAACGTTCTCCAGACAGTGAGCTGTGACACTTATTGGGCTCACCTTATATATTTCCCTCCTCTTAGAGATCATTGTCCTTTACTGTCTGTGTCTGATATCTGAAAACCATGATTTCACATATTTTTGTTTTGTTTTCTAGCTGTTTAAGATGAGAGGATAAATATAGTCTTTGTTGTTTCTTCATGGCTAGAAGACCAAAGAAACACTAAGAAGAATGCAAAAGTTCTTGGAGGGTACCCATGTGTTCACCCATTGTATGAAATGAGATATGATATGTAAAGATTTTAGGCTAATACATTATTAGATATATGATTATCAATTCAGGTGGTCTGTTCTCAAGCAAGCACAAGGTTGGGAACATCACAGTGGGAGAATAAGACTATTTTGTGTAAATGAAGGACAAGAGGTATTAAAGGAAGAGTCTCTGAGATTTGTAGCATAAGTGTGTGGTGAGGTGGTGTGCCTCTGCTCCTGCTGTCACATGTGTCAGCCCAGCTTTGACACAGCCCTACCAATGCAAAGGCAACAGACTTTCTTCTGAGCCTTGCTAATGCTCAGCATGGGAAGCAGGAGTTCTGATGGGAGGTACAGAAGGACAGGGCATTCATTGTAAGAGCTTTAAACTTGCACAGGCTTGGAATGGAAATGACTAGGAGGGCAGAGATTGTGACTCATTCTGGGAAATATGTCAGGAAACTTTTGTTACATTAATAACAAAGGCTGAGTGGATAACATCCAGCCTGTCTCCTTCCTCTTTTCCCTCTTCTCTGCTGACAGTGTGTGTCTGCCATGTGTCTGGTATTGAACCAAGTACGTAGTGGATATTGGATGCTCTTGTTGGTAAGTAGAATGACTCCAGTAAAGTCTCCAATCACACATTATCTAGACCCCATGGATAAAAGCAGTGATTGTACTACCATGAAGCCTTTTCTAAAAGCTTGTAGTACCTCCATTCCCATTTTTGGTCAAAGTCCTTTTGGCTTCCAGCAAGAACCATGAGAATATGGCCTAGTGTCCTTAAGTTGGAACAGCTTCTGAAGCATTAGCCACTGATACTGTCCTATCTTGGCTGTTCTTCTGGGGAAGCTGATTTTGGACTTCTAGTTTGCAGATCTGGAGCTGTGAGAGAATGCATTTCTGTTGTTTTAAGCCACCCATTTTGTGGTACTGTGTATGGCACCATGCCAGGAAGGAGCCTTTCTTTCTCACGTCCCTGTTCCTTCTTCCCACCCTCAGAGCAGAACCCTTCTCTGAGAACTGCTGAAGCTCAGGCACCCTTTAGTTCACAAGAGATGGGAAAGCTAATAAATTACTTGTACTGCTTTACAAGAATGGTGCTTTGATTTCAAAGTGACAGCTTGCTACCTTGATAATTTTCTACTGTCAGACTATCAAATTTCTTTCAATTTACTTTATTAAGTACAGATTATCTTAATACTCTGAAGTCTCTTGAATAATTCTCTTATAACAAGTAATATTATACAAATTATTTATGAAAGGAATAAAATTTGGGGTAACTTTCCATCTAGAAATCAAGATGGGAAAGGTTAGAACTTGAGTTATCTATTATATGTTCTTTTTCTTATCTTCTCTATGATATTGGAAAAGCAATAATAAACCTTTGAGAACATTTCAAGTAGTGCAAACAAATACGGTAAAATCTCTACAAACTTATACTGGAAATAGAAACAAAGACAGAAACAAATTACTCCAACTGGCTCCAGTATCCCCTCCAATCAATTATAGATTTCATTGGCCAGTCCTTGGGCACAAATAAGCAAGAATGCTCGGATAAGGCAAAACCAAACTATTTAATATAATGAAAAGTATGAGGGCACACATAGAGGTCCATCTATGAGCTGGAAATTTGAAACTCAAAATGGGCAAGTTGGAAAACCTGAGAACCAAACATTATTAAAAAGTGAAAGAGGTAAAAGACAATGAAATCCAACAAATACTTAATAGTGAAAACTTACATTGTAGAAAGATCTGTTGAAAGTGTTAATAAGGAAAATGGAACCAGTGTGATCCAAATTTCTTTTGATGCTTTGGCTCTAAGAAAAGAAAGGGATTTAACATCATTTAAACTGCGACCACTTTTTAAAAACCTGTATGGAATAAGCAGGCTGTGTAAGTACATGTGTTTACCTATGCATATGTGCTTACCCTCAAATAAAGTCTCTAAATGGCCCACTAACCTCTTCTGCCTCACAAGTGGCTGATTCTCTGCTCCTTATTCCTTAGGGCCACTGGCATTGTTATGCTTTGACCTGTATTCAGGGAAGAGGGCAGGGGTGTGTTTTATTGCTTATCTAAGAAGTGGAGAGGGCTGGAGGTGGTCCTGCCAGGAAATGGGAAAAGGACTATTGTAAGAAAACTAACTTCTTGTACAGTGGAGCACAGTGCTGGGATTCTCAGCATGTCTTTATTGAATGGAATTGAAAATTGAGGCCCTAAATGGCATAAAACAGTGTCCACTTAAAAAAAAAGTGAAGGTATGCTATAATTAGGTAGCAACTTAGGAAAGAAGTATTGGCCTTATTTTGGTTTACCAACTAGATAGTTTAAAAAGGAGACAAAATGAAAAACAAAAGTTAATGTTGTAAGTTAAAACATTTATGGTTCTTAGAGTAATATTAATTGCAGAAAGTGGAAGGAAAATTTTAATGAACTTTCCTTATTCAGTCTCCCTAGCACAATACATTATTTTTTCTTTCATGGGTTATACCTTTATTTTACATTATTTTATTTAATTTTCACAAGAAGAAAACAATACATAATTATTGTAAAAATTCTAATAATATATAGATATAAAATACAGATGAAAGTATTTTTCCCTCTCCCTTGACTCAATTCTGTAGTTTCTTTGGTGCAGATGTAACTATATATATGTGCAGTTACAATGTATATACATAAATAAGATTTTTGTCTGTAACTTACGGTTTCCATCTAACATTACATCATGCACATTTTTCTTTGTGAGCATATATAAAACCATCTCATTATTTCTAATAGCTGCTTAGTACTCCGTTATAAGAATGATTTAAATTTGTTTAATGAAACCCTTATTGATGAAGAATAACTTCTTAGTTATTTCATATTCTCATCCTCATAACTTTAAACAATATATTTTACTTCCTGTTTTTTCATCTTTGAACAATAACAGTTGATCTCTACTGTGGTAGATGAGGAACTTAGTGCATATATACTATCCCTCACATTTCTTTCTGTCCTTCCCTCTGATTTTTAAATTCATTACATTATTATTTTTATATCATCAATATTTATAATATTTAGATTCTGTTCAGTAACTGTAATTAGTCCTCTGTGCTTTGTTTAGGTTGATTAGAAATTTAAACCTATTAAAAGTATGTAATGCATATGCTAATGTAAACAAGATTCACTGCTGAATTAAGTATTGTGATAGAAGGCAGGATAACCCTCTGAGACACTGCTGCTGAGGAAAGAATATTTCAGGTAAAAATCCTATAGATCCTCTTTTATTTCATTCCATGAACAGGTTAGAAAAAGCTCTTTTAAACTGAGCAGAGCTAGATAATCTCTAGTCAAAGACCAGTGATTAAAATGTTTTTGTGTGGTTTAATTCCCAGCTATTGAACAAATGTGTTCAGTAGGCATTCACATGTTAGATCACAAAGATAAAAGCAATAATGAATACTACAAAAAATTAAAAAGCAATATTATAAGACTAAGGAAAATTAGAGATATACATCAAAGGTGAAATATGTTATATCTTTACTTTCACTTTTGAGTTTTTAATTTCTTGAGTTTTAGGTCTCTTGAATTTTATCTGAGTCTTAAAGCCAACAGTTATTTCGACTAGATGTGGTCATTTTTTTAAATTAAATTTATTGGGGTGACGTTTGTAAAGGCTATATGGGTTTTGAGTGTACAATTCTATTATACATAACTAGTATATTACATCGTACGTCCACCACTAAAAGTCAAATCTTCTCTCACCATATATTTGACCCATGTTTTACCCTTTACTACCCTTCCCACCCCTTCTCTCCAACCACCATAATGTTGTCTATATCTGTGAGTTTCAGTTTTTATATCCCACATATGAATGAAATCATATGGTTTTTAACTTTTTCTGCCTGACTTATTTCACTTAGCATGATATTCTCAAGATTCATCTATGTTGTTGCAAATGGCAGTATTTCATCTTTTCTTATGGGTGAGTAGTATGACATTGTATAAATGCATCACATCTTCTTTATCCAGTCCTCTATTAAAGGACAGTTCAGTTGTTTCCATGTCTTAGTCACCATGAATAAAGCTACAATGAACATAGGGGTGCATATGTCTTTAAGAATAAATATTTTAGAGTTTTTCCAGTAGATACCCAGAAGAGGGATTGCTGGGTCATGTGGTAACTCTATTCTTAATTTTTGAGGAACCACCATACTGTTTTTTATAGTGGGTATACCAGTTTATATTTCTACCAGCAGTGAATGAAGGTTATTTTTTTGCCATAACATCTCCAGTACTCGTTATTAATTGCTTTATTGATAATAGCCATTCTAACAGGTGTGAAATGGTATCTCACTGCAGTTTTGATTTACAATTCCCTAATAGCTAATGAAGTTGAACATCTTTTCATATATCTGTTATCCATGTGTATTTCTTCTTGAGAGAACTGTCTATTCATGCCCTCTGCCTATTTTTCATTGGTTTGTTTGTTTGTTTGATATGACTGGTCACTCTTGAGATTGACGCTGAGACATTCGAATCAGCCTTGGCTAGAATCCACGCATGCATTTAGAAAGTGTAGTAGTATCAAAAATTGAAAGCCGAGTTAGCCAGATTGGGTGGGTATTGGGCGTGGGAACGAAGAAGAAACATAGTACCATGTTCAGAATTGTGTGCTGCAGGATCTCTAAATCTTCAACAATTACTTTCTTTACCATCTACTTTGGCATTTAAAAAAATGGACAGATATTAGTTTAATATTTGACCTACTCAGTGTGAGCTTTGCTTTTCAGCAGCAGTTTTACCCTTTTATGGGTCCAAGATTAATTAGCTTTGGGCAGCTACTGGTAGTTTTGGTTGATCATTCACCAAGGGGAAAAGTTTGAGATCTGTGGCCTGTTCCTCAGGGTTTCATTAACCCTGATGGTCCTGTTTGGTCAGTGCCAGGAGTGACCTAGACAATTTCACTTGTCTTAATTCTTCTGCAGTGGCCTTGCTGACCCCGTGCTGCAGCTGCTTGTTCTGGGCAGTTAAGTTCAGTTCAAGTCCTATCTGCAATACTTTATTCCACAGTACAGCTGAGACTTAGATAACCACCCAGTTATTTCAGATAACAGTGTTTTTCTAGAGAAGATTGTTGAAAGCTTATTAAAACCCCAGAACAGAAGCCATATACCTGGTTAGTTGGATTCCAGTAGGCATAATGTAGCTTCCTGGGTGGCATAGCCCATGACAGTTTGTAAGAAAGAAGACTTAAACATGTTTTGTTAGGAAATCCTTAGATCTCCTTCCAACGTGCAGTTAGCAGGAGCCAGAAAACCTGGTTATCTCTCTGGGGTTCTTTAAAGCCTCAGGACACTCTCCCTAGAAGTCCAGATCAGAATGTGGTGGAGCAGTGTGAGGCCTGGAGGCGCATGTTCAGAGAGCAGAGAGCACAGTATTTGTTTAACACGAATTGTTATTTTATAGGCAGAAAAGGATTTGTATATTCCTTCCTAACACTCACATCTTCTTCATTCAACCCTCAGAGATCACCACCGATATCAGTGACTTGAAGGTCTTTTCAGATGTAGTCACTGCACATATAAGCATATGCATTTATATTTAAGCAAATGGTAGCTAGCATAGTATACGTGTAGATATTGTTCTACACATCTTTTTTTTGTTGTTGTTGTTTGTTTTTTTGTTTTTTGTATTTTCCTGAAGTGATAAGCAGGGAGGCAGAGAGACAGACTCCAGCATGCCCACCAGGGGGCGACGCTCTGCCCATCTGGGGCATTGCTCCATTGCAACCAGAGCCATTCTAGCGCCTGAGGCGGAGGCCATGGAGTCATCCTCAGCACCTGGGCCAACTTTGCTCCAATGGAGCCTTCGCTGCAGGAAAGAAAGGGAGACAGAGAGGAAGAAGAGGGGGAGGGGTGGAGAAGCAGATGGACGCTTCTCTTGTGTACCCTGACTGGGAATTGAACCCGGACTTCCACACCCCGGACTGATGCTCTACTGCTGAGCCAACCGGCCAGGGTCTTCTGCACATCTTTTTAAAAAATGTAATGACCTATCTTGACTATTCCATAACAATAGTTATAGAACTTACTCATTTTTATGCCTGCATAGCATTCTATTATTTGCATATACCATAATTTATTTAAACAACTCTCACTGATAGGTATTTAGGTTATGTCCAATATTGTGTTATGAAAACAATGCTTTAATATATACATATTATTGTATGATTTCTATTTCCTAATATTGAAGTATATTTGTAAGATAAATTTCTAATAGAAGTATTTCTGGGTAGAAGATACATACATTTTAAATTTGGACTATTATTGCTAACTTGCTTTTCAGGGAGGTTATACTAATTTAAACTACCCTGCTCCTAACAATGTATGAGAGTACATACCTATTTTATCAATGTCTTTAGTGTATTTCATGCTTTTTGATCTTTGCCAATCTAAAAAAAAATGATATCACATAACTTTAATTTGCATTTTTATGGTAACATTGAACATATTTTTATGTGATTAAAATCCATGAGTACTTCTCATTAGTGAGCTATCTGTTTATATTTTTTTCTCACTATCTTATTGGACTGTTGACTTATTATTTTGTTGGAACTATTAATATATTAAGGGAATTAAAACCATTTATATATTGGCAAAAGCAGTACTTTAATGAGCTGCAAATAACTTTTTCACTTTCATGTTTGACTTTTGACATTATGATATTAAGACTTTTTTCATTAAGTAGAATTTATTAGTATTTCATGAATTTTAGGTTTTAATTACTTAAAAATTTTTTTAAAAATTAATTTTACTGAGGTGACATCAATAAATTAGAATACATATGTTCAAAGAAAACATGTCCAGGTTATCTTGTCAATCAGTTATGTTGCATACCCATCACCCAAAGTCAGATTATCCTTCGTCACCTTCTATCTAGTTTTCTTTGTGTCCCTCTCCTGCCCCTTTCCGCTCTTCCCCCCCCCCCAACCACCACACTCTTGTCAATGTCTCTTAGTTCCTATTTATGTCCCACCTATGTATGGAATAATGCAGTTCTTGGTTTTTTTCTGATTTACTTATTTCACTTAGTATAATGTTATCAAGATCCCACCATTTTGTTGTAAATGATCCGATGTCATCATTACTTCTGGCTGAGTAGTATTCTATAGTGTATATGTGGCACATCTTCTTTATCCAGTCATCTATTGAAGGACTTTTTGATTGTTTCCATGTCTTGGTCACTGTGAACAATGCTGCAATGAACATGGGGCTGCATGTGTCTTTACGTATCAATGTCTCTGAGTTTTTGGGGTATATACCCAGTAGAGGGATTGCTGGGTCATAAGGTAGTTCTATTTTCAGTTTTTTGAGGAACCACCATACTTTCTTCCATAATGGTTGTACTACTTTACATTCCCACCAACAGTGAATGAGGGTTCCTTTTTCTCCACAGCCTCTCCAACATTTGCTATTACCTGTCTTGTTAATAATAGCTAATCTAACAGGTGTGAGGTGGTATCTCATTGCAGTTTTGATTTGCATTTCTCTAATTACTAATGAAGATGAGCATCTTTTCATCTATCTGTTGGCCATTTGTATTTCTTCCTGGGAGAAGTGTCTGTTCATGTCCTCTTCCCCTTTTTTAATTGGATTGTTTGTTGTTGAGTTTTATGAGTTCTTTGTATATTTTGAATATTAGGCCCTTATCTGAGCTGTTGTTTGAAAATATCATCTCCCATTTAGTTGGCTTTCTATTTATTTTGTTGTCAGTTTCTCTTGCTGAGCAAAAGCGTCTTAGTCTGATGTAGTCCCATTCATTTATCTTTGCCTTCACGTCTCTTGCCTTTGGAGTCAAAAATCATAAAATGCTCTTTAAAACCAAGGTCCATGAGTTTAGTACCTATCTGTTCTTCGATGTACTTTAATGTTTCAGGTCTTATATTTAGGTCTTTGATCCATTTTGCATTAATTTTAGTACAAGAGGACAAACTGTATTTGAGTTTCATTCCTTTACATGTGGCTTTCCAGTTTTCCCAGCACCATTTGTTGAAGAGGCTTTCTTTTCTCCATTGTGTGTTGTTGGCCCCTTTATCGAAAATTATTTGACCTTATATATGTGGTTTTATTTCTGGACTTTCTATTCTGTTCCATTGGTCTGAGTGTTTATTTTCTGCCAATATCATGCTGTTTTGATTGTTGTGGCTCTATAATATAGTTTGAAGTCAGGTATTGTAATGCCCCCAGCTTTGTTCTTTTTCTTTAGGATTGCTTTGGCTATTCGGGGTTTTTTATAGTTCCATATAAATCTGATGATTTTTTGTTCCATTTCTTTAAAAAATGTCATTGGAATTTTTATTGGAATTGCATTAAATTTGTATATTGCTTTGCGTAATATGGCCATCTTGATTATATTTATTCTTCCTATCCAAGAGCAAGGAATATTCTTCCATCTCATTGTATCTTTTTCGATTTCCCTTAACAATGGTTTGTAGTTTTCATGATATAAGTCCTTTACATTCTTTGTTATATTTATTCCTAGGTATTTTTTTTGTTGTTGTTGCAATCATGAAGGGGATTATTTTTTTGAGTTCATTCTCAAATGTTTCATTGTTGGCATATAGAAAGGCTATGGGGTTTTGTATGTTAATTTTGTATCCTGTGACCTTACTGTATTGGCTTATTGTTTCTAGTAGTCTTTTTGTAGATTCTTTGGGGATTTCGATGTATAGGATCATATCATCTGTAAAAAGTGATACCTTTACTTTTTCTTTTCTGATATGGATGCCTTTTATTTCTTTGTCTTGTCTGATTGCTCTGGCCAAATCCTGTAGCACCACATTAAATAAGAGTGGGAGAGTGGACAACCCTGTCTTGTTCCTGATTTAAGGGGGATGGCCTTCCGTTTTGTGCCATTTAATATGATGTTAGCTGATGGTTTATCATATATGGCCTTTATCATGTTGAGATATTTTCCTTCTATACCCATTTTGTTGAGAGTCTTAAACATAAAATTATGTTGTATTTTATCAAATGCCTTTTCTGCATCTATTGATAAGATCATGTGGTTTTTGTTCTTTGTTTTGTTGATATGGTGTATTACGTTAACCGTTTTACGTATGTTGAACCATCCTTGAGATTCTGGGATAAATCCCACTTGATCATGATGTATTATTTTTTTAATATGTTGTTGTATTCGATTTGCTAGTATTTTGTTTAGTATTTTAGCATCTGTATTCATTAGAGATATTGGTCTGTAGTTTTCTGTTTTTGTGCCATCCTTGCCTTGGTTTTGGTATGAAAGTTATGTTGGCCTCATGAAATGTGTTTGGAAGTATTGCTTCTTCTTCAATTTTTTGGAAGACTTTGAGTAGAATAGGAACCAAATCTTCTTTGAATGTTTGATAGAATTCACTAGTATAACCGTCTGGGCCTGGACTTTTATTTTTGAGGAGGTTTTTAATAGTTTTTTTTATTTCTTCTCTATTAATTGGTCTGTTTAGGCTTTCTGCTTCTTGACTCAGTCTCGGAAAGTTGTATTGTTCTAGGATTTATCCATTTCTTCTAGATTGTTTTAATTAGTGGCATACAGTTTTTCATAGTAGTCTACAATAATTCTTTGTATATCTATGATACATGTGGTGATTTCTCCTCTTTTATTTTGGATTTTGTTTATATGAGTTCTTTCTCTATATTCCTTGGTAAGTCTTGCCAAGGGTTTGTCAATTTTGTTGATCTTTTCAAAGAACTACCTCCTTGTTCTATTAATTTTTTCTATAGTTTTTCTGTCTTTTATTTCATTTATTTCTGCTCTGATTTTTATTGTCTCCTTTCTTCAGCTGGTTTTGGGTTGTCTTTTTTCTTCTTTTTCCAGTCCCTTAAGGTTGAAGTTAAGTGGTTCACTTGGGCTCTCTCTTGTTTGTTCATATAGGCCTGAAGTGATATGAACTTCCTTCTTATCACTGCTTTTGCTGCATCCCATGGTTTCTGATATGTCATATTATCATTTTCGTTTGTCTGTATATATCTTTTGATCTCTGCGGTTATTTCTTCTTTGACCCATTCATTCTTTAAAAGTATGTTGTTTAGTTTTCACATTTTTGTTGGTTTTTCCCCCTCTTTTTTGAAGTTGAATTCTAGTTTTAAGGATGTATGATCAGAAAATATGCTTGGTACAACTTCCTTATTTCTGAAGTTGCTGATGTTGTTTTTGTGGCCCTACATATGGTCAATTGTTGAGAATGATTCATGTACACTGGAGAAAAATGTATACTCTGTCACATTGGAATGATATGTCCAGTAGATGTCTATTGTATCCAGGTGCTCTAGTGTTTTGTTTAAGGCCAATATATCTTTATTGATTCTCTGTTTTGATGACTGATCTAGAGCTGTCAGCGGTGCAGTGAGGTCTCCAAGTATGTTGGTATTTTTGTCAGTTTTTGGTTTAAGATCAATAAGTAGCTGTCATATATTTTGGTGCTCCATGGTTTGGTTCATATATATTAAGAATTGTTATGTCTTCTTGATTCAGTGTCCCCTTAATCATTATGAAATGACCATTTTTGTCTTTGAGTACTTTTGCTGTCCTGTACTCAGCATTACCAGGTATGAGTATTGCTACGCCTGGTTTTTTTGGAGTTTGGAGTATTGTTTTCCAGCCTTTCACTTTGAATTTCGTTGTATCCTTGTTGCTTAGATGAGTTTCTTGTAGGCAGCTTACAGTTGAATTTTTTTTTTGTAATCCATTCTGCTACTCTGTGCCTTTTTATTGGTGCGTTTAATCCATTTACATTTAGTGTAATTATTAAGACTTGTGAGTTTCCTATTGCCATTTTATACATTGCTTTCTGTTAGTTTTGTGTCTTGTTTGGTTCTTCTCTTTCGTTTTTTTATCTTTTGTTTTGGTTTGGTTGTATTCCATACATCTTTCCTCTGTTGGTATCTTTTTTAATCATGTGTTTCTGTGGTGGTTTTTTCAATGGTAGTTACCATTAAGTAATAAAAAGGGTGCCTACCCTGTTCATTGTAGTGCACTATCTTGTGAGTACTTTTGAACTCCATCGTCCTTTCCTACTTTTAATCTTCATCCTCTCCCCATTTTTGTTGTTGTTGCAGTTTAAATTTGGTTTGACTGTGTTCTTGGTGGAGCTTTTACTTGTGGTTTTGTTTTGTTTTGTTCTTTTTATCTGGTTGGAATACCCCCTTTAGTAATTCCTGGTGTGGGGGTTTTCTGATGATAAATTCCCTCATCTTTTCTGTATCTGTGAATGTTTTTATTTCTCCTTCATATTTGAAGGATAGTTTTGAGGGGGTATAGTATTCGTGGCTGAAAGTTCCTTTCTTTCAGGACTTTAAATATTGGGGTCCACTCTCTTCTAGCTTGTAGAGTTTCTGTTGAGAAATCTGATGATAATCTAATGGGCCTTCCTTTATACATTGTATTCTTCTTTTCCCTTGCTGCCTTGAGAATTTTTTCTTTGTCATTGGTTTGTGCCAATTTCATTATGATGTGCCTTGGAGTAGGTTTGTTGGGGTTAAGAAAACTCGGAGTTCTGTTTGCTTCTTGAATTTGAGGCTTTAGTTATCCTCACAGGCTTGGGAAGTTCTCACCTATTATTTGTTTGAATATATTCTCCATTCCATTTTCCCTCTCCTCTCCCTCTGATATACCTATTATTCTTATGTTATGCTTTTTGATGGAGTCAGACAATTCCTATAGGACTTTCTCATTTTTAAAATTTTTTGAGTCTCTTTCTTCTTCTCTCTGTTGTGCCTCAAGTTGCCTGGCTTCTTTTTCACTAATCCTACCTTCTATCTGGCCTGTTTTATTAGCTAAGCTTGTTACCTCTATTTTCAGCTCGTGAATTGAGTTTTTCATCTCTGTTTGATTTGTTTTTATAGTTTCAATTTCCTTGGTAATATATTTTTTTGTGTTCATTGAGTTGTTTTCTGAGCTGCTAATTTGCCTTTCTGTGTTTTCTTGTATATCTCTGAGTATTTTTAGGATTTTATTTTAAATTTTCTGTCACTTAGCTCCAAAGTTTTCAATATATTGAAGTTTTTTTCCATAGATTTTTCCTCATCTATCTGTGCTACCTCTCTGTCTTTTGTATCCATGATATTCGATTTTCTCTTACTTAATGGCATCTGAGGGTGGTTTTGTTGATAATATTAATGAGAATTAATAAAGAATAAAAAGTCTAAAAAATAAAAATAATAAAGAGAAGTAAAAAAAATTATTATCTCCTTCTTTTTTTTCTTCTCTTCTCCTCTCTCCTCTTTCTTGAGAATATCTTGTGGTGAACTGTGAATTATATTGTGCTAAATAGAACAAAAACTACCTATAGTGGAGCGGTCTGAGTTTGGGAGAAGTTATAAAGGGGCAAAAAAGGGTTATGGACTCTTAAAATGCAAAAAAGAAAAAAATTTGGTTCAAGAATAAAATTGATTTTTTTTTTAGGTGATGGTTGACTAGGAGATGTGATGAGAGGAATAAGAGGGAAACAGAAAAAAGGGGAAAAATTATAAAATTAGTACTGTAATTAGTGGAGCAAGAGGTAAATAAAATGGAGAGCCACAGTTGGGAGCACTGCTAGTGAGTTAAGAATACGAAGTAAAAAACTCCCAAAGTGCCACAAAGAAAAATTTGAGTCACAGATAAAATAATTTGTTCACGATTGAGGATTGAATGGGAGGAAAAGTAAAGCAGAAATGAAGAAACTAATATAGGGGGAGAAAAAAAAAGAAAGAGGAAAACACAAAATGAAGAAAAAAGAAGAAAGAGGGAGAGAGAGAGAGAGAGAGAGAGAGTTAAGGGTTTTGGTGTGCAACCCTCATAATGAGAAAGGAAGTAGAAAGAAAAGATAATGAGATATGTAACACTTATGGGTAGTGTAGTTCAAGGAGAGGAGAGAGTAAGACCAGCAGAGAATTAAACGACCAAATTGAAAGAAGAAGACAATAATCAAGACAAGAAGATAAGGGAAACAAACAAATATAATAAAATGGGATAGGTTATAAAGTCTGTGGATTATTCTTGATTTTGAGAGGTTATCTTCTTGCTTTTTCTTTTCTCTTCTCTTCCTGGTCTGTGACTCTGTACCCCGGGTTCTGCCCCTGTGGCACGCTCAGGTAGAGGTTTGCAGTTGATAAGTTTCTATGGCGATGTCATATATTGGGCTTCAGTCTCATTGGCAGTCGAGGCTTATTAGCATTTGCAGGTCCCACCAATGAGAGAGTCCATTTTCCTGGCATCTCTCTCCTAGTATTTCCTTTCTGAATTTGGAGGTATGGGGTTGCTGATGCCTCTGCCTGGAGAGTAAGAGGCTCAAAGGGCTGGTTAATCCCCACTCTATTCCCACTCAGCACAGGGCTCTGGGTAAGGCTCAAGGAGTCAGAGCCCCTAGCATAATCAGGCGGGGCTTCGGCCCACACAAAGACCTTTGACTCGGCCCCTCTGTCCGGGAAACACGGGCACCCACTCCTGGGGGAATCTCTCGCCCACTCTCTGCATTCCTTAACCAGGGGATCAGGCTGGCCGCCTTTCACTCGCGGTGAGGCGCCCCACCCGCACAGAAAAGTTTGAGCATAGGAAATTTTGCTCCCATTCACTTTCCGTGCGCTGCTTTTCGGGGCACAGGGGCGACCTCAAGACTCCGTTTCAGCACACAGAAAGGCATGTGACTCTGCCCCTCTGTCCAATAACATGGGCACCTACTCCCAGTCGAATCTCTCACCCACTGTCCATGCTCTCCGACCAGGATATCAGGCCAGCAGCCTCTTACTCCGAGTGAGGTGCCCTGTCCACACGGAGAAGTTTGAGCATAAGGAATTTCGCTCCCGCTCCCGTCCCGTGCGCTGCTTTTTGGGGCACAGGGGCAACTCCTAGATTCCGGTTTCAGCCCACACAACGGCCTCTGACTCTGCTCCTCTGTCTGGTAACATGGGCGCCCACTCCTGGGGCTCTAAGAAGAATCTCTCGCCTACTATCTGCACGCTACGACCAGGAAATCGGGACGGATGGCTGTCCCAAGTGTCTTTCTTTGTCTGGACTTGGCGCGAGGGTTAGCTTATGTTGTCTGGGTTGCCACAATCACAGTTTTTCCTCGGCTTGGATGTCCGTGCCACAGCCTGGTTTGGACGTTTGTGCTTCATTCTGGTTCTATTCACGCCCTATGCCTGCCTTAGCTCCTATACTCTCAGTTCCCAGTGAAAGCAGCCCTATTTAGGTTAGTGAGGAAGGCGTAGTGTTTCTTCCTCCTTATTTCCTTTGGGGTTGATTATATATTTAGTCAATTTTTCGGTCAATCATACCTTCTCCTTTAGTGTGGAACTTCTGAAGGCTCCAAGGATAGATTTTTCTGTCTCTGGTTGAAGATCTTGTTGAAATTTTGGGAAGATTTATCGGTATTGCTCCTTATGGCGCCATTTCTCTGACGTCACTCTAAAATGTCTTTTTAATACTACATATATGTATACTGCTCACAAAAATTAGGGAGTATTTCAAAATGAATATGAAGCGATATATCCCTTAATTTTTGTGAGCAGTATATTTATATTTTCCAATGTTTTCATCTAGCATACTCATGGTATTATTTTTCTCATTTAAATCTTTATTTCTTATTTTGGTATAAGGTACAGGGCATTCTTTGTAGATAACTTGAGGAGTTTTGACTGTGAGGAAGTGCACTCTTTTTTGTTAGTGATGTCTGGATTATAGCATTTCCTGAATTATGAAATTATGGAATTACAGAGGAGTGGGTGAGAGCTGGACAAGTTGTCAGAAAGTAGGGTTGGAGGTGATAGTGAAGAGCAGTTAAAAAGCAGTCTCAGCACATCACAGCTCCATGCCTACTATCCACAGAGGCTAGTTTAGCACCTGGAGAGCTTCAAGTGAGCCATGGTATTCCTGCAGATTGGGAACTCTTGGTGGCTCTAGAGTAAAACCTTTTCCTGCCTCTTCTAGATTCTGTTGGTTGATGGCAATCCTTGTCATTTTTTTGGCTTGTAGATACACCAATCCAATCTCTGCCTCTGTCTTCCTGTGGCCTTTTCACCTGTGTGTGTCTCTATTCTTATAAGGGCAATCATTTGGATTTAGAGTCTACCCTATTTCAACATGGCCTTATCTTAACTTGATTACATTTGCACAACCCTATTTCCAAATAGGGTTACGTTTACAGGTTCCAGGTAGACATGAATTTTGGGATACACTATTCACCCCAGTACAGTTTCCTAAATACAGATACTCTTGCAAGCATAGTTGACAAGACACAAATTTTAAAAAATGTTCAATATTATATTGCTCACAAACACTAAAATGTTTTTAATTTTCTTATTTTATTTTATAGTTAAAAACTAGATTTTTGAATCTTAGTAAAAGTATTTAAAGGAATTATGTGTTTTTTAGTTGAAATGCTATTTGGTTTTTTTTTTTTTTCTGCATCAGATTAAGTAACCACATTTAAAATTTTATTTTTATTTTATTTTTTTATTTTTTTCTGAAGTGAGAAGCAGGGAGGTAGAGAGACAGACTCCCGCATGCGCCCGACTGGGATCCACCTGGCATGCCCACCAGGGGGCAATGCTCTGCCCATCTGGGGCGTTGCTCTGTTGCAACCAGAGCCATGCTAGCGCCTGAGGCAGAAGCCACAGAGCCATCCTCAGCGCCCGGGCCAGCTTTGCTCCAATGAAGCCTTGGCTGCAGGAAGGAAAGAGAGAGAGAGGAAGGAGAGGGAGAAGGGTGGAGAAGCAGATGGGTGCTTCTCCTGTGTGCCCTGACTGGCAATTGAACCCAGGACTTCCACACACTGAGTTGACACTCTACCACTGAGCCAAAGGGCCTGGGCACCACATCTTTTAAAATTACAATTATTTTAAATCTGTTATAATGTGAATGTTAGTGTGGTGATTTGGAAAAGAATTAATAATTTTCATTGATATGTGACTATGTTTGGGTATAAGGAAGTATTACATTTTTACATGACTTTATTGAATTCAAACAAGTTTTGCTTAAAAAAAGGTAGCACTGACTGCGATTAAATGAAGATCATATGTTAGTGTATCTAAGAACAAGTGTAAGAAACAGGAGAAAAATGCATCTGGTGAAGGACTTGGATATTATCTTGTATAGGAGCATTTGAAACTGGTGGTAATGTCTTCAACTCTTTGAAGAATGGCTCTGTAGCAAAGAGTTTAGATTCCAGAGGGAAGAACTAGAACCAGTAAACTAAATCAGTACAATATAAGACAAAACTTTCCCATTGAACAGTATACTGTGTACCAAAATGGAGGTGGCGGTGGTGTAAGGGAGTAAAGAGCAGTTTCTTGGGAGTTCTCAGGCAGGTGTTATATTATTACCTGCCAGGGACATTTTAATAGACATCTTGCCTTGATCAAGAAATTCAAATGGAAAGTTCTTAGTTTCAATATCTGTTGAAAGTTCTTCTAAAATTTCTTTTTCTAGATATGTCATGAAAATCAGTATTACTTATGTGACAAGTTACTTCTGTAAGTTCATATGCTTTTTAACAGCTACCAACCTAAAGCTTTGCTCTGTGACTTCTGTGCTAAGGTGTGCTTAGGGGAAAAGCTGGGGGGCATTAATTGAAGAGAAGGAGAAGTATCAATTAGTGAGAAAGGTGGGGAATTAAAATTTCTATTTATTGAATGAGTGCATATATATTATCTAATCTCACTGAACATGCTAAGTTCTTTATTGCTTGGCACTTATGTGTAGCTGTAGTTCATAGAATGATGAATTCTTAAAATAATTGGTATTTTCTTATGTATTTTTGATGGAATACAGGACTGTTCTGATGGATACATGTCCAAAATTCATTTTCAAGTTAAAAATGGGACAGTGGCGTCACATCCAAGGACACCTTCCCAAGCACAGACCTGTCTTCCTGTGGAGGTGAGTGACTTAACATGTCCTGTTCTCTTTTTTCAGTCTTTGTGAAGTTTAAAATTTAAACCTATTAAGTATATATTTTAAAAAATTAACTGCCATTGGATCTGAAGCCGGTGGTTGATAAACAAGTGAACGACATTTGTCAGGAAGTATTTTCTTCTATAATTTTAAATTTTAATTTAATTTAATTTTTTTTTAATTTATTGGGGTGACATGGGTTAATAAAATTATGTAGATTTCAGGTGTGTACTTCTGTAACACATCCTCCGTGTATTGTACTGTGTGTTCACTGCCCCAGGTCAAGTCTCCCTCCATCGCCGTTTCCCCCGTAGACCCTCTTCTACACCCCTTCACCCACTTAATCTCTAAGTTTTGGTAATCAGTATACTTTTGTCTTTGAGGGTTTTGTGGGGTTTTTTCCTTAATCCTTTTACCTTTCTTTTTTTTTTTTTTTTTACCAGTCTCCCCCTGCCAACAGCTGTCAGCCTGTTTGTTCTCTTTCTCTATGAGTCTGTTTCTATTTTATTTATTAGTTTATTTTGTTCCTTAGATTCCACATATTAATTAGTGAAATCTTATAGTATTTGTCTTTATCTGACTGGCTTATTTCACTTAGCATAATACTCTCCAGGTCCATCTATGCTATTGGATAATGTTGAATATTCTATAATATTGAAAGCAGGAGTTGTGGTGATGTTGAGATCCACTCAGTCTATGCATATTGTAGTGAGCCTTTACCCTTTGGCTTCCATACATGCATTCCTCCCATTGCCTATTGATGTTTCTTCTGTGAAATCCCTTAGGATAACAATACGGACCTATCCCTCTGCTACTTAACAACTGGCTGGGAACTTCCTTGCTTAGTTTGCCTTTAACTCTCTTTCCTATGCTCTTTTAAATATACTAGATCTAGGTCTCATTCTGTACTTGACTTGAAAAATCTTGCTAACTTAAAATTTAATATGATGATAATGCCTTAGTGGTTTTCTGGGTTATTTCTAATTTAATTTTTATCAAAATATAAGTAGCCTTATTGTACTTGTTATTTTAATAACAACTACAATATATCTTCACTGTTAAACAATAGAGAAATATATAAAAAGAGTAAAAAATTTTCATTACATACTTCAACTGGAGGTAACTACTATTAAAATTTAATAAATACCCTTCTACATGTTTCTGTCATGTACACACATACATCCCTGTGTTTTTCAATGAACATGTATGTATATCATGTATATCATGGACATCTTCCCATATCAGTAAATGTAGAATTCCATTATTCTGTTTTAATGGTTCCATTACATTCCATCCTATGGATGCACCATAATTGTGTGGACCCCATACTGAAGTAAAATACTTGAATTCTAAAAAAAAGAATTTTGGGGGCTGTAATTGCTGCAACCCAAAGGAAGAAATCTCTTAGAATTGCTCAGAATTCTGAATACCTTGGTAAAATGGGTGAGTAGACTTTAATTTATTTTTAACTTTTTGCAAAGAAAGAACTTTTCCTCAAGAGGTATTAAATCAGACATGCTTGGCAGTTGGCACTGGCCTATCTATGACACTGGCCTAGAAGTGACTGTGCCAATAGAATTTGGCTTTGCAAGTTATTCCTGAGGGTATTGTGCTTGGTAATACATTAAGTGCACCCAGTGGTTGCTCAAATCTTGATTATTGCTCCATGGTTTGAATATCCAACATCAAATCAGAAGCCAAGCAAGTTAGGAAGCTTTTCAGTTTATTATATATTGACTTAAAAATGCACATGGAAACAATGATTTAAAAGATGAATTACTAGCTTTTGCCTAAAAAGCTGGCAGAGATTAGAAAAGCTCTAAAAAGTGGTGTTGACAGTGAGAGGGAACTGACACTTTCTGGTTGATTTTTTTTTTTTTTTTTTTTTTGTATTTTTCGAAAGCTGGAAACGGGGAGAGACAGTCAGACAGACTCCCGCATGCAACCGATCGGGATCCACCCAGCAAGCCCACCAGGGGGCGACGCTCTTCCCACCAGGGGGTGATGCTCTGCCCCTCCGGGGCGTCCCTCTGTTGCGACCAGAGCCACTCTAGCACTTGGGGCATAGGCCAAGGAGCCATCCCCAGCGCCCTGGCCATCTTTGCTCCAATGGAGCCTCAGCTGCGGGAGGGAAGAGAGAGACAGAGAGGAAGGAGAGGTGGAAGGGTGGAGAAGCAGATGGGCGCTTCTCCTGTGTGCCCTGGCGGGGAATCGAACCCTGGACTTCTGCACGCCAGACTGATGCTCTACCACTGAGCCAAACGGCCAGGGCCATCTGGTTGATGTTTTAACTTCATAAACTTTAAAGATGTGCATATACTATTGACTATGAACCATCTATTCCAAATCTAGGAATTTAGCTTCATAAAATACAAATTTTTCCAACATTTTTTTTATTTTCAACACTTTCCAACAAATTTCAAACATGAAACAATTGAATTTTGCAGCGAACATTCATGTACTTATCATCTAAACTCTACCATTACCATTTTGCTCTGCTTGCTTTATTATATATTAATCCCTCTATTCATTTATCACTATACCTTTTCTGATGTAAAACTTTTACAACAATTGCAGGCAAATACTTATAAAATAATCAGAAATGTACACAAAGATATACTTGCAAGTAAATTCATTTCACCAGTATTTATAATAGGATAAAATGGAAATATAACTGAAATGTACAACAGTAATGGATTAATTATGGCCCATCTCTATGATGAAGTTCTTTTTTCAGAAGGTCTGGAGGGACCTGACAATACACAGTTCTAACAGGTTGTCGGGAGTTGCTGCTGCTGCTGCTGGTCCAGGGACCTCATTGTGAGAACCTCTGTACTACTCTGGATTGTGAGATGCTGCACAACTGAAGTGGTTAGTTAATATGACATACAATAGAAGTATTATTGCAACATCTTGATGGAATGAAAGATGTGTTAGGTTGTGCTTGAGATGGAGATTTCTGTTCAAGTGATGCGCTCTTGTGAGAAAGGAAGTGATGGAAGCAACACAGAACAAGGGATAGAAGCGAAGGAAGAGTGACCTCAGCTAGGGACTAACTTTATTCTCATCCTCTGGGATGCTTTGATGCACAAAATACACCCAGAAGTTGTCCCACATTGTGCCCTGGAGGCCAGCCTTTTGTTCTCTATGACAATCATTAACTTGTCAGTCAGCCATTGGCTGAAATGTAGGGGGACATTGCTTTCCAAGTAAAGTTGTTCTAGTTTTACTGAAAATTCTTCAGAGAAGATGGCTGCTGTGAGTTACCAGTCAACAGTCACAGCACCTGGATGGAGAGAGGTGTACCATCTTTAGGGAGACCTGGCTGTGGCACCAGTGGTATTTACTACTGAAGAGTAACCTGAAACCAGCAAAATTGAATCTACAGAGAAAGACAGGATACTATATATACAGTATACTGTATAAGGTCTGCATTTAGATGAAAAGAGAGAGGCTTGACGTGACAGCAATTTGAGAAACAAGTAGTGATTTTTGGCTGACTACAACCTCAATAAGTAAAAAGAATGCCGTGGATGCTAGGAAAATTAACTGGAACCCAAGCTACATTAAATAAAGCATAAATGGTTTCCAAATTTGGTCTGGGGCCCCTGATTGGTTGTCCCAGAGATACTTCCAGGTGGGACAACCTGGAATTTTTTTTATAATAATTTTTATAATAATATGTTATTTACATTTTTTTACTCTCATTCTAAGTTTTCTAGAGGCTTTTTACCTGTTATATTTTAATAAAGTGAATGCAGAAAAATTACAAGAACCCAGGTGTCTTCCATTAAACTGGACATTAAAAAGATTTGGAAAAATATAAAAGAATGTGACTTTTCTTATAATTTGTGCTATTTTGTAAAATATATTTATTTATAGAAATGTTATGTTGACGCATTTTTAAATAAATATTTTAAAATTTAAAATTTTAATTTCTATTACAGTGAATATCAATAGATATTAACTGTCTAAAACAAAAGCTCATTGGAATCCTCAGTGAATTTTAAAAGTGTAAAGGGGTCCTGAGACCAAGAAGTTTTAAGAACCACTTATCTAGATCAACTAAATATAACATTATTACATGTGAAGAGCATTGATTTATAATAAATGATACATAAATACTAGCTTAAAAAAATAAATTATAAATTAAATTTATCCATACAGAGAAGTATGCCAAGGGTCATGGATGGATGGCTTGGAAGTATATTATTATGAGGAATATTTGAGGGCTCTAGGTATGTTAAACTAGAACTGAAGATCTAGGAAGGTTAGTTGTCTTCACATATATTTAGAAGGGTTTCCTGTGGAAGAGAGAAGAGACTTAATTTTTTTCTGAGACTGAAACTAATTTGTTATCTGGAAATTATTTTATTTTACTTAATTGTATTTTTTTATTTTGAGAGAGACAAGAGTGTTAGAGAGAAGGACAGATAAGGACAGACAGACAGGAAGGGAGAGAGATGAGAAGCATTATTTCTTTGTTGTGGCAGCTTAGTTGTTGATTGATTCCTTTCTCATATGCGCCTTGACTGGAGGGCTCCAGCAGAGTGAGTGACCCCTTGCTCAAGCCAGCGACCTTGGGCAAAAGCCAGTGACCATGGGGTCATGTTTATGACCTGCGCTCAAGCTGGTGAGCCCACACTGAAGCCGGATGAGCTCTCAATCAAGTCAGCGACCTTGGGCTTTCGAACCTGGGTCCTCTGTGTCCCAGTCCAACACTATCCATTGTGACACCACCTGGTCTGGCTCTGGAAATTATTTTAGGCAAATCTCTTTAATGTTTAGAGTTACCTACAAAGAAATTGGTCTAGTTATAAAGTTGTGAGCTCCTTCCACTTTCATGGAGATGTTTAGCCACAGAGTAGATAAACTTTCTAGAATAGTGAGTCACCAACTGAAATACTCAAATGCTTAAAGGACAAGGCAGATGATGGGTGAATGAAGCAGGTTAGTAGGAATCTCGGGGAGTTGTAGAGAACTGGAGAGGGCATGACTCAGCCACAGGGCTCTAAGCATGCAGCTCCAGGTGGATTTTCAAGAAAGGCAGTGATCTGGATTTTTGCATGTTGGCTTAATTAAAAAAAAATTCTGTCCAGGTCCAATAAACCACCTATGGGCTTTAAATGGTCCTTAGGTCCCAGCTTTTAACCTTGCTTTTTAATATAGAAAGGAATCCTGAAGTCTGCACTAGAGAACCTCCGAAATCTTGTTAGAATTTAAAGCTTGATAGTTCTATATCTGTTCCATATCTGTACATCACATTTCTATTTTTTTAAAAATTTATTTAGAAAAATAAATTTAACAGAATGACATTGATTAATAGGAGTACATAGGTTTCAGGTAAACATTTCTATAGCATTTGAACTGTTGATTATGTTGTATACCCATCACCCAAAGTCAAATCATTTTCTGTCACCTTATATTTGTCCCTCTTTACACCCTCCCCCACACCCCACCCTGACACCTCCCTCCCTAAAACCTCTGTCCCCGCAGTAACCACTTCACTTTTATCTGTGTCCATGAGTCTCAGTTTTATATCCCTCCTATGTGTGAAATCCTACAGTGATTAGCTTTCCTGATTTACTCATTTTGCTCAGTAAAATGTTCTCAAGGTCCATCACATTTTTTATTTAAAGGAATTTAAAGGAATGCCTCTGTTTCAAAAACAGATTTTACTTTGGTGATGTACAGTGTGGGAAATCAACTTACTTTTTTGTTTTAACTTTATCCAGCAGTCTTGATTTTAGAAAGATATTGGGATTTATGATTTTTATGTCTGCAAGGTAATCTCCAGCAGTATATAGAAAATCACAGAATTTTAAAAGTCAGAGTGAAATATAATGGAATATATAAGTGAAGTAATTTGTGAAAAATGTAATCTATACCTTCTTTGAATTTTTTTTTTAAGTGAGAGGAGGGAGATAGTGAGGCAGATTCCTATATGTGCCCTGACCAGGATCCACCTGCCAACCCCCATCTGGGGCTGATGCTTTAGCATCTGAGCTATTTTTAGTGCCTGAGGTCCATGCTTGGACCAATCAAGCTTTCCTCAGCACTCAGCCTATGCTCAAACACATTGAGCCACTGGCTGCGGGAAGGGAAGAGAGAGAGAAAGGGGAGAGGGAGAGGGAGGGAGCAGATGGTCACTTCTCTTGTATGCCCTGACTGGGAATTGAACCAGGGATGTCTGCATGCTGGGCCATTGCTCTGTCCAGTGAGCAAACTGGCCTGGGCCCAGGGCCTGAATTTTTAAAATATAATTTTAAATGATACTTGAAAAGAATGAGATAATATTTAGATACCTAAATATATGGGGGTATCTTTTAGTGCTGGTTTTGGAGAACAGTTCTTATAGATTAACCATATTAGATAAGGCATTTATTATTGAAAGCAGTTAATATGATTTGCTTGTGACATTTCTGATTTTGTGAAATAGCAAGCAGAAATATGGCAATTTTTGAATAATGTATTTTTTTTACAGTAATCAAAAGAAATCCATAGCCTCACTTAAAAATGTTCTAAGTATAAATTAACATTTTTTAACAGGAGCTAACATAATTAACACTGGTTCCTGGGATATCTTATTATATGGAATTCTTATTTTCATAAATTGATGTTGGTGCTAACATGTCACTTTACCAACTTATGATTTTTTAAAATTGTCCTAGCAAAATTAAGATATAATTATCTAACAGTATTGAAAAACATGTTTTAATAATTGGTTTGCTATAATGAATATGAGTTTGTTATCTTTATTAAAGTCTTATTTATATAAATAAAATAATAACTTGAGAATTGGAGTGGGAACACAAGCTTTCTATGCCAATTAGACAATTTTTGATGAAAATTAGTCATTTAAAACTCATGTTTTGGCCTGACCTGTGGTGGCGCAGTGGATAAAGCATCGACCTGGAAATGCTGAGGTTGCCTGTTCAAAACCCTGGGCTTGCCTGGTCAAGGCATATATAGGAGTTTATGCTTCCAGCTCCTCCTCCCTTCTCTCTCTCTCTGTCTCTCTCTCTCTTCTCTCTAAAAAATGAATAAATTAAAAAAAAACATGTATATTATAGCAAAGTAATTAGAAAGTAAAAATCTTTTGTGAGATTTGAAAATGAGTCACTGGCTAATAAAGACTACAATGAATAGATCTGGCGAGGTAGATAAATGGCTAGAGTGTTGTCCTGAAATGCCAAGTTTGTGGGTTTGATCTTTGGTCAGGGCACATATAAGAATCAACCGATGAATGCATAAATAGTGGAACAACAAATCAATGTTTCTCTCTCTCTCTCTCAAGTCAATAAATAAAATATTTAAAAAAAGACTACAGTGACTAGAGTGGAGAAACAAAGTGTAAGTTTTCTATCATGTTTAGCATTAAACCACCCTCAATTAAAAGAAACAGTGAGATGAATATACAGCATAAATATTGATTGCTAAGAATCAGAGGTAGAGGAGATTCCAAGATGGCAACAGAGTAAGCAGACAATCCAACTGCCACCTCCAAGGACCAAATTGGATTACTACTTAATTTAAGAACAATCATCTTGAAAAACCAATTTTGGACTGAACAAAGAAGAATCTATAATATGGATCACAGAAGAAGCCACAACGAGACTGGTAGGAAGGATGGAGATGCAGAAAAGGCTTCCCTAAGCAGAGACTGAGGGTCTGGAAGGACTCTCACTGTGGGGAGGGTTGCCTTGAGAGATGTGGGCCCTAAGCTCCAGGCCCTGAGCCTCGAAGAGGCACCCACACAACATCTGGAGGTGAAAAGAGCTGAGTTTCTATCTGTAGAAAGAGACTGAGCTCTTGGAGATGCAGGCTCTGTCTTAAAAGGACAGCACAGAAAATCTCATGCATAGCCACTTACCCAGAGCTCTAGTAGAGGGAGAGCTGAGAAGACTAGAGTGCATGAGGAGAGTGTAAACTTGGAGGCCCAGGGAGAGATTCTGTGGGGGACAGCCACCGGAAACCTAATGCTGAGTCATTCTCCAATATTGCAGTCGCTATTTTTCCTGGATGGAGCAGTCCCCTTTGAGAGTCATCAGCCTGGGGAAAAGCAACTACTCCACCCTCTGGAGTCTCTCCTGCCCCAGTCATGGAGACTGGTTCATTCTGGGAAGCCAGGAAGCAGGGGCACAGTTTTCTGGTGTAGAGCTTCCCCCCATTATCTCCTGAGTCTAAAACTGGTGATTTCGCCTCATCAGAGACTCAGTAGAAACTCTCTGGTCTGCGGCCAGACCACACCTCTGGGTCTCAGAGGCTTCACCCACTGGACCCCTGGGGCTACACCCTACTGAGGTCTTTGAAAAAAATCTGTACAGACTGACACCTGGGGCCGAAGGGTGGAACCAGACCCACCATCTTTCCTAATCCCTGAATTGTCACAGGCTCGAGTCTCTACCAGAGGTGTTTTCATTGGCAGAGCCCAACAAGCAGTCAGCAGACAGAGGCTGGAGGAGGCAGGACTCAGGGAACCTTGGCCTTTTAAGTGGACCTTCCCACAGGCTCAGTGTAGGTAAAAGCCAGCCTAGGTGTGCAGCTTGGTATTTCCATGAGCACCTGTGCTCAGCAGAGGCAGTCACAAACTTTGGATTGCTTATAGCTCCAAGAAGGTTGCTAAGGGCCAATCATGGGCAGTGTCTCCCACTGGACTGCACCAGGATCCTGCTAGGGATCTGGCACATCCAGTGACCAGCTGCAGAGAGATCAGTTCAGGACCTAACAACCATTGCTAGAGTGGTATCCTAAGGAAGGGCTCCTCACACCAGGCCCAGCTAAAGCGAGTTCCACTCTCTGTGATCAGCACTGGCACAGTGGTTCATCTGCATTGGATGCAGGGAGTTTCACAGTCAGCTGGCCTGGGTACTGGATATCTTACCTTGCTGAGCTAAATTCTACAGGGAGAAGGGAGAGAGGTTTGGAGCATGGACATTTAAGTGTGGGACCCTGTGAGCCTATTGTTGGATCTGGTTGAGGGGCTTAGCCACTTTCTGGGAGGGCACATTTAACCCCAGGAAAGGACTCTCTCAATTGTCAGCCTTCCTGAGACCAGGGTCTCACCAGTTGTAAGAACTTCTGCAGAGGGGACTGTCAGCCCCACTTGATCTGAACCTGCTGCTCACTTTGTTGGGGAGAAATAAAATTTAAGTATCTAGCAGTGGCTCAGGGATAAGTATGTGGAGAAGGTCCCACATTCTTCATACTGAGCTCCTGTCCAAGAGACCCCTGAAGTAGGGGAGGTCCCGCTAACATTGTATTCTCAACCTCAGCTACCTTAACTCACCAAGCTTGCAATCTGTAGAGGGGTTGGTTGGGTGAGGCTACTCTGAGCCCACAATACAGTCTTTCTACAGAAGACTTTGTGGGAAGAACTAGCAGCTACAAGAGGAGATCAGCAGCTGAAAAGTTGAAGCAAATGTTATGGAGCTTGAGGCTTTTATGGAGCTGCTGTCACCTCTAAGCAGGAAGAAACTGATCCTATACACAGGTTGACCCCTCCCATACCATCCAGGCACAGAAAACACAGACACAAACAGTAGCTGGAGACAGGTAGCTCACAGCTGGTTACAAACAGCTGACGCCCACCCAAAATGTCCTAGAACCAACACAACTAGTAGTGGGTAGCAGATAGCACCAACCCTAGACTCAGCTAGCTACACGAGCAGCACGCTCAAAGGAGGAGTCTAGCAGACACTAGACACTGTGGAAAATAAATATGCCCAATAGGACAGACTTTGCACAGTGTGTAATACACATGATCAAGGTTGACCCTTAGAACCAGCCAGCTGGAAGGAATAACTGCATCCATGAAAGGACAAACTGCATTCAATACTCACATACAACAGGAGGGAAAATAGTATTCTCAAGAAGCATTATTAGAATAAGGAAAACAGGTGACTAGGTGGTCAGTACCACTGAGCCCATCTTCCTTGTAAAGATACCACAAAAATTTCAAAGTCAGATAGCACTATCTAATACACAGACAAAACAGAGAGACAAAGAAATGTGACCCATATGAATTAACAAGAGAAATCCCCAGTAAAAGAATTAAATGAGCCTGACTAGGTGGAGGCACAGTGTATAGAGTGTTGGACTAGGATGCAGTGGAGCCAGGTGCAAAAACCCAAGGTTTCTGGGTTGAGTGTGGGCTCATTTGGTTTGAGCACGTCTCACTAGCTTGAGCCCAAGGTTGCTGCCTTGAGCAAGGGATCACTCACTCTGCTGTAGCCCCTTAGTCAAGGCACATATGAGAAAGCAATCAATGAACAACTAAGGTGCCACAATAAAGGATTGATGCTTCTCATCTCTCTTCCTTCCTGTCTGTCTGTCCCCATCTGTTCCTCTCTGTCTTTCTGTGTCTCTGTCACACACACACACATACACACACAAACACACACACATACACACACACATACACACACACATACACACACACACACACACACAAGCTAAATGAAATGGAAGTAACCAAACTACCAGATGCAGAGTTTAAAATAATGATTTTTAGGTTGCTCAAAGATCTTAAAGTAACAATGGATGGTCATAATGAGCACCTATGTAAAGAGATAACAAGAATCAAAAAGGACATTGAAATAAAAAAAATGTACCAGTAAGCAATGATAAGTACAATATTGGAAATGAAGATTCACCAGAATGAATCAGTAGCAAGCTGGATGAAGCAGAGGATTGAGTCAGCAATTTAGAAGACAAGATAAATATAAGCATAGAAGCAGAGCAGGAAAATGAAAGGAGGCACAAAGAGACTGAGAGAACTCTAAGAGACTTCTGTGACAACATGAAAAGAACATCTGCATCATAGAGGTTATTGAAGGAGAGGAGAATAAATAAGGGATGGAGAACATGTTTGAAGAAATTATAGCTGAAAATTTTTCTAAATTGATGGAGGAAAAAGTCACACAAGTTCTATAAGCACAGAGAGCCCTAATAAAGAGGAACCCAAGGAAGCCTACACCAAGACACATCATAAAGTGCCATAGTTAAGAGAAAATAAAAGAAGACTAAAAGCTGTAAGAGAAAAGCAGTTAATTACCTACAGAGGAGCCCCCATAAAGATGACACCTGACTTCTCAACAGAAACATTTGAAGCCAGAAGGGATTGGCAAGAAATATTCAAAGTGATACAAAAGAAGAACCTACAACCCAGACTACTTTATCTAGCAAGGCTATCATTTGAAATTGAAGGAGAAATATAATATAAAACTTTCCAGACAAAAAAACCCCAAAACATAAACAACTCAAGGAATTCATTGCAACCAAACCAGTACTGCAAGAAATGTTAAGGGACCTGCTGTAAAAAGAGCAAAGGAAAAAAAGAAATTGAGAAGAGGATTGCAGATTTAAAGAATAAAATAGAAATTAATAAGTGTATATCAATAATAACCTTAAATATAAATGGTTTAAATGCTCCAATCAAAAGATATAAGGTGCATGGATATAAGAAAAGTAGACCCGAACATATGCTGTCTACAAGACACCCACCTCAAAACAAAAGATACACATAGACCGAAAGTAAAGGGATAGAAAAAAGGATTTTATGGAAATGGAAATAGAAAAAAAGCTGGGGTAGCAATACTTATATCTGAGAAGATAGCCTTCAAAACAAAGCCTAAGTAAGAGATAAAAAAACTCACTACATAATGATAAAGGGAGCAGTCAATCAGGAGGATATAACCATTGTAAATATTTATGTGCCTAATATAGGAGTACATAAATACATAAAGCAGCTTTTGATGGTCAGAAAGGGTGAGATCGACAGCACTACTATAAGAGTAGGGGGTTTTCATACTCCACTAAAATCAATGGATAGATTCTCCAGACAGAAAATTAACAAAGAAACAGCAGCTTTAAATGACACACTAGATCTACTAGATTTAATTGATATCTTTAGAACCTTTCAGCCCAAAGCAGCAGCATAAACATTGTTTTCAAGTACTCATGGTACACTCTCTAGGATAGACCACATGTTAGGACACAAAACAAGTTTCAATAAAATTAAGAAGATTGAAATCATATCAAGTATCTTCTCATCACAATGGCATAAAAGTAGAAATCAACTACAGTAGAAAAATTGAAAAACATTTGAACACTTGGAGGCTAAATAGCATGTTATTAAATAACAAATAGGTTAACAATGAGATTAAGGAAGAAATAAAAAATTTTCTTGAAACAAATGAAAATGAACATACAACAACTCAAAATCTATGGAACACAGCAAAAGCAGTCTTGAGAGGGAAGCTTATAGCACTACAGGCATACATTAAGAAGCAAGAAAAAGCTCAAATAAGCAACTTAACCCTGCATCTAAAAGAAATAGAATAACAAGAACAAATAAAGCCCAAAGGAAGTAGAAGGAAGGAAATAATAAAAGATCAGGAAAGAAATAAATGACGTAGAGGCTAAAAAAACTATACAGAAGATCAATGAAACCAAGAGCTGGTTCTTTGAAAAGGTAAACAAGATTGATGAACCAGACTCATTAAGAAAAAAAGAGAGAGGACTCAAATAAATAAAATTAGAAATGAATGTGGAGAAGTAACAACAACACCACAGAAATACAAAGGATTATAAGAAAATACTATGAAAATCTGTATGCCAAGAAAACTGGACAACTTAGGTGAAATGGATAATTTCCTAGAAACATACAATCTTCCAAAACTCAGTCTGGAAGAGTCAGAAACTCTAAACAGACCACTTAGAATAAATTGAAACAGTTATTAAAAAACTCCCAGTGAACAAAAGTCCTGTACCAGATGGCTTCAGAGGCAAATTTTACCTAATATTCAAAGAAACTAACACCTATCCTACTCAAGCTATTTCAAAAAATTCAAGAGGAGGGAAAACTTCCAAGCTCCTTTTATGAGGCAAGCATAATCCTCATTCCAAAACTAGGTGAAGACATTACAAAGAAAGAAAACTATAGGCCAATATCCCTGTTGAACTTAGATACTAAAATTCTCAACAAAATATTAGGAAACTGGTCCAGCAGGAGATCAAAAAAGATCATACAGTAGGATCAAGTGAAACTCATTTTGGAGAGGCAAGGCTGGTACAATATTTGCAAATCAATGGGATTCATTGCATAAACAAAAGGAAGGATAAAAATCACAAGTATATAGATGCAGAAAAAGTATTTTTTTTTGTTATTTAACTACCTATTTGGTATCAACTTTATTGAGATATAATTTATATACCCTACAATTCACCCATTTAAATTCTGCACCCATCACCACAGTCAATTTTAGAACAGTTTTGTCACCCTAAAAAGAAGACCTATAATGCTTTGCCATCACCTGCAAGTCCCCCCAGCCCTAGGAAATCACTAATCTGCTTTCTGTCTATACAAACTTGCCTAGACCGGACATTTTAAATAAATGGAATCATATAATCTTGGCCCTTTGGGACTGGCATCTCACAGTGAGCATAATGTTTTCAAGGTTATTCCATGTTGCAGCATGGATTTATAATTCATTTTTTTACTAAATGAGAGAATAGCATGAATGCATTTTTTATTATTAATTTTAATGGGGTGACTGATAAATCAGGGTACATATGTTCAGAAAAATCATCTCCAGGTTATTTTGACATTTGATTATGTTGCATTCCCATCACCCAAAGTCAAATTGTCTTCCATCACCTTCTATCTGGTTTTCTTTGTGCCCCTCACCTCCACCCCCACCCCCGTAACCACCACCCTCTTGTCCATGTCTCTGAGTCTCATTTTTATATCCCACCTATATATGGATTCATATAGTTCTCAGTTTTTTCTGATTTACTTGTTTCACTCAGTATAATGTTATCAAGGTCCATCCATGTTATTGTAAATGATCCAATGTCATCATTTCTTATGGCTGAGTAGTATTCCATAGTACGTATGTACCAAGCTTTTTAATCCACTCATCCACTGACGGACACTTGGGCTGTTTCCAGATCTTCACTAATGTGAACAATGCTGCCATAAACATGGGGTGCATTTCTCCTATTGAAACAATGCTATGGTGTTCTTGGGGTATATTTCTAAAAGTGGGATAGCTGGGTCAAAAGGCAGTTCAATTTTCAATTTTTTGAGGAATCTCTATACTGTTTTCCACAGTGGCTGCACCAGTCTGCATTCCCACCAGCAGCGCAGGCCGGTTCCCTTTTCTCCACATCCTCGCCAGCACTTATTTTATATTGTTTTGTTGATGAGCGCAATTCTGACCAGGGTGAGGTGATCTCTAATTGTGGTTTTAATTTGCATTTCTCTAATGATTAGTGATGTTGAGCATTTTTTCATATGCCTATTGGCCATCTGTATGTCCTCTTTGGAGAAGTGTCTATTCATTTCTTTGGCCCATTTTTTGATTGGATTGTTTGTCTTTCTGGTGTTGACTTTTACAAGTTCTTTATAAATTTTGGTTATTAACCCCTTATCAGATATACTGTGAAATATGTTCTCCCATTGTGTAGTTTCTCTTTTTATTCTATTCTTATTGTCTTTGGCTGTGCAAAAACTTTTTAGTTTGATAAAGTCCCATTTGTTTATCCTGTCTTTTATTTCACTTGCCCATGGAGATAAATCAGCAAATATATCGCTGCGAGAGATGTCAGAGAGCTTACTGCCTATGTTTTCTACCATAAGATGCTTATGGTTTCATGGCTTACATTTAAGTCTTTTATCCATTTTGAGTTTGATTTTTGTGAATGGTGTAAGTTGGTGCTCTAGTTTCATTTTTTTGCAGGTAGATGTTCAAGTTTCCCAACACCATTTATTAAAGAGGCTGTCTTTACTCCATTGTATGCCCTTACCTCCTTTGTCAAATATCAGTTGTCCATAGAGCTGTGGGTTTATTTCTGGGTTCTACATTCTGTTCCATTGATCTATATGCCTGTTCTTATGCTAGTACCAGGCTGTTTTGAGTACAATGGTCTTATAATATAACTTGATATTCAGAAGTGTGATACCTCCCACTTTTTCTTCCTTTTCAAGATTGCTGAGGCTATTCGTGTTCTTTTTTGGTTCCATATAAATTTTTGGAATATGTGATCTATATCTTTACAGTATGTCGCCTGACCTGTAGTGGCGCAGTGGATAAAGTGTTGACCTTTATCCACTGCGCCACCGGAAATGCTGAGGTCGCCAGTTCGAAACCCTGGGCTTGCCTGGTCAAGGCACATATGGGAGTTGATGCTTCTAGCTCCTCCCTCTTCTCTCTCTCTGTCTCTCCTCTTTCTCTCTCCCTCTCTCCCTCTCCTCTCTAAAAAAAATTAATAAAAAAAATAAAGTATGTCATTGGTATTTTAATTGATATTGCATTGAATTTATAAATTTCTTGGGTAATGTAGACATTTTAATGATGTTTATTCTTCCTAACTATGAGCACAGTATATGCTTCCCCTTGTTTGTATCTGCCTTGATTTCTTTTATTAATGTTTTATAATTTTCTGAGTACAAGTCTTTAGTGTGCTTGGTTCAATGTACTCCTAGGTACTTTATTTTTTTGGTTGTAATAGTGAAGGGGATTGTTTCCTTAATATCTCTTTCTGACTGTTCATTGTTGGTGTATAAAAATGCCTCTGATTTCTGAGTATTAATTTTATATCCTGCCATATTGCTGAATTCATTTATGAGGTCCAGTAGTTTTTTGACTGAGACTTTAGGGTTTTCTATATACAATATCATATCATCTGCAAATAATGATAGCTTTACTTCTTCTTTTCCAACTTGAATGCCTTTTATTTCTTCTTCTTGTCTGATTGCTGTGGCTAGGACTTCCAGGACTATGTTGAATAAGAGTGGTGAAAGGGGGCACCCCTGCCTTGTTCCTGATCTTAAGGGGATTGCTTTTAAGTTTTGCCCATTGAGTATGATGTTGGCTGTGGGTTTGTCAAAGATGGCTTTTATCATGTTGAGGTATGTTCCCTGTATTCCCACTTTGTTGAGAGTTTTGATTATGAATGGGTGCTGGATTTTATGAAATGCTTTTTCTGCATCTATTGAAATTATCATGTGGTTTTTGTCTTTCCTTTTGTTTATGTGATAAATCACATTCATTTATTTGCGAATATTGTACCAGCCTTGCCTCCCCAGAATAAATCCCACTTGATCATGGTGTATAATTTGTTGAGGATTTTAGCATCTATATTCATTAGGGATATTGGCCTATAACTTTTTTTCTTTGTGTTGTCTTTGCCTGGTTTTGGAATCAGAATTATGCTCGCCTCATAAAAGGAGTTGGATGTCTTCCTTCCTCTTGAATTTTTTTAAATAGCTTGAGAAGGATAGGAGTTAGTTCTTCTTTGAATATTTTGTAGAATTCACTTGTGAAGCCAACTGGTCCAGGACTTTTCTTTGTTGGAAGTTTTTTGATAACTGTTTTGATCTCATTTTGTGTAATCGGTCTGTTTAGGTTTTCTGAATTTTCCAGATTGATTTTTGGAAGATTGTATGTTTCAAGGAATTGTCCATTTCATCTAGGTTGTCTAGTTTTTTGGCATACAGTTCTTCATAGTATTTTCTTACAATAATTTTTATTTTTGTTGTGTCAGTTGTTATTTCTCCACTCTCATTTCCAAATTTATTTATTTGAGTCCTCTCTCTTTTTTCTTGGTGAGTCTGGTTAAAGGTTCATCAATATTGTTTACCTTTTCAAAGAACCAGCTCCTGGTTTCATTGATCTTCTGTATTGTTTCTTTAGCTTCTATGTTATTTATTTTTGCTCTGATCTTTATTATTTCCTTTCTTCTACTACATTTGGGCTTTACTTGATGTTCTTTTTCTAGTTTTAGATGCAGAGTCAAGTTGTTTATTTTAGCTTTTTCTAACTTCTTAAAGTGTGCCTGTAGTGCTATGAACTTCCTCTCAGTACTGCTTTTGGTGTGTCCCATAAATTTTGAGTTGTTGTATGCTCATTATCATTCATTTCTAGGAATTTTTTAATTTCTTCTTTGATCTCATTCTTAATCCATTCGTTATTTAACAGCCTGCTATTTATTTTCCATGTTTTTGAGAATTTTTGAGCTTTTCTGTTGTGGTTGATTTTTAGTTTCATGCCATTGTGATCAAAGAAAGTGCATGATATTATTTCAATCTTCTTAAATTTGTTGAGACCACTTTTGTGCCCTAACATGTGGTTTATCCTAGAGAATGTACCATGAGCACTTGAAAAGAATGTATATTCTACTGCATTATTGTGAAAAGTTCTGAAGATATCTATTAAATCAAGTTGATCTAGTGTGTCCTTCAAGTCTGCTGTTTCGTGGTAATTTTCTTTCTTAAAGATCTATCTAGTGATGTTAGTGGGGTATTGAAATCCCCTGCTATTATATAGTATTGCTGTTGATCTCGCCCTTTATATTCATCAAAGTCTGCTTTTTATATTTAGGTGCTCCTATATTAGGTGCATAAATATTTATAATAGTTATATCTTCCTGTTGGATTGCTCCCTTTATCATTATGTAGTAGCCTTCTTTATCTCTTACTATATTCTTTGTTTTAAAGTCCATTTTGTCTGATATAAGTATTGCTACCCCAGCTTTTTTTTAAATTTCCATTTGCATGAAATGTTTTTTTCCATCTTTTACCTTCAGTTTATGTGCATCTTTTGTTTTAAGGTGTATCTGTTATGGACAGCATATGTATGGGTCCTGTTTTCTTATTCATGCAGCTACCCTTTGTTTTTTGATTGAATCATTTAATCCATTTACATTTAAGGTTATTGTTGAGATGTAGTTGTTTATTGCCATTTTATTCTTTAAAGCTCTATTCCTCTTTTGCTCTATTCTTTTCCCACTTTCATCTGTTTAGAACAGGCCCCTTAACATTTCCTGCATCATTGGTTTGGTTGTAATGAATTCTTTGAGTTTTTCATTATTTCTGGGAAGTTTTTTATTTCTCCTTCAATTTTAAATGATAGCCTTGCTGGATAAAGTAGTCTTGGTTGTAGGCTCTTGTTCTGCATTACTTTGCATATTTCTTGCCATTCCCTTCTGGCCTCAAGTGTTTCTGTTGAGATGTCTGATGTCATCCTTATCGGGGTTCCTTTGTAGGTGATAGCTTTTTTTTCCCTAGCTTTTAATATTTTCTCTTTATCACTT
Organism: Saccopteryx bilineata; assembly: GCF_036850765.1. Classification (NCBI taxonomy): domain Eukaryota; kingdom Metazoa; phylum Chordata; class Mammalia; order Chiroptera; family Emballonuridae; genus Saccopteryx; species Saccopteryx bilineata. The sequence continues at coordinate 207,653,117 of NC_089493.1, forward strand.
AGCTTTGGTATTTTAATTATGATGTGTCTTGGTGTAGGTTTCTTTTGGTTCTCTTTAATGGAGTTTTCTGTGCTTCTTGAACTTGTGAGAGTTTCTCCTGCATTAATTTAGGGAAGTTTTCAGCTATGATATGATTGAACAAAGTCTCTATCCCTTTTTCTTTCTCTTCTTCTTCTGGAACCCCTATGATGCGGATGTTATTTCTCTTTGTCTTGTCACAGAACTCTCTAAGAGTTTCCTCAGACTTTTTGAATCTCTTTTCTGTTTTCTTTTCTGCTTTCATGCCTTCATTCCAGTTGTCCTCCAACTCGCTGATTCGATCCTCAGCTCTAACCATCCTGTTTTTAATTCCTTCCATTGTGGTCTTTATTTCTGATATTGTATTTGTCATCTCTGACTGATGCTTTTTTAATATTTCAATATCCCTTTTTATATTTGCTCTTTCTTTATTTAGGTGTTCATAATGACCATCCATTGTTGTTCTGAGATCCCTAAGCATCCTTACAATCATTATTTTGAACTCCGCATCTGGAAGTTTGGTTATTTCCATATCATTCAGTTTATTTCCTGGATGTTTCTCTTGTGGTTTCATTTGAATTGCACTTCTCTGTTTTCTCATTACATCTGTGTGTTTGGGTGTTTTGTTTGTAGAGCTGGTTCAGTCTAGGCTTGGTGTTGTCTGCCTCCAGTTTTCAATTCTGTTATTTCTAGGTCTTCTGGATTGGCATCAGCTATTATTTGTAATCCACTTTTGGATTTGGGCCCCTTTGAAGTCTTGATTTCTTTGTTTTTTTAACTGCTGATTGTCTAGTTTGCTGATCTCAATAAAGGGCTTATTTGAAACTGTATCTAGGGATGTGGTTGGTATAACCTGAGACTCTAAAGTCTTCTTCTGCCAGTTAATCTCTCTAGGGACGGATTGCTTTCTCAGCTTAAGTAGGGGAAGGTGTATCTCAGATCTCCATGGAGACCTGAGTTACTGCCCCTCCTTCCCACTTCTTGTTTTCAACTGTGTCTTGTTGCACTGATTCGAGCTGGAGAGATGTCTGGATATCTGTGACCTGGAAGTACTTTGTATTTTGTTTTGTGGAAGGATCAGCCCCTCCCCCAGCTATGGCCACCTCCAGTACTGAATAAGTCAGCTTTTCACATTGTACCCTGCATTCCTCTGCCCCTCACCATCTGTCTCTCTCTCTCTCTTTCCCCTTTCTTTTTGGAAGACAAACCGGCCCTTCAACACACCTCATTCCCTGGTCACCAGGCAAGTGGCTGTGAGTAGTATTTACTGCTCTTTTCCTTGGAGTGCAATCCCTTCTGGGCTCGCAACCTCACTTCCCCTCTGTTCCTGTAAGCAAGGGAGATTCAGGCGCTCTCTACCAGGTTTGTTGTGGCTTCTTGGTAATTGAGAGCTGTCCTTGTATTCCAGATTTGGTTTTTCATGCCGATTGTTCATAAATTAGTTTGTAATCCAGTTCAGTGCTTTGTGCTGGGAGTCTGTGCATCTGCCTACTCTGCTGCCATCTTCAGGTTTCTGTATTTGTCTTTTCTGACTGATTTTATTTATTATTTCAATGTCCTTTTTTATATTTATTATCTCTTATTTAGTTGTTCATAATGATTATCTATTGTTGTTCTAAGATCTTTGAGCATTTTAACAATTGTTATTTTAAACTTTGCATCTGGTTATTTGGTTATATCTGACTCATTCAGGTCCTTTTCTGTGTATTTCTCTTGATTCATTTGTGTTACCTTTCTCTTCTTTTCTATTTCGTCTATGTATAAGAAGGTTTTGGCCACTGGAGTCTAATGGGTGTGGCCTCTGTGTTCTCTAGTTGTGGTCTGTCTGCAGGCCCGCCACCCCCTCTGCTGCTGCTTCTTAGGGCATTTGGGTATGAGCTTTTGCTGCAATTCCCACCTCTTCTCCACAGGGATAGGCTGTGATCATATGTCCAGGTCTACAAGCCTTGGTGGCTTCTGCCTTTGCCCCACCCCCATGGGTGGGGTTATGTGCTATGCCCAGGCTGCATGCCTTAGCAGTGCAGGCAGGGGTGAACACCTTTGCTCAGCTGCAGGTTTCTGCCTGATTCTAGACTTTGCCCCACCCCTGTAGGAAGAGCCTGCTCATGGGTCGGCTGCAAGCCTTGGTTCCGCAAGCCAGGCGGGGCTGTGTACCCATGCTCAATTGCGGGTCTCCTCCTGTTCTGGGATTTTGCCCCACCCCCGTGGGAAGGGCTGGCTCGCATGTTGTTGGAAAGCCTCGGTTCCACGGGCTGGGTGAGGCTATGCATCCGTGGCCCTTGCTCAGTGGAGGGTCTCTGCCCCTTTTGGAGCTCCTGCCCTTCCCCTGCAGGCGGGATTGCAGGTGGGCCCGCAGCTGGGCCTGACTACTTTCCCGCGTTATCTCTGCCCCTACCTGGCAAGAGTGAGCTTATACCCGGGCCTCAGTCGTGTCTGGCTGGCTTCTACCCTTGCCAATGGAACAGCGCATCTGTGTCCCCTGCCGCCCTCCCTCCAGTGAGCCCTCAGAAGTGTGGCGGGGGTCGCTGTAGCTCAGACCCTAACACTCAATACTGTAGTCCTGAAAGCTACCCCCTTCTAAGCGACTCTGCTCTGAGTGCCACGGGAGAGCTTGTTTGGCTGGTGTCCTGCTTCCCTTTGCTTGTATTGCTGGTTCCAGGGGAAATATTTTCTTCAGATTTGGGGAGTGACTCAGCCCAGGGGTTAGGGTGGCTATCCTCAAAGTGTTTCTCCCTGTGCCTCCTAGATTACACTCTCTTCCCACTGCTCCGGTCCTCTCCTCTCTCCTGGTCCCTTGGAACCCCGGTGAGTGGTTGTGAGAGAGGTTTTCTGCACGGTCCCTTTAAGAATAATCCTGGGTCTAAGAAATCTGTCTCTTTCTCACAAACAGTATCCTTACTAGTTTTGCAGCTAAATACTGTCCATACGCCTCTTTTAGGCTCTGTGGCTACAGGCTGGGGCTTAGTTCCTGGGGCTCAGGACTCTCCCCTCTCTGCTAAACTCGCTTCCCATCACACGAGTCTCTCCGGGCTGCCATTCGCTCTGAGGAAGTGAGCAGCCCTCTCCGCGTTTCTGCTTTTCCTACCAGTCTCCATGTGGCTTCTTCAGTGTTCCTTGGTAGAAGAGTCTTCTTACTTTATTCCAAAGTTGGTTTTTCTTGATGATGGTTCTTAAAATTAGTTTGTAATTCACTTTGGTTCTGGGAGGTGGAAGTTGGAACATCTGCCTTCTCCATCGCCATCTTGCCACTCCCTCCAGAAAAAGTATTTGATAAAATCCAGTACCCATTTATGATCAAAATTCTCAGTAAAGTAGGAATACAAGGAACTTACCTCAATATAATATAGACCATCTATGACAGACCCACAGCCAACATCATACTCAAAGGCAAAAATTAAAAGTAATCCCCTTAAGATTTGGAAAAAAGCAGGGGTGCAACCTTTACCACTCTTATTCAACATAGTTCTAGAAGTCGTAGCCACAGCATTTGGACAAGACAAAAATAAAAGGCATCCAAATTGGAAAAGAAGAAGTGAAACTATCATTATTTGCTGCTGACATGATACTGTATGTAGAAAACCCAAAAGTCTCAGTCAAAAAACTACTATTCCTGATAAATGAATTTTGCAGGATATAAAATTAATACTCAGAAATCAAAGGCATTTTTATACACCAACAATAAACTGTCTGAAACAGAAATTAAGGAAATAATCCCCTTCACTATTATAACAACAACAAAATAATAAAGTTCCTAGGAGTAAATTTAGCAAAGGAGGTAAAAGACTTGTACTTGGGGAAGTTATAAGACATTGAAAAAAGAAATCAAGAAATATACAAACAAGTAGAAACATATACTGTGTTCATGGCTAGGAAGAATAAATAATATTAAAATGTCTATATTACCCAAAGCAATCGATAAATTCAGTGCTATTTGTATTAAAATACCAATGGCTTACTTCAAAGATATAGAACAAATATTCCAAAAATTTATATGGGACCTAAAAAGAACATGAATAGCCTCAGCAATCTTGAAAAGGAAGAATAAAGTGGGAGGTATCACACTTCCTGTTATCAAGATATACTATAAGGCCATAGTAATGAAAACATCTTGGTATTGGCATAAGAACAGGCATTCAGATCAATGGAACAGAACAGAGAACCCAAAAATAAAACCACGCCTTTATGGTCAAACGATATTTTATAAAGGAGGTAAGAGCATACAGTAGAGTAAAGAGTCTCTTTAATAAATGGTGTTGGGAAAATTGGACAGGTTCCTGGAAAAAAAGGAAACTTGATCACCAACTTATAACATTCACAGAAGTAAACTCAAAATGACTAAAGGACTTAAATGTAAGTCGTGAAACCATAAAGTTCTTGGAAGAAAATTTAGGCAGTAAACTCTCCGATATCTCTTGTAGCAATATTTTTGCCAATTTATCTCCACGGGCAAGTGAAATAAAGGACAGAACAAACAATTAGGACTATATCACACTAAAAAACTTTTGCACAGCAAAAGACACCATGAACAAAATAAAAAGACAACCCACATAATGGGAGAACATAGTCGCCAATACGTCTGATAAGGGGTTAATATCCACAAATATAAAGAACTTCTAAAACAACACTAGGAAGGTAAACAATCCAATTAAAAAATGGGCAAAAGAACTTAATAGATATACAGATGTCCAATAAGCATATGAAAAAATGTTCAATGTCACTAATCATCACAGAAATGCAAATTAAACCACTGTACACCTGTCAGAATGGCACTCATTAACAAGTCAACATGCAATAAGTGCCAGCGAGGATGTGGAGAAAGGGGAACCCTCCTGCACTGCTGGTGGAATGCAGACTGGTGCAGCCACTGTGGAAAACAATATGGCGTTTTCTCAAAAAATTAAAAATGGAACTGCCTTTTGACCCAGCCATCCCACATTTAGGAATATATTAAAAAAATACCAAATCACTGATTCAAAAGAAGATATGCATCCCCATATTTATTGCGGCATTGTGTGCAATAGCCAAGATCTGGAAACAGCCCAAGTGTCCGTCAGTGGACAAGTGTATTAAAAAGCAGTGATACATACATGATGGTATACTATGCAGCTGTGAAAAAGGAAATCTTACCTTTTGCGATGACATGGATGGACCTGGAGATTATTATGCTAAGTGAAATAAGCCAGGCTGAGAAAGAAAAAATCATATGATCTCACTTATATATGGAATCAATTGAACAAAGTGAACTGAGGAACAGAATAGAGGCAGAGGCAGGTTCATTAGGAGCAGAGTAACAGCTGTCAGAGGGAAGGGGGTCAAGGGATGGGATTAGAGAAGGTGAAGGGATTAGTGAAATTATATATACAGAGCACAGAGATATAGATAACAGGACAGCAAATCCCAGAGGGATGGGGGGGAGTTAGGAGGAGGGGCGCAAAGGGGGTGTAATGGGGGACATGGTGGGGCGGCTAAGATGTTATATTGAGTGGGACACTTGAATCCATGTTAACAATAAATTAAAATTAATAAAATTTAATAAAGATAAATATAAACAAATTATAAATAGATTTTTAAAAAGTTGAAAAGGGCATGATTACATTTGTTTAATTGGGTAGGAAATAAAAACTAAGTGCATTATGTGTTTTTTTTAACAAGAAGCAAAATACCCGGGCAGTGCCATGTTTCTAGATTTCAGGGTCAAGCAGAGGAATCCAACCACCTTTGAAGGAAGGTTCCAGTAGCTCTCATCTCTCTCCCGGTATTTTATTTCCAAGTCTTAGGAGATTGTTAAGCAGTTTTCCAAGAGCATCTTTCAATAAAAAAGCAGGTTAATAATAAAAAAACAGAATCAGTAGTAGAAATCAATAATAAATGCTTAAAGAGGGAAATACCTGAAAGTCTGTACAACTATTTTTCTGTCTGATGTTCCTCTGATTTTTCTTTTTATTTCTAACTTCTTCATTTATGAGATTCTGAATTATTTTCATAGAATAGGGATGGCCCAGATTGTGCCCTTTTGGGTAATTCAGTTCAGATACCCATATATATTTAAGTTGGTCATTGAATTTTTTTAGATATTTTTGAGGTTTAGATTTTCCTGTCTGAAGTGAGATTACTGCAGTTCTATGTCTTCCTTCTGAAGCAGATCAGAGATGGATACTGAACATATTTTATTTAGTCATCTTACTATCTTCATTACTTTAGAGCCTCAGGTGGCACCTGCAGATTACATTTTTTTTAAATTATGAAAATGATACAGTCATAAAAATAGCAATTATATGCTACTAGAAAAAATTTATTTTTGTCCTAGGGTCATGTAGGCTACCAAGTGGTACTTTCCTTGGTCCAGGGCCGGTAAAATATTATGAGAGCCCTCAACAAAAAACAGCCTATCATCAATTCCCTGAAGCATCAAGCTGAGGAACAGTAACAGAACATGGTCTCAATTGCCAAAAGAACATATTCAGATAATAATGATCTGAGGTAACCATGTCTTTAAATATACTCATTTGCCCTCATTAAGTGGCTTCTAGGATGAGTTCTATTTTGTATGCCCAAAACAGACTTATATGTTAAAATATTGTCTTTTTAAAATAATGGAATAAACAACAAGCCACAGGTCTCAGTGTTAACACTTTCTTTGTAAAGCAACTGCTATTTTTAGACTTAAGTGTAGACACGTTGATAAGTGTAAATGATGAGTAATAAGCTGATTATTCCTATATTTGAAAATATAATTAATAAAGCGATGTTGAAGCACAGAAAATGTGTTATATTTAATGTGTGTGGATACAAACAGAGGCATGTGTAGTTGTCACTTGGTATTTATTTATTGGTATGGCTCCAATTCCAGTTTGGTGGGTTTTTTGAGGTATTATAGAAAGCTCAAAGACAAATTAAAATTCCATTTTACTTAATTTAGAATGTAAATATTTACCATAGAATGCAGTATTTGAGAGGGAAGAATATAGAATATATTAAAAATCATTCAGTTCTGACTAGAATTTGCAGTTCCAGTAAAATTGTGAATTACTGTACTATCATGCAAACCATATTTCTTGAATTATATGACAGAAGTATTTGTTTACTTATTCTTAGAATGCATTAAAAACCACATGTAGAAATGTGGCACTAAAACTGTTGAACTATCTAATAAAATCCTGGGAGTCTTAAAGCAGCTCTGAGTTTTCAAAATTATTTTATTACATCTAAAAATATTTTTCTTATTTAAATTGAGAAGATTTATTTAAAAATATTTTCTGGAGTGAAATAAATGTTTATTAGCATGATTTTCTATGCAAGGCTGAAAAACAATTTTTGTCGTATATGCTTAAAAAATTGAATGTTAAAATGGAAATGTGGAATCTTGTGGTAAATTGCAATCTTCAGATGTTTAAAGGATTGTTGAATTTTTGTTGTTGCTTGAATGAAATTAGCTTCTTGTCAGGATTTTAAAAACATATTTATTGATTTTAGAGAGAGAGGAAAGAAGAGAGAAAGAGAAACATCAATTTGTTGTTCCACTTATTTATGCACTCGTTGGTTGATTGTTTTATGTGTCCTGACCAGGGATCATACTCACAACCTTGGCATATTGGAATAATACTCTAACCAACTGAGGTACCTGGCCATAGTCCTTGTAAGGAATTTTTAAACTGTCGGTTAAAGACTATTATATAGAATATTATTTCACTACAAAACTATTGCCCTAAACTAAAGACAGCCAAATATGTAGATTGCTACTTATATGATAGGACTCATAGAGTCCCCACATTTCCTTCAGTAATACCTGAAATATCAGTAAATAGCCTTTATAGAAAATGCAGATGGGTTATTTTATGGGAAAAGAACAAAACATTATCAAACTGAAACAGTAGTTTAGAACCAAACTATTGGTCTCCAACCACTGACCTGATTTGATCACTTAGAATAGATCATCACTGTGTCATTGCATTTATTTATCTCAGTGCCTGGCATATAAGTGGCAGAAACTAATACAACTTGTATCTTGTTTTTTCTGGATTGGAGCTGCCTAGAGTATCCTCTCTCCAGTTTGTGTTAACTAAAAGTCACAATATTAGAATAAATATTTTGTCATTATCAATTTATTATTTATTTATTAAATGGTACTCATTAAATGAAGTGGCCAGGAATATTTAATAAAGTTTACTTCTAATTTATGTGCCTAAGGGTGAATAATAAGTTTATCTTCAAGTTAATGGAAATAATCAAGTATTAAATGTATCAAAGGTTTTCAGAGTGAGAAACTAAAGGGAGCACTGTAAGAGGGAGGCATCCAAGTGCTTTTAACAGTGTTGTTTTTGATTGCATAAATCAAAATAATGGAAACTTTGATAATGTTCTTCCATATGGTGCCTGTAAATTTGCTTTTTTAGAGACATTCTTCATTCTTAGCAAACTGTTAGTTTTATGTATTTGCGAGAGAAGGTTTAATGTATTATATATGCATCAAGAGAAGTTATATCCAGTTCTAGCTGACCCTCAAGGAGCCTTAGGACAGAGATTATAGGTTTGTCTCAGCTGTAGTTCAGAATGGATTGAACAGAGTAGGAAAGCTGTCAAGCTGACAACATCACTTACATAAAGAACATCTGGATGAAAGCCTGAAGGAATGCCCTCTTTGGCTAGTCAGAGAGTACAGCAGCCTGGTAGATTAAATTGGTCTCTATGCTCTGGTTGCTGAACACTGCCTCATTTTGAAAGGAAAGGAGAGTCATTGTAATCTGAAAGTGACAAGACAGTTTGGAAGAGATTGTGAAAATAATTATTGACTAATTTGAAGTGATATTATTAAATACACTGAGCTTTTTAATTGTAAAATAAGTCTAACCTTGGTCTCCTTTTTGGTTTGTTAGCTGTGAAACAAAGGCGAAATAATATGATGATGACCTCTAACTCCAAAATCTTCCTCTCTGTCTATAACCTCCTTATTTTCAACTATATTTCCACATCCCTCTAACATGCTCTGTAAACTTTTTTTGTCTCAAGACCCTCAATGACACCATTCCCTTTTGCCTTCTTACTTAGTCTTGACTTTAGCCTTCTCAGTAACACTGATGTTCCGTGGCTGGCTCTTGGCCCTATTGATTCATGCCAAGTTATATTGACAATTCTCAGTTCTCTTCTGCAGTTTTCTTTTCTTTTCTTTACTACCTGATTTCTTGAAAAAGTAATCTTCACTCTTTTGTTAGTCATTCCAACTTCAACTCCTTCTTTTGACTTTTACCAAAATCAAGCTATGAAAATTGTTTTCTTCTAAATTACCAATTACTCTATAATCAGCACATTTAATATCTTCTTACCTTATAATCATATTTAGTGTCTTCATCTTTCTTAACTTTCCAGTTTGGCAGCTGGTATCTCAAGTCAGACTGACTTAAAAGCACATGGTTGGACTCTGGCTACAAGAAAGTTGAGGGCTGGGAAAAGATTCTATATGTACCTTTGACTGCCTTACGAACCTGTCACTTTGTCTTAGTTTCAGTGCTTAGACGAGGCTATAGCACATTCTGGGCATTCTTGAGGTGGGAAACCCAACTTTTAAAAATGTTTTTTAAATCATACTCATTTGGTGACACGAGGTGTTGGGTGTTGGAATTATCCTGCCAGAAGGAGTTCAGTATCATTTCTACCATATATCTATCATATTTTGGGTTCTTAGGTTTGGCTATGGCGGACATACATGGTGCTGAGTACAGAAGGTAAAGGGGAGAAGCAAGAGGGCGTCTGCACTAAAGAAGGGAATTCTGGGTGGACTGTGAGAGTGTTGAGGTATGACTTTAGATTGCTCTGAGAAGTAGTTGGAGTTTTTAGCACGGTTTATATAAATTTTCAGTCCTGGAGGTAGTAGGCTGGTTGTTCTAGGCTAGCACATTAGCACATTAGCCTGATTGCTGGTGTATTGTTAGGTTTCTGAATCTGAGATTTCCATTCATTTCAGTAGGGAGTACTGAGACAGAGACTCCATTAAGGACAGCTGAGATTTCAACACCAGGAATTCAAGTACAAAACACGAACCCAAAGTATTAGAGGAAATGATGGTGTCATGGGTTTGAGGTTGGGTAGATATAAGACTGCAGTGAAATCAGGTGGGGGAAAAGGGAGGAGGATCCTGAGTGATTTCTCTAACAATTTGGAGTGTGCTGAATCTACTTTGCCATTTATAGATGAATGGTGCTTAGCTGTGTGAGACAAGTTTAAGGGGTTAGGCAGAGCTAAGAGTATAAATACATGGTTAGAATATGGGGTCTATAATTTGCATGCTTCTTCCTGGCCCTTGTCTATGTATTCCTTCTTCTAGTCTTTTGCTTGTTAGAGGGTATCTTGTGAAACTTTCTGGATAGTCTACAGGTGTTGTAGGTATTGGCTTACAGCTTGGGTTATTTGTAGCTTTCCTCAGAGGTGCTGAGAGGATGCCATAGTGTCTAGTGCAGCAGTTCTCAACCTGTGGGTCGCGACCCTGGCGGGGTCGCCTAAAGCCATCGGAAAATACATAATGCATATCAGGTATTTACATTCTGATTCATAACTGTAGCAAAATTGCAGTTATGAAGTAGCCACCAAAATTATTTTTTGGTTTGGGGTCACCGCAACATGAGGAACTGTATTGCGGGGTCACGGCATTAGAAAGGTTGAGAACCACTGGTCTAGTAATGTTTCCCCTCATAAACTGGTGGTTCCTTGAATTTAGGATCCATAGTTTATCTTTGAAGCACTTTTTAAGGGAATTATTTTTGAATGAATGACATATCAAAAGAAGTATTGTAAAGGACAATTTAGTTTTATTCTATAGAAAAGCTTTAAAAAAAAATCCAGTGTGGCATTGTTGCTCTATAATCAGCATTTTATGAAATAATATAGGAAAAAATGAGGACATATTTGTTTGAAATCTGTTGTTTGTAGAAGCTCCAAGGTATATCAACATGAAATTTTAATTGCCGTTTACCTCAAAGGACAAAAAGTGTCATATTTGGCAGATCTTTTTCAAGAAAAGTTTACATTTTCCATACTGGAACTTTTACATATAAAATGATTGGTAGTTTAGTGTTCTTTTTAAAAATAGTAAACAAATGAATGTTTCAGGAAACCTGTGATAGCCTGAATCAGGTAGAACTGATTTAATATTATGGATAATTACATAATTAGTGTTGTAAAAAATAAACCATACTATCTACTTGATGGACTGGAGCTGCTGAGAAGGAGGTATGTAATTATACAATCAGCATCCTCCTCCTAGGCTGATTTCGATAATCCTTTTTCTGTTCTGTGTGAGAAGAGGCTTCCTGTCTTATGCTTCCTGGTGTATTTAAGTGAACAGAACTGAGCGTTGAGTAGTTTCTAGTTTCTTGATAATTCTCTCCATGATCCAGGTCTGTGTGAGAGCATCCTCTGAGACCAGTGTCTTTTAAACTTTTGTGATGTAAACTAACAATAAGAAATAAGTTTTACCTCAGGACCCAGTACATGCCAGATACTCATATCTGAAACCAAGCTTTGTGAAACAATTCTTATTCTTTCTGATCTACTCTACTTAATCTATTCTATTCCATTTTTTTTTAAATGATGGTTGAGGCCCACAAATTGATTTCAGGACCCACTAATGGCTCATTCATCAGATTTGGAAAATATCACTTAGCCCTTTCGCAAATTTTAATGTCAGTAGAAGGGATTCAGAGAGTAGCATAATGGGACTGCTGTGGGCTTTGGGTGACAGCTGGTGGGGTATAGTTGAAAGACCAAGGGCTTTGGAGTTGGGCAGATTTGGTTCTACATCTCTTAATTTTCCTCCTTTTAATTGTATACTTTGAACATATTACTGAACTTTTTTGAGCCTCAAATCCCTCATCTGTAACCGTGGGTCCCAAAAACTTAAGGGAGTCAGGAGGTGGGAATTTGGTGAGCTGTTAAGAAGGGGGTTGATGTATGCACTAAATAACTCCATGAAAGAAAACACCTGGTCAGTGCTGTGAAAGTAAAACACACATCACGGTAGGCACTTAGACAGTTTATATCCTTTCCCCATGCTTTGTCCACTCCAAACACCTCAACAACAGAAAAGGTGCTTATAAGGATCATATAGGAGGACAATGGGAGCCACAGATTCACAAATATTAATTGTTATTAGTGTGACCGTAAGGCAGCTTTACTGTTTTAGAATAAATCTTTGTGCAAGTAGGATAGAGTCCTACAATGGTTAAGTGACAACACTAGAGAACAAAACTGATCCTGAAATTTTGTACTATGGCTGTTAGTAGCAAGGATTATTTTGAGATACAGAGGATTGGAGAGCTGCTATCAAAGCTATGGAAGGATGATTTATAGTACCTATTATAAATTACTCTATGCAAGTTGTTCCAGATATATAGAATTTAAAGAAATTAATATTATTCAACAATGGCTTTTGCTTCATCAGGACCTGGAAAATGAACATCAGAAGATAACTAATTACCTATTGTATAATATATCTGCCATTTTCTTTACCTTAACTCAATGGTCCCCAACCCCCAGGCTGTGTACCGGTACTGGTCCGTGGGCCATTTGGTACTGGTCCGTAGAGAAAGAATAAATAACTTACATTATTTCCATTTTATTTATATTTAAGTCTGAATGATGTTTTATTTTTAAAAAATGACCAGATTCCCTCTGTTACATCCATATAAGACTCACTCCTGACACTTGTCTAGGTCACATGATATGTTGCCGCTAAAATTAAACCCATAAACTAGCAAAATGAGTGAAAAACAAAAGTCCGTCGAAAGTTTTTTTGCGAAGTGGAAAAGGGCCACTGAGGAGACAGAAGAAGAACCTATGACCTCAAAGAAAAAGAAGGCTTCATTTAACAGACAATACCAGGAGTCCGACTTAAAGCATGGATTTATTGCAACTGGTGATTCTCACGCACCAAGGCCACTCTGCATAATATGTGGTGACCGGCTAAGTAATGAGGCAATGAAGCCTTCAAAACTGCTTCGCCACTTGGAGACCAAGCACCCTACTTTAAAAGACAAGCCTTCTCCTAGCATGCGGAGGACCTGGGTTTGATTCCCGGCCAGAGCACACAGGAGAAGCGCCCATTTGCTTCTCCACCCCTCCGCCGCGCTTTCCTCTCTGTCTCTCTCTTCCCCTCCCGCAGCCAAGGCTCCATTGGAGCAAAGATGCCCCGGGCGCTGGGGATGGCTCTGTGGCCTCTGCCTCAGGCGCTAGAGTGGCTCTGGTCATAACATGGCGACGCCCAGGATGGGCAGAGCATCGCCCCCTGGTGGGCAGAGCGTCGCCCCTGGTGGGCGTGCCGGGTGGATCCCGGTCGGGCGCATGCGGGAGTCTGTCTGACTGTCTCTCCCTGTTTCCAGCTTCAGAAAAATGAAAAAAAAAAAAAAAAGACAAGCCTTCTGAGTATTTTGAAAGAAAAAAGCATGATCAAGAAGGACAGAAACAATTACTGGTGGCCACTACATTAATAAATGAGAGTGCACTGAGAGCATCATACTTGGTGGCTAATTGTATTGCTAAGGCTAAGAAGTCATTCACCATTGGTGAAGAATTGATCCTTCCAGCTACTAAAGACATTTGTCGTGAACTTCTAGGAGAGGCTGAGGTTAAAAAGACAGCACAGATGTCTCTTTCGGCTACCACCGTCACACGTCGCATTGAGGAAATAGCAGAGGACGTTGAATCACAATTGTTGGAAAGGATTAATAAATCACTGTGGTACGCTCTCCAGGTTGACGAATCTACAGATATTGACAACAAGGCAATGCTACTTGTTTAGGTGTGTTATCTTTATCAAGAGGATGTGCACCAGGATATGTTATGTGCACTATCATTGCCAACCAAAGCCATAGCCGCAGAACTATTTAAATCACTGGATGACTATATATATATCAGGAAAACTGAAATGGTCTTTTTATGTTGGCATATGCACAGATGGAGCTGCTGCCATGACCGGAAGGATGCCTGGTTTAACTACTCGGATTAAGGAGGTTGCACCTGAATGCGAGTCTACGCATTGTGTCATTCACAGGGAAATGCTGGCTAGCCGAAATATACCACTGGAATTTAACAGTGTATTGAATGATGTCGTTAAAGTTATTAACCACATCAAAGCACATGCCCTTCACTCGCACCTGTTCGAGCAGCTTTGTGAGGAAATGAATGCGAGCACAGACACCTTCTCTTATACACAGAAATAAGATGGTTATCTGAGAGAGGTCCTTGGCCAGAGTGTTTGAATTACGAGAGCCGCTGCAGAGATTTCTCTCAGAAAAAAAGTCACCGATAGCAGCACATTTCAGTGATGAGGAATGGGTCGCAAAACTCGCTTACTTGTGCGACATATTTAACCTCCTCAATGAACTCAATCGTTCACTTCAGGGGAAAATGACAACTGTCTTCAAGTTGGCAGATAAAGTAGCTGCATTTAAAGCTAAACTGGATTTGTGGGGACAACATGTGAACAGGGGTATATTTGACATGTTTCAAACATTCACGGGAATTTTGGAAGAGACTGAGCCCAAACCTTCATTGTCCCAGCTGGTGCACAATCACCTGTATTTGCTTTTAAAAGAGTTTGAACGCTACTTTTCAACAAAAGGCCCACGAATTGCCAAGGAATGAATCCGTGATCCATTTGTCAACAAAGCAGGTGAATCCAGCGTGTCTATGCAAGAAGAGGATCAACTACTGGAGATCGCAAATGACGGCGGCCTTAAAAATATGTTTGAGTCTACAACTCTGCCAGTGTTCTGGATTAAAGTCATGGCAGAATACCCTGAGATTGCCACAAAAGTACCAAAAACCCTGTTGCCATTTCCGACATCCTATTTGTGTGAAGCGGAATTTTCTGCAGTGACAGCAACCAAAACAAAATTATGGAATAGACTGGACATAAGCAACACAACACACTTCGGGTGTCATTGTCTGCCATTACTCCTAGATGGGACCGTCTCATTACAGAGAAACAAGCTCAGGGCTCCCACTGATTTAGCATTATGGTTGTTGAGAGGCTACTATCTCTCATTCTATATAAACATTATAATAAATAACCCTTAACTTACTATATTCATAACAATGGTGAGTTATATTTTTCATGCACTTTATTTTTGTGTTGAATCTTATTTTTAAGGCATGTATAAACATTACCATAGCGACTGGAAAGTGTTTGGAGGCAGAGAGGATGTTACTCATGTTATGCTGTTGGTGCGATGTTAAGAGGTCGCTTCTAATAAAGTTGCATACGAGTACACAGTGGATTCATGTTTATTTTTATTGTCGTAGGTTCATGATTGGTAGTGAGCCTGAACCTATCATATTACATATTGATGTCAGACATGAAACATTGTCAGAATAACAAATTTAAATACAGCCTGAATAATGAGGACATGCTTGTTCCTCCTTTAACTTAGCCCAATAAATATCATAAGTTCGACAATTATATCTAAAAATACCACAGTTTTTACGCTGGTCCCGTAATTTTATTTTGTGCATTTATCTGTCCCACCCTAAAGGCCGGTCCTTGAAAATATTTTCTGACATTAAACCGGTCCGTGGCCCAAAAAAGGTTGGGGACACTGCCTTCACTGGAACGCAACATATTATAATAATTTAATTGTAAATCTTAGAAAAATATAACCATGTCACAACTTGCAATCTTGGGAAGGGGGAGAATTTTCATTGTACATTTTTATATAAATATACATTTATACATTTTTATGAAACTGCTTTCTTTCCTTTAAATGTGTCATAGTTTTTACTACTTCTGAACTAGTCCATGACTTTGCAATGCTATTTCCTTTCTTGCTTGAAACAAAATTCCTTGAGTTTGATACTGTCTGTGCTTTTCTTTTCTATTCATCTTTTCTCTAAGATTTACTGGTATTGTGCTTATTTAGTGGTAACCTGGGCTTTGTAGATCATGGGGAAGGGACATAAATCAGCCAAGTCAAGTATGAAGCATTGACAGCTATAAAGCATCTTTCCCATATCTCTTACTCTTCATGGTATCTAGTCTCTGGTGACTTTGAATTATTTCAGTCTCACATTAGGCCTATCTATCTTGGTTGATTGCACTTAGTTTTTATGACATTTGTATGTTTCCAGTCCCTCATAGAGTGTTTAGAAAATCACCGAATACTTTATGTTAAGTTCCAATTGACTTATATTTAGGGGAAAAGGCCTGGCTTCTTTAAGACAGAAGCACCTTTTCTTTGCCAGAAAGCTCATTGTAAAACTGATGGGCTTAACCAAAAAAGGCTTTGATGTAAATTGAATATTGATAGAGAAGGGAAGTTAACTGGCCTTAGTAACTTGGTTGCTAAGGAAGCATTTTCCTGATTGGAAGGAAACTCTCCTGGGTGTTCTGCAGTTTCTTGTGGACCTAACATGCTTTGTTTTATCTCTTGCTTTCTGTTTCTGAGTTGGAAGAGGAAAGAACAGAAAGCTATCATAGGAATGAAAAGCTGTGGGAAGCAGATGGTTGCTCTCTCTTAGCTAGAGAAAGAGAGAGCTAAATTCTGACTAGCAACAAGCCAATGCCAGCAAGGACTCTTTGTTTAAGGCAGTCAGTTGGAAAATACCGTGAGGGCAAGATAATAAAGAGCTTGCATAGGAGGACACAGAGAGGTTATAGAGTAGGATTTTTTCAGTGCCTGGAAACATGTAGGTGAGGAAAATTAAAGGATATTTAGAGTGGACATCCAACATCTATATTAACTAATGGGGTTCAATGATTTTAATGTGATTGGATTTATTCAGAGAAGATATTTTAGCATGTATTTAATTTTTTGCATTTTGAATGTTTTGTATTATATTATATATTAAATTTAGTAGATGTAGAACTTGTTAAATCTATAATTATTTTAATAAATAATGTTTAGTGATAAACATCTCTTTATTTTATTATATAATTCATTGCTTAGCAGTAAAAAAAAGTAACTTTGGTGTAAATAAATTACAAATTTTTCATTGAAACATTTTTTCAAACTAAAAATGTACTTGAATATTAATTACCCATATATGCTATGCTGGTTATACTTTAGTAATTTGTGAAGTACTATTTCTGCATACTAAATGATACTCCACTGACCTCAGGCAGTTATTGCCTATATTTTGCTTAATTTCATTTTTCAACTCACTGCTTCATTCAACAAATATTTTGAATCTCTATAAGCATTAGCACTGTGTTATAGGATACTAAAAGGAATAAAACACTCCCTGTCACTACAGAGAGTAATGATATAATTCTCAGAAGAGTTTGGAAAATGAAAATATTTTTGCTGGCATTTTATGGTCTGTTTTAGGTTTCCAAAGTTTTCTCTATAATTAGTATTGAATATTATTGTTTGTTCTGAGTATTATTTTGTTTTTTTGGAACACATTTAATTGTTAAATTCTTTTTAAAAATAATTTTTATTTTTCACTTGCAGTTGACATATGAGAGACTATGTTAGTTTCAAGTGTACAACATAGTAATTGGATATTTATGTAACTTATGAAGTGCTCACCTTGATGAATCTAGTGCCCATCTGACACCACACACAGTTATTACGGCATTATTAACTCTATTCCTGGGCCGAACCTTACATCCCGTGACTGGTTTTCTATCTGGCAATCTGCACTTCTTAATCCCTTCACCTTTTCCACCCATCCTCCTAAACACCCTCCCATCTGGAAACCGTCAGTTTGTTCTATGTATCTATGAGTTTGTTTCTGTTTTTTGTTAGTTTATGTATTTTGTTTTTCAGATTCCACATATAAGATTTAACATACAAGTGAAATCATTTGCTTTTTGTCTTTGTCTATTTTACAAAGTACAATATCCTCTAGACCCATCTATATTGTTGCAAATGTCAGTATTTTACTCTTTTTTTATGGCTGAGTAACACTCCATTGTATATGCCATATTTCCCCATGTATAAGATGCACCCTTTATTGAAAAATTTGGGGTCTAAAACTGGGTGCATCTTATACAGTGGTTGTAGATTTTTATAACTTGCATTTCCCACTTTTTTTGTGCAGATGAGAAGTTGTATGAATTTTATGATGAATAAAACTAGAGTTCAGTGACTTTATGTAGTACATTATGTTTCAAATTTTGGGCCCCAAAATTAAGGTGTGTCTAATACATGAGAGTGTCTTATATTGGGGAAATATGATATGTACCACACTGACGCGGATTAAGGTCGATTGAGGCCCGGGCGCAAAAGAAAATATTGGGCCCCTTTAAAAAAAGAGAGAGACAGGAAAATAAAAATACATGTTAACCATATTTTTAAATAAATAAAAGTTATTATGTACTATTAATGTTTTATTTCCAATAAAATTTGAATATATGTATAATATAATCAATAATGCATAGTAATCACAAAGTTTTGAACTAATAGTTGAACATATGTACAAGTTAATTATAATTAATGATAGTATACATATAATAGGAGTAACAATCAGAATTTGAACAAAAAATCATAGAATATTACTTGAAATTAAAAGTATAAATGTGAAAATATTTAAATAATTTTTTTCTTGCTTTTTATTTTGAAAACTTATTAACTATCTCGTC
This sequence comes from Saccopteryx bilineata, assembly GCF_036850765.1. Taxonomy (NCBI): domain Eukaryota; kingdom Metazoa; phylum Chordata; class Mammalia; order Chiroptera; family Emballonuridae; genus Saccopteryx; species Saccopteryx bilineata. Next base: position 207,671,706 of record NC_089493.1, read on the forward strand.
ACAATCAAACTAATTTACATCCCTGCACATTTGCATATATCATAAGTCTGCATTGCAGGAGAACCTTTGTAAGTACAAAGTAGCAAATATGATTCTATTGCTCCAATGAGCAATAGCGCAGCTGTGCACGGCCTATGCAGTGCAGTAGGTGTAAAGTATGCAGCATAGTAATGAAATAATGAAAATAAGCAAATATAAGCATACTATCAGGTTTTATCACCAATTGTAAACTTGTATGTAATTAAAATTGCACATATGAAACCAAACTTAGTGTCATTAGAAAAAAAGTGTAAGGTAGGTTTTTGCAGGGCCCTTCAGAAGTTGGAGCCCAGGGCACGTGCCCGGTGCGCCTGCCATTAAATCCACCTCTGGTACCACAACTTCTTCACTCATTTGTCTACTAATGGACACTTAGGTTGCTTCCATATCTTTGCTATTGTAAATAATGCTGCAATGAACATGAGAATGTATATGTCTTTTTGAATTAGTGTTTTGGGTTTCTTTGTATAGAAACCCAGGAGAAGAATCCATAGCCTTTGCTTTAAAGTCTATTTTATCTGGCACTAGTGTTGCTATCTCAGATTTTTGTTTTCATTTCCATTTGTATGAAATTTCTTTTTCCATCCCTTACTTTCAGTCTATGTGTAATTTTTTTTAAAAACAGTATTATTTGGATAATTTTTATAGACATACTTAAAGAGATATCTAGAGCAGGGGTCCCCAAACTTTTTACACAGGGGGCCAGTTCACTGTCCCTCAGTCCATTGGAGGGCCGGACTATAAAAAAAAACTATGAACAAATTCCTATGCACACTGCACATATCTTATTTTAAAGTAAAAAAACAAAACGGGAACAAATATAACATTTAAAATAAAGAACAAGTAAATTTAAATCAACAAACTGACAAGTATTTCAATGGGAACTATGCTCCTCTCACTGACCACCAATGAAAGAGGTGACCCTTCCGGAAGTGTGGTGGGGGCCGGATAAATGGCCTCAGGGGCCGCATGTGGCCCGCGGGCCGTAGTTTGGGGACCCCTGATCTAGAGTTTCTTGGCTCCTTCTAGAATGCTGGTGTGTCACAGTAGGAAGTACAAGTCTTCCTTGGTAACCTCTTTGGAATTTACCTTTGTTTTCATGGCCATATAGTTCTTGTCTGTGAGTGTGGGTAGAGGATCTTTGTAAAAAAGCAAAATGTGACACTTTTGAAGACCTCTGATTATAATAATATTCTTACAGAAGCTAGTTTAACATGAAGGTGCTAAAGTATAACCAGAGGGCTTAGCAAATATGTGGGTGGTCATTAGTGATAAATCATACACTAGAAGACCAGACAAGATTATCAAGTAAAATTTTTGATAGAATAACAGAGTAAACTGGACTTCCACGATAGTATAGTAATAGAATAATATATTAAATATGTGAATATGTATCCTTGTTGGTCAAATAAGTATGTAAAATATGATTTTTATCTTTGCTTGCTTACAGTTTGCATTGGGGGTTGGGCAGCACCAGGTATACATGATCTGTGAAATTGCAAATTACCTTCCTGCTTGGGAAAGGCCACTGTTTTGCTAATGTTTGCTGGAGGGGAGAGGTTTTCAAGCCAGAAAGTTTTGAAAAGAGAGGGGAGAAGGAAGAGAGGCTGAGAGAAGCCATGCTTGCAAAGTGAGAGAAGAGAGAATGCAGAGTGCTGAAGAAGAAGGCAGTATTGCAGGAGAGAAGGTGTGCAGAAGGGGAACCCCAGAACTGAGGGGCTCTGGGAGCTCTGCTGAGACTGGTGACGGCTTTGATTCCAGGAGGAACCAGAGAAGATTCTCCTGGTGTGGAACCGGATAATTCGTTGGGGCTTTGGGAGCCCTGCCTGTTTGCTCGTCAGCCAGTGCGAGACTGTAATAAAGGAATGGCCCACCATTTTTTGGCTCTACTGTTTCTCTACCGTCTGCCCAAATTCAGCGAGAATCTGCATGGTCACGACGGCGGTGGCCACTGGCCCTACCATACTTTTTTCTTTTTAATGTGAAGGTACAGGTACATTTTGAGAGTTTAGAAAAATTGTTTGCTAAGTCTACATTTTTATATTTATTTGCTGTTTAATTTTAATCTTGCTACATAATCCATTGGTTTAGGCTTTTTATAGCCTTTGTAAATTGGATTGTCATTCAAAGCTCTGAGGTTTAGTGAATGAAAGGTGTCTTCAGGGAGAAAGGAGAGCAACAAATATGAGGTTCAGTGTTAAAAGGTAAATATTTATAGCTTTTGAGCAGAATGATGAATACATGAGAAAAACTAGCATTTGTAATAATAATATATTTAGTGACTCTTTGGATGTCACATTTATTTTAACTCTATTCATTACTTTAGAATAAGTATATTGCTTTTTTTTTTTTTTTGTAGCTTTGAAAGAGACTGCTCTGAGCTGAAGTTAAAAAAATCTTTTTAAGAACTCAACTGCTTCTATGAAGATGAAGCTCAGCTAGTAAACTCATTAAGTAAGGACCCTAGGCAGTTCTCCAGTACTGAGACTGAAAGCACAGTACTGCGGACATCTTTGCATCACGGTCAAGAATGACCTTGAAGGAAGCCAGCACTTCATAAAGCAAAATCGTCTCCTTGGCACTTCGTTCTGATTTGATTGATGCTTTAGAAAAAGCTGTAAGATTTTCTTTTCTTTATAGTGTGGGGCATACACTCGTTATACTTAATAGATTTTGTACTTGTCTGGAGTATTTTGTTGTCAGGTTCTTATAGGTTCTGATCTTTCACTGACTGTGGTACAAATAAGCAGTGAAATCTCTCTTTTTTGATCAGTTATCATTAGATAATAAGGTTTTGGTGCATTGGGATCATGGTTTTTAAGAATGGAAAAATACTGACTTTCAAACTTGTGTGTAATACAATAATCTTTCTTCAATCATAATCTTTCCAAGCATATCTGTGAATTGCAGGGTCTTTAATACTGAGGTTTTATGATTTATATTAGTCAAAGGATATATAATATAATTTGACATAGTCACTATCCACTGTCCTTTCTTAGATTGATAGTTTGCTTCCTTTTTAGTTTTTTACTTTAATGTGCATTGAAGTTTTTTAATATATATTTTTACATCCAAAGTAAGACACAAGCAATTTTGGAAAATAAAATGATTACCTCTTTAGAGTTACTCATTTATTCCTACATAAGAAGTTGTAAGTAAGGATCATATAAAGGTACAACCATTATTATGAATGCTTAATAGCTACATATTTTAATAAAAAATTGAGTGAATTCTACAGAGAAAATGTTTTCTGTTATTATGTTACTGTTACTAATAATAAGCCAATTATAGTTTTAATATAAAATAATGGAATAAAATAGAGAATGGCATAAAATAAAACCAGGAAAAACAAGAATAGACAAATAAAATAGTAATAGCATTAAAGATTTGACTGAAATAAAAAAGAATGTCTGTTATGATCCTGTTTTTCATGTGCCTGAGTGATTATGTTTTAAGTATGTGTTTTAGTTATATATTACATTGAAAATCACTGCAAAATGTAGTGGCTTTAAACAGTGATATGGAGTTAGGCACATGAAGGCTCAACTGGGCTGAACATCGAAGATGTCTCTTTCACTCAAGTGTTTGGCATCTTGGTTGGGATGACTGGCATAGTTGGGGCTGGCAGGGCATCTCTGTTTTCACCTGTCTTTTCCACATGACTGTCTTTGGCTTTACCAAGCATGGCTGTTTCAGGGTCGTTGGACTTTATACCCAGCATGATTGTTTTGGGGTAGTTGGATTTCCTTAGCTGATGACCTTCTACCCTGGAGCACATAGTCCAGTAATCTCAGATGGAGCTGTAGGACTTCTTATAAACTAGCCTTGGAAATTGTGCAGCATCACTCTTCAACATCTCTTGGTCAAAGTGAGTTTTAGGACAAACCCAGATTCAAAAGCAGGAAATAACACAAAGACATGGATATATTCAGAAGCATAGTTTATTGTGGGGCAAGGAGAGGTGAGAAGGAAAAGAGATATCTTCAGAAATTAGCTACCACAATGTGTAATGTTCATTCATAATCTGTATAATCATTTCACTGTATATTTGATAAAATTTGTATCAGCATACTTCCAAAATTAAAATTCATATTAACTTTATACATAACAATATTTTATAAGCAAAATATAGTTTTACATGCAGATTGGTAAGTGTATTAGTTGCATTGACCCTGCCTTACAAGACTCAGCATTCAAGCAAATGTTAGTTTTTGAGACAAGGTTTATTCATCAAGAGTCAAATAGAAATTCACAGCAGTGACACAAAATTTCAAGAAAGGGCAAAATAGACCTTGTCTGAAATTCTATACATTTTAAGAGTAGAATTCAGATTAAGCTAAAGGCTGAAGGATGAATGAAATTTGGGGTAAATGAAGGTGCATGGATGATCCAACTTGAATATGTGGAAGCTCTCAATATACTGAAAAGTGCTTTGTAATAATGAAAATTATTATGATTGGGGCTTAGGGGATCCATTCCCTGAAGAATGGAACAGAATCATGTAAGGTATGGCTAGATTGTGGAGAGCTTTTGTACATGGCATGTTACTTTTCCCTGTTCAACACTCATTTTACACTTTTCTGATTACTTTTTTTTCTCTCAACTCATTCATTCAGTGAATATTTACTGAACTTGTACTATACTTCAGACTGGTTTATATGCTGGAGACACAGTGGAGAATCTCATTGTCAAAGCCTTGCCCTCAGGAATCTTCCTCTATGGGAATTGTTTTGGTGAGCCAGCTAATCAAAGTGCTCCACCTTGCCTGAGTTTGGGGTGAGCACATGACTTACTTGAGTGGCTCAGGGATGGAAAATGATTGGAGTTGATTCATTCTGATGATGGTGCCCTGCAGAGTCTGCTAGTTCCTTTCATCCACATCCTCAAAGCTAACCTGGTCCTGTCTTTCCCCAGGCATAGTTGTTAAGCTTTTCTAGCAACTACCACCAATCCTTTTTATAAATTCCTCTTTGTTTAACTCAGTGCCAGAGCTTTAGAGTTTTACTACTCGTAGCCAGGGAACCCTAACGACAGTGTTAGATGCCTGTGTTTCTTCCGAGGGGATTTGAACTGTGTCATGTAATCATAAGACGCTCTTGGAAGTTTCTGAACAGAGAAAGAGTAATTTTTAAGAAGATTTGGAGCTCTGTTGATAGGTTAGAACAGGGAGTGACTGTAATTAGACTGACTAGTTTGAAGGCTGTTGAAATATGCTGGTATATAGGGAGGAAGGGGTAAATTAGCGTGAGTGCAGGAGTAAAAATAAGTGATGGAGAAGATCAGGGTTGGGATTAGGATGAGGGAAGAGAGGTGTACTAATGCAGAGTGAGCACTTTAAATCTTGTGCCCTGGGAACTTCTATTACATCACCCTAGTTTTGGCCCTGGGCATGATATTTGAAGGCATTAAAAGGCATACATATTAGAAAGGAAGAAATTAGACTGTCTCTAGTTGCACATGATATGGAATGATTTTTATATAGAGAATTCTAAGAAATCTACTAAAAAATCCTTGAACTAATAAATGAGTCTATCTAGGTCACAAGATACAAGATAAGCACATAGAAATCAATTTTATTTCTATATATTAGCAATGAACACATGGAAAATGAGATTAAAATTATCACTTACTGTTGCTCAAAAAAACCTGAAAATAGGTATCAATTCAATAAAATGTTTATAGAACTTCTATGCTAAAAATTATAAAACTCTGATGAAAGAAATCAAAGAAAATCTAAAGAAATGGAGAAATTTATTTTCTTTATTTGTTCATGGATTGGAAGACTCAACATAGCAATGATATCAGTTCTCTTTAAATAGATGTATAGATTTATACAATTCCTGTCAAATTTCAGCAAGATTTATAGATATAGGCAATATTGCCCTAGGATTTATATGAAAAGGCAAAGTAACTAGAATAACGAAAATAATTTTTAAAAAGAAGAATAAAGTGGAGGAATCAATCTACCTACTTTCAAGACTAATTATGTAGTCATGGTAACCAAGACTGTGGCATTAATGGAGAATAGATACATAGAGCAATGAAATGGCATAGAGAATTCAGTAACAGGCCCACATAAATATGTCCAAATTATTTTTTACAAAAGCACAAAAAAATTCAGTTAAGGAAAGATAGCCATTTCAATAAATGGTGCTGACCAATTGGACATCCATAGACAAAAAGAAAAAGAAAATGGATTCTGATCTAAGTCTCATACCTCATATAAAAATTTAACTCAAACTGGATCATGGACTTTAAAGTAAAATATAAAACTGTAAAGCTTTTAGGAAGAAAATAAAAGAGAATCTTTGGGATATAGGACTAGGCAAAGAATGCTTTGATTTGAGTTCAAAAGAATGAGGCATAAAAGTCAAAATTGATAACTTGGAATTTCTCAAACTTAAAAACTTTTGTGCTGCAGCCCTGGCCGGTTGGCTCAGCGGTAGAGCGTCGGCCTAGCGTGCGGAGGACCCGGGTTCGATTCCCGGCCAGGGCACACAGGAGAAGCGCCCATTTCCTTCTCCACCCCTCCGCCGCGCTTTCCTCTCTGTCTCTTTCTTCCCCTCCCGCAGCCAAGGCTCCATTGGAGCAAAGATGCCTCGGGCGCTGGGGATGGCTCTGTGGCCTCTGCCTCAGGCGCTAGAGTGACTCTGGTCGCAACATGGCAACGCCCAGGATGGGCAGAGCATCGCCCCCTGGTGGGCAGAGCTTCACCCCTGGTGGGCGTGCCGGGTGGATCCCGGTCGGGCGCATGCGGGAGTCTGTCTGACTGTCTCTCCCTGTTTCCAGCTTCAGAAAAATGAAAAAAAACAAACAAAAAAAACCACTTTTGTGCTACAGAAGATTTAGTTAAGAGGATGAAAAGAGAAGTCATGAAGTGGGAAAAAATATTTACAAACTGCATATTGGACAAAGGACTACTATTGAGAATATATAAAGAAATCTCAAAACTTAGCAATTGAGTAAAAATAGGCAAAAGACATGAAGAGTCACCAGTGAGGAAATACAAATGACAATCACATGAAAAGATTAATATTAGCCGTTAGAATAATACAAATTAAAATTACAGTGAAATACCAGTACATACCTGTCAAGATGGCTAAAATAACAGTAATTTTAAACAAAAACAATTTTAATACCAAATGCTGGCAAGAAATTAGTACAATTGGAATCACTCATCTGTTCCTGGTTGGAATATAAAATGTTATATATAACCACACTCGATAAAAGTTGGAGTTTTTAAAGAAACTAAACATGCAACTACCATATGACCCAGAAATTACACTCAGAAATTTATTCTAGAGAAATGAAAACTTTTGTTCATACAAAAACCTATATATGAAATTTTACAGGAGTTTTATTTATATCATAACAACCCCAAACTGGAAATAAACTAGATATCCTTTAATGAATTAATGGCTAAACAAATGGTAACACATCCATGCTATGGAACACTGTTCAGCAATAAAAAAACAACAAAGTAATGACGCACACAACAACCTGGATGAGTCACCAGAGAACTATGCCGAGTGAATAAAACCAATCGTGAAAGGCTAAGTAATGCATGATTTCATTTATACAACATTCTTAAAGTGATAAAATTATAGATTGGAAAACAGACTACTGATTTCCAGGGTTACAGAGAGGATGATGATGGCTCTAAAAGGGATTTTGTGATGATGGAAATGCTCTGTATCTTGACTGTATTAATGTCACTATCCTTGTTTTAGTTTTTGGAGATGTAACCATTGGGGAAAATTGGGTAAAGGATATGCTTTCTGAATTAGTTCTTATGACATGTGATTTTAGTGGCCCTGGCCAGAGGATTGGTGGATAGAGTGTTGGCCAGCATTTGGATGTCCTGGGTTTGATACCTGGTCAGGGCACACAGGAGAAATAAACATTCACTTCCCTCTCTCTCTTCTCTCTCTCTACTTCTCACAGCAAGTGGTTCAGTTGGTCCAAGTGCTTCAGCCTCAAGTGCTAACAAATACCTTGGTTGATTCAAGCATCAGCCCCAGGCAGGGGTTGCTGGGTGGATCCCAGTCGGGGTACAAGCTGGAGTCTGTCTCACTATCACGTCTCCTTAAAAAAAAAAAGATTTTAGATTTCAAATCCAGTAATCAGGAGAATGAAGGTGCTTTTAAAAATAATTAGGAAAATCCCACTATTTCAATGCAGGTGATTTCCACAATCTATTAGAAAAATCCAGTTAAAGAACAAATTAACACAAATGTGATATTCGATAAGCCATTAAACACCTAGAGATTTTTGTATAAATTAGAAATAGATAACATTGATTGAAATGAATCTCTGATGTGATTTCAGACAACATGACCGAATCAGGTAGAACAGTTCTATTGATGTGTAGTTCATTTTCTGTCCCCTGGATTCCTCAAATGTATGAGGTCATATGGTATTTTTCTGTCTTTACCTGGTTTATTTCACTTAGCATAATAGTTTGCAGGTCCATTCATGTTGTTGCTAAAGGTAAGATTTCCTTCTTCCTCATGGCCGTGTAGTATTCCATTGTATATATGTACCACAGCTTTTTAATCCACTTGTCCACTGATGGACACTTTGGTTGTTTCCAGATCTTGTCTATTGTAAATAATGCTGCAATAAACATGGGAGTGCATTTCTTCTTTTGAATCAGTGATTTGGTACATTGGTTGATTCTTGGATGTGCCCTGACTGGGGATCATTCCTGCAACCATGGCGTATTGGGAGGACACTCTAACCAACTGAGCTACTTGGCCAGGGATGATTTCTTTTCTTTCTAAATATTATTATATTTAGAAAATTAACTTTAACAAGGTGACATTGATCAATAAGAGTACATAGGTTCAGATGAACATTTCTATAGCATTTGAACTGTTGTATACCCATCACCCAAAGTCAAATCATATTCTGTCGCCTTATATTTGTCCCTCTTTACACCCTTGCCCTACCCACCTCCCCATGCACTCAAGTCCCCTTCCCTTTCCCCCATGTTCTCTTCTCCTTGGTAACCACTTCACTTTTATCTGTGTCCATAAGTCTCAGTTTTATATCCTACCTATGTGTGAAATCATACAGTTCTTAGCCTTTTTTGATTTACTTATTTCACTCAGTATAATATTCTCAAGGTCCATCCATGTTCTCAAAAATGTCATTATATCATTGTTTCTTATAACTGAGTAGTATTTCATTATATATATGTACCACATCTTCTTTATCCAATCCTCTATTGAGGGACATTTTGTTTTTTCCTATGTATTGGCCATGGTGAATAATGCTGCGATGAATATGGGGGTGCATTTGTCTTTACGTACCAATGTTTTCGAGCTTTTGGAGTAGATACGCAGTAGAGGTTTTGCTAGGTCATATGGTAATTCTGTTCTTAATTTTTTGAAGAACCATTGTATTTTCTTCCATATTGGTTGTACTAATTTGCATTCCCACCAGCAGTGAATGATGGTTGCTTTTCTCCACAGCCTCCCCAACACTTGTTATTGACTATCTTTATGATAATAGCCAATCTAACTGGTGTGAGATGGTATCTCATTGTAGTTTTGATTTGCATTTCTCGAATAGCTAGTAAAGAGTAGCATCTTTTTTATATATCTGTTTGCCATTTGTATGTCCTCTTGGGAGAAGTGTCTGTTCAGGTCCTCTCCCCATTTTTAAATTGGATTGTTTGCTTGTTTGTTGCTGAGCTTTGTGAGTTCTTTATATAGTATATTTTGGATATTAACCCCTTATCAGAACTGTTGTTTGCAAATATCACCACCCATTTAGTTGGCTGCCTATTTGTTTTGTTTTCAGTTTCTTTTGCTGTGCAGAAGCTTTTTAGTTTGATATAGTCCCATTCATTTTTTTTTTTTTTTTGCCTTTACTTCCCTTGCCTTTGGGATCAAATTTGTAAATTAATCTGTAGGCCAAGGTCCATGAGCTTAGTATCTATGTTTTCTTCTATGTAATTTATACTTTCAGGTCTTACATTTAGATCTTTGATTTATTTTGAATTAATTTTTGTACAAGAGGACAAACTGTAGTCAAGTTTCATTCTTTTGCATGTGATTCTTCAATTTACCAGCATGATTTATTGAAGAAGCTTTTTTTTCTCAATTGTGTGTTTTTGGCTCCTTTGTCAAAGAGGATTTATCCATATATATGGATATATATATATATAGATATAGATATATATGGTCTTATTTCTGGGCTTGCGATTCTGTTTCATTGTTTTTCTGCCAATACCATACTGTTTTGATTATCATGATTTTATAGTGTAATTTGAAGTCAGGTAGTGTGACACCTCTGGCTTCATTCTTTTTTCTCAGGATTACTTTGGCTATTTGAGGTTTCTTATGGTTTCGTATAAACCTGGTAATTTTTGGTTGTTTCTTTAAAGAATGACATTAGGATTTTGATGGGGATTGCATTAAATTTCTAAATTGCTTTGGGTAATATGGCCATTTTTACAATGTTCATTCTTCTAATCCATGAACATGTAATATTTTTCCATTTCATTATGTCTTTTTCAATTTCTTTCAAAAATGTTTTGTAGTTTATAGTATATAGGTCCTTCACATCCTTTATTAAGTTTATTCCTATGTACTTTATTTTTTTTTTTGCAATTGTAAAAGGAATTGTATTTTTGAGTTCATTTTTTGAAGTTTTATTGTTGCCATATAGATTAGCAGTAGATTTTTGTATATTGCTTTTGTATCCTGCAACTTTACTGTATTGATTTATTGTTTCTGAGTTTTTTGGTGGAATCTTTGAGATTTTCTATATACTGGATCATATCATCTGCAGAAAGTGATCCCTTTACTTTTTCCCCCAATATGATGCCTTTTATTTCTTTCTCTTGCCTGATCATGTGGCTAAAACTTTCAGAACTATGTTGAATAAGAGTGGAGAGAGTGGGCAGCCTTATCTCATTTTAGAGGAAAAACCTTCATCTTTTCACCATTTGGTATGTTATTAGCTGATGGTTTGTCATATATGACCTTTATTATGTTGAGGTACTTTCCCTCTATTCCAGTTTTATTGAGTATTTTAAACATAAAGGGATGTGTATCTTACCGAATACCTTTTCTACATCTACTGATAAGATTATATGGTTTTTGTTCTTTGTTTTGTTGATGTGGTGTATTACATTAATTGATTTCCATATGTTAAATTATCCTTGTGCTCCTGAAATTAATCTCACTTGATCATGATGTATTATTTTTTTTAATGTTTTCTTGTATTCCACTAGGTAGCATTTTGTTTAGGATTTTTGCATCTGTATTTACTAGATATAGTTTTCTTTTTTTGTGTTGTCCTTGCCAGATTTTTGTATGAGGGTTATGTTGGCCTCATAAAATGTGTTGGGCAGTATTGTTTCTTCTGTTTTTTGGAAGACTTTGAAAAGGATAGGTACCAAATCTTTTTGAATGTTAGGTAGAATTCACTAGTGTAACCATGTGGTCCTGGACTTTTGTTTTTGGGGAGGTTTTTGATAGTTGTTTCTATTTTCTCCCTTCTTATAGGTCCAGTTAGGTTTTCCACTTCTTCATGATTCAGTCTAGGAAGATTGTATAGTTCTAGGAATTTATCTATTTCTTCTAGGTTGTTGAATTTGGTGGCATATAATCTTTCATAGTATTATAGTATGATCTTTTGTATATCTATGATTTTTTGTGGTAATTTCTCCTCTTTCATTTTGGATTTTGTTTATATGAGTCCTTCCTCTTTTTTTCCTAGGGAGTCCAGCTAGTGGTTTGCCAATTTTATTGATCTTTTCAAAGAATTAACTCTTTGTTACATTGATTTCTTTTATAGGTTTTTTTTTGTTGTTGTTCTCTGTTTCACTTGGTTCTGCTCTAATCTTTATTATTACCTTTCTTCTGCTGGTTTGGTTTCCTTTGTTCTTTTTTTCCTAGTTCCGTAAGGTATGATGTTAGTTTGTTTACTTGGGATCTTTCTTGTTTCTTAATATAAGCCTGTAATGAGGGAAACTTCCCTCTTTTTACTGCTTTGGCTGCATCCCAGAATTGTTGATATGTTGTGTTATCATTTTCATTTCTCTGTATATATGTTTTGATCTCTGCTTTTTTTTCTTTGACCCAGTCATTTTTTAGAAGTATGTTGTTTGATTTCTACATTTTTGTGGGGTTTTTTTGCTTCCTTTTTACTGTTGATTTCTAGTTTTAAAGCCTAATGATCAGGAAAGGCTTAGTATAATTTCAATTTTCCTGAATTTTTGATGGTAGTTTTGTGGCCCAACATAGGATCTGTCTTTAGAATGTTCCATGCACACTGGAGAAAAATGTATAAACTGACATTTTGGTATAAAATGTCCTATAAATATCTGTTATGTTCATTTGGTTCAGAGTGTCATTTAAGGCCAGTATTTCTTTATTGATTTTCTGTTTCGATGATCTGTGTAAAGCCATTTCAACAAAATGATGTGTTGAAATCTCCTAGTAAAATTGTGTTTCTGTTGGCTTCTATTTTTAGATCAGTTAGTAGATGTTTTATATATTATGGTGCTCCCTGATTTTGGTGCATATATATTCAGAAGTTCTATGTCTTCTTGATACAATGTCTCCTTTATCATTATGAAATTTCCATCCTTGTCTCTAGTTGCCTTTGTTGTCTTGAAGTCAGTATTGTCAGATATGAGTATGGGTCCACCTGCCTTATTTTGGATATTACTATATTTCCCCATGTATAAGACGCACCCTTTTTTGAAATATTTGGGCTCTTAAAACTGGGTCCTCTTATACACTGTTGATTTTTTTTTTACTTGCATTTCCTGCTTTTTTGCCCTTGTTGTCTTTTCACTCATTGTTTCACACTTGTTACCAGAATATTATGGTAGGTTACCTTTTGCCACATTCTGCTCAGAAAAGATTTTTGTACAGTGCTGAATTCAAGTTAAAAGTGACCCAGTTTGCAAAAGTGAATGGAAATCGTGCTGCTGAACATAACTTTGGTCCTGCTCCAACTGAGAAATCAATCCGAGACTGGCGACAGGAAGAAGAAACCCTATTGAAAACGCCATGACAGCAGAAGGCCATGAGAGGCAAGTCAGCTAAGTGGCCTGATTTAGAGAGAGAATTTGAAGATAATGGATTAAAGAGCAAAGGGCAATTGGAATTCCTGTGTCCACAAGGATGGTACAGAATGAGGCAAGGAGAACTACTGATGAAAAAGAAGTTAGTGCTTTCAAAGGAGGACACAATTGTGCTTCAGGTTCATGAAATGGAATGGACCAATATGCATACATGCACCCAACTTGCCCAAAAGATGCCTGAAAGCTATGAGCAGAAGGTCCTTGAATATCATCATTTTGTCATTCAATGTCAGAAGACACATTTGAGTTGAGACAGATTGCAAATATAGATAAAGTCCCCCTTCCATTTGATGTCCCAAGTAATAGAACTGTTGATAAGAAGGCGGTGAAAACTGTAACTGTGAAGACAAGTGGACACAAAAAGGGCCATTATACAGTTGTTCTAGCTAAGTGTGCTGACAGAACAAAGCTACCTCTTATGCTGATTTTCAAATGCAAAACAATGCCAAAAGAAGACATTCCTTGAGGAGTGATTGTCCACGTTCATGACAAGGGTTGGATGGATCAGGCTGGGATGAAGATCTGGTTTGAGAAAGTTTAGAGGAGACCAAGGGGCTCTTACATGAACCTGTCCTATTGGTGCTCGATTAGTTCAGGGCACACATAACAAAAAACACAAAGGAGATTGCTACACAGCAAAAAACAAAACTTGCCATCATACCTGGAGGCTTGACATCCCAACTGTAACCATTTGATGTCAGCATTAACAAATGCTTGAAAGCTGTCATGAGAGATGAATGGAACTAATGATGATATCTTCTGGGGACAATTTGAAACAAGCAGGAAGAGTGGAGAAACCAACTATAGGAGAAGTTTGTACCTGAGTGAAAAGATCCTGGGATAATATCAAGATTGAGATAATTGCCAAGTCATTTAAGAAGTTTGACATTTCAAATGCCATAGATGGAACTGAGGGTGAGGCAATATATGAAGACAGGGATTCATCATCAGACACATATGAGGACAAACTAATGGATTGGAGTTTTGACAGTGATGAGGAGTTGTTTGAATTTTATGATGAATAAAACTTAAGTTTATTCTTCCTATTCAAGAACAAGGAATATTTTCCATTTCATTATATCTTTTTTGATTTCCCTTAACAATGTTTTGTAGTTTTCATTATAAAGGTCTTTTATATTTGTTATATTTATTCTCAGGTTTTTTTGTTGTTGTTGCAACCATGAAGGGGGTTGTTTTTGTGAGCTCATTTTCTAATTTTTCATTGTTGACATATAGGAAGGCAATAGAATTTCGTATATTAATTTTGTATCCTGCGACCTTACTGTATTGGTTTATTGTTTCTAGTAGTCTTTCTGTGGAGTCTTTGGTGTTTTTGATGTATAGGATCATATCATCTGCAAAAAGTGAAACCTTTACTTCTTTCCCAATATGAATGTCTTTTATTTCTTTCTCTTGTCTGATTGCTCTGGCAAGAACTTCCACAGCTACACTGAATAAGAGTGGAGAGAGTGGACAACCTTGTCTTGTTCCTGATTTTAGGGGAAAAGTCCTCAATTTTATGCCATTTAATATGATGCTAGCTGATGGTTTATCAGAGATGGCCTTTATTATGTTGAGATATTTTCCTTCTATACCCATTTTGTTAAGTGTTTTTAAAATAAAATGATGTGTATGACTATATTACTCAAAGCAATATACAAATTTAATGCAACTCCCATCAAAATTCCAATGTCATTTTTTAAAGAAATGGAACAAAAAATCATCAGGTTTATATGGAACTATAAAAAACCCCGAATAGCCAGAGCAATCCTAAGGAAAAAGAACAAAGCTGGGGGCATTATAATACCTGACTTCAAAATATATTATAGAGCCATGATCATCAAAACAGCATGGTATTGGCAGAAAAATAGACACTCAGACCAATGGAACAGAATAAAAAGCCCAGAAATAAAACCACATATATAAGGTCAAATAATTTTCGATAAAGGGGCCAACAACACACAATGGAGAAAAGAAAGCCTCTTCAACAAATGGTGCTGGGAAAACTGGAAGGCCACATGCAAAAGAATGAAACTCGACTACAGTTTGTTCCCTTGTACTAAAATTAATTCAAAATGGATCAAAGACCTAAATATAAGACCTGAAACAATAAATTACATAGAAGAAAACATAGGTACTAAACTCCTGGACCTTGGTTACAAAGAGCACTTTATGAATTTGACTCCAAAGGCAAGGGAAGTGAAGGCAAAGATAAATGAATGGGACTACATCAGACTAAGAAGCTTTTGCACAGCAAAGGAAACTGACAACGAAACAGCCAATTAAATGGGAGATGATATTTTCCAACAACAGCTCAGATTTGGCCTAATATCCAAAAGATACAAAGAACTTTCAAAATTCAACAGCAAATAATCCAATAAAAAAAATGGGAAGAGGACATAAACAGACACTTCTCTCAGGAAGATATACAAATGGCCAAAAGATATATGAAAAGATGCTCATCTTCATTAGTTATTAGAGAAATGCAAATCAAAACTACAATGAGATACCACCTCACACCTGTTAGGTTAGCTATTGTCAAAAAGACAGGTAACAACAAGTGTTGGAGAGGCTGTGGAGAAAAAGGAACCCTCATCCACTGTTGCTGAGAATGTAAAGTAGTACAGTCACTATGGAAGAAAGTATGGTGGCTTCTCAAAAAGTTAAGAATAGAACTACCATATGACCCAGCAATCCCTCTACTGGGTATATACCCCCAAACTCAAAAACATTGGTCTATAAAGATACATGCAGCCCCATGTTCATCGCAGCATTGTTCACAGTGGCCAAGACAAACCAAACAACCAAAAAGCCCTTCAATAGATGATTGGTACATATGTACTATGGAATACTACTCAGCCATAAGAAATGATGACATAGGATCATTTACAACATCATAGATGGACCTTGGTAACATTATACTGAGTGAAATAAGTAAATCAGAAAAAACTAAGAACTATATGATTCCATACATAGGTGGGACATCAAAATTAGAGTCAGGGACATGGACAAGAGTGTGGTGGTTACTGGCGGGGGGGAAAGGGAGAGAGTGGGAGGAGAGCAGGGACACAAAGAAAACCAGATAGAAGGTGACGGAAGACTATAGGACTTTGGGTGATGGGAATGCAACATAATCAAATGTCAAAATAACCTGGAGATGTTTTCTCTGAACCTGTGTACCCTGATTCATCAATGTTTCCCCATTAAAATTAATTTAAAAACCCCAAAAATTAAGTTTAATAACTTTATGTAATACATTTTTAAAAAAAATTTAGTCCCCAAAATTAAGGTGTATCTTATACAATGGAGCATTTTATACATGAGGAAATATGGTATTTGGTTGGAGAATCATTTTCCAACTTTTCATTTTGAGTCTACTTTTGTCCTTGCAGCTTAGATGTGTCTCTTGAAGGCAGCATATGATTGGATTTTGCTTTTTGATCCACTCTGCTACTTTATGCCTCTTTATTTTTTAGTTCAGTCTATTTCCATTTAGGGTAATTATTGACACTTGAGGATTTTATATAGCCATTTTATGTTTTGTTTTCTTGGAGCTCTGTGTCTTGTTTGGTTCTTCTCTTTTTTGTTTCTGTAAGTTGTGTTTGTTTGGTGGTATTCCATACTTCTTTTCCATGTTTCTTCTTTTTTAGGCTGTGTGTTTCAATAGTGGCTTTTTTTGTGGGTGGTTACCATTAGATTAAGAAAAGAATATTTATATGTACAAGAGTCCTTTGTCATATGAGAACTTCTGCACTCCTTCCTCCTTTGCTACTGCAGATCTTTATCCTCTCCCCTTTTATGTAATTGTTGTCACAGATTATCCTTTTTTTTATTTTTTTTGTGACCTTGTTGGAGATTTTACTTGTACTTTTGATTTGTTTTGTTCTTTGTGTCTGGTCAAATAACCCCTTGAATATTTCCTGCAGTGTGGATTTTCTGGTGATAAATTCCCTCAGCTTCTGTATGCCTATAAAAGTTTTTATTTCTCCTTCATATTTGAAGGTTAACTTTCATGGATATAGTACTCTTGGCTAGTGAGTCCTCTGTTTCAGTTCTTTGAATGTTTGGGTCCACTCTCTTGTGGCTTGTAGAATTTCTGCTGAGAAAGCTGTTGATAACCTAATGGGCTTTTCTTTATATTTTATGGTTTTCTTTTTCCGAGCTGCCTTGAGGATTCTTTCTTTGTCATTGATTTTTGACAATTTTATTATAATGTACCTGGGAGTAGGTTTGGTTTGGGTTGTGGTGACTCAGCGTTCTGTTTGCTTCTTGGATTTAAGGCTCTCTTCCCATAGATTTGGGAAATTCTTATCAATTATTTGCTTGAATAGGCTCTCCATTCCCTTCTCCCTCTGTTCTTCTTCTGATATACCAATTATTATATTCATTTTTTTCTGATGGATTCAGATAATTCTTGTAGAGCTCTCTCAGTTTTTTTTAATCTGTGAGTCTCTCTTGTCTTCTCTCTGCAGCATCTCTAGTTGCATGTCTTCAGTGTCACCTATTCTTCTGTCTGGCTTGTTCTATTAGCTAAACTTGCTACCTCAGTCTTCAAGTATTGAGTTTGTCATCTCTATTTTTAAAGTTTCAGTCTCCTTGGTGAGATATTCATTTTGTTCATTTGTTTTATGAGCTCATTAAGTTGCCTATTGGTGTCTTCTCACATCTCGTTGAATATGTTCAGAACTTCAATTTTGAATTCTCTATCATTTATCTTATTTCCCCATGTATAAGACGCTCCCATGTATAAGATGCACCTTAATTTTTCGGCCCAAAATTTGAAAAAAAGAGTATTATATAAAGTTTTTGAACTTAAGTTTTATTTATCATAAAATTCCTACAACTCCTCATCACTGTCAAAACTCCTACCCATTAGCTTGTCCTCATCTGTGTCTGATGATGAATCACTGTCTTCCACAATGAGCACAAAAATAAGCACCAAAAAAGCAGGAAATACAAGAAAACCCTACAACCACTGTATAAGACACACCCAGTTTTAGACCCCAAATTTTTTGAAAAAAGGTATGTCTTATACATAGGGAAGTATGGTATTTCCAAGGCTTCTATGTAATTGAGATTTCTTTCTGGAGATTTTTCATTTTCTTTCTGAAATACATCTGTGTCTTGTGTAGTCATGGTATTTGATTTCTTCCTTGTTGGTGGCATATGAGAGTTGTATTGTTAAGAACTCTAAGAAAAAAAAACAAAAAATTTAAAAATACAATAAAAAATAAAAAAATTAGGACAAGTAAAAAAGAAGAATCACAGAAAAAAAGATTGAAAGCCAAGGCCTGACCTGTGGTGGCATAGTAGAGAAAGCACCAACCTGGAATGCTGAGGTCCCTGTTTCAAAACAATTGGCTTACCTTGTCAAGGCACATATGGGAGTTGATGATCCTCCTCCTCTCTCTCTCTCTCTCTCTCTCTCTCCTCACTAAAATAAATAAAAATAAATAAATTTATTAAAAAAGACTAAGAAGAAAAAGATTGAAAGCCAATAAAAAAATCAAAAACAAAACACCCACAAAAAAGAATAAAAATATAAAAATAAAAAATAATGATATTCAAAAATGAAAAAGAGAAAAATAATATGAAGAAAAAAGGGCAAAAGGGAGAAAAATAGTTCTGGTTTTGATAGGGTTTTTTTCCAGTAGGTGTCGCTGTATTACAGCTTTTAGCACTGTGAGGTTTTGGGGCTGTCCACTGAGATGTTGCTTTTGCAGTGATGTAAGTGGGGCCACTGTCGTGTTGGTGGATGGGGCGTGTTGTCAGGGCTTTATTGCTCTAGCAATGGTGATCTCAGGCTTCCAGGCACTCCTTCCCAAATCTCAACAGACAGGGACTGGATGTGGAGCAGCTCTGCTCTGTTCTTCAGGGGAGAGAGTGCCTCTAAGAACTAGCTATATAGGGTTTGTCCCTGCCACTCTCCATCCCATGAGATGAGGGAGGTTGGATCTGGGAAGCTGGGGCCTGCACTTGAGCTTTTGCAACTGCAGACTGTGGGAACACTGGCCGTGACCCCTGTATTCTGACCACTTTGTTTTATTTCCTCGTCTGCCCCTCTGTCTCACTGCTCCTCCTGCAGAAGGAGACCCAGTCACTCGGAGTTTCCCTCTCTGTATCCCCTCAGACAAAATTCCTGTAGTCCAGCAGAGAAAAAAACAAACAAAGGTTACTCCAGGTTTGTCTCCTCTCTTCTCCAAAGCCCACTGCGATTGTGTTTTATCTTCTGCCCCCCTTTTCACCCCACCCCTCCTTTAGTCCATTTGGTGTGTGGATCTTTCAGGCACACTGTGAGCCCAGCTGGGGCTCCTTTGCTGTGTTATAGTTGTTCAGTTTGTTGAAATTTCGAGGGAAAGATGAGGAGTATCTCTCATGCTGCCAGTACTCTGATGTCTCGTCTATTTTCTTTTCTTTTTTTAAAAAAATTTTCATTTATTTGAGAAAACAAGAGAGAAGTAAGAAGAGACAGCAAGAGAGAAAGTGGAAGGGAGTGAGAGAAAAAGAAGCATCAACTTGTTGTTCCACTTACTTGTTCCATTTAGTTGTGCACTCATAGGTTGCTTCTTATATGTGCCCTGACCAGGGATTGAATCCATGACCTTGACATGTGGAGATGATGTTCTATACATTTAGCCATCCAGCAGGGCCAGTGATTTTCTTCTTGAAATGTAAAAATAAATAGTAATAAAGCATGCAAATATATAAAATGAAAATATGAAATTTTTATTAAAACACTACTAATTTGGTTTAATAGCTTTTTCCTAGCTTTGCCCTATTAAAATATTGTCAATATTTAGTTTATGGTAAAAGTTGCATTCAGAGAAATGGGGGAAAAGTGTGGTTATTGGATAACCAGATAATTATTTGGGAAAACAAGATTTGATGACATGTTCATATTATATGCCAAAACAAATTGAACTGCTAAAGGTATAAATTTAAGTATAAAAGCACTAGAAGAAAAGATAGGTTTATATTTTTAAAATATAAAGTAGCTAAGGGCTTTCTACATGATACTACTAATAAAATATATATATATTTCTTATATGTATTGGCATATAAAAAACAACCTTAAAACTTAGTGGCTTAAACAACAGTGATTTATTATATTTCAAGAGTTAGTATATTGGTTAAACAGTTTTCCTTGGGTTTCATCTGGACTCATTTATGAGGCTGCTTTTATCTAGTGAGTTGGCAGAGCTGGCGGCTCTAAGAGCCTGCCACCTCTCCCTCCTGATTGTGTCTTACTCAGTTTTTTAGCCCAAGTTTCTTTAATTTACATGGTGGCTGGATCCCAAGGGAGTAAAGGCAGAACCTAAGAGGGTTTTGGAGGCCGAGGCTCCAGAACTCATACTCACTTCTGCCATATTTTATTGATCAAAATAAGTTACAGTTTAACCAGATATAAGAGGTTAAAGAAACAGACTCTACTTCTCAAGCAGCAATATAACATTGCAAAGAGATGCAGGCATTGTGAGACATAATTCATTGGGAAGCATTAATACAGTGATCTTCCTTAGTATCTTTTGCTGTGTAAACACTCTTCCTGAAAACAGCAACCAGGTAGATTTGGATAAAGTTTTAGATAAATCCCTTGCTGTCTGAACCTTTGCTACCCATTGTCTGAAAATGAAGATCTAAATTGGATTATGTGGTAACCTCCATCTTTGAACTTGCCAACCATATTTGCATTATCCTAATTCACAAATGAAATGGGTTTATCACTGTCTTTAAGCAATTTGATTATGATGTGCCTTTGTATAGTTTTCTTCATGTTTTTTGTTCTTGCAGTTTATTTAGCTTCTTGTATATATCAGTTTACAAACTTTCTAAGTACTTATTTGTATCCCCCTGCCCTTTTTCCCTTTTGGGGATTCCGTATTAGGCTGTTCGAAGTGGTCCCACAGCTCACTGTAATGGGGTCTTGTTTTGTTTGGTTTTTATTTAGTTTCTTTTCTCTCTATTCCATTTTGGATAGCTTGATTGCTATGTCTTCAAGTTTACTTTTTTTTTTTTTTTTTTTTGCTTCTGAAGTGTCTACTTTTTCTCAGACATTGTGGTTTCCATCTTTAGAAATTTGGTGTGGGTCTTTTTTTTTTTTTTAATGTATCATATCTTCAGTGTTTCTCTTAATGTGTTCAACCTTTCCTCTACTCAGGGAATGACAAATGGTAGCCTATGAGCCAAACCTGGCCTACCAGATTTGCTTTGTAAGTTGTACTGGAACACAGCCAAGCCCACTTGTTAATTCATTGTTTATGGCTGCTTTTATATCACAATGACTGAGTTTAATACAGTAGTTGTTACAGAGACGGTATGACCTGGAAATACTAAATTATTTACTATGTGGCCCGTTAGAGAAAAAAATAATAATGCTGACCCCTGGGCTTGTTAGGCATTTGGAATACCTTTATAATAACTGTTTTACTATGCTTATCTACTAATTCTATCATTAGTGTCATTTCTGAGTCAGTTTCAATTGATTCCTTTTTCACTGCATGTGTCTTGTATTTTTCTGCTCCTTTGCATGCCTTCAAAAAAAAAAAAATAAATAAAAAAAGTCTTGAGAGATGACGTCAGAGTAATGGCGGAGTAGGAAGCGATACCGATAAATCTCCCCCAAAACTCAACAAGATCTTCAACCAGAAACAGAAAAACCTATACTTGGAGCTTCCAGATTCTTCGCAATACACACAAAGGTATGATTGAGTGAAAAATTGGCTAAATATATAACCAAACCCCGAAGGAAATAGGGAGTAAGAAATGCTCCGCCTTCCTCACTAACCTAAACAGGGCGGCTTTCTCTGGTAACTGTGAATATAGAAACTGAGGCGGGCAAAGGGGGTGAATAGATCCAGGCCCCCGCAGCAAAAACGGCCGAACCAGGCTGTGGCTCAGAGATCCAAGCCGAGGAAAATCTGATCCTGTGGCAACCCGGGCAATACAAGCTAACACTCGCGCCAAACCCAAACAAAGAAAGACAAGCGGAGCGGCCATTTTACCTGGTCTCCTGGTCGGTGCGCAGTTAGTGGAAGAGAGATTTCTTCCTAAGCCACGGAAGTGGGTGCCCGTGTTGCCCCACGGAGAGGCAGGGTCAGAGGCCTTTCTGTGGGCTGAGGGCAGAGTCTCTGGGCAGCCCCAGCACCCTGGGAAAGCCACGCACGGGAGGGAGTGAGAACTAATCCCAACGGTGGAGATTTTCCGTGCTGGAGGCTGTTTCACTCAGAGGGAACCGCGGCCGGCCTCATATCCTGGTGTGCGCGCGCAAATAAGGAGTGAGCGATTCCTCCGAGTGCCTCGGCAGTGCGCGCCCGTGTTATCGCACAGAGGGGCAGAGTCAGGGGCCTTTGTGTGGGCCAAAGCGGAATCTCGGGCCGCCCCAGCGCCTTGCAAAAGCTGCACACGGGGACGGAGCGAGACTCAATTCCAACGCTGCAACTTTTCCCTGCGGTTGGGGGTTTCACTCAGAGCGTGAGACTGCTGGCCGGATATCCTGGTTGCAGACAGTGAGTGAGAGTTTCCTCCAAGCGCCCCGGAAGTGGGCGCCCGCTTGTGTTACCGGATAGAGTGGCAGAGCCAGAGGTCTTCGAGTGGGCGGAAAGCCCGCCTGATTATGCTAGCAGCTCTGACTGACTGAGCCTTACCCAGAGCCCTGTGCTGAGTGGAAATAGAGTGGGGAGTTGCCAGCAATTTGAGCCTCTTACTATCCAGGCAGAGGCAGCAGCAACCCCATACCTGGACTATCAGGCTACTAATTGAGGAAGGAAAGACTAGGAGAAAGGCTCCAGGAACACGGACTCTCTCACTGTCGGAGCCTATAAATGCTAATGAGCCTCGACTCCCAACGAGAATAAAGCACAATACATGACATTGCCATAGAGACTTATCAACTGCAAACCTCTACCTGAGCGTGCCAAAGGGGCAGAACCCGGGGTACAGAGTCACCGACCAGGAAGAGGGAGAGAAAAGAAAAAGCAAGAAGATAACCTCTCAAAATCAAGAATAATCTGCAGACTTTATAACCTATCCCATTTTATTATATTTGTTCGTTTGTTTCTCTTATCTTCATTCTTGAGACTTTTTTTTCCTCCTCCAATTTGGCCGATTAACTCTCTACCGGTC